>NC_139450.1:33285155-34485155 GCF_963924565.1 Ascidiella aspersa
AAAGTGACTCAAATCCCAATCAAGTCTTTTAATAAAATAACAAGTCCCAGTCCAAGTCACCAGATGCCCAAGTCAAGTCATTTTGAGAGCAAGTCATCTTCAAGTCATGTCATTGACATAATAAATTAAAGGCTTACCTATTAAAATTGGTAAAGTCGTGTCCGATTACAATCAATAGAATAGGATTAAGATTTTATTTGGAACATAAAAAAAAAACGAGAATCGACGAAAAAGGTTCATCGAGTCAGCTGTCAATAACTCGACTAAAAATAACAAAAAACGCAACAAACAGCTAGCAAATTGTTTTATGTGCCTAAATTGACATGAAGACCCAATTTTATTAAAAAAAATTTAATGAAAACACTTAATTTAAACCCAAGTTATCTGACACAGTCCAAGTCAATTGTCCGAAAGACCTAATAAGTCAAAGTCATTTAAAAACAGTAACTTAAGTCAAGTCATTGCGCTTCCCAACCTTTTTCAGCTCGCGGCCAATGCAAGTTTTATTGTGCGACCTTTAATGCAAGTTTTATTGTGCGACCGCAATAAGACAAATTGTTTAACAATTACTTAAAATCCAATTTATTGGAAATCAAAACAACAGTTATAATCTAATCAGGGTTTCTCAACCGTGGCACTCGGCCCCCCGTGGGGGCCACGTAGCGGTCATTGGGGGGCCACGAGCATACGTCTGTAGCAATGTTGTGGTATTGCAAAACCTGTGTCACTAGTTTTAATTTGTATTAGTTAAACTCAAACTTGTAGTGCTAAACCTTCTTTGACCAATTGTAACGCATTTTTTCTTACACATTACTACTTGCTTTTCGTGAGAAGTGCAACACTCGACGTCAAGCTTGTAATTCTTTATCTGCTCACCTAATTGCCAAACATTGTTACGTCACATACAACCAACATTTGTCTTTTTCTAGTTTACTCAGTTTTTCTTTGGAACTTTTAAAAATGGTGCGAGAGTTAAGTTTTTTTTGGCTTCACAAAAGTTAGACAAGGCCATGATTGTGCGCAGTGTCTGCACTGCTCGGTGGTGATGTCAAATGCGTCATTACAACCCTCCAAACTTAAAAATCACGCGATAAAAAGCATTCCCCAAAAAAGAATGATGCCGCTGATTTTATTTCTGCTAAAAAAGTACGATTTGATCAGGAAGCGACGTCACCTGAATTTGGATTTTAATTAATTTAGTACTGCTTTACGTCATACCTTATCTTGCATTGGGCTCAACATTTGGTCGAAGTATTTTCCGTTTGTAACGCAGTCTTTAAATTTTCTTGTCAGTCAACTCAAATTGCATTCAAGTGTTCCATACTTCCATTCAGTATATTTGGCCTGCCTTTCCTAAAACGCTGCCAGTTAGGCAAAAAAAATTGTTAAACCACCATTTGAAAGCAATAAATATTTGCCCCCATGAACAACATAACAAACCAATTAACCATCACAACTAAAAGGTAAATCAGGTTGATTGGTTAATTTCACCAATTTCCCCTTTACCACCAGTCACAACTGTATTAGTTATACCAAACTCTGTAAGAATGTCGCTAAACTCTTTGTATTTTTATCAATTATTTGGGCTTCAGATTGGCCAGTCTTTGTTCTATGGCAGGTGCGCAACTGACATTTTATAAAACTAATCTTTTGCACACCCTAAATTGAATATTATGCTTAAATAACGGCCCAAATAGACGTAAAAACCGACATGCTTTATTGTTCAACTGTTTTGGCAAATTCTCACGCCATCATCAGTGATATAAAGGCCTTGTCAGTTACACCCGTTTATATACGCTTTAGTCGCATAAAGAAATGATAAAAAAAAGTGCGAAACATCGCTGTTATGCTTATGCTTAGTGTTTGGATCGCCGCGAAAAAATTTGATAGACATCGTTACATACTTTAATGGTGAAAATAACGGCCCAAATAGACGTAAAAAGCGACATGCTTTATTGTTCAAGCGTTTCGGCAAATGCTCATGCCATCATCAGAGATAAGAAGGCCACACCAGTTACACATGCAACTAAAGTGTATATAAACGGGTGTAACTGATGTGGCCTTCATATCACTGATGATGACATGAGCATTTGCAGAAACGTTTAAACAATAAAGCATGTCGCTTTTTACGTCTATTTGGGCCGTTATTTTTACCATTAATGTTATTCCAGTTGCGCAAATTTCAGCGAATATTTTATTCCAGCTGCTTATATTTAAGCTGCATATCCCCCAAGCAATATCCTAAGTTTCTAATGTGGTACACATCTAAAAATTTTGTGCTGACATAAAATCTCGGAATAAAGTGCATGAAATGCAGATTAAAATAGATTGGTCCCACACTCTCAGCCGCAGGTGTAATATGGAATCAGCCGAGAAAAGTTATACAACCTTAGTTTTCTTTTACCAAGCTTGTATTGTTGCCAAACCCAATAGCAAAAACATATGTGCCTTTTAGATAAGGTTGCCATATAACACACCATTTTTTACCCTTTTAATGTGAATACTGATAAAATAAAGTTTAGAGGTAAAGTAGTTTGAATTAAACGAAATTAAATGGCATTGTTTTACCTTTGATGTGTTATGTTTTTTGCACACCATAGGTTGAAAATCCTACCACAATTTACCCTTTTTCTAAGTTTAAGTGTTTTTTTTCTGAGTTTGAGTTCACAATATACCATGCAGGTATGCACACAGATTTCTTTAGAAAAAATATCGGGTTTGCATCTATCACAGAATGCAGACTGGCTCATATTTGCGCCTCAGTAAATACAGTACTATACCAAAAAACAGAAACCTACCAAGGCAGTAGTTCTCAACCGGGGGGGCCGCGGCACCCTGGTGTGTCTTTTCTAATGCTCAAGGGTTCCGATAGGTATTTGAAAATTTTTAAGAATCCAATTTTTCTCAATTGGTAAGCTTCTTTATACAATTATTTGTTTATGATTAGAGAACATTATATCAAATCACATTTTCCTGCATGTTTTACATTAATTGTGTTTTTCCAGTTCCATTTATAGTGACATTTCAGTAAAATGATCCACTTGCAGTGCCAAAAATCTATTTATTATATATGAGGGGTGATAGGCCATAAAAGGTTGAGAATCACAGTCAAGGTTTTATGCTTGATTTATTATTCAAGGCGATTGTACTTTCCAATCTAGGTCTACTCTAGATTTAATAAAATGTGTTTTTGTTTTCTTAGTATCAATATCGGAGCAAACCACAACAAGCTTCAAAGTTTCATTTAGTAATACTGCTCGATCAATTGTTGCCGAATCGGTACATGGCAAAGACAATGTTGCTGACGACGCAGCTTCTGGAACATCTTATACGGTAACCTTTGATAAAAACGACAAATTGAAGTAAGAATATCGAGGCCCATACAAAAGTAGGTAACATTTTTCATTTACTTCAATAGGGACTTTTAAACTTCTACTTAATATAAAAGCATTAGTAGACATAGAATTTCAAAGCCCATACAGAAGTAGGTATCATTATGACTGTTTTAGTCTTCTGTATGGGCTTTTGATCAATTACATGACATAAGTTAAATTACATCATAATTATAAATATAATTACTCAGTCAAAATTTTCAGTTACAATTATAAAAAAATGTGATTAATTACATTCTGCTAAATTACAAATTATAATTGATTAAAATAGGTGGTCACTAGTTTTGTGTAGGGTGAAGTTTATTCTTTTGGTATATTGTTTTAATAGTAGTAACGTATGGTGTAATATTGATTGTTACAGGTAACTGGACTTAGTAGTAATACTGTGTATTCTGCCACAATAAATTTTAACGATGCTGGTGGAACTTCTATCACTCAATATGCAAGAACAGGTAAATTGCTGTCATTTAGTTCTATTACTATTCTTCCTTAATGTAAGCATTTTATGTTTTTTAAGTAGTGCATAATGATTGCCTTTTCTAATCTACTTGTATTTAATGGTTAGCTCCATCTGGATCAAGAGTGTTGAGTGCAATAACTACGGACACTTCCATCACTTTATTCCTGGAACAAACACCAGGCGCAACCGAGTGGCAAGTTAAATACACAAACACTTTGACCAATGTTGAAGCCACAGCCACCATTCCAGATGCTTCATTTAACACTGCATATGTAGCTATGTAAGTGGTAAACTTTTGAATTATTTAAATATCAATTAAATAACAATATCTTACTATTATAAAATTTTTAGAATTGCAAACCTTGACCCAAGTACAACTTACACATTTCAAGCAAGGGTTTCTAAATCTGCGCAAGGAAATGGTACTGCTACTTACTCTTCAACTCAAAGTCCTTATGGAGCTGCATTTACTGCAAAGACAGGTTGGAAAAATTTAAATTTTATTCATGTTACTAAGACCTCCCAAAGCCTTACGTGGCAATTGATAGGTTTCCATTGGCTATTAACAATGTTTTCCACGCCTGCTGTCGTTTTGTGACAATATGTCACAAGATGTCATAATGGAGGGCTCTGATGCAAAATACCAATCTTAAATTTAGGTTTAACTGATTGATGTAAATTAGAAGTGAAAAACCTAGGCAATAAACAGCTCCTATAGTAGTTTGGTTCATCCCTAACTTTTTCAGGTTATGGCACACAAAAAATGAAAATAAAAAAATCGTGCATTCGCGACACACTTGTTTTAAAATACAGCATTCATTTGGCTTTACTCTATTTAACTCTTTGTAACTACTACTGTGTGTTCTATCACTTAAGTTATTTTTGAATTTATTACATATTATACCCAACCCCCTGTTACTTTCGCTAATGCAATATATGTTTAACTTCTTGCTTAATACCTATTTGAAAAAGGTAGCATATTACTGAACAGTAACCTGTCAAAATAAATAAAACTCTTAATGATTTTAAATTGCCACCAAAACAAATCACTATGACAAAGCCTTCTCCTGTGTTGAAAAGTTTTGATTACAATTTTATTGTTTTCCATTAACTTATATATATGTAAGTAAGGCATTTGTAGGATATTAATATGCGCTAAGTCCCTCATCGTATTGGGCTTAGATGTTATTTTACAGTAACAGCAGAATAGTCTAACAAAGCTAGTAATTTAAGGCCCTCTGATTTTATATGAATCATTAAAAAAATATTTTTTTCAATCTAAGATGTGGCGGCGATGCATTTGCTGGCAATATATATATATATATATTAAAAGTTACCAGAATTACTAGCATTGCTATTCTGTTCAATGCTAAATGTATGTTTTTGCGCACCGTTTTAAGGAAATATATCAGTTTAACAAACAAACCATGCATTTACTTCAAGGAAGTGAACTGACTAAATAACATTGTTTTGCAATTTATCAGATTCTACATCGGTATTCGCAAGGGTGGAATTAAAAACCCGATGTTGTGATTCCAGCAGCTTTAACATCGCTACCAATTCAACATTGGCGAATGAAATTCGTTCTGAACTTCTTTGTGCTTATAGCTCGGCTTCAAGCAATGTTACTGCTTTGAGTGTTGTCAAACTCGAATGCATTAGCAGCATTATTGTGAGTCATGCTGAGATTTTTCTCTCTGACACTTCTAGCACTCCAGCCACAACGAGCTTAGTGCTAACGAATACAACCCTCTACAATGGAAGTATTAGATTCGGAGGTTTGTTTTTTACATTCTCAAATAGCTGTGTTAGTTATTAATACTGACATTATTTGTAGCATCAACTGGAATCGTAACTTTTAATGTTGTGAGAGCATCAAATAATGTTGTCCAAGTGTCAGCAAATGAAAGTGCAACAGCTGACAAAAGTTGCGTTCCGTCAACTGAACGACAGTTTGTTGTTTACAACAAAAACGGACAAATCACAAGTTTCACAATTTCAACTGCAACAGTAACAGAAACATCAAATATAACATTTCAAGTAAATGAAGGTAAGCCTAACATAGATAGGAATTTCATGGTCTATTTTATTTATTATTTGTTTTGCTATGTATTAAGATTAAATAATCACCAAACTCTTTGCTTTATATTTAGATATTATTAAGGGTTCAAGATACAATATATGTACTGATTTTTCGTTTTCCAGATAAAAAAGGAACTGCTATTTTATCATGTTTTAATGCCAGTCCTCAAGAAATGTTAAAATCTTAAATCAACCTAATTGTGTCTTTGGTTTAATTTCTTAAGATTTAAAAATTTTGTTGTACTATTAAACTAAACAGAATATTTTTTATGTTTCTGTAGCTGCTGCTGAAACTTATAACAATGGAATCCTCTCTATGAAACCGAACACAATTTATGCTTTGAAGCAAAATTATTTGGTTCGAGTTTGCATTGATGGACTCGCATATTATGACCGAATTTTTACTTCTACTAGTTCTCCTACGCCTGACAATATTGTCATTCTACATACTTCAGGTTGGCAATTTAATTTGGTGTACTTACTTGACAGGTGATAACATGTTTTGCAATGAATTCGTGATGACAGGCTTTGCGATGAATAACCTGTGTTATTACTAAGAGTTCATTTTTCAATTGACTTTGTTTTGTGCGAAATATTTAGTCAATGTTGTCATAAGTTTGTAAATAAATATGGTTTGATTTAACTTCCTATTTGATTCTTTAGCTACTTAATTCAGTTATTTACACGGGCGAGTTTAATATTTACAAGAGTTTACTACATAACTTTTCACTAAACCGATCTAAAAAGCTGAAACAAGCCTTGGAATGTATATTACTTTTATATTTTACATTTTAACTGCACGGCCATAATCACAGGTTTTGACATTTGAACCTAAAGTAGTGAAAAGACATCATTATTTTCCACTTTTTTTGCTAAAATGACAAAGTTACTCATTATTGGCAAAAGTTAACTTTGAAATTTTTTCACATAACTTTGGCAACCTACTATTTTTATTTAGTTGTCTAGTAGTTTCAGAGTTTGTTGTCAAGATAAACCAATAGCAACTGACCAGTGCCATCTTCATGTTGGAGTTTAAAACTTAGGACACGCCATAACCCACAGCATGTATTTATTGTTTATTATTGATAGTGATAAAGAGAATGATTTTTTTTTTAAATTATATGTAACTTAGTCAGGAAATAATTCAGAATTTGTTTCAACATTTGCATATTAAACTTGGAAAATAAAACTTTTAAAATCTTTCGCCTTTATAGAATTTCTAAAACGCAACATAATTTAGGGGTCTTAATGTTGGTGGTTGGTAGCCCTAAGGAAACATTTATGTTAAGGTTCTATTGGGTAGGATAGTAATAATTTAGTCCTTACATTTAAATTCTTTTGATTTATCTTCTAACTCTAGTGTATTATGTACAACTTAACACTTAACTTAATCAGTATTCGATCTGGCTTCACAATATTCCTTAAAAATACCACAGAATTTTTTGGGGAGCTTAGGATTAGGATGTGTGTTGCACCCCACCGTGGCTCGTGTATCGGGCTTGGTGCTTTACCCTACACAGTTGCCCGGTAGGGCGCAACGGCGTGAATTTGTTAATGTGAGACAGGCAGCCACCGCCTATTACGGTGGCTGTCGGCTTAAACACTGCACGAACGACTGCGAAAAGACTGTGCGAAAGACTCTGCTCAACACTGTTAAGATACATAGAAAGAAATTATAAGAGGAAATATGTTGGTGAAGGGACACAAAGTTTTGTCATATTTGGCTAATAAGACTGGCCGGCACTATGTTAACATAGCTAGGCACTCTTTACGGCGGCCATTCTAAGGCCAATTTGCAGCGTGAGAGCACAGCCCGCAAGACTGACTGTTATTAGATTATTAAAGGTTAAATGACAGATTTGAAACGAGGCAAGCGAAAGCTTGAAAACTCAGCAATTTTGCAATTAAATTGACGAAAACATTACATCATCAAATATGATATTAGGTAACTAACTGAAGAAAATGTTTGGCAAACGAAAGCTGGAACGCGTAATCTAAAAACCTATTTATCAATTTGTAATATAATGTTACGTGCTTAATTAGCACTACAAAATTATCACCGGTTGCTAATTACGCCGACTGTAAATTCTAACATTCATTATTAATTTAGCGCCTTGGTTTTTAAATTGAGGGCTAGGAATTAGGTTTTCGCATTTCGAGACATGTATAATCGTATATTAATGTAATATTCTTGTGCGCTGTGGTGTTCGCCGTTAATTGGACTTTAGACATGTTTTTTTCCTGTCTCCAAACATTTCTGCAAATCTCGCGATCATTAATCGCTTGTTTTCCGGCGCGGTTTAACTTCTCACTAAAAGGTCCGCCCAATGTTATCTTTCCACGAAACGGCCGCCCTGTAAGGCGGGCCTGGGGTTTCCGGGAGCGCGTCGGTTCGCGTGAAAAGGAGTTTTGTTTTAGCGTATATTACGAGCGGCTCACCGCCTACAGCTAAAATAGACTTCTGGGTGTAGCCTTGTGAAATTAGCGAGTAAAACTTTAAGCTTCATTATGCTCTGTCTGTCTTTTGTAAGTAATTGTGTGTGTCTAAGTGTCATTATTGTCTGTGGTGTGGTAATATTCTACTCTTGCAACCAATACATCTGTACATTGGGTTTTCTTGTTGTGGTCTTTAATATAAGTTCTCTTTGGTAGTTTATTTATTGCCCGAAAATAAGAACTCACAGCGACTTTACAGGAGGCCTAGGTAATTTTCTAGAATTACTAGTAAAGTCGTAACATATAACTTAATGAACTCTAAGATTTGGCTTGTGGCAATTAATTTATTTAGGTGTTTAATGTGTTAGTGAACACATAACAATGTGGGTTAGTAGCCCGAAGGAAACATTAGGGCTAGGGTGGTTTCGGGTAACATAGTAATAATTTAGTCTTAAAATTTTATTTTTAAAATTAATTCCCTACCTTTAGTGTGTACACTTTGTGTAAAGTTAATATAGCCTAACTTGCGACCACCTTGATATTGTAAAGTATAAAGCTTGTTCGTTTTTCATGTATTTGTGTGTCAGTTTAATAAAATGTAATTCTTTTATTTTCTTCTTACAGCTGTTTCAGTTTCATCGACTGCGTTCAAGGTAACTGGTGGAGCTGATAGAAGAGCATTTATTCGCTTTCAATCCAATATTGTTGCAAGAGCTTCCCAATTCACATTTACATACTCAAATGTTGTTGGTGGAATATCTACCGAAACTCTTAATGAGGGGTTACTAGATTCATCAAAAGTCTTATTATTAGTAAGTGTACTTTTAAACAAACAAAAAATATAATAATCACAAACCGCAAACACAACTTTTTGATGTATATTATGCCTGGTAGCAAGTTCATATTATTGACAATTTTTTTAGATTACTTGCAAAAACAGTAAAATATCCATCTTCGAAAAAGCTTTAAACTCACCTGAAACACTTTTAGACAACAACAAACAACCAGTTTCCTGTTGGAATCAACACGGACATTAACGTTGTTGCATCTGCCAAAACTGCTCTCGGACAATTAATCAATTCCCCAACTGCAACCTTTACTGGATATTTAAGTAACTAACTTACATAGTGGAAAACACATTTTAATATCACTAAAATTACTTGTATATTCGGACAAATTTAAAGATCGCCTGTTAGTTGCTATTCTAGTATTACTGCATCATCAAATGTACCAGGATTTAACATGGATTCAGCAATATTATTACACTACAGTTTAATTTAGTAATACAAATACAATTTTTTTTTAAATAGTTAATATTGAGTGACATATAACTTTATTTTATGGGTAGAATATGTGACTATTTATGATGACAGCAAATATGTGACCAATCAAGTTACAATTACTAACGGTTTTATTTGACAATACTCATTATAGAAAAGCAACTTCATGTTTTTGTAATATAAAAACCATCAATGATTTTTTATAGACAGTGGGAGTTCATGTTCTTGCAATGCCAATGCATTATGCAGCACCACCAGCAGTGCTAACGCATCATGCACATGCAATGAAGGTTACAGTGGCGATGGTACAACATGCACTGACATAGATGAGTGTACAACCAGCAATCCATGCAGCGCAAATGCAAATTGCACCAACACAGATGGCAGTTACACCTGCTTATGCAATGCGGGCTACACAGGAACAGGAATTATTTGCACAGACTTGAATGAATGCAAATATGGAAGTCACAACTGTCCTGAAAACAGGTTTTGTAGCAACACAAATGGAGGCTTTAATTGTCTCTGTTCATGTAACTATTCTGGTGACACAACAAATTGCACACTATTGGACGAATGCACTCTTGGTACAAACACATGTGGATCCAATACAAATTGCACAGATTCAACATCAGGTTATTCATGTCAATGCATTTCTGGATATTCTTTAAATTCATCAATTTGTTTGACAACAACTTGCTCAGACATTAATGAGTGTAGTATTGGTTCACATTCATGTCATTCAAATGCAACTTGCACCAACACAGATGGTAGTTACACTTGTGCCTGCAAGACGGGTTATTCTGGTGATGGTTACACTTGTTCAGAAATAAATGAGTGCACTAATGCTTCAAATTTATGTCATTCAAATGCAACTTGCACCAACACAGATGGCAGTTACACTTGTGCCTGCAAGACCGGTTATTCTGGTGATGGTTACACTTGTTCAGATATAAATGAGTGCACTAATACTTCAAATTCTTGTAATTCGAATGCAAATTGCAACAACACAGACGGCAGTTACACTTGTGCCTGCAAGACTGGTTATTCTGGTGATATTTTCAATTGTTCAGATATAAATGAGTGTAATAATGCTTCAAATTTATGCCATTCAAATGCAACTTGCACCAACACAGATGGCAGTTACACTTGTGCCTGTAAGACTGGTTATTCTGGTGATGGTTACACTTGTTCAGATATAAATGAGTGTAATAATGCTTCAAATTTATGCCATTCAAATGCAACTTGCACCAACACAGATGGTAGTTACACTTGTGCCTGCAAGACCGGTTATTCTGAGGATGGTTTCACTTGTTCAGATAATAATGAGTGTGTTAATACTTCAAATTCTTGTAATTCAAATGCAACTTGCACCAACACAGATGGCAGTTACACTTGTGCCTGTAAGACTGGTTATTCTGGTGATGGTTACACTTGTTCAGATATAAATGAGTGTAATAATGCTTCAAATTTATGCCATTCAAATGCAACTTGCACCAACACAGATGGTAGTTACACTTGTGCCTGCAAGACTGGTTATTCTGGTGATGGTTACACTTGTTCAGATATTAATGAGTGTACTAATGCTTCAAATTTATGCCATTCAAATGCAACTTGCACCAACACAGATGGTAGTTACACTTGTGCCTGCAAGACCGGTTATTCTGGTGACGGTTACACTTGTTCAGATATAAATGAGTGTAATAATGCTTCAAATTTATGCCATTCAAATGCAACTTGCACCAACACAGATGGCAGTTACACTTGTGCCTGCAAGACCGGTTATTCTGGTGACGGTTACACTTGCTCAGATATTAGTGAGTGTACTAATACTTCACCGTTATTTTTACCAATAATGTTATTCCAGTTGCGCAAATTTCAGCGAATATTTTATTCCAGCTGCTTATATTTAAGCTGCATATCCCCCACGCAATATAAGTTTCTAATATGGTACACATCTAAAAATTTGGGCCGTTATTTTTACCAATAATGTTATTCCAGTTGCGCAAATTTAAGCTGCATATCCCCCACGCAATATAAGTTTCTAATATGGTACACAAAATTTGGTGCTGACACCTAAAATCTCGGAATAAAGTGCATGAAATGCAGATTAAAATAGATTGGTCCCACACTCTCAGCCGCAGGTGTAATATGGAATCAGCCGAGAAAAGTTATAAAACCTTAGTTTTCTTTTACCAAGCTTGTATTGTTGCCAAACCCAATAGCAAAAACATATGTGCCTTTTAGATAAGGTTGCCATATAACACACCATTTTTTACCCTTTTAATGTGAATACTGATAAAATAAAGTTTAGAGGTAAAGTAGTTTGAATTAAACGAAATTAAATGGCATTGTTTTACCTTTGATGTGTTATGTTTTTTGCACACCATAGGTTGAAAATCCTACCACAATTTACCCTTTTTCTAAGTGTTTGAGTTCACAATATACCATGCAGGTATGCGCACAGATTTCTTTAGAAAAAATATCGGGTTTGCATCTATCACAGAATGCAGACTGGCTCATATTTGCGCCTCAGTAAATACAGTACTATACCAAAAAACAGAAACCTACCAAGGCAGTAGTTCTCAACCGGGGGGCCGCGGCACCCTGATGTGCTGTTTCTAATGCTCAAGGGTGCCAATAGGTATTTGTAAATTTTCAAGAATCCAATTTTTGCTCAATTGGTAAGCTTCTTTATAGAACTATTTGTGTAAGATTAGAGAACATTATATCAAATGACATTTTCCTACATGTTTTAAGTTGATTGGGTTGTTCCCTATCCATTTATAGTGACATTTTAGTAAAATAATCCACTTGGGGTGCCAAAATCTTTTTATTATATATGAGGGGTAATAGGCCATAAAAGGTTGAGAATCACAGTTATGGTTTTATGCTTGATATATTATTCAAGGCGATTGTACTTTCCAATCTGAGTATACTCTAGATTTAATAAAATGTGTTTTGTTTCCTCAGTGACGATATCAGAGCAAACCACAACAACCTTTAAAGTTTCATTTAATAATACTGCGCAATCAATTTTTGCCCAATCGGTACATGGAGAAGACATTGTTGCTGATGCTGCAGCTCCTGGAACATCTTTTACGGTAACTTTTGATAAAAACGACAAATTGAAGTAAGAATATCGAGGCCCATACAAAAGTAGGTAACATTTTTATTGTTTCGGGTAAGCCTTAAATAATAGTTAAAGTTATAGTTAGATGTAGAATGAATGCCCATAAAGAAGTAGGTAGAATTTTGAGCGTTTTACACTTCGGTATAGGCTTTGGTACTCTTACTACGTCATATTACAACCTCAAACCATAATACTCCATTAGTAGACATTAAAAAAAAAAAATGATAACCTGTCACTTGTAATGCAAATTTTTGTCCTTTTTGTGAAATTTGTATCAAATTTATGAATGTAGTCACCAGAGTTAGATCAATTACATGACATAAGGTATGTTACATTATAATTATAAATATAATAACTCAGTAAAAATTTTCAGTTACAATTACATAAAAATGTGCTGCATTATAAACTATAATTGATCAAAATAGGTGGTCACTAGTTTTGTGTAGGGTGAAGTTTATTCCATTAGTATATTGTTTTAATAGTAGTAACGTATGGTGTAATATTGATTGTTACAGGTAACTGGACTTAGTAGTAATACTGTGTATTCTGCCACAATAAATTTTAACGATGCTGGTGGAACTTCTATCACTCAATATGCAAGAACAGGTAAATTGCTGTCATTTAGTTCTATTACTATTCTTCCTTAATGTAAGCATTTTATGTTTTTTAAGTAGTGCATAAATGATTGCCTTTTCTAATCTACTTGTATTTAATGGTTAGCTCCATCTGGATCAAGAGTGTTGAGTGCAATAACTACGGACACTTCCATCACTTTATTCCTGGAACAAACACCAGGCGCAACCGAGTGGCAAGTTAAATACACAAACACTTTGACCAATGTTGAAGCCACAGCCACTATTCCAGATGCTACATTCACCACTTCATATGTAGCTATGTAAGTGGTAAACTTTTGAATTATTTAAATATCAATTAAATAACAATATCTTACTATTATAAATATTTTTAGAATTGCAAACCTTGACCCAAGTACAACTTACACATTTCAAGCAAGGGTTTCTAAATCTGCGCAAGGAAATGGTACTGCTACTTACTCTTCAACTCAAAGTCCTTATGGAGCTGCATTTACTGCAAAGACAGGTTGGAAAAAAAAAATTTTTAATTTTATTTATGTTACTAAGACCTCCCAAAGCCTTGCCTGGTAATTGATAGGTTTCCATTGGCTATTAACAATGTTTTCCACGCCTGCTGAAGTTTTGTGACAATACGTCACAAAATGCATTAATGGAGGGCTCTGATGCAAAATACCAATCTTAAATTTAGGTTTAACTGATTGATGTAAATTAGAAGTGAAAAACCTAGGCAATAAACAGCTCCTATAGTAGTTTGGTTCATCCCTAACTTTTTTAGGTTATGGCACACAAAAAATGAAAATAAAAAAATTGTGCATTCGCGACACACTTGTTTTAAAATACAGCATTCATTTGGCTTTACTCTATTTAACTCTTTGTAACTAAAGTTATTTTTGAATTTATTACATATTATACCCAACCCCCTGTTACTTTCGCTAATGCAATATATGTTTAACTTCTTGCTTAATACCTATTTGAAAAAGGTAGCATATTACTGAACAGTAACCTGTCAAAATAAATAAAACTCTTAATGATTTTAAATTGCCACCAAAACAAATCACTATGACAAAGCCTTCTCCTGTGTTGAAAAGTTTTGATTACAATTTTATTGTTTTGCATTAACTTATATATATGTAAGTAAGGCATTTGTAGGATATTAATATGCGCCAAGTCCCTCATCGTATTGGGCTTAGATGTTATTTTACACTAACAGCAGAATAGTCTAACAAAGCTAGTAATTTAAGGCCCTCTGATTTTATATGAATCATTAAAAAAATATTTTTTTCAATCTAAGATGTGGCGGCGATGCCTTTGCTGGCAATATATATATATATATATATTAAAAGTTACCAGAATTACTAGCATTGCTATTCTGTTCAATGCTAAATGTATGTTTTTGCGCACCGTTTTAAGGAAATATATCAGTTTAACAAACAAACCATGCATTTACTTCAAGGAAGTGAACTGACTAAATAACATTGTTTTACAATTTATCAGATTCTACATCGGTATTCGCAAGGGTGGAATTAAAAACCCGATGTTGTGATTCCAGCAGCTTTAACATCGCCACCAATTCAACATTGGCGAATGAGATTGGTTCTGAACTTCTTTGTGCTTATAGCTCGGCTTCAAGCAATGTTATTGCTTTGAGTGTTGTCAAACTCGAATGCATTAGCAGCAATATTGTGAGTCATGCTGAGATTTTTCTCTCTGACACTTCTAGCACTCCAGCCACAACGAGCTTAGTGCTAGCAAATACAACCCTCTACAATGGAAGTATTAGATCCGGAGGTTTGTTTTTTACATTCTCAAATAGCTGTGTTAGTTATTAATACTGACATTATTTGTAGCATCAACTGGAATCGTAACTTTTAATGTTGTGAGAGCATCAAATAATGTTGTCCAAGTGTCAGCAAGTGAAAGTGCAACAGCTGACAAAAGTTGCGTTCCGTTAACTGACCGACAGTTTGTTGTTTACAACAAAAATGGACAAGTTACAAGTTTCACAATTTCAACTGCAACAGTAACAGAAACATCAAATATAACATTTCAAGTAAATGAAGGTAAGCCTAACATAGATAGGAATTTTATGGTCTATTTTATTTGTTATTTTTTTTGCTATGTATTAAGATTAAATAATCACCAAACCTTTTGCTTTATATTTAGATATTATTAAGGGTTCAAGATATATACAATATATGTACTGATTTTTCGTTTTCCAGATAAAAAAGGAACTGCTATTTTATTATGTTTTAATGCCAGTCCTCAAGAAATGTTGAAATCTTAAATCAACCTAATTGTGTCTTTGGTTAAATTTCTTAAGATTTAAAAATTTTATTGTACTATTAAACTAAACAGAATATTTTTTATGTTTTTATAGCTGCTGCTGAAACTTATAACAATGGAATCCTCTCTGTGAAGCCGAACACAATTTATGCTTTGAAGCAAAATTATCTGATCCGAGTTTGCATTGGTGGACTTGCGTATTATGACCGAGTTTTTACTTCTACTAGTTCTCTTGCATCTGACAACATCGTTATTCTTCATACTTCAGGTTGGCAATTTCATTTGGTGTACTTATTTGACTGGTGATAACATGTTTTGCAATGAATTCGTGATGACAGGCTTTGCGATGAATAACCTGTGTAATTACTAAGAGTTCATTTTTCAATTGACTTTGTTTTGTGTGAAATATTTAGTCAATGTTGTCATAAGTTTGTAAATAAATATGGTTTGATTTAATTTCCTATTTGATTCTTTAGCTACTTAATTTAGTTATTTACATGGACGAGTTTAATATTCACAAGAGTCTACTACATAACTTTTCACTAAACCGATCTAAAAAGCTGAAACAAGCCTTGGAATGTATATTACTTTTATATTTTACATTTTAACTTCATGGCCATAATCACAGGTTAAGGTTGACATTTGAACCTAAAGTAGTGAAAAGACATCATTATTCTCCACTCCCTTTGCTAAAATGACAAAATTACTCATTATTGGCAAAAGTTAACTTTGAAATTTTTTCACATAACTTTGGCAAACTACTATTTTTATTTAGTTGTCTAGTAGTTTCAGAGTTTGTTGTCAAGATAAACCAATAGCAACTGACCAGTGCCATCTTCATGTTGGAGTTTAAAACTTAGGACACGCCATAACTCACAACATGCATTTATTGTTTAGTTTTGATAGTGATAAAGAGAATGATTTTTTTTTTAAATTATATCTAACTTAGTCAGGAAATAATTCAGAATTTGTTTCAACATTTGCATATTGAACTTGGAAAATAAAACTTTTAAAATCTTCCGCCTTCTTAGAATTTCTAAAACGCAACATGTTTTAGGGGGCTTAATGTTGGTGGTTGGTAGCCCTAAGGAAACATTTATGTTAAGGTTCTATTGGGTAGGATAGTAATAATTTAGTCCTTACATTTAAATTTTTTGATTTATCCCTCTAGTGTTTTATGTACAACTTAACACCTAACTTAATTAGTATTCGATCTGCCTTTACAATATTCCTTAAAAATACCACAGAATTTTTTGGGGAGCTTAGGATTAGGATGTGTGTTGCACCCCACCGTGGCTCGTGTATCGGGCCTAGTGCTTTACCCTATACAGTTGCCCGGTAGGGCGCAACGGCGTGAATTTGTTAATGTGAGACAGGCAGCCACCGCCTATTACGGCGGCTGTCGGCTTAAACACTGCACGAACGACTGCGCAAAGACTGTGCGAAAGACTCTGCTCAAGACTGTTAAGATACTGCATGTATATAGCCAATATGTAGAAAGAAATTATAAGAAGAAATATATCGGTGAAAGGACACAAAGTTTTGTCATATTTGGCCAATAAGACTGGCCGGCACTTTGTTAACATAGCTAGGCACTTTTTACGGCGGCCATTCTAAGGCCAATTTGCAGCGTGAGAGCACAGCCCGCAAGACTGACTGTTATTAGATTATTAAAGGTTAAATCACAGATTTGAAACGAGGCAAGCGAAAGCTTGAAAACTCAGCAATTTTGCAATTAAATTGACGAAAACATTACATCATCAAATATGATATTATGTAACTGAAGAAATAGTTTGGCAAACGAAAGCTGGAACGCGTAATCTAAAACGCTATTTATCAATTTGTAATATAACTTAATGAACTCTAAGATTTGGCTTGTGGCAATTAATTTATTTAGGTGTTTAATGTGTTAGTGAACACGTAACAATGTGGGTTAGTAGCCCGAAGGAAACATTAGGGCTAGGGTGGTTTCGGGTAACATAGTAATAATTTAGTCTTAAAATTTTATTTTTAAAATTAATTCTCTACCTTTAGTGTGTACACTTTGTGTAAAGTTAATATAGCCTAACTTGCCGCCCCCTTGATGTTGTAAAGTATATAAAGCCCGTTCGTTTTTCATGTATATGTTTGTCAGTTTAATAAAATGTAATTCTTTTATTGTCTTCTCACAGCTGTTTCAGTTTCATCGACTGCGTTCAAGGTAACTGGTGTAGCCGATAGAATAGCCTCTATTCGCTTTCAATCCAATATTGTTGCAAGAGCTTCCCAATTCACATTTACATACACAAATGACGTTGGTGGAATATCTACCGAAACTCTTAATGAGGGGTTCCTAGATTCATCAAAAGTCTTATTATTAGTAAGTGTACTTTTAAACAAACAAAAAATATAATAATCACAAAGCGCAAACACAACTTTTTGATGTATATTATGCCTGGTAGCAACAGTTCATATTATTGACAATTTTTTTAGATTAGTTGCAAAAACAGTAAAATATCCATCTTCGAAAAAGCTTTAAACTCACCTGAAACACTTTTAGACAACAACAAACAACCAGTTTCCTGTTGGAGTCGACACAAACATTAACGTTGTTGCATCTGCCAAAACTGCTCTCGGACAATTAATCAATTCCCCAACTACAACCTTTACTGGATATTTAAGTAACTAACTTACATAGTGGAAAACACATTTTAATATCACTAAAATTACTTGTATATTCGGACAAATTTAAAGATCGCCTGTTAGTTGCTATTCTAGTATTACTGCATCATCAAATGTACCAGGATTTAACATGGATTCAGCAATATTATTACACTACAGTTTAATTTAGTAATACAAATACAATTTTTTTTTAAATAGTTAATATTGAGTGACATATAACTTTATTTTATGGGTAGAATATGTGACTATTTATGATGACAGCAAATATGTGACCAATCAAGTTACAATTACTAACGGTTTTATTTGACAATACTCATTATAGAAAAGCAACTTCATGTTTTTGTAATATAAAAACCATCAATGATTTTTTTTAAAGACAGTAGGAGTTCATGTTCTTGCAACGCCAATGCATTATGCAGCACCACCAGCAGTGCTAACGCATCATGTACATGCAATGAAGGTTACATTGGCGATGGTACAACATGCACTGACATAGATGAGTGTACAACCAGCAATCCATGCAGCGCAAATGCAAATTGCACCAACACAGATGGCAGTTACACCTGCTTATGCAATGCTGGCTATACAGGAACAGGAATTATTTGCACAGACTTGGATGAATGCAAATATGGAAGTCACAACTGTCCTGAAAACAGGTTTTGTAGCAACACAAATGGAGGCTTTAATTGTCTCTGTTCATGTAACTATTCTGGTGACACAACAAATTGCACACTGTTGGACGAATGCACTCTTGGTACAAACACATGTGGATCCAATACAAATTGCACAGATTCAACATCAGGTTATTCATGTCAATGCAATTCTGGATATTCTTTAAATTCATCAATTTGTTTGACAAGAACTTGCTCAGATATTAATGAGTGTACTAATACTTCAAATTCTTGTCATTCAAATGCAACTTGCACCAACACAAATGGTAGTTACACTTGTGCCTGTAATACTGGTTATTCTGGTGATGGTTTCAATTGTGTATATATTAATGAGTGTACTAATACCTTAAATTCTTGTCATTCAAATGCAATTTCACCAACACAGACGGTAGTTACACTTGTGCCTGTAATACTGGTTATTCTGGTGATGGTTTCAATTGTGTAGATATTAATGAGTGTACTAATACCTTAAATTCTTGTCATTCAAATGCAACTTGCACCAACACAAATGGTAGTTACACTTGTGCCTGTAATACTGGTTATTCTGGTGATGGTTTCAATTGTGTATATATTAATGAGTGTACTAATACCTTAAATTCTTGTCATTCAAATGCAACTTGCACCAACACAAATGGTAGTTACACTTGTGCCTGTAATACTGGTTATTCTGGTGATGGTTTCAATTGTGTATATATTAATGAGTGTACTAATACCTTAAATTCTTGTCATTCAAATGCAACTTGCACCAACACAGACGGTAGTTACACTTGTGCCTGCAAGACTGTTTATACTGGTGATGGTTTCAATTGTTCAGATATTAATGAGTGTACTAATACCTTAAATTCTTGTCATTCAAATGCAACTTGCACCAACACAAATGGTAGTTACACTTGTGCCTGTAAGACTGGTTATTCTGGTGATGGTTTCAATTGTGTATATATTAATGAGTGTACTAATACCTTAAATTCTTGTCATTCAAATGCAATTTCACCAACACAGACGGTAGTTACACTTGTGCCTGTAATACTGGTTATTCTGGTGATGGTTTTAATTGTGTATATATTAATGAGTGTACTAATACCTTAAATTCTTGTCATTCAAATGCAATTTCACCAACACAGACGGTAGTTACACTTGTGCCTGTAATACTGGTTATTCTGGTGATGGTTTCAATTGTGTAGATATTAATGAGTGTAGTATTGCTCTAAATTTATGTCTTTCAAATGCTACTTGCACCAACACAGATGGTAGATACACTTGTGCCTGCAAGACTGGTTATTCTGGTGATGGTTTCAATTGTTCAGATATTAATGAGTGTAATAATGCTTCAAATTTATGTCACTTCGATGCAAATTGCACCAACATAGATGGTAGTTACACTTGTACCTGTCAGCAAGAGTATATTGGAGATGGAATCACATGTACACTCATAGGTGGAGAAGGTGGTCCTTGTATCAGCCAGAATAATAATTCCTGTATGTGTTTGCCTGGCTTCATGTCATTCAAAAATGTTTGCAAAAGCATTTGTAATTTCTGTAACACTAACAGTGAAAATTGTAGTGATACACAAGCCTTGTGTTACTGTGGAGACCAACAGTGCGGAGAAATGGAACTCTGTAATGATAACAATATGTGCAGGTAGAGCTTAAAACGTTCCTTTAGCAAAAGAGTTTGCTTTAGATTCTATACCCATAACCCTGTGTTCAGTCAGTAAAAGTATTTATAGATAAATTAAGACACCGTTGTAATGATTTAAGTTAATGTCTTGTTTTAAAATGTCTTGACTTGACTGATGTCCTATGGTCAAAATGAATTTACTTGACTTAAGTCAATGTGCCAAACAACTTGGGTTAAAATTAAGGGTTTTTAATAAATGTGTTTCAATAAAAGGGTTACTTATCTTATTTTTTTACATGTAAAACAATTTGCTTGCTATATGATGCCTTTTTCTTTTTTTTTAGTTGAGCTATTGCTCATTACCTGTCAAGCTTAACAATTTTAATAATTTAATGTTTTATTTTTATGCCAATGACTTGACTAAAGTTGACTCTAATAACGACTTGACTTGTTATTTTCACATGACTTGACTAGGACTTAAGTCATTTCAACATGTTTTGGCTGCAAAAATGGAAAATAGTATATTAAGTTTCGAATAATAAAAAAAAAAATTTTAAGGTCAATAAAAAAAGAGTTTCAAAGATTCTAAACAAAATTGTTATAATATAACATATTATGGTGCATACAGCAGAACTGGTTCAATAGATCTGCATAACTGTTTCAGCTGCAAAGAGGGTTATGCAAAAACAGAAGATGATGGTATATGCCACCGTAAGTGTAGTATGTGCTTTGACAGCAATTGCATGGCAAACTGCACCTGCGGCTCAATTAAGTGCAAAAGCAATAAAGTCTGTGGATCAAACACGTGTACTGCAAAATCGACAGGTAAAAAGTTGCAAGGTAAACAAGTAAAATTTGAAGAAACATGCACATAGTACACTTGGGTTATCACAAATCAGAAGGTACTCCATTTGATTTTAGCACAGGAAAGTGCTTTTGGTTGAGAAATTGAAAAATAGCAACCAGACCCTGTTTCCTCCAAACTATGTTATTTACAAATTTTTTTTGTTAATGTAAATTTAAGTTGTTTTAATTTTTTTTTTTTTGGGTAATTTTTATTAATGTGTTTCTTTCTGTTTTAGGGAAATCTATCCCAAAATAGCTATGTTGCACCATGTGACTCAAACGCTACACAGTACTATTTATGTTAAATTATGCTTTAAATGTGCTGAGCATAATGAAAATCGTCTTATAAGCCTACTGTGTCAAATAAGTTAAAAGTTTTGCCAATATAAACTACACAAAAACATTTTTCTGCGCTTTGCACGATTAGACTGAAATTCAACTGCATAAAAGGCAATTTGAATAGGTTGCCGAAATGTTGGTTAACAATTATAATTCCAACAGGAGCTGGTTTTTAATTGTGATTATACCAGGGATGTCCAACCTTTTAGCTCTTGACAACCGCATTGGCAGCCTTATTTTTCTCACGGCCTTAGTTGAATTTTTTTAGGGATGACTTAAAAAGTTGTAAATCGTGACGTCATTACATAATTATTCCTAAAAAGACGTTTTGTTGTCTAACAAACTCGTGGGATAATACTGCTTGACTTGACCCACAGTTTTGCCATAATTCCGCTCAAAAACTCGCAGTAACACATGCCTGTTCAGCCGTTAATTATTATTTTAATCATTTCTTATTTTTTCTTTATGTGACCCCACAATTCAGATTGTTACACATCTCTTACACTGATTTCATTTTGCATCAATGAAATCAAGTTTTTTTTAACGCACATAAGAAATCTGTTCACTGAGAATGTGGCGAAAGAGCTTAGCTCAGTGCTCTTCAACCAGGGTAAGGGTGCACCAAAATATGCATGAGGTGCACCAGTACTAAAAGGTATACAAGGGTGCATCACTAAATTTTAATGAACCATCAATATTTTACTTCATAAAATTGCTTGAATGCTGTTTTATGAAATGAAATAGTACTCGCAAGCAGCCTGCAGTCGTATCCGAAACTCTCACCGACAGTGTGTAAAACTTCGGCAACTCCGCTCAGTTTAATTGTCATGGTGATATTAATATCACTTTTTACCTCAGTTTACCTTTTAAATAAACACGGTGCATGAATTGGTTACAACAACTTTAAGGGTTTACCAAACCAAAAAAGGTTGAATAGCACTGGCTTAGCCCACTGATTTAACTGCACTCCTTAAAGTCATAAAAAATCTAATCTGCATTTAGCATATCAACCGCCAACGTATGCTTATTAAAATACATGTTAACGACCGCACAATTATTGATCGACAGCCGCAGGTTGGACACCGTTGTTCATACATAATATGCATGTTACATCAATTTTAATTAGCAGCCTGCAATTAGTTCTTTGCTCTTTGTAACCATCATACAATTTTGAGTTGTGCAGCTGTTTTATTTTGCAACTTCTTGATTAAGACATGTTAAAAGCAAAATGTTTTTAGATGGGAATGATCCACGGGGAACTCTTGCAATCTGTCTCAGTGGCCTTCTTACCATATTACTGGCTGGACTGGCTGGAAGATGGAGGTATAAGAAAAACCTTGTAAGTGCAATGTCAGACAAACTTATAAAAACTTTTTTTGCTGCACCCCTTTTAAATCAGCAACCAATTTGCGCACAACTTTTAAATCACAAAACAATTCTCTCACCACCTTCTGGAATTGCTGAAATAACAAAAACCACAAGTAACTGATAACACAGAAACACAATACAGAAATGTGAGTTTTACATTTAACTGAGCAAAGAAATAAATTATCCTGAACAACGGCATAAGTTTTCTAACTAAGACTTTTGCTGCAATTTGAAAAATTCAAGCCTAATCTTTACACATACAAGACATACGAATACACAAAAGTTAAACTCCGAATTAAACATCAAATTTAAATTTTTTATGGGGATAAATAATGTTCTTCTGATTGGAGAAGTGTATTAGCAGCATTGACATTTAACATTGATTAGCTTTTGTCCAAAGTTACCTAATCAAGTTAATCTTTGGATGCACTATACACGCTGCTTGCGAGTAGTATCTGTAATATAACATGAACATAAATAACAAAGCCAAATAGGTTATGTAAAGTGAAGTATCTTAAAAAAACTTTTTAATACATATTAGTAGCATATCTAATTGATGATGATACTAGTACGTATTGAAACATCTTCCTTTAGATCTACACTTGTAATTTATATTCAATTTAATGTTTACTAATACAATTTTTGTTAAATCCACGAAATATGGCTAGCACTTCAGATTTATTTTTATATTTGATTCCTAGTAAAAGTATAGTGACTCAAAACATAAAACTTACAATTTTGATTATTCAGATGAAAAAATATCAAGTGGACAAGTAGAAGGGGACCCAACAAATCATCACACCAACTTGATAAGATTGAAAACAGCATAAACACAATTGTTGAACAACTATAGGCACTTACGCTGACGAATGTAAAAATACATGTTTTAATAGAGGATTCTTAAACTAGCTCAGAGTTGCCACACAATTTTGTGAAAAAAAAAATAGAAAAAAATTTTAAAACTTTCCCCCCAAAAAATTCTAGGTTTTCAAAGCCGCAAAAAAGAATTTTTTGTTTTTCTCGACACTCTTTTAAACACATGACCTAAACTGCTTTTAAAATACTTTTGGAAAAACATGGAATTTTTTTAACACTTTGTGGCAACTGTTAAATAAGAACAAAACAAACTTGTAATCGTGAGAAACAACAATCTTGGTCTGTCCCACAAGTAATCTATGGGTAATCACCACTAACAGATTAATTTGGCATTTTTCAGCGATAATATGAACAATAATTTTAAGTAACTTAAATCCCTTAAGTTGTTTTCAGGGATTACAAACACTAGCAAAGTAAAAATAACTTCCCTAAAAAGATGTTTAAAATAACAATAAATATATTCATAATTATGTTATTGACACCACAAATGTGTCTATAAAAATATTGTTTATCGATTTGTGTTATGTAAAAGTTTAATTAACTGTTAAAAAGATATATATAATCCTATATTTATGTGCATATTTTATGTCTTATGTACTGTGATAAACATCTGTTTATTTTGTTACTGTTTAGGGTGGTATTTAAATGTAGAGATTTACTATTAACTGTGAATTTAATTTTATGTTAGGTTCTGATTAGTATTTTGAGGATTTTGTTTAGTAGCATATTTATTTTTTAAGTGTTATCTTCTTTGCACTTACTTAAAGCACTGTTAGTTATGTTGTCTTAAATGAAAACTGTTAATAATATTTAAGTAGATAAATGTAGGAAGTAAGTGGTTTTATTGTTTTTACATTTATATATTGCCTTGATCAATTGTGTTGTATAATTAAGATATTTGTAGGATCATAATATTATAGCTGTTTCCTAGTATTATGTTTTCCATTATGTAACCGTTTAAACTTGAAATGAAGATGTAATTTAAGATGAAATAAAAACATACAATGTTTTGAATTTGTATAAAATCTAAAAATATGTGACTTTCATAAGATCTTTTTATTTTATAAACATCAAACTTGAGAAAATGGCATATTATTTAATTGATTTTAATAATGCTGTTTAAACTACAAATTTTATTGTATGCCAAGCACATTTAATTGTTAATTACAGTAACATATGAGAAAAACATCAATATTTTTGTGCTTACAGTGTATTTAATACATAAATTGTTTTAACCCTAAGTTTAAACCATATTTTGCTTACAGAATAAATGAAAAGGTCAAGTAGAACAAAAAGTGCGTTTTAAAACAGATTTATTTTAAAGCTACAATCCAGATCAGCGCATAGTGCACAAATATATAAGTTTAAAAAGCTTAAAACAGCTGACATGTAAAAGGTAGTGTTTACAAGTTATTTGTGCATTTTAAACTAAATCCTAATAAAACTGAAAAAGTACATAGACATGAAAATCTTGAGCAGTTTTTTTTTAGCTTTTTTAATGTTTTTTGTTTTGTTTGCGTGGACCAGGATCAGAATACGATTTCCAGTCACCAAAGTTCGAAATTTAAAGTTCGGTAAACAGCTATAGAATTAGTTTGTAATAAGTACCTTCTTTTGCCAGATTGGAAATTTTGTATTTTGCGTGGGGGAGACGATTTTGCAGCTTGAAATTGCATGGCTGTAATAACAATAAAAAAAAAATGTGTGCAGCTGTAATAACATTATTTGCAAAATTTGCACACCTGAAAATGGAGTACTATACTGAAAACCGTTAGCGGGACATAAGTTTTGCACGTTTGGGCGATTTCGCATTTTACGTTGATTTTACATGAAATTCGCGGCTATGACCGCAGCTGGGCCGGAAACTGCAAGCCTTACTTTCAAACCTGAGTCTTCTGCACATTATTTGTGTTTGCACTAGGGTTCCTCTCCGGGAATGTTTCGACGAGAAATTCCCGGGATTTCCCCGAATTAACAATCCCGAATCCTGGGAAATTTATTTTTTAATCCCAGTTATTCGGCAACATAGCAAAACCTAAAAAAAATTGTCGTTTTTGACTGATATAAAGAAAAAAACAAGACCAACCCTGTTAAAGTCATTGCCTGAGTTGCTTTATTTGCGCTTACCGGCGGAAAAAAAACTAATTAAATTTATTCTAGCAAAAAACATGCGCTTTTTATTCAATAAAAACAAAAAAGGGTGCTGACTTTAATACGAGAAGGTCTTGTAAGATTGCAGAAGCACGACTAAAGAACATAAATGAGCTTAAATAAAAATAAATATTTGAAGCTAATATAAAATAATTTTAAATGTCATAATGACAAAATTTTAGGTATAATTTTTTCGTCGGGAATCCCGGGATTCCTGGGAATTTTCATTTTTCAATCCCGATCCCGGAAGTGAAAACATCCAGGAAAAAGAGGAACCCTAGTTTGCACCCCAACCAAAATAGTGTTTGTTGTGGTAGGATTTTAGACCAGTGCCAAGGTTTTCCCACTTGTTTGCCGCAATTTCGGTTACAGTAGTGCGAATTTGGAAGTTCAGTAAACAGGTAAGCCGGGCAAATAGCCTCATGTTTAGCATGATAGTTAGGGTTTGGGTGGGTCAAGTATTATTATTATATTTGTTCTGTTACATGTTTTTTTCGGCGCTGGTATAGAATCCTACCACACAAACGCAAAATTATTTGGGTTAGCGTTTTGGTAAGGGTGGGTCAAGTAATTATTATTATAATACTTGACTCACCCACACCCTAACCCAAATATTGTGCGTTGATTTAATACTTGTGGTATGATTCTAGACCAGCGCCTTTTTTTCTTCTTTGCAATTTAATTTTTGACAACTTTTTTTCGTTATTTTACGTCTCGTTACTGTGAAAAAAAGTGGTAGATGCCCCACAGGATTCTAGACCAGCGTCAAAGGAGCAGCCATGAACAGCTAGTATTTATACAGAAAGACTGACCCTACTATTGATGGTATTTAATTACTTTATTATAATACTGAATTTCTAGAATTTATCAAAACAAACTCGTCTCGTGCGCTGGAACTACTCATGCGAAGCGACTTGAAACGCCTGGGTGGAGACGAATAATAATAAACACCTTTTAAAGAAATTGGAAGCAAAAATTTCCATTTCTTAAAACTCTTTGATTGCTTTTTGCACCAAACGCTTACGGATAATACCTACATAAACGTTAATCTGAAATGCAACATGGACACTACCGAATATTACGACACAGGACATATTTTTTAGCTTTGTTATGATTTAAGTCAAATTGGCGAAATAATCTGACTTGATTTAAGTAATTTGGGCAAAATTACCCTACATGACTAGACTTAATTTTTTTAAGGAAGTAACTGGATTTTGATTTTTGGAACTGAGTGTTATCTTTAATTTTTTTATTAACAGTCAGGTGGGCTATTTATCTAAATTTGAGCCTATAAAACGATGTATTTTTTATATGTTCAAGGAGATCTAGCCCTTCTGAAGCTGCTTTTTGACCAACGACTACAGCTTACGTATAATTAGTACACCGAAAGCCATCGCAGACTCGCCAAATCTGTCGATCTATGATGCAAGCAGAGCTAACCAGAAAAACAACTATCCTGCAGTGAGGTTCGAACTCACGACCTCCAGTCAAGCCAGGACAATCGCTCTACAAACTGAGGTAGACAGGCTCAGAGAGGAGCGAGTTGAGAAACAAACAAATGCCAGTTCGAACCTTACTACAGACTAGTTGTTTTTCTAGCCTGCCCTGCTTGCATCATAGATCAACAAATTTGGTGAGTCTGCAATGGGTTTCGGTGTACCGGTACTATTTTTTATATGTTGAGTTTTTGTGTTTGAAGTAACTAACAATAAACGTCGTCAAGTTCGTTTACTATAGCTTTAATCAACAATTTACAACATAGAATGTAACAGGACGCGGGACGTATAATGATAATTACGGAGAGAGGCAAGGAAAAGAAAGGAGAAACGCACAGAAGCAAATAGCATAGAAATCAGAGTCAACAATAGAAACATAAATCATTACATTCATCCCTTCTAGATAAAAGACCCTTCAGACAGACCAGTCTCCGTAGCGGACAGGAGCCCGACGTTCACGACCCGATCGACGGATGTCGGGGAGAGGTACTTCGTCTCCAGGAGATGGGGCGGGTTCAGAGGTCGGTTCATCTTCAACCGGTACCGGTGCCTCGCCTTCAGAGGTCCGAGAGGTTTCGGCGTCGCAAGGGGGAAAAGCGTCATGGAGCGACTCAGGAGAACCAGGACACGGAGCGAGGTCGGATGTAGAGACTGTACTTTCGCGCCCGTCATAAAACCGAACATGGGCGTAGGATGGATTCGCGTCGAGCAATGTGACAGGGTCACACAGGGGCTCTCCCTTGGTTCGAACAAACCTACGTAAAAGAACAACACCTCGATTAAGTAGCCACGAAGGCATAGCGGTTCCGGTTAAAGCTCGTCTCGGGAAACGGAGGAATCTTTCGTGAGGTGTTTCATTAGTCGCCGTACAGAGAAGCGAACGAATAGCGTGAAGAGCCTCTGGCAACACTTCCTCCCAGCGGTTGCCTGACAGACCACGACTGTGAAGGAGAAGTTTAATAGTTCTCCAAACCGTTTGGTTTGTCTTTTCGCACTGACCATTACCTTGTGGATGATAGGGTGTCGATTTACTCGTTGCAATGCCCCGAGTAGTAAGAAACTGACGAGTTTCTTTGCTGATAAAAGAGGTCCCACGATCACTGTGAATATATTCGGGAAAACCAAATAAACAGAAGAGGACGGAGAGACACTCGATGACGGAGCGGGACGTCATGTCTCTGCAAGGAAAAACAAACGGATATCGACTATACTCATCAACTAGCACTAGAAGGTACGGATTCGGTCCCTGTACAGGACCCTTGAAGTCCATGCTCAGTCGCTCCCACGATCTCGTTGCTTTTACCAGATCCCGAGGTTCCGGTCTGTAGAAACGTGGTTTTAGTTCGGCGCAAGAGCGACAGTTCCGCCCGACGGCTTTGGTTTCCTCGGGAGTGAACGGTAGGTTCTTACTTTTTATTAAGTGATACATACGGGCGTATCCCGGATGTCCCATCGCTTTATGCAACTCCTCAAGATTTCGCGTAGAACCTGTGAAAGCACATACCCGTGATAGAGCGTCGGGGACCACGTTTTGAACACCAGGGCGATGACGGATATCGTAAGAATATTGACCCAACTCTAGCCTCCACGAAGTGATCTTGGCGTTTTTAATTTTACCTCGATTGGTTCGGTCGAACATATAGGACACAGACTTTTGATCAGTGATGAGAGTAAAACTTCGGCCCTTTAGGAAGTGAGCCCACTTGCGGACTGCTTTGACAATGGCGGTCGCTTCCTTCTCAATAGCAGGATAGTTCCGCTCATACTTGCTAAGAGTACGTGACATAAAAGCTACAGGGCGCCCGTTCTGGGATAAAACTGCAGCAATAGCGAAGTCAGAAGCATCGGTTTCCACCTCGAAGGGAACGCCGTCGCGAATAGCCCCAAGAGTTATCCTTTCGAGCTCAGTCTTTAAATCACGGAAGGACCGGACGGCCGTCTCATTCAGAGGAAAACGATTTGCAGTGAGCAAAGGCTGTACGCGACGAGAAAAGTCCTTGATCCACTTAGCGTAGTAGGAGAACATCCCCAAGACGCGTTTCAAGGCTTTGGGTGACGTGGGTGGCGAGAGCTCGAAAAGAGGCTGTAGACGTTGAGGATCCGGCTGTATTTTGTTTTGACTAATCCGGTATCCCAGGAAATCTAAAGAAGTACGGCGAATCATTGACTTCTCTTCATTAAGAGTGAGATTCTGCCGAGCAGCAGCTTGAAGTAGAGCTCGAAGGTTGCTGTCATGTTCCTCCAAAGTCGAACCCGTTACAGTTATGTCGTCGAGATAGGCATAGACCTTTTTCAGCTTATTAGCTTCAATAAATTCGTCAATAGCGCGCTGAAACGCGGCGACCCCATTAGTGACGCCGAACGGCAGGCGTTTGTATTGATACAGTTTTCCGCCAGCCTCAAAAGCCGTGTAGTGTCGCTCCCCAGGTAACAACGGAACTTGATGATAAGCGGAACGCAGGTCGAGCGAACTAAAGAACTTATCTTGAGCGACCTTGTTTACTATTTCCTCGATCTTCGGCAATGGATAGGCGTCCAACTGGGTGAATCGGTTTATGGTGAGAGAGTAGTCGACAACCAGTCTCTTCTTGTTACCACGAGAGACCACTAGTACAGGAGCTCTCCAAGGAGAACGAGCAGGTTCTATAATATCAGACTCCAAGAGACGCCGGATCTCATCATTGATAAACTTCCAGTCTTCTTTACTATATCGACGAGAGCGTGCAGCTATGGGAGTACAACCTGGAAGCAAAAACTCATAGGCGAGAGGGGTTTAAGTCAGCGACGGCCAAAGAAAGGTGGGAGAAATCATTGAATCCAATTTTCAGGGGTGCTTCCGGTCCACCCAGGAAGAAACTAACCTCGAGATGTTTCTTCAGAAAGTCCTGACCGAGAACAACGTCAGCGCAAAGGTCATCTAAAACACCAAAGGTTAGGATGTATGATCGACCTAGTAGGGCTATGGTAGCGGTGGTTCTAAGTAGCGATAGAGAGACGAGAGGAGGCCATGGAAATGGAGGAGCGGGGTCCGAAGGTCTTCAGACGAAGTTTGGTGGCTAACCTTTTGTTGACAAAGTTTTCGGAAGCCCCGGAGTCGATCAAAACTTGGACCGGAGTGGATTGTAGAGTCGCATCGACTAACGCAGGACCCAGACAGGAAGGAGCACCGGCCTTAAACGAGGGCGGAAAATGACCGGAAATCATGGAAGAACCAACGGCGGTCGGAGACGCGGGTCGTGAATTCACTCGGCGGGAGGAATTCGAAGAACGACTCTGGCAGACCCGTGAAAAGTGTCCCTTTTTTCCACACTGGTAACAAGTAGCGTTACGAGCCGGACAGGTCGCGCGGCTGCTGTGCTGTCCACCACCGCAGAAATAGCACAAGTTACCTTTGGCTTTTAAGCTTCTGTCAGCCGTTGCCAGAGAAACAGACTCGGGAGAAGTGGCGGAACTTCCATTCCCGTCGCTTTCCAGCTCTTTAAAGGCGGGAACAGACGCCACAGAAGGAATTGTCTTGCCCATCAAAACAGACTGCTGCTGCGCTTTGGACAGGCTTTCGGCAAGCTGAGAAGCCTTAGTTAAATCAAGATCTTCTATTTCCAAGAGACGTTGACGGATGAACGGAGCCGAAAGACCGTTTATAAACGCATCTCTGGTAAGATCGTCTTTGTATTGATGAGCCGATACTGGAAGAAAAGTACAATCCTTCGCTAAAAGTTTAAGTTCCCGCAAATACTCCGCGAGTGTCTCGTCGGGGCCTTGATGACGACTTACAAGTAGATAGTGAGCGAATACGTTATTTTTCTTCTTCACGTACATTTGTTTTAATGTACTGACGATTTCTTCGAAGGAGTCAACATCCTCTACATAAGAGAATATATCCGGAGATAAACAGTTGACTATGATGCGCTTCCTGTTTGCAGCGGAAGTGGTGTTATCGCCTTCGTCGAGATGGTCGATAAAGTCGTTAACGGAGCGTAACCAATACGCAAAGTGTCGCGCAGCATTAGGAGCTTCGGGCTCGATCGTCAAAGTTTTAGGCCGCAAAAGTTGTCGGTTTTCCATCATGGAAAATGTTGTTGATTAAATTGAAGTAACTAACAATAAACGTCGTCAAGTTCGTTTACTATAGCTTTAATCAACAATTTACAACATAGAGTGCTGTAACAAAAGGAACGTTATTAGTAACGAATATAAAAGAGTACCCAATAAGAGAAACTGACAAAGACTGACGAAGCACAGTAAAGTTACACGAGTTATAAAGGGAAGGGAAGAATGTAACAGGACGCGGGACGTATAATGATAATTACGGAGAGAGGCAAGGAAAAGAAAGGAGAAACGCACAGAAGCAAATAGCATAGAAATCAGAGTCAACAATAGAAACATAAATCATTACAGTGTTTTTTTAGTTGAGAGTTTTCTCATATACGGACGAGTTTAACAATTTAAATAATTTAACATTATTTTTATACCAATGAATTGACTGGGAATTGACTTAAGCATCTGATGACTTGGTCTGAGACCATTTTTTGCAAAAGAATTAACTAGGACTTAAGGTATTTTACTAATGACTTGTTTACAACGCCGATATTTTCTTTATCATAGCTTGATTTTTGCAAATTTTACAATTAAACCGTCTTAGTTTATTGTAGTATCGCGGTAAATATCCAAAAGCATATCCATGAGGCAGCCTACTCGAGTTTTTAATTCCGATAAGCGATGCCATATGTAATATCGGTACTCGTGCGATACTCGAGTTAAATCAGTACTGACCCTATACAAGCATAACCATGTTTCAACCAGGCGCGGGTTTAGGATTTTTGTTCGGCGGGTATCAATGTTTTAGAAATAGCGTCACAAAGTTACGCCACAAACCAAACAGCTCGTTTATTTTGTTAAAGTTTTAGGTTGAAGAGGTGTTACTTTTAATACAAAAGCTAAATCGTAAAGATGATATTGATTCGCGCAAAGCGAACGATTGCCTTCATATTGCCAAAACTGTGATTTTCGATGTTGTGGTTAGACCAGGGGTGCCCAACAAGCGTCCTAATATTAACATGGCACGCAAGACCCCCTATAATACGGTACCTGATTTGTTATTCAGCCAATTGTCAAAAAATACTTAACTTTTTATGTAGTAAATTACCATTGTTTATTCACAATATAAAATAATCGCGGCACTCACGACAACTAACAATTACTTCTAATACTGTAACATTATATTGTAGTGGAGGCTAGCATTCACATCACTATAAAGTTTGGTGTGAAGAAGCAAGAAACAAGAAGTAAAAGTCAGCTCACCGACGGACACTTTGATGCAACAATGCGCACTGCTACTACACGTTTACATCATTAGTAAAAAAAACGCTTTTAATATTAGAAAGAATTAGCTAAACTTTGGCACGGGAAGTATAGGAGAAAAATTGACACGCCGGTATGTCTGAGTTGAACACCTCTGAGTTAGACGAACGACGCCTTTGGGCTAAATAAAATCATTTAGTCTAAATGGGTCAAGACATTCTATAAACATAACTGAGATTCGCACAAGACGCGTAAATCATTTTGTGTCAACATAGGCAAAAATACATTTGGTGGTGCAACGTGCCCACCCTTTTGATCTGCCCCTGGCTTCAACCATAATTTGTGATTCCAACACAGCGACTTTTACTTTAAAAAACATTCCAGAAAATTAAAAACGACGGATTTAAAGTACCACTGCTTTTACGCTATAAAAAATCTTTGTTAATTTAACGTTATACATTAGCTTGGTCCATAGTAATGACGTCATTTAGATTTGGATCGGTCGTCAGATTTTTCTTAATATATCGAGTATCGGAAACAATATCGAGTATCGAATACTCCTTAATGCAGCCCCATATAACTTCATTCTTAGTCATATGCTGTGCAAACATTTTTAGCCTTTAACGTGATAATCATCGTGCTATTTTAAAATCTGTTTTTTTCGAATTCACAAGACTGCCCAGCGCCAGATTAAAGTGTTAATGGAACTGGAACTAAAGGTAGTGTGACGCCCATTCATTTCCTATTAAAATAAAACTTGGTAAACAAAATGAGCTATGACGTCACACATTACGTCATAATTCAAATAATATTAAGAAGTGAGAGTTATCGAACGAACTGCGAAAATGTTGCATTCTTATCCATCTGCTGTGCAAACATTTTGCATCTAAAATGGTAATTAGACCTACTAACGTCACAGTCTATCGTGACACTGCAAATTCCTTTTTTTTTTAAATCACGAGAACCCAGTTCTTTTTCTGTACCCAATTGTTTCGCGACGCGCCCAGTGACGTCACAATACAAATGTTGTCGTTCGAGGAATCGCGTCTATCGCGGTTTGCGTCTCGCGCGCGTTTTCTTTCGTCTGACGTCGATAAATCGGGGGAATCCCCCACAATGTCACGCCACAACGCAGCGCTCACCCTTTATGACGTAAGAAGTCGACGCGTTGGCTTGTGTTGGAAATATGGCGAACCAACGAGCGTGAAAGAACACCTTTCGTTTGGAATTTAATCCGGATCCGTTAGGTTTTAGCCGCGATCGCATAAACAACTCTTGGCTACCTACAAAGAAGTTGTCAAAATTGTTATAACAAGGGATGGCCGATAATATCGGGGTTGATAACCGATACCAAGTAGTAGTATCGGTTATCGTCTGGCAATAGGTATGTATCGATGCCGATTCAATACCAAATTAATTTGTTTATTTGAGCCATGATTTGCGATCTAATTTAACCTTGATAACATATATTTGACCTTGAGACATATATTTGACATTGCAAACATGTATTTGACCTTGATATATGTATTTCAGCTTGACACATATATTTCACCTTGAGACATATTTTTGACCTTGAGACATATATTTGACATTGCAAACATGTTCTGATCTTGATATATATATTTGACGTTGAGACATATATTTGACGTAAGAACAAGAATTAAGGCGACAACAAGGTAGCCTGAGAACACCGAGGTCACCCGAGGTCACGTTCCTTGAAAAACTCTACCCGGAGCTATACAGCGTTTTTTATTAAATGGAGAACAGAAAGATCCTTTATAATTAAATAGACAGTTTACATCAAACTAAAAATCAAAACTCACTACTAAGCTTCAACCTACCGCAGAAAAGTTAGTCAAAAAATCGCGAAACTTTAGCAATATCGTTATTAATTATTATGAAACTTTGCTGAAGTGATTCTAGAAGGCGCTGCTTTGTGCAAAGCGTTCTTCTTCAGTGACGCAACACGCGTCATCAATCACCATGGCAAGACAGACACTCCTTGCTAAAGGTGACTGGATTAACCAACATTACAACAAGTTAATTATTTTAAAATTATTTTATTATTTTACAATGTTTGGCTTTATGGGATCAAATAATCGTAATGCCGTTTATGCACAAAAATGTGACAACGACAAAGATTTCAATTTCGAATTAAAAAAATTACACTTCCACATTGGTGTTAACAAAATAGTTTAATACGCCACAAGAACTAAATAACGATTTTTTTTAATTTATTGCCCATGTTTTTCCTTTCTATGACATTACTTCGGGGACGATTGGTGTTGAAAGAAATAATCAAAATACCATCTCATTCCGCCGATGGAACTTATCCGCGCGACACTTTGAACCAATTAAAACCGATTTCCGTAAGTAAACAGTTCAAACAAAAAACACAGGCGCGTGTCCAACTTCTGACGCCATCGTAACTGACATTCGATCGACCCTGTAGCTCAGGACCACAGTAAAGGTCAAAGGTCACGGATCAAGTTTGAAATTCACCGGCGAGCGGCGAGATGCGAGGAATTTACTTGCTGACGTGTTTCGGCGAGTTTACACTTTGCGTAGATCACTTCCTTCTCACCTGGGAGCGTTGTTTGTCGTTTTAAGGGTTGCTCGATTGTCGATGGCGCGAATTTCCGCTCAAAAAATCACCGGAGATACGAGGCAAAAAATACACCCCCCCCCCAAAAAAAAATATAATTTTTATTTAAACTTAACACTTTCTTAAGAAAGGAATCTCCCGCAGACAATAAATCATAAAATAAGATTCATGCTTTCGTATCAGATGATGCTAAGACTGTTTAAAAAAGCAGGTATTATGTTTTATACCTGCTTTTATAAACAGTCTCAACATCATTTTGTGTATTTATTTATTTAGTTTTTTATGGAGTGGCGTGCGAGGCGACCTAAAATGTAATTTTCGCTAATTTTTAATATGTTGATGCAAAAATCTTTAGACATATTTTTAGTATTTATGTCCTGCTTAATTATCATACCAACCACATAAATGTATGTTCTTAGTTCAGTGATTTAATAGTAGATATTTTTTTAGTTTTTCCCATTCACTTTACGCCTTTTTACATTTTATAATTTTTATCTGGGATCGACTGTTTGTCGTTTTGAGGGTTGCTCGATTGTCGATGACGCGAATTTTCCCCGTTTAAAAATCACAGGCTTTCAGGGGGAGGATTTAGGGGAGCACGCGGCTACGCGGTTAAACTTCAAGCCTAAACACATTTCAAAAATCGTGTTTTATTTGGACATTTGCGCGAATCCTATTTTTTATTTTAGCCCCATTTTAACTTTTTTTACTTATTTTATTAGTTTTTACCCGATTTAAGCCTGCTTTTCAGTCTTTTAAAATTTTTGGCGTTTTTCTAGCTTTTTCCGGATTGCACGATGTTCTAATACAAATAGAGCTTCGAGAGTATGATGCCTTATCTAAAATTTGAAATTGACAAAAAATCGTGTTTACAAAAAATCGTATTTTTGACTAGTAGTTTGCTTATTAAGGATATGTTACGTCAAATTGAAACTTGTGACGTCATTTTATACCCCCTTCAACAAAATCCTCAACCCGCCCCTGTCGGTGATTCGCTTTTTTGCGTCACAAGTGTTTGACGGTCTCATGTTAAGGTCGGTGCCTAAAGGTGAGCGTGGCTTAAAACTGCTGCGTTGAAGGTTAGAACAGTAGTTCTCAGCCGGGGTGCCGTCGCACTCTAAGGTGCAATTTTGAAAGGTGCCGAGAGATGTTTTAAATTTTTTAGGATTCCAATTTTTGCTCTTTGGTTAGTTTCTTGATACAATGTTTTTTGTGTACAATAAAAGTGCAAAAAAGTTTTTTTCAAACTTGTTGCAAAGTTAATGTTGCTTAAATTTTTGCTGTTTCAATTTTCACTGTAACGTTACAGTTTACCACTCGGCAAAAATACGAGCGAGGGTACCACGAACTATTTACAATTTCTGTAGGCTGCCGCAAGCCAAAAAAGGTTGCGCAGCACTGGGTTAGACAGTGGAATTTTAGGTTAGTGAGCTTTAGCAGAAATTATCTTATTGCGTCAATCTTTCGCAAATGGCTATTTGTCTAAATTTAAAAAGCTTAATCAGGTGGCAGTATATAAAGACATATTGTATAGAAATCTTAGAAATGGGATTTCTACTTTTACCCGTAAAGCAAAAATTGTACAAAACCTTGTCAAGATTTCAATACAATTTGTCTTTATAGCGCAACTGACTGCCGCATCTTATTGTGGAACCTTAGAAAGTTAGTTCTGCAAATTGGAATGATTTTCCACTCTTAAAAATGTGTATAAAGTGATAAACTCGGCGCTTGTCGTTTGGGTTTGGTTGGGTCAAGTATCATTATTATACTTTTTCTCCCATAGTTACTTTTTTTGCCATTTTAATTTGAATAACTCGTTTTATTACATTAAAAAAAGGTGGTAGGATTCTAGACCAGCGCGGTTTGTGGTGCAATAAATACCGTAGTTCTGTGGTTTGAATTGTTTTCCAACTTTTGTGTTCACAGCTTTTGCTCGACTTAATGCTATTGAACTTGAATGCTTCACGCTTTCTCAACCAAATATCAGTGTTTGCATATTTTAGAAAGGTTTAAACACACCTCAGTCATATTATATAGTGTAGCCGCTACACAATAATATCCTATAGTAGGCACTACATAGTAAAGTATAGTAGGCGCTACACTGTAAGCCACTGTTTCTCAACCTTTTATGGCTAGCGGCACCACTCAGAAATAACAAATAGATTGAGTCGCCCCTATAAGATTTTTCCGTAGGTAATTTACTAGAATGTCACAATAAACGGAAACTGGAACAACACACATCAACTCTACGCAGCGTAGGAAGTTATAATTGGATTTATTTCACTATACTCTTAAACAAAAAAAGAGTTGAGCAAAAATCAGATTCCTAAAGATTCTCAAATATCTCTCGACACAGTTAAGCATTACAAATGGCACCCCGGTTGAGAGCCACTGCTGTAAGTTATATTAGGCTTCTATAAGCGCTACACTGTAAGACAAACTGTAGTAGGCGCTACATAGTAAGCTATTATAGAGGTCATCAAACTACGGTTGGCGGGCCAGATCCGCCCTGGAGAGGTAATTCCACATGCCCGCGCCATATTTCCTTGAAATAATATCGAATGCTGTTAAAAACACAATTTTGTAAAATTTTAAACTAAACGATAAACTCAGCAAAGTTTTTGTTGCATAGTTATTTACATTTTCTTCATTTAAAATAAAATCATTAATTAGTATATTTCGACTCAATTTTATTTCCCGCCCACCATCGTCAATCTTTACAGATATCCAGCCCTTTATGGAAAAGTAGAGCAGTTGTAACTGTTGCAAAAATAATAAAAATAGCTTGATAATGAAGGTCAAAGCCAAGGTCTAAAACAACATGACCTTAAAAATATGTTTCGATACGCACTTCGAGTGTTTGACCTATTTGGCTTTGACATTTATTTTTAAGCTGTGTTACTGATCCGTGCACAGTGCATCTAAGTATGTATTATATTTATATATATATTAGGGTGTATCTTTATAGAACCCAAAACCATCGACGGCAGGTTTTATTTATTTGTACTCTTACAAGAACTGACGATTTGGCGAAATATATTTTCCTTTTAAACAAAACGTCTGATCCTGCTTTTACTCATGTTTTTAACTATGCGTTTTACTTCTATATATATACATATATATAGGTACATAAAAAGGCTAAATGGTGAAGAACCTGTCGTCTTCCGGCAGGCGACATTCCATTAATGCAAACAGACGCTCTCGTATTCAAAGGTTATTTCCAAGCACCTGGTTTGGTGTCGAAACAAGGTAAGGTCGGCTTATTCAGGCGAATGTTGTGTGATTCATTAGCGAAGTGGTTCGGGGGAGGGTTGCGGTGAGAAATAATCAGCAGAGGGGAACGCGCGGTTTGGCGAATTCGGCCATTAGAAAAATCTACGTCAATGTCTACTCTGCAGACGGTAAGAGTGACTTTACGAAAAGTTAGAACTGTACCTTAAGCCAGATTATGCATTACAGTGTTTCAAAGTTATTTAAATTCAAATGTTTTTTGGTTGATTTTTAAGTTGTTGGTTGATTGTTGCTCGAAGCGGTGCGCTTTTAAACTGTTAAAAACGTTGATAACTTTTATCGTCGGCATTATGTGTTATGTTGGAGGGCAAGATTCTGTTGTGGAAACACATACTAAGCTCTGACATGGACCAAAATGGAAAAACTTAAAACAATTCAAATGGTTGTTACAGTAGTTTTGAAAGGTCGTGCTTTTCAAGGGTTTGCAGACATGTCAGTTGAGAAAACCTATATTTAGGAATATGTTAAAACCGTTAAAAGCAATTCAAAAACGAAACTTTTGACGAATCATATTTCATATTTAGTGATCCCTTATATATTTTGTCATAAAAAGTATCGTTTCATCGTATATATCAAGTGATCGAAACATGTATCGTTTGTAAAATTACAGACGAGGTTTAGGATTGATCATTTTACGGTTGGGTGGTTTGGGAATATGCGGTGATTCACAAATTGGGGCGAAGCGCGCGTCAAGAAAAGGTTCTGGGCTATCTCTGTTTCTCTGCGGTCGCACCTAAAGAATTATTTAAAACGAGAGACGTAAAACAGGCACCAGTCTTGTGATCCAAATACTAGATATTACAGATAACACATTGTTCAATCACATAGCGTTTATTTGACAAGATATATCTTTAGAAACAAGACGTGACAAAACAGACTTAAGTTTTGTAATTTAAAAGCTATATAAAACAGAGAATCTGGTTTATTTAGGCTATACGCTAAAACGTGGTTTGTTGTTACAGCATTAGGTTCGCAGTTTTGTGACAAAATTAAAAGCCTTAAGTTTTTTTCTGAATTTGGGGCGACAGATTATCTCTACGGTCGCCCCTAAAGAATAATAAACCCTTCCAAGAAGAGACTTGGCGTAAAAAAGGCATAATCGTATGACCCAAACTAGAAATTGCAGATAACAGATTGTTCAGTATTACAGTATTTACTTGATAATCGTATAAACAGGCCTAAGTCTTGTGATCCTAAGCTTGGATAAAGTGGAGAACACGTTAATCTGGGCTACACTAAAACGTGGTTTGTTGTTACAGCAGTAAGTTCGTAGTTTTGTGACAAATATAGCAGTCTCTTGGTGGTTTGAATTCAAATGGTGATCAGGCGTGGATTGGGGGAGCGGGCATAGAAAAATTTCAAAAATGTGACGTCACAAGTTACGTCACAAAGTTATGCCAAAACGTGACGTCATAAAAAACTAACCTTAAGAACACCACGTAGTTCGTTTATTGTTTTACTTTTAATGCAAAAGCTTCATTAAAAATATGTTATTGATTCACACAAAGCGAAAAAATGCCTTTATATTTTAAGTTTCACGTCTTTGGGCTGAAGCCGATTTTAATAAATGGGCTAATACATGCTAGAAACGTAATCGAGATTCAAAATCCAGATTTCGAATTTTTTGCATTTACGTAATGAAAATAGGTAAAAAAAAAAGGTAGTCACGTGACCCCCTGCTGGTTTCGTGCTTTCCCGGGGATTTTCGTTTTAATGTTTGGCGACAAAAATCTGTAACATCATCCTTTATCTTAGGTAGGTTGGGCGTTTACAAAAGGCGTAGACAGATCGTAAAATTTGTATTTCCTGGAAAATCCCTTACGCGTGCGTAATTTTCCAAATAGACAGGTACTTAACAGGATTTTTATTTATACTATCGTACAGCTTGTTTTTTCTCTCTTTGGTCGTATTGATAGTAAGCTAAGCGGTTTATCAGCTCTATCGTGTGTTTGTTGTGCAGTAAGTCAAATAAGGGAAAGTACTTTTACTTTAAACCGTTTAACCGTTATTAAATCCAATATTTCAGGTTTATAGGCTTGTAGAGTAACGATGGGTAATGCGAAAATAGTCCGTATGGGTGCATAATGTCTGGATATTGTAGTTAGACACAAACAGAATGTTGTAGTTAGACGTAAAAAGAATATAAAAAATTATGTTTACTATTTTAATAAATTGTATTGGTCGCTTTCTAAGGTAGAAATCATGCGCATTTTAAATTTTGTAAAAACTTATGTTGTATTTTCACAGTAACAGCTGTTTGGGTTTTGTAAATTTTAGTTAGTGTTTCAGACTTGTTCAAAATGCGAGCATAGGCAGAAAATTGTGACGCACCTAGAAAGATTCGAGTCTCACGGGCTTAGTTGGGCCGTTGGACAGTCTTATTTGGATTAAATGGGCTTACGAGGGTTGGCGATTATAGAAGTAGCGCCTCAGCTATATCATCTCGTTCAATAACAACTTCGCGCTCGTAAAGTTGAAAAAGTCGAATGGCCCTGCCCGCTTTAAAACCATTGGACTAATAACGCTATAGCCTCAAGCCCTGGAAAAATTCGGCCCTCAGTTAGTTTTATGTTTTTCAATAGTTGGAATTCAATAGAGTCGCTGCATGACTGGCGTCTATTGTCTCCATTATTAAGCAATTTCTGCGAACTAGGTTTGGCGACGTGGCACATTGTTGCATTAACATTGAATTTGACATTCGTATTTGTGTATTAGTTGCCAGGTTAGTTAAAGCAGTGGCTCTTAACCTTTGTAGAATACGGTCCGGTAAAATCGTACGTGGTTCAATTAGGTTCATATATAGCTGGTGTGAAAGTTTAAGACTGAAACGAGTTGTGTGTGTACTTTTAAACTTTTTTTGTCTAGGGCCCTATAGGCTTATGAACGTATGGAGGTATCGGCTGAAAAGCGTCAAAGTATATTCCCAAATAGCGGGCCCAGTATTGTGTTGGTGACAGTTCGTTTTTTTTCCAGCAGGGTAGGGTATACTACAGAATTTTGGGCTGGATCAGAATACTACCACAATTGTTTTAACACTAACAAAATGAGGTGTCAAAGTTGAAATTGCAAGGAAGTCATAAATATGTAAGAATAAATAATACTTGACCTCTCAAACCTAAACGCTAACTCTCACCCTAACCCAAATATTGTTAACAATATAAACCCCGGACGTAAATGTGGTGGGACTTTAGACCAGCGCCGAAAAATTACCTTATGAAATTAGGTTTAATAGCGTCTCCCAAGAAACGTAAACTAGATATCCGATTATTCGTAAATTAACAGATCACAGCAGGGCTGCGGAGTCAGACTCGAGTAAGACAAGGTAAAACTACCCGAGTCTGACGTGTGCGCATGCGAATTTCGAAACTGATAAGGCAGCAATCTGTTAATTGTTAAGGTGGAATAGACTATGTGGCATATTTTCCATGAGCACTATGAGTGGATTGGTGAATATTCATCTTATTTCAGTTACGTTGGTGGGTGAAATACAGGTTGTAGAGTCGGAAACAGATTGGGACTCGATGAAGATTTGGCCGGAGTCGGACTTAGGTTCATTTTTTTGGCCGGAGTCGGACTTAGGTTCATTTTTTTGGCCGGAGTTGGAGTCAGGTTTTTTTAACACGTTCCGGAGCCCTGGATGCCAGTGCATAACCAAAAATAGAAAAATGTTTGCCACGCAAACTTTTGATGTTTTGACATAATTTATAAACTGGCACACTGCATACGAAAGGTTGCCGACCCCTGACCTAAAGAATTGTTTCTCATCCCATGGATCGCGACACATATTGGTTGGTCGTTTGATTTGGTTGAGACGCCAACTGCAGCTGTTCTCATAGTTAGATTTATTGAGATTAGTTCTTGGCGATATTTTTCAAGATTTGAGAAAATTGTGGGAAAAATACGAAGACAGCTCATAATAATTACAATCGAACTTACTAATGCTACTGTGAAGAGAGCTTCGTTGTTACACTTAAGCTTAGTATTTTTGTCGCCGCGAAAAAAGGTTGAGAAACACTAACGCAAAATAGCATTTAGTATCACGCGAGAGAGAACAAAACCCAACATTCTTAAACTGAAAAAAACCCTTTGTAAATCCATTTGGGTTTTCCCGCCCAAGCCCGGTTATTTACCCACCCATTGCTGTAAAATTACCCAGCAAAGGCGCTGGTGAAACGCTGAGCTTGTTTTTGTCGGTATGCCATGCCTCAGTGCGCCTGGCCAGCGTAACCTGCTAAGTTTCCGACGATAAATGCTGCTACTGGGGCATTTTATTGCTCAACGCTTGGAAGCAGACTCTTGTTTTTTTTTAGATATTGTTAAAGTTAGATTAGACTTAAAATACCTTGTTTGTGAAGTTACATTTCAATAAGATGCGTTAGATTATAATTATCTTGTTTGCGAAGAGCAGAAATCGAGCAAGAATACTAACTGGGTTACGAGTCATTTTGGATGAAATTACATTGTGTCCAAATTACCCAAAGATTGTCATGTTTTACTTTGAACTATAGTTATAAAAGAAGGAAGAAAGTGTCAGATAGAGTAGCATTTTTTTTGAGGCCGGAAAAATATACTAAAATATAATCACGTGGACTATTAACTATTTAGAATGATTTAAATTGGCGGATTTTTTGTAATTTTTAGATTTTTGTAATTGGTAAGTTCACAAATACAGGACCATCCAGTTACGTAGCCATTTAGTGAAACTGCGCCAAGTAAGAGAAGTGGTTTCTATTTCAACAGTTTGGTTTAACCGGGGCAAACTGCAAGTGGGTAATTCATTCTGTGGCTGACGACGGATGCTTTTTAAAGTAGGCACAACAAATAGCGCGGCTACTAGAATTAAACACTTACCAAACAGTAGAAAGATATTTATTTAAAAGCGTCCTTATAAGTGACTTATAAGGATTGGAATGTCTGATGCCTGATATGTTTTCTGATACTGATGCCTGATGTTTAACCAAATAAAATAGTTGAAAGTTGAACGTTTTAGGCATTTTTCCAGGTGGTTATTCGTCTAAAATTTTCTTTAGCTTTAAGAAGTTTAGTTTTCCCCAGTTAGTAACCTATTATATTTTTATAAATTTATTTTCAATGTAGATTCGCTGCGTTTGATCAGTATGGGACGAGTACAGATTCAGCGTTGCGAAGTGTAGCCTATAGTTACATTCAGCTGTTAGGAAATTAGGTTAGAATATATTCTCTTTCAACGACAAAATCGCTAAATTTAGACGCAGACCATGGCTGAGATTTAAATATAAATTTGGTATCGGGTCATTACCGATACCACGTTAGTGTCGGACGAGTACCGACACTAACACTTAACATCAGGTATCGGATTTGATTCAATATTGTTATACATCCCTACCACCTAGCTCTGTTGGTGTTTGACGATGGCGGTATGGCCGATGTCTTAAGTATCGTATGCTATACAGGCTGGTTTTTCCTGGTAGTTTAGAGCAGTGGTCAGCAACCGCCGGTCCGCGAGGAGTTCGTTGCCGGTCCGTAGCAGGGTTGCCAAATTAAAACTATGGGGTTGCAGGGTTGCCATTTTAAAACTATTTAAACCCAAACGTTTGCAAAAAGAAACAAAAAGTCAACAACAATTTAATGTATTTTTATACTCAAATCACTATAACTTTCGTTTAGATGGTTGATTGGTATGATAAAAAATCACAATTAGTATCAAGCACTCGTTAGATTCAAAACAAACCAGTGTGCTGCAGTGACCGTATGAGTTAGGCCTACAAAGCACATTAACATCATCCAAAAATGCATTTTTTGTTGTAAAATCTAACTCCTCGATGTCCAATACATCGAAAAAGGGCCATATATAATGTTTTTTATGTATAAGCGTGCTTACTGCTCATCCTAAATTGCAATATAATCAAATCATGCAAACAGTGTTTATAAACAATGTCCCATAATAAAATGATTTATTATTTTGATGTTCAGGCAGAAAAGTTTTCGAAAAACACGTAGGGAGATGTGGGACTAGTGACTAGAGCTTTTTCCCTCTTCCATTAAAAAAAAAACTGGTATTTAAGACAATAAAACGATATTTGAGGCAAAATAGTAACATTTCACATCTAATAAAATTGTATTTTGTACTAAAGCAAAGTGCTTATGGAATGTGGTTTAATAGTCAAATTCTAATTGCATTTTAGTTAGGTGGTGGCAAATAGTACACCTGAAAAGCTAGTCTAAGTTTAAACTCAGGCCATGCCAAGTGCAAATGGGCGCTATGGGGACCAGTGGTTCACAACCCGGTGGGGACCAGTGGATCATTAAATCAGCAGTATTGTTCGCCTCCCGAGTAAACAAATCGCCGAAATAAGCAGATGTCTTAACATTATTTCCACGGTACCGGTATCTTAAACTTTAAAGTTGGTGGTAGCCTTAAACGTATTAACAGCCCACCATGCAATCATTAACTCGATAGTGATGACATCACAATTGCTTCTGAGGGACACAGCACGGACATAGTAATTTCCAAATTTACATTTGTTGCAAGAAATATAAATTAAACTACAAGTCCATGTAAAAGTAATAAAAATAAATAAGCAAATAAAGCAGATGAAAATTGCAATTGTATTGGACGGTGCTTGAGTTTTCTTCAACACGATGTGGCAAACCAATGGTCCCCAACCCTTAAACCAATGGCCGACAATGGTTCATTTGAGTAGCATTTTTTGCATGCCGAATAAACAACTTATTTTTTCTTACATTTTAAGTTAAATGTTGTGGTATGTTAAAAGGTAAATTAAAGTTCATGTTAAGACTTTCGAATCCTATTTTACGGGGCAAATAAAACCTGCAGATATGCATAAACTTCTAAACCAGTGGTTCTCAACCTTTTATGTTTCGTGGCCCCCTTTAAAAGGATCCCAACCCTCGTGGCCCCCATGCTTTTAAAATATTTAGCATTGTTTCTACGTGTTTTTTCTTGTTTTACTTCTCCACGTTATTAAGAAATACAGCCATTAATCAACGAATCAATGCACTTGGTTTCTCCAAAATTTAACATATCACTTTTTTTATTTAAGTTAATATATTTAGTCGCCCAATGGCATTTGACGGAAACTTAATGATTTATCGGCAAGCAATCGACCTGCCGCCCGAAAAACGCTGACGCCTCATTACATGGATATTGAATGGATACATATAAAGCAGCACTGTAATTACTTCGTCACAGCGACAGGCATTTATCCAAACTTGCCACTCACGTACGTACAATTAGGTGTAACTTTCCGCGATAAACGAATAAAAAGGATTCACTCTTCTAGTTTTAAACAACTCTACTGACGCGTCAAAGAACGTTTTAGAAAAATGTGTTACAAATCGTTACAAGCTTAAATGTCAAACAAGTGGTGACATTTCTGTTTTGCAATACCTAGCTAGAGAGTTGTGTCCGTGGTCAGTGGCTTAGCCAGCCGAAATATGTGAGGGGCGAAAATTTTAAACTTGAACTAGTAAGAGTACTTCATTTGAAACACCGCTTCTTGAAGCAGAAAAAGACTAGACACCCTGAGTAGGCAAACTATCAACTTAAATAACTTGACAATAAAACTGTTACCTCACAGCGATAAATCGACTTTATATAAAACATAAACAAATAACTATTTACAACGAATCAGTAATGACACTACGATTAAAAGTCCATTAGTCGCTTCCCGCCAGCGAGGCTCGTTATAACTTGATTGCTTTGACCATGGTATTAACTGCCGTAACGAACACAAATAAAAATGCTAGCAAACCGTTTCGCGCAGCAACTGACTGAGTTTTAACGCAATACTCAAAAGCCATTTAAAGAAAAAAAATGACTAAAAGTAGCAAAACTACATTAATGTATACAACAAACAAAATAACTGATTCGTTTGTGACGTAACAGTGCTTGACAAATGGAGGTGTGACATGCTTGTAATAGACGGTCGTGTACTGCTCATAAATGCTACAAAACAAATAATTAAGACTAAAATATTCATAATTTCTTTGAGAGAAATAGCCCCTGTGTTCCCCTGGCTACGCCTATGACCGTGGCCCCCCAATTACCGCTCCGTGGCCCCCCAGGGGGGGGCGAGGGCCACGGTTGAGAAACCCTGGTCTAAACTGACCCACTGGTTCCACATCTCCCCTATGTATTTTAATTAGTTCATTGAAAGTTATAATAAATTTCCTTTACTGAACATTTGTTTTTTTATAGGGCCGGTCCGCGACAAAATTTTAGTTTCAAACCGGTCCGCAGTGCAAAAAAGGTTGCCGACCCCTGGTTTAGAAGGCCTGGTTAACCAGCAAGCCCAGCAGTTGCAACAGACAATGGTGCTACGATTGACACATTTCCCCGCAAAGCCGGCGTAGATCATTTAGTAGAGGGAAGGTCAGCAAAGAGCGATGAATAACGAAACCAGGCTAATTAAACGCCAATGTTTTTTTACACGCAATTGTTCGCCGTTTTGTTAATAATTTAATTTTTTTACTACTTTATCCGGAACTAAACCTCTTCCAACGCTGCCAGTCAGTTGTTGTTTTATCTCTGTCATGAGATCCAAAATAAAATATAGAAAATGATATGAAACAACTTTACTAAAATTCACAAAACGCGGTTCGTCAAACACGGCGTCATTAGTTCAGCAACTTTTTTGTTTAAACGTGTTGGTTCCTGGGTTAAGATTATCGGGATAAACTTGTGCACAAGCAATTAATCGAAATACACTTAAATCTTCGTTTTAGCGCACTTTCTGCCATCTTTGACTCAAGTCAGATTATCATTTTTGTTTCGGTAAAATGACTTAAACCCACTGGTGTAAATTTTAATAAGGGATGTCCGATAATATCGAATCGGGGAGGATAACCGGTGTGGCAGTATCGGTAGGCCTACTAGTCCGATACTGGGGTTGTATCGGTGCCGATACGATACTAAATAAATATAGGAATTTCAGCCAATATATGCGATGAAACGCAATTCCTGTTATAACGTAACGTGACGTCATCGCTGAAGATTTGTCTGCTGTTAGATGTGAGAAAATTATTCAACTATTCCTCTGCTTAGAAGAGTATTAAGTCTTCTTCAACCTACTCGTTACTCAGTTGGTTGGCAAGCACGTGACCACTATGATAAACACTTTTTGTTATATCGTGCAGATAAAAATCGCTTTTTTGTAATACACTGGTCGCTGATGTTATGATGTGAACTTGCAGTATTTTGGAAATGTTGACGAATTAAACAGGCTTATTCGCTGTAACGCAAAGGATGAAAACTTTGGATTTATTTTTTCTTGTTTTCTGCTTGAATATCTTCGCTACAACAACAACATGGGGCCAGCTAGTCGGTAAGTTTAAAAGAATAGTGTGAAAAGTTAACAATTAGCTACCTTTTTGTTTTGTATTGCGACGCATCGTAGCACACTACATTATTCTTTTTTTAATTTGGTGTAGTTTCTTGCACATTTATCTTTATAATGCTAGAGGTAGATATTTTATCGCTGTTAAATCTAACCCAGCTGACAATAAATATATTAAGTCGCACAAAGTAATCAAACAGGGTAAATACCCTATCTGTACATATTTTTAAGCGTGTTTTTCTGGAAAACATTTTGACCAAATGTTGAGTCCAAAGCAGGATAAGGTATGACGTAATGCTTAATGCAGCCATTTGCAACGATAAGAAATATTTTGATTAACATGAAGTATTTTTAGGCATCTATTGTCCGGAGAATAATTATAATAACACTTGGCCGACCCTAATCCAAACGGTAGCCCGAACCCCGACCCAAGTAAATAGCTCAGTCAGTGTTGTAAACAAGTCATTTAAAAATGACTCAAATCCCAATCAAGTCTTTTAATAAAATAACAAGTCCCAGTCCAAGTCACCAGATGCCCAAGTCAAGTCATTTTGAGAGCAAGTCATCTTCAAGTCATGTCATTTACATAATAAATTAAAGGCTTACCTATTAAAATTGGTGAAGTCGTCCGATTATAAGCAATAGGATAGAATAAGATTTTATTTGGAACATCGAAAAAAAAAAAACGAGAATCGACGAAATCACAATGTTTTGAAATATTTCACGATCCCAGGAGACAGCGAAAGACCGTAAGGTTTATCGAGTCAGCTGTCAGAACTCGACTAAAAATAACAAAAAACGCAATAAACAGCTAGCAAATTGTTTTATGTGCCTAAATTGACATGAATACCCAATTTTATTAAAAAAAATTTAATGAAAACACTTAATTTAAACCCAAGTTATCTGACACAATGACTTAAGTCCAAGTCAATTGTCCGAAAGACCTAATAAGTCAAGTTATTTAAAAACAGTTACTTGAGTCAAGTCATTGTGCAACTTTTAATGCAAGTTTTATTGTGCGATCCACAATAAGACAAATTGTTTAACAATTATTTAAAATCCAATTTATTGGAAATCAAAAGAAAGTTATAATCAGGGTTTCTCAACCGTGGCCCTCGGCCCCCCTGGGGGGCCACGGAGCGGTCATTGGGGGACCACAAGCATAAGTCTGTAGCAATGTTGTGGTATTGCAAAACCTGTGTCACTAGTTTTAATTTGTATTAGTTAAACTCAAACTTGTAGTGTTAAACCTTCTTTGACCAATTGTAACGCATTTTTTCTTACACATTACTACTTGCTTTTCGTGAGAAGTGCACTCAACGCCCAGCTTGTAATTCTTTATCTGCTCGCCTAATTGCCAAACATAGTTACGTCACATACAACCAACATTTGTGTTTTTGTAGTTTACTCAGTTTCTCTTTGGAACGTTTAAAAATTTCGAAAATTTGCAAATGATGCGAGAGTTAAGTTTTTTTTGGCTTCACAAAAGTTATACAAGGCCATGATTGTGCGCAGTGTCTGCACTGCTCGGTGGTGATGTCAAATGCGTCATTACGACCCTCCAAACTTAAAAATCACGCGATGAAAAGCATCCCCAAAAAGGAATGATGCTGCCGATTTTATTTCTTCCAAACAAGTACGATTTGATCAGGAAGCAAGGGTTTTAATGCAATAATTTGACCGATCTAATACAAAACTGTTACATTTAGAAATGCTTTCGACCCACTGGTTGGGAAGTACTGCTTTACGTCATACCTTATCTTGCATTGGGCTCAACATTTTGGTCGAAGTATTTTCTTTAAATTTTCTTGTCAGTCAACTCAAATTGCATTCAAGTGTTCCATACTTCCATTCAGTATATTTGGCCTGCCTTCCCTAAAACGCTGCCAGTTAGGCAAAAAAAAATTGTTAAACCACCATTTGAAAGCAATAAATATTTGCCACCATGAACAACATAACAAACCAATTAACCATCACAACTGAAAGGTAGTATTTTTATGAATTATTTGGGCTCCAGATTGGCCAGTCTTTGTTCTATGGCAGGTGCACAACTGACATTTTATGAAACCAATCTTTTGCACACCCTAATTTAAATATTATGCTTAAATTTTGGAAAAGGTTGAGTTGTGGTAGGACTCCAAACCTCAGGTGTGCAAAAAACATGATTGCATACATATACACATCCCGAGTTGGTTTTAAAGTTAGACTTGCGGTGGATTAGGTTGCACTCTTAAAAAAATGTATACAGTTGCAAAAAGTCACTGAAACGCGCAAACTTCTGTTGCGGTAATGTTTTTTTTATTCCATGGAACACTATATACAGATCTGTTCATAAGTTTAATGATGAAAATAACGGCCCAAATAGACATAAAAAGCGACATGCTTTATTGTTCAACTGTTTTGACAAATGCTCACGCCATCATCAGTGATATAAAGGCCTTGTCAGTTACACCCGTTTATATACGCTTTAGTCGCATAAAGAAATGATAAAAAAAGGTGCGAAACATCGCTGTTATGCTTATGCTTAGTGTTTGGATCACCGCGAAAAAATTTGATAGACATCGTTACATACTTTAATGGTAAAATAACGGCCCAAATTGACGTAAAAAGCGACATGCTTTATTGTTCAAGCGTTTCGGCAAATGCTCATCATCAGAAGTTATGAAGGCCACATCAGTTACACATGCAACTAAAGTGTAAATAAACGAGTGTAACTGATGTGGCCTTCATATCACTGAAACGTTTAAACAATAAAGCATGTCGCTTTTTACGTCTCTTTGGGCCGTTATTTTTACCAATAATGTTATTCCAGTTGCGCAAATTTCAACGAATATTTTATTCCAGCTGCTTATATTTAAGATGCATATCCCCCACGCAATATCCTAAGTTTCTAATGTGGTAAACATCTAAAAATTTGTTGCTGACACCTAAAATCTCGGAATAAAGTGCATGAAATGCAGATTAAAATAGATTGGTCCCACACTCTCAGCCGCAGGTGTAATATGGAATCTGTCGAGAAAAGTCATAAAACTTTAGTTTTCTTTTACCAAGCTTGTATTGTTGCCAAACCCAATAGCAAAAACATATGTGCCTTTTAGATAAGGTTGCCATATAACACACCATTTTTTACCCTTTTAATGTGAATACTGATAAAATAAAGTTTAGAGGTAAAGTAGTTTGAATTAAATGGCATTGTTTTACCTTTGATGTGTTATGTTTTTTGCACACCATAGGTTGACAATCCTACCACAATTTACCCTTTTTCTAAGTGTTTTTTTCTGAGTTTGAGTTCACAATATACCATGCAGGTATGCGCACAGATTTCTTTAGAAAAAAACATCGGGTTTGCATCCATCACAGAATGCAGACTGGCTCATATTTGCGCCTCAGTAAATACAGTACTATACCAAAAAACAGAAACTTACCAAGGCAGTAGTTCTCAACCGGGGGGCCGCGGCGCCCTGATGTGCTGTTTTTAATGCTAAAGGGTGCCGATAGGTATTTGTAAATTTTCAAGAATCCAATTTTTGCTCAATTGGTAAGCTTCTTTATACAACTATTTGTGTATGATTAGAGAACATTATATCAAATGACATTTTCCTACATGTTTTAAGTTGATTGGGTTGTTCCCTATCCATTTATAGTGACATTTTAGTAAAATAATCCACTTGGGGTGCCAAAAATATTTTTATTATATATGAGGGGTAATAGGCCATAAAAGGTTGAGAATCACAGTTATGGTTTTATGCTTGATATATTATTCAAGGCGATTGTACTTTCCAATCTGGGTATACTCTAGATTTAATAAAATGTGTTTTGTTTCCTCAGTGACGATATCAGAGCAAACCACAACAACCTTTAAAGTTTCATTTAATAATACTGCGCATTCAATTTTTGCCCAATCGGTACATGGAGAAGACAGTGTTGCTGATGCTGATGATCTTGGAACATCTTTTACGGTAACTTTTGATAAAAACGACAAATTGAAGTAAGAATATCGAGGCCCATACAAAAGTAGGTAACATTTTTATTGTTTCGGGTAAGTCTTAAGTAATAGTTAAAGTTATAGTTAGATGTAGAATGAATGCCCATAAAAAAGTAGGTAGAATTTTGAGCGTTTTAGACTTCGGTATAGGCTTTGGTACTCTTACTACATCATATTGCAACCTCAAACCATAATACTCCATTAGTAAAAATTAAAAAAAAAATGATAACCTGTCACTTGTAATGCAAATTTTTGTCCTTTTTGTGAAATTTGTATCAAAAATTATGAATGTAGTCACCGGAGTTAGATCAATTATATGCCATAAGGTATGTTACATTATAATTATGAATATAATAACTCAGTAAATATTTTCAGTTACAATTATAAAAAAATGTGATTAATTACATTCTGCTGAATTACAAATTATAATTGATCAAAATAGGTGGTCACTAGTTTTGTGTAGGGTGAAGTTTATTCGATGGTAAATTGTTTAAATAGTAGTAACATATGGTGTAATATTGATTGTTACAGGTTACTGGACTTGTGAGCAACACTGTGTATTCTGCCACAATAAATTTTAACGATGGATCTCCTATACGTCAATATGCAAGAACAGGTAAATTGGTGTCATTTAATTCTATTATTCTTCCTTAATGTTAGCGTTTCATGTTTATTAAGTAGTGCATAAATGATTGCGTTTTTTAATCTACTTGTATTTGATGATTAGCTCCATCTGGATTGAGAGTGTTGAGTGCAATAACTACAGACACTTCCATCACTTTAGTCCTGGAACAAACACCAGGCGCCACTGAGTGGCAAGTTAAATACACAAACACTTTGACCAATGTTGAAGCCATAGCCACCATTCCAGATGCTTCATTTAGCACTGCATATGTAGCTATGTAAGTTGGAGTGATTTTTCTTTTGGATTATTTAAATATCAATTAAATAACAATATCTTAATAATTATAAATATTTTTAGAATTGCAAACCTCAACCCAAGTACAACTTACACATTTCAAGCAAGGGTTTCTAAATCTGCCCAAGGAACTGGGACTGCTACTTACTCTTCAACTCAAAGTCCCTATGGAACTAACTTTACAGCCAAGACAGGTGGAGAATTTTTTTTATTTATTTTACCAATAACTTCCAAAGCCTTGGATGGCAGTTGATGGGCTTCCAATGATTGATTGCAACTTTATTATTACACAACAATAATGAAGCACATTACGATGGAACAGACTCTAGCTACAAAAATAGACCAAAATAATAACAAGCATTAATGTCAGAATAAAACACACTTCGGAATAAGACCAAAATAGCATTAATAGCTATAATCGTAATAAAAGAAATCGAATTAAGACCTAAACAGTCTGAATAGGACCTGAATGGCCAGAATTCTCTCTTCCTTCAATTTCAGCATCAGAAGTAAAAAACATCTGACTTAAAAAAAATGGTTTGAACAGGCACGAACCCTGAATAGCTACCCGAAGCCTATTATAAACTACAAAACTTTTGCCTTTCATTATGTCCAGTCCTTTTAATCAATTTTTCGGCTCGGTACGTTGTGTTGTTCCACACCTTTTGCCGTTTGTGAAAACATGTCAGAGCACATGATAATGGAGGGCTCTGGGGCAAAATCAAAATCCTAAATTTAGGTTTAAATGATGCTCGTAAATTGCAACCTTGGGGAAAACCTAGGCCAGTGCTTTTCAACCTTTATAAAATATCCATCCACACTTTTATTTCGGAAAATTTCCATCTGCACGAAGCCACAACAGTAAGCTTGCAACCTTTAGTTTATTTGTAAAATAACAATGAAAGGTTTTGTGTATTAAAATCGTCTTGACCAATATTAAATAGATAGCTTAAGCTGCAATGAACCACTACGAAACTGTATTGCTGTACCTGTAACGCAAAATAAGGCACATCAGCTTATTTGATTACTGTATTTCACATAAAGATAAATTATAAGATGCACCATTTTCATCCGCACATTCATCCGCACATCGTTTGTCATCCACATTACAATTTTTTTTATTCGCACAAGTGCGTACCATCCCACGGGTTGAAAAGCACTTGGTTAGACAATAAACAGCACTAGTTAGGTTCATAACTTTTTCGGATTGTGGAAAAATAAAAATAAAAAAATCTAGGATTCGTAGAACACTGATTTCAAAATATAGCATTTGTTTGGCTTTAATCCTTTCATTTCTTTGTAACTACTAAAGTTTGTCTTATCAATTATTTTCAAGTTCTGTCATTTGGAATGTATACCAACTCTTTTTTATTAAACTATAAAGTGGGAATATAACCAAGGTTTGGATGTATATTCGGGAAAATTATGGAGTTTTACTATTTCATTGTTGATTATTTTGATTTGGTTAATGGTTAATACGAAATGGAGGACAATGTTACATATTATTTTATACCCAACCCTTAGTGACTTTTTCTAGTGCAATGTATGTTTAACTTCTTGCTTAAATAACTTTTTGAAAAAGGTGGGCATATTACTGAACACTAACCTGTCAAAATAACTAAAACTTCTCATGATTTCAAATTGCCACCAAAACAAATAACAATGCAAAGCCATCTCCTGTGTTTAGAAATTTTGATTACAATTTTATTGTTTTCGAATAACATATATATAATTATGTAAGTAGGGCATTTGTGGGATATCATCATGCCCCAACTCCCTCATAGTAGTAGTTCAGGTCATATGTTTTCATATGAATCAAAGAAATTTATAATTTTTTCCAATTGAGATGTGGTGGCGATGCCTTTGCTGGCAAAATATGTATATCTTTTAAGATCTATAAAAAGTTAACTGAACTACTAGCATTCCTAGAAAAAAGATCAAAAACTCAAATTTTCGTGCTTCGCAATAATAAAATAAATAATCAAGATTACTTGCATTTTTGCGCACGAGTTCACTCTCGAAGAGCAGGTGTTTATAAGTTAAGTTTTTTATGACGCCATGATATGATGTAACTTAGACGATACCCCTTTAATTTGAGAGGTTTTGCGGCCTACCAAAGTTTTTAAAGTGGCTATGTGGCCCATCCTGCTGAAGGTTGGACATCCCTGACCTAGGCTATATAGTATTTCGAGGTAGTAATAAAAGTTAATGGTGTAAAGCAAACTACTGTTCCTAAACAACTGACAGATTTTGAGAGACAACCTATGTTTTTTCACTCAAGTTTTTCTCTCATAAAAGTAACGTTTAACAAACAAACCATGCATTTGCTTAAAGGATGTGAACTGACTAAATAACATTGTTTTGCAACAACTGACTGACTTTGAGAGACAACATATGTTTCTTCACTAAGTTTATGCCTATAAGAGCAACGTTTACAAACCATATTCCTTGCTTTATGTAGTTGACTAAAATCACTCAATATATATCAACGTTTTTTATCAGATTCAACATCGGTGTTTGCAAGGGTGGAATTAAAAACCCGATGTTGTGATTCCAGCAGCTTTAACATCGCCACCAATTCCACATTGGCAAATGAGATTGGTTCTGAACTTCTTTGTGCTTATAGCTCGGCTTCAAGCAATGTTACTGCTTTGAGTGTTGTCAAACTTGAATGCATTAGCAGCATTATTGTGAGTCATGCTGAGATTTTTCTCTCTGACACTTCTAGCACTCCAACCACAACGAGCTTAGTGCTAACAAATACAACCCTTTACAATGGAAATGTTAGATCTGGAGGTTTGTCTTTTACATTCTAAAAAATCTGTGTTAGTTATTAATACTGACATCATTTGTAGCATCAAGTGGAATCGTAACGTTTAATGTTGTGAGAGCATCAAATAATGTTGTCCAAGTGTCAGCAAGTGAAAGTGCAACAGCTGACAAAAGTTGCGTTCCGTCAACTGAACGACAGTTTGTTGTTTACAATAAAAATGGACAAGTCACAAGTTTCACAATTTCAACTGCAACAGCAACAGAAACATCAAACATTACATTTCAAGTTGATGAGTGTAAGAATATACAGTTTTTCCAATGTAATGTGTTTTTTTGTAAATGTCCCATATTTGTTAACTAATCTTACATTGCGGTAAGGTTATATTAATAATTTAAATCCTTGTTTTGCTTGTTGTAGTTTTTTCACCTTCAAATTTGGATATAAAAATTCAAGTAACCCAAATTGACATCCGTACATAACAAATAGTTCTATTCAAAATTTCACCCTTTGCCGTTATAATATTTCAGAAGCTTGTTTTAAATTTCAAGAAAAACTGGCATTAAAAAAGAATCACAAGGGTTTAAAACATCTAAACCAGATTACTTTGAAACAGATTATGACAAAAATAATAAACAGAAAAACAAATTGCAGTATTCTGTTTTTAAAAAATATTATTTTGGATCTTTTGTAAATTGTGTGACTTTTTTCAGATTTGTTTATGAAAAATTTAGAGTGTTTGAACAAGCATAGATGCTAAAATAAAACAATATAAATTATAGTTCATTAATCAAATAAAATAATCTGAAACAGTTGTAGCATTTGGTAATGTTATAGTTTTTATTTTCTGTTATTAATGTTAAATAGTAAATTGCTAAATGTGTTACCAATTTTAAACTAAAAGGCACCAGACACTTGTTGTTATGCTATACACTGGTTAAATAGTAAATTTTGTGGTAGATTTTCTTGTTCGTCCCGCATTTAAGTTTGTAATTTACTGCTGTCCTCAGCACAACATCGGATTAGTTCAAAAAGAATGACTAATTAATTTGTTTAACCTAGTAAACAGTTTCACAATTAGTTAAATTATGTTTGCAGCACTTGCAGAAACTTATAGCAATGGAATCCTCTATGTGAAGCCAAACACAATTTATGCTTTGATGCAAAATTATCTGGTTCGAGTTTGCATTGGTGGACTCGCATATTATGACCGAGTTTTTACTTCTAATAGTTCTCTTGCATCTGACAACATCGTCATTTTACATACTTCAGGTTGGTAGGAAGTTGGTAGAAAAAATATTCTTAAATTTAATAAAAAAGATTATTTTAAGAAACACATTATTACTAGAAGACATAATACATGTAGTCTTGGAATATTTTTTCTGTAGATAGATTCCTATATAGTTCTTTCAAATTGATTTTTGGTGTACAATCAAATATTTTTCAAATCTTTTCGGTAACATACATTTATTTTGTTGTTACAGCTGTTTCGGTTTCATCGACTGCGTTCAAGGTAACTGGTAGTGAAAATTCAGAGGCCACTATTCGCTTTCAATCCAATATTGTTGCAAGAGCTTCCCAATTCACATTTACGTACACAAATAATAGTAGTGGAATATCTACCGTAACTTTTAATGAGGGGTTCATGGATTCATCAAATATCTTTCTAGTAGTAAGTAAATTAATTTAACAGTAAATACACATTATCTTAGTATTACATTATTTCTTATATTCTGTGTGAAAACGATTGTGAAATTTAGTGGGTCGATTTAGGTCATTTTACAACAGTTCTATTGCATTGGGTGTTTTATAGGTCGTAAGCATTTTATTCTAATGCTGAAACATTGTTGTCTAAAATTGTTTTTAACTTTAACCTTGTGTTTTACTTAACTTATCTAACTGCAGTTCCTATAGACCACAAAGGTTAAAGTTATCAATTCCGAATACCTAAATAATTGCAATATCCAGTTTATTGTTAATGGTCTTTGTTAAAAATTAAATGTCGACTTTGTTTTATATAAAATAATAAGCTGTCCAACTAAAACACTTTTGAAAACTAATGGATCCGATCCGATACTGAAGTCTTTATCAGTGTACACGTACAGGAATTTATTAAAACACGTAAAGGCTTAAACAAGTGGATTCCTTATTCAAATAGAATCAATACAAAACAATGTTAATAAAATAGAAACAGAATCAGTAAGTTAAACATCATTGCCAAACACTTACAAGTAACTAACAACATGAGCTCCTACCGCGACAAGGTAGTAACACCAACTGCCGTAAGGACAACTACAATGTCAAGGCACCATGTGCTCAGTGACCTTTGACTGCAAGTCATAGAATGATCACACAATTAAATAGGTCATAAAGTACTTACATAAAAATGCGGTTTAGCAAGCTCACTGTTAATCTTAACAAACTCACTGTTATTTTTTTTTTTCTTAAAAAAGTGAATTGCAACGAATAGAAAGATTAACGAACACTCGGCAATGTATAGCAAACGCAAGAATAGAAACATAACAGTCCGTCCCAACACCCAACTCATTTACTGCGTTGATGTGACACGCACAATAGGGCCGTCAGTACAGCAATGTACCTTGGCTCCCTCGTATACCATCACAGCAACCGATCAACCTCAAGTTGACAGGACGAAAAGTAAGAACCCGATGATATGTTGACGCACTCATCTGTCGCTTGACGACCACCGTACTTATCATCTGGGCGAAGCATCCAACCATTGGATATATTTCCTTTTACTTTCTTGCATTCTTTACACGCGTTGAAGTAATATCGATTCCGCTCATCATTGGCGAGATGTGGACATTCACCACAGTCTTCGTACTGCGCTGCATCTGTGATTTCACTGATTACACGCACAACTCGTTTAGTGTGTTCTTTACTAGGTTCGCTGACCTTAGGAGCCACTCTTACTGGGCACGACGATCTGGCCAAATTGCCAGGGCTTTTCCATTTCTTCCGACCATGGAAGTGGTTGTCACCAGGTTTGTGCCTCCTCGGAAAAACATCAACACAGTAGTGACCACTAGACGACATAAACAGTTCAACGTCTTTGTTGAACATTGTTGCTCGACCACGAGCAAGATCAAGTACAGCACCTGCTTTCTGGAGTGACGACCTGCTAAGCAACAAGGGCAAGTCGTTCTTGACGACAGAAACGTCAATGCTGCAAAATTTTCCACCAACACAAGCAGGAATTAGGGTTTGGGATTTGGAAATGACTCTCATTCCGTCACCAAATTTAAAAACTGTACGCGAAGGAGTGATTTTAACGTCACGTTTAAACTTAAAATGTAAATTACGTAAATAATTTCGCAGCCACCGTTCACCACAGACAGTTTTCGAACAAGCAATGTCTATGACTGCCGACTTGTAGGTTTCAGCTACGCAATTGTTGGTTACATTTGAAAATAGCACAATGTTGACTTCATCGTCTGAAACATCATTAGAAGATATAGACGTATTACAACTTTTGTGAGGACATTTTGCCGCCCAATGCATTTTAGAATCACATATGACGCATCTAGATATTTTCCCAAACTTATCAATAGGATTGAACTTTCTTTTATCAAAACCTTTTCGATGTCTTGGATTACTGGCTACGTAAGATTCTTCTTTGACGTCAATATATTGTGACAGTTTATCAGAAATTGGGCTTTCAGTAAATATGCGTTTTAGAGCAGACTTCATGGATTCAAACCTAAGGTCACTTGCAAATGTCAAAGCCAATTGTCGTTCGTTAGAAGTTAAATTTGCGCCATCCAACAGTTTAAAAGAAAGAATTGTATCTGGCAATTCCATCTCGTGAAACGTCATCTTATGCGATAAATGTTCAAACTCTAGAATGTAGTCAATCATCGCCATATCAGTACTTTTATCAAACCTTGTAAACTTCGTGTATGTAGAGTACGCATCATCTACAGATTCCGTCTTGAACGCTGCATCGAGTTTTCCAATCAACGTGGACATTCCACTCTCTGCGTGTAGTTCCTCGCGCGTTAATTGCGAAACAGCCTTTTCCGCTTTCGAGTTGCACTCTAGGCCCTCCAGTACAACAATAATTGCTTGTTCTTTCTTGACGACGCCCGTGACAAGCTGCCACATTCGTACCTTGTTTTTCCATGCAGAATAAGGCAAGTCGTCTTTAAACTTTGGTGGAGATCTCTTTGCACTTGTTGCCATTTTTCGTGTTTACAACTGGTTTCCTGTAACCATCCTCTGCTACCATGAAAACTAATGGATCCGATCCGATACTGAAGTCTTTATCAGTGTACACGTACAGGAATTTATTAAAACACGTAAAGGCTTAAACAAGTGGATTCCTTATTCAAATAGAATCAATACAAAACAATGTTAATAAAATAGAAACAGAATCAGTAAGTTAAACATCATTGCCAAACACTTACAAGTAACTAACAACATGAGCTCCTACCGCGACAAGGTAGTAACACCAACTGCCGTAAGGACAACTACAATGTCAAGGCACCATGTGCTCAGTGACCTTTGACCGCAAGTCATAGAATGATCACACAATTAAATAGGTCATAAAGTACTTACATAAAAATGCGGTTTAGCAAGCTCACTGTTAAAAAAAAAAAAAAAAAAAAAAACAGATGCAAATGTATTTTTGTAATGATTTTGCACTTCGCTTTATTGAAATAATATTTTTAGTTGTAAAAAAGACTGCCTAAAATTTTATGTACAACCTAATCCTTCAAACAAAAAATTTAACATGTCGCATGTCCTTGTGTCTTTTTCACATTTTCTTTTTTAAGATTTTTATTAAAAATAACAAAAAATATTAATTTTGAAAATTCTTGAAAACTTGAATTTTTGCAGAAAACAACACGAAACTTTCCTGTTAAAAGCGACAGAAACATTACCGTCGTTGCATCTGCCAAAACTGCTCTCGGACAATTAATCAACTCCCCAACTACAACCTTTACTGGATATTTAAGTAACTAACTTACATAGTGGAAACAAATTTTAATATCACTAAAATTATATGAGCCGAACATTTATTTTCGGGACATATCTTGTTTTTGCTCAAATTCTTTTATGTTGTATTTTTTTGTTTGGTTTCAGACCGTTTTTTGTCCAAAGTTCTATAGTAAAACTATAATTTGGAGGGACTTCAAATATCCGTAAAATTGATTTTAGCTCTGTACTCATATCTAGCGGCAACAATATTTCCCAAAAAGGAAATGGTTAAAGCGACACAGGTTATAAAGACTGTCGGTAATACGCGACAAAGGGGCACTGTTAAATCAGCGAAACAGATTCCGCCAAGGGAGTACATTCGGCTTTGAAACGCCAAACACAAGTATGTCAATACTTATAGCCGACACATAAACATCTTCCCTCCAATTGCCTGCTATATGCAATTATGAAAACTGTTCATTATGTTTTTATAAGCCTTTATATTGTATATTCTTATTTTTATTATTAATGCACTAGGCAAACCACAATATAATCAATTCTTTGAAATGTATCATGTTAAAAACCCGTACTACGGTATGCAGTGGCTACGGTATGTTATGGATTCTACACTAAAAGCTAACATTGTATAACGTTGTGACCCTAGTATGATTTAGCTCGTTTTAAGGGAATCGTAACTCTATAAGATTGACAAAAGTAAACTGTGTATCTCATGCGGCTTTTTGTATAAAAATTGTCTATTTTGGTTTAAATGTTTAAAAAACGATTTTCAATTGAAAAATTATTTTTTCAAATTTAATGTCACAATGATATGTCAATTGCAGTCTTAGGATTTTTGGAAAATCATTTTAAAACAAAAATACAATTGATCAGCGTCTTTCATCCATTATGTCACGGCTGGGCGCACAAACGTTTGACGTCTTCTTCGCAGCTGCAGTCTGGGGGAGTTTCTACTGCTCTGTTGTAAATTGATCTTTGGTTGGCTGCATTATATTAAATCTGATGCTGGCCGCCCTAAACACACCGCGTAACGCAATATAATTTATGTTTATTGTCGCGTACAAACTGCAGTGACGTGGTTCTAGTAACCTCCAACGCACCTCATGGAAACGAAAATACGTAATGAGTAGCGAAACATAATAATCAAACCTAATTAGGCTACGCTTAATCAGAACCGGAACCTTTTACGCACTGGCGATTACCCAACAACGTTTATTTATTGCTTTACTACCATAAAAATATAATTATTCGCAAGGATTAGGAAGAATTACAATTTTGAATTTTAACTGGAAAAATAATTAATTACACAAAAATCGCAAAACTTTTCGCTTGCAATGGTAAAATATAATGGGCAATTATAAAACGAAATCAGTTTTTTTGGTGGTTTTGGAAATTTCGTTTCCTGTTTTAAAAGAACTAAACGAGTTTGCCGCAATCTATTAAGTGGAACATGCACTAATTGTTTTATTAATGCATTGAGCAAAATATTTTCACTTTTAGCCAAAACACACACTTCAAAGAAACATTACAATCTCCTCCATTACCAGGATTATCATTTAAAACGCCAAGGCTGGCATAAGTTATAGGCGTATATTGGACAAGATCCATTATAAGTGTGTACAACTTTAATATTTGGTACAGCTGTTTGGACTATAATTTCGATAGCCATAATAGGTTGAAAGGAAAATGTTGTGGAGGCTGTTTCGCGCTAATAAATGACAAAGGGGCACCTTGATTGCAGCGAAACAGATTACGTCAAAGCGTTGTATTTTGCTTTAGAACGCCAGAAGCCAGTATGCCAAACAAATACAGACAAAACCAATACTTCTCCCTGGTCATCGGATGTTTTATGCGTTTATGGAAACTGTTTAGTATGTTACCATAAGCCATTATATTTCGCAGTATAACCAGTTCATCGAAATGTATAACGTCATCTTGAAATTGTGTGCGCATTCTAAATTTGTATCTTAATAGACAAATACGGAATACGGTAAGAAACAGTCTAATGAATTCTAGACAAAAATCTCACAGTTTTAAGAATGAAATGTAATTTTTTTTTGTCTATATTGTTAAAAGCAGTCATCTATTTATACAACGAAGATGATATTATGATTTTATATTCACAAGTAAACAAAACAAAATCTGTTGGGAAATACTATTTACTAGGGTTGCCATATTTTTACATAATCCATGCTAAACAACATGATGGTTTAAGGGGCATAAAAAGGTCGGAAACGTCAGAACGTTTTTAAACTTTAAGCAACTTGCTGTAATCACGCGAAACAGACCGCAAACAAGCAGCTTAAGTTAAGTGTTTTTGCGCAAAGCGCGAAAATGTTTTTTTTAATTGTTTTTACCATGTTCATTGTTCTTATTTAAAAACGGGTTTTGTTAATTGTGCCTCAAAAGTTTTGAGGGTCTATAATCTGGTACTCATAAAGTTAAACTTTAAAACTAGACATATTCGGCTTTCATCTTTAAAATTTATGTTTATTATGTAATTTTGGTTTATAGGTTCAAAATTATGAGCGGTCCTATTTTTTCGCAATAAAATGGTGTGACGTTAAGTTATTTGAAGCTCTCTACGCCTACCTAGCGACAGTAATATCTGGCAATATATCTCCCTTTTGTAGTGTTCGCCAATATGCTAGTTATGTAAATCAAACTGCTAGTAAACCATAGAAATGATACTACGAATCACTTGTTTGTTTTTCAGGCCTAAACAACCCAACGATCGGGTGCTTTTGTGGGTAATTAATACAAAAAGTTAATTTGAATTTAAATAAAAAAAGATGATGAAGAGGGTTGTAGATTTTTGTGATTGTGGCCCAAGGGTTGGGGGAGCATTTTTTGAAGGGCGTTTGAAAAAGAAATTCAAGAATATTGTTTTGTTATCGAAATATTTACTCCCGGGTGGAGAATGTTAGTTTTGTTTATCGTTTATCTTTGGTTTCGGGGAATCAAAAATATTGTTTTAATGGATTGCAAGTTTTTTATTAATAGGGGGAAATAAGTTTTATTTGGTTTGGGGGGGAGAGGGTAAAATCGATAGGCATTTTTGTTTTGTAAAAATATTTGCATCTACGTCGGAAGTGAAGGCAGGAAATTTTCGGCCCATATTTGTTTTTGCTTGCAGAAACAAGACAAGAGAAACTACAACTTAATGTAAAGCGTAAAACGAATAAACCAAAGTGTGCTATATAATATTACAAAATTAACCTGGTAAATAACTCTATTTATAATGACCCAATTATTGAACCACCCATGAAAATAAGGCCCTGAGAAATACCCCATGACAAAATATACAACAACCGCAACCCCGTCTAGTTGATTTTAGCTCTGTACTCATATCTAGCGGCAACAATATTTCCCAAAAAGGAAATGGTTAAAGCGACACAGGTTATACAGACTGTCGGTAATACGCGACAAAGGGGCACTGTTAAATCAGCGAAACAGATTCCGCCAAGGGAGTACATTCTGCTTTGAAACGCCAAACACAAGTATGTCAATACTTACAGCCGAAACCTAAACATCTTCCCTCCAATTGCCTGCTATATCCAATCGGCTGTTATATGCAATTATGAAAACTGTCCATTATGTTTTTATAAGCCTTTAGATTGTGTTTTTTTATTTTTATTATTAATGCACTAGGTAAACCACAATATAATCAAATCTTTAAAATGTGTCACGTCACTCTGAAAAACCCGTACTACGATATGTCGCGGCTACGGTATGTTACGGATTCTACACTAAAAGCTAACATTGTATAACCTTGTAGCCCTAGTGTGATTTAGCTCGTCATGCGGCCCTTTGTAACAAACTTGCCCATTCTGGTTTAAATGTGTAATTAAGGCAATAAGTGGAAAAGGATTTTCAAATGTAAAACCATTTTTTCAAACGTAATATCTGCATAATATGCCAATGGCAGTCTTGAAATTTTGTTTAAATAAAAAATAGAATTTAAAATTTTTAAATAAAAATAGAATTTATCAGCGGTGTTCATCCATTATGTCACAGTTGGGCGCACAAATGTTTGACGTATATATCGCAGCTGCAGTCTGGGGGAGTTTCTGCTGCTCTGTTTCGGAATAAAATTATTTTTGGTTGGCTGCATTATCTTGAAACTGATGCCTGGCCGCCCTAAACAGACACCGCGTAACGCAATATAATTTATGTTTATTGTCGCGTACAAAGTGCAGTGATGTGGTTCTAGTGATTAAAATTTTGAATTTTAACTGGACAAATTGATTAAATTACACAAATACTACAAAACTTTTCGCTTGCAATGGTAGAATATAATGGGCGATTATAAAACGAATTTGGTCTTTGAATATAATGCCACGTATCCCATATCTGTTTTTGCTTGCAATAACAAGCCAAGGAAAAGTTTTGGGATGTGTGTATGTCCATCAATGAATCCCGGAAAAAAACCCCCTGACAAAATACGCAACAGCCACAACCCTGTCCACTTATGTATTTGAACATATTTTAATATCTCCTGTTAGTTTCTAAGATCACCAAATGTACCAGGATTTATACAGCAAAATTATTATATTTAATTTAGTAATACAAATACAATTGTTTTAAATAGATAACATTAAATGACAAATTACTTTATTTTTGTGGCAACACTTGTGACTAAATAGGACAAAAGCAAATATTTGTGACTAAACACAATTACTCATTCTTTTATTTGAGCATAATTATAACAGAACAAGCAACTCGTGTTCTACAAATATAAATAGAATAAACCTTCAATAAATGCAATTTTTTATAGACAGTGGGATTTCATGTTCTTGCAACACCAATGCATTATGCAGCACCAGCAATGCTTCAGCATCATGCACATGCAATGAAGGTTACAGTGGCAATGGTGCAACATGCACTGACATAGATGAGTGTACAACCAGCAATCCATGCAGCGCAAATGCAAATTGCACCAACACAGATGGCAGTTACACCTGCTTATGCAATGCTGGCTACACGGGAACAGGAATTATTTGCACAGACTTGAATGAATGCAAATATGGAAGTCACAACTGTCCTGAAAACAGGTTTTGTAGCAACACAAATGGAGGCTTTAATTGTCTCTGTTCATGTAACTATTCTGGTGACACAACAAATTGCACACTGTTGGACGAATGCACTCTTGGTACAAACAAATGTGGATCCAATACAATATGCACAGATTCAACATCAGGTTATTCATGTCAATGCATTTCTGGATATTCTTTAAATTCATCAATTTGTTTGACAACAACATGTTCAGATATTAACGAGTGTAGTATTGGTTCAAATTCTTGTCATTTAAATGCGAATTGCACCAACACAGATGGTAGTTACACTTGTGCCTGCAAGACTGGTTATTCTGGGGATGGTTTCAATTGTTCAGATATTAATGAGTGTACTAATACTTCAAATTCTTGTGATTTAAATGCAAATTGCACCAACACAGATGGTAGTTACACTTGTGCTTGCAAGACTGGTTACACTGGTGATGGTTTTAATTGTTCAGATATTAATGAGTGTACTAATACCTCAAATTCTTGTCATTTAAATGCGAATTGCACAAACACAGATGGTAGTTACACTTGTGCCTGCAAGACTGGTTATTCTGGGGATGGTTTCAATTGTTCAGATATTAACGAGTGTAATATTGGTTCAAATTCTTGTGATTTAAATGCAAATTGCACCAACACAGATGGCAGTTACACTTGTGCTTGCAAGACTGGTTATTCTGGGGATGGTTTCAATTGTTTAAATATTAACGAGTGTGCTAATACTTCAAATTCCTGTGATTTAAATGCAAATTGCACCAACACAGATGGCAGTTACACTTGTGCTTGCAAGACTGGTTATTCTGGGGATGGTTTCAATTGTTCAGATATTAACGAGTGTAATATTGGTTCAAATTCATGTCACTCCAATGCAAATTGCACCAACACAGACGGTAGTTACACTTGTGCCTGCAAGACTGGTTATTCTGGTGATGGTTTTAATTGTTCAGATATTAACGAGTGTAATATTGGTTCAAATTCTTGTGATTTAAATGCAAATTGCACCAACACAGATGGTAGTTACACTTGTGCTTGCAAGACTGGTTACACTGGTGATGGTTTTAATTGTTCAGATATTAATGAGTGTACTAATACCTCAAATTCTTGTCATTTAAATGCGAATTGCACCAACACAGATGGTAGTTACACTTGTGCCTGCAAGACTGGTTATTCTGGGGATGGTTTCAATTGTTCAGATATTAACGAGTGTAATATTGGTTCAAATTCTTGTGATTTAAATGCAAATTGCACCAACACAGATGGCAGTTACACTTGTGCCTGCAAGACTGGTTACACTGGTGATGGTTTTAATTGTTCAGATATTAATGAGTGTACTAATACTTCAAATTCTTGTGATTTAAATGCAAATTGCACCAACACAGATGGCAGTTACACTTGTGCCTGCAAGACTGGTTATTCTGGGGATGGTTTCAATTGTTCAGATATTAATGAGTGTACTAACACTACAAATTCTTGTGATTTAAATGCAAATTGCACCAACACAGATGGTAGTTACACTTGTGCCTGCAAGACGGGTTATTCTGGGGATGGTTTCAATTGTTCAGATATTAACGAGTGTACTAATACTTCAAATTCTTGTGATTTAAATGCAAATTGCACCAACACAGATGGCAGTTACACTTGTGCCTGCAAGACTGGTTATTCTGGGGATGGTTTCAATTGTTCAGATATTAACGAGTGTACTAATACTTCAAATTCTTGTGATTTAAATGCAAATTGCACCAACACAGATGGCAGTTACACTTGTGCCTGCAAGACTGGTTATTCTGGGGATGGTTTCAATTGTTCAGATATTAACGAGTGTACTAATACTTCAAATTCTTGTGATTTAAATGCAAATTGCACCAACACAGATGGCAGTTACACTTGTGCCTGCAAGACTGGTTATTCTGGGGATGGTTTCAATTGTTCAGATATTAATGAGTGTACTAACACTTCAAATTCTTGTGATTTAAATGCAAATTGCACCAACACAGATGGTAGTTACACTTGTGCCTGCAAGACGGGTTATTCTGGGGATGGTTTCAATTGTTCAGATATTAACGAGTGTACTAATACTTCAAATTCTTGTGATTTAAATGCAAATTGCACCAACACAGATGGCAGTTACACTTGTGCCTGCAAGACGGGTTATTCTGGGGATGGTTTCAATTGTTCAGATATTAACGAGTGTACTAATACTTCAAATTCTTGTAATTCAAATGCGAATTGCACCAACACAGATGGCAGTTACACCTGTGCTTGCAAGACTGGTTATTCTGGGGATGGTTTCAATTGTTCAGATATTAACGAGTGTAATATTGGTTCAAATTCATGTCACTCCAATGCAAATTGCACCAACACAGACGGTAGTTACACTTGTGCCTGCAAGACTGGTTATTCTGGTGATGGTTTTAATTGTTCAGATATTAACGAGTGTAATATTGGTTCAAATTCTTGTGATTTAAATGCAAATTGCACCAACACAGATGGTAGTTACACTTGTGCTTGCAAGACTGGTTACACTGGTGATGGTTTTAATTGTTCAGATATTAATGAGTGTACTAATACCTCAAATTCTTGTCATTTAAATGCGAATTGCACCAACACAGATGGTAGTTACACTTGTGCCTGCAAGACTGGTTATTCTGGGGATGGTTTCAATTGTTCAGATATTAACGAGTGTAATATTGGTTCAAATTCTTGTGATTTAAATGCAAATTGCACCAACACAGATGGCAGTTACACTTGTGCCTGCAAGACTGGTTACACTGGTGATGGTTTTAATTGTTCAGATATTAATGAGTGTACTAATACTTCGAATTCTTGTGATTTAAATGCAAATTGCACCAACACAGATGGCAGTTACACTTGTGCCTGCAAGACTGGTTATTCTGGGGATGGTTTCAATTGTTCAGATATTAATGAGTGTACTAACACTACAAATTCTTGTGATTTAAATGCAAATTGCACCAACACAGATGGTAGTTACACTTGTGCCTGCAAGACGGGTTATTCTGGGGATGGTTTCAATTGTTCAGATATTAACGAGTGTACTAATACTTCAAATTCTTGTGATTTAAATGCAAATTGCACCAACACAGATGGCAGTTACACTTGTGCCTGCAAGACTGGTTATTCTGGGGATGGTTTCAATTGTTCAGATATTAACGAGTGTACTAATACTTCAAATTCTTGTGATTTAAATGCAAATTGCACCAACACAGATGGCAGTTACACTTGTGCCTGCAAGACTGGTTATTCTAGGGATGGTTTCAATTGTTCAGATATTAACGAGTGTACTAATACTTCAAATTCTTGTGATTTAAATGCAAATTGCACCAACACAGATGGCAGTTACACTTGTGCCTGCAAGACGGGTTATTCTGGGGATGGTTTCAATTGTTCAGATATTAACGAGTGTACTAATACTTCAAATTCTTGTAATTTAAATGCGAATTGCACCAACACAGATGGCAGTTACACCTGTGCTTGCAAGACTGGTTATTCTGGGGATGGTTTCAATTGTTCAGATATTAACGAGTGTACTAATACTTCAAATTCTTGTGATTTAAATGCAAATTGCACCAACACAGATGGTAGTTACACTTGTGCCTGCAAGACTGGTTATTCTGGGGATGGTTTCAATTGTTCAGATATTAACGAGTGTACTAATACTTCAAATTCTTGTAATTTAAATGCGAATTGCACCAACACAGATGGCAGTTACACTTGTGCCTGCAAGACTGGTTACACTGGTGATGGTTTTAATTGTTCAGATATTAATGAGTGTACTAATACTTCAAATTCTTGTGATTTAAATGCAAATTGCACCAACACAGATGGCAGTTACACTTGTGCCTGCAAGACTGGTTATTCTGGGGATGGTTTCAATTGTTCAGATATTAATGAGTGTACTAACACTACAAATTCTTGTGATTTAAATGCAAATTGCACCAACACAGATGGTAGTTACACTTGTGCCTGCAAGACGGGTTATTCTGGGGATGGTTTCAATTGTTCAGATATTAACGAGTGTACTAATACTTCAAATTCTTGTGATTTAAATGCAAATTGCACCAACACAGATGGCAGTTACACTTGTGCCTGCAAGACTGGTTATTCTGGGGATGGTTTCAATTGTTCAGATATTAACGAGTGTACTAATACTTCAAATTCTTGTGATTTAAATGCAAATTGCACCAACACAGATGGCAGTTACACTTGTGCCTGCAAGACTGGTTATTCTGGGGATGGTTTCAATTGTTCAGATATTAACGAGTGTACTAATACTTCAAATTCTTGTGATTTAAATGCAAATTGCACCAACACAGATGGCAGTTACACTTGTGCCTGCAAGACTGGTTATTCTGGGGATGGTTTCAATTGTTCAGATATTAATGAGTGTACTAACACTTCAAATTCTTGTGATTTAAATGCAAATTGCACCAACACAGATGGTAGTTACACTTGTGCCTGCAAGACGGGTTATTCTGGGGATGGTTTCAATTGTTCAGATATTAACGAGTGTACTAATACTTCAAATTCTTGTGATTTAAATGCAAATTGCACCAACACAGATGGCAGTTACACTTGTGCCTGCAAGACGGGTTATTCTGGGGATGGTTTCAATTGTTCAGATATTAACGAGTGTACTAATACTTCAAATTCTTGTAATTTAAATGCGAATTGCACCAACACAGATGGCAGTTACACCTGTGCTTGCAAGACTGGTTATTCTGGGGATGGTTTCAATTGTTCAGATATTAACGAGTGTAATATTGGTTCAAATTCATGTCACTCCAATGCAAATTGCACCAACACAGACGGTAGTTACACTTGTGCCTGCAAGACTGGTTATTCTGGTGATGGTTTTAATTGTTCAGATATTAACGAGTGTAATATTGGTTCAAATTCTTGTGATTTAAATGCAAATTGCACCAACACAGATGGTAGTTACACTTGTGCTTGCAAGACTGGTTACACTGGTGATGGTTTTAATTGTTCAGATATTAATGAGTGTACTAATACCTCAAATTCTTGTCATTTAAATGCGAATTGCACCAACACAGATGGTAGTTACACTTGTGCCTGCAAGACTGGTTATTCTGGGGATGGTTTCAATTGTTCAGATATTAACGAGTGTAATATTGGTTCAAATTCTTGTGATTTAAATGCAAATTGCACCAACACAGATGGCAGTTACACTTGTGCCTGCAAGACTGGTTACACTGGTGATGGTTTTAATTGTTCAGATATTAATGAGTGTACTAATACTTCAAATTCTTGTGATTTAAATGCAAATTGCACCAACACAGATGGCAGTTACACTTGTGCCTGCAAGACTGGTTATTCTGGGGATGGTTTCAATTGTTCAGATATTAATGAGTGTACTAACACTACAAATTCTTGTGATTTAAATGCAAATTGCACCAACACAGATGGCAGTTACACTTGTGCCTGCAAGACGGGTTATTCTGGGGATGGTTTCAATTGTTCAGATATTAACGAGTGTACTAATACTTCAAATTCTTGTGATTTAAATGCAAATTGCACCAACACAGATGGCAGTTACACTTGTGCCTGCAAGACTGGTTATTCTGGGGATGGTTTCAATTGTTCAGATATTAACGAGTGTACTAATACTTCAAATTCTTGTGATTTAAATGCAAATTGCACCAACACAGATGGCAGTTACACTTGTGCCTGCAAGACTGGTTATTCTGGGGATGGTTTCAATTGTTCAGATATTAACGAGTGTACTAATACTTCAAATTCTTGTGATTTAAATGCAAATTGCACCAACACAGATGGCAGTTACACTTGTGCCTGCAAGACGGGTTATTCTGGGGATGGTTTCAATTGTTCAGATATTAACGAGTGTACTAATACTTCAAATTCTTGTAATTTAAATGCGAATTGCACCAACACAGATGGCAGTTACACCTGTGCTTGCAAGACTGGTTATTCTGGGGATGGTTTCAATTGTTCAGATATTAACGAGTGTACTAATACTTCAAATTCTTGTGATTTAAATGCAAATTGCACCAACACAGATGGTAGTTACACTTGTGCCTGCAAGACTGGTTATTCTGGGGATGGTTTCAATTGTTCAGATATTAATGAGTGTACTAATACTTCAAATTCTTGTGATTTAAATGCAAATTGCACCAACACAGATGGTAGTTACACTTGTGCCTGCAAGACTGGTTATTCTGGGGATGGTTTCAATTGTTCAGATATTAACGAGTGTAATATTGGTTCAAATTCTTGTGATTTAAATGCAAATTGCACCAACACAGATGGTAGTTACACTTGTGCCTGCAAGACTGGTTATTCTGGGGATGGTTTCAATTGTTCAGATATTAACGAGTGTAATATTGGTTCAAATTCTTGTGATTTAAATGCAAATTGCACCAACACAGATGGCAGTTACACTTGTGCTTGCAAGACCGGTTACACTGGTGATGGTTTTAATTGTTCAGATATTAATGAGTGTACTAATACCTCGAATTCTTGTCATTTAAATGCGAATTGCACCAACACAGATGGTAGTTACACTTGTGCCTGCAAGACTGGTTATTCCGGGGATGGTTTCAATTGTTCAGATATTAACGAGTGTAATATTGGTTCAAATTCATGTCACTCCAATGCAAATTGCACCAACACAGACGGTAGTTACACTTGTGCCTGCAAGACTGGTTATTCTGGTGATGGTTTTAATTGTTCAGATATTAACGAGTGTAATATTGGTTCAAATTCTTGTGTTTTAAATGCAAATTGCACCAACACAGATGGTAGTTACACTTGTGCTTGCAAGACTGGTTACACTGGTGATGGTTTTAATTGTTCAGATATTAATGAGTGTACTACTACCTCAAATTCTTGTCATTTAAATGCGAATTGCACCAACACAGATGGTAGTTACACTTGTGCCTGCAAGACTGGTTATTCTGGGGATGGTTTCAATTGTTCAGATATTAATGAGTGTACTAATACTTCAAATTCTTGTGATTTAAATGCACATTGCACCAACACAGATGGTAGTTACACTTGTGCCTGCAAGACTGGTTATTCTGGGGATGGTTTCAATTGTTCAGATATTAACGAGTGTAATATTGGTTCAAATTCTTGTGATTTAAATGCAAATTGCACCAACACAGATGGTAGTTACACTTGTGCTTGCAAGACTGGTTACACTGGTGATGGTTTTAATTGTTCAGATATTAATGAGTGTACTAATACCTCAAATTCTTGTCATTTAAATGCGAATTGCACCAACACAAATGGTAGTTACACTTGTGCCTGCAAGACTGGTTATTCTGGGGATGGTTTCAATTGTTCAGATATTAACGAGTGTAATATTGGTTCAAATTCATGTCACTCCAATGCAAATTGCACCAACACAGACGGTAGTTACACTTGTGCCTGCAAGACTGGTTATTCTGGTGATGGTTTTAGTTGTTCAGATATTAACGAGTGTAATATTGGTTCAAATTCTTGTGATTTAAATGCAAATTGCACCAACACAGATGGTAGTTACACTTGTGCTTGCAAGACTGGTTACACTGGTGATGGTTTTAATTGTTCAGATATTAATGAGTGTATTAATACCTCAAATTCTTGTCATTTAAATGCGAATTGCACCAACACAGATGGTAGTTACACTTGTGCCTGCAAGACTGGTTATTCTGGGGATGGTTTCAATTGTTCAGATATTAACGAGTGTAATATTGGTTCAAATTCTTGTGATTTAAATGCAAATTGCACCAACACAGATGGCAGTTACACTTGTGCTTGCAAGACTGGTTATTCTGGGGATGGTTTCAATTGTTCAGATATTAACGAGTGTACTAATACTTCAAATTCCTGTGATTTAAATGCAAATTGCACCAACACAGATGGTAGTTACACTTGTGCCTGCAAGACTGGTTACACTGGTGATGGTTTTAATTGTTCAGATATTAATGAGTGTACTAATACTTCAAATTCTTGTCATTTAAATGCGAATTGCACCAACACAGATGGTAGTTACACTTGTGCCTGCAAGACTGGTTATTCTGGGGATGGTTTCAATTGTTCAGATATTAATGAATGTGTTAATACTTCAAATTCTTGTAATTCAAATGCAACTTGCACCAACACAGATGGCAGTTACACTTGTGCCTGCAAGACCGGTTATTCTGGTGACGGTTTCAGTTGTTCAGATATTAATGAGTGTACTAATTCATTAAATTTATGCCATTCAAATGCAACTTGCACCAACTCAGATGGCAGTTACACTTGTGCCTGCAAGACTGGTTATTCTGGTGATGGATACACTTGTTCAGATATAAATGAGTGTACTAATGCTTCAAATTTATGCCATTCAAATGCAACTTGTACCAACACAGATGGTAGTTACACTTGTGCCTGCAAGACCGGTTATTCTGGTGATGGTTACACTTGTTCAGATATAAATGAGTGTAATAATGCTTCAAATTTATGCCATTCAAATGCAACTTGCACCAACACAGATGGTAGTTACACTTGTGCCTGCAAGACCGGTTATTCTGGTGATGGTTACACTTGTTCAGATATAAATGAGTGTAATAATGCTTCAAATTTATGCCATTCAAATGCAACTTGCACCAACACAGATGGTGGTTACACTTGTGCCTGCAAGACCGGTTATTCTGGTGATGGTTACACTTGTTCAGATATTAATGAGTGTACTAATTCTTCAAATTTATGCCATTCAAATGCAACTTGCACCAACACAGACGGTAGTTACACTTGTGCCTGCAAGACGGGTTATTCTGGTGATGGTTACACTTGTTCGGAAATAAATGAGTGTACTAATGCTTCAAATTTATGCCATTCAAATGCAACTTGCACCAACACAGATGGTAGTTACACTTGTGCCTGCAAGACCGGTTATTCCGGTGATGGTTACACTTGTTCAGATATTAATGAGTGTACTAATGCTTCAAATTTATGCCATTCAAATGCAACTTGCACCAACACAGATGGTAGTTACACTTGTGCCTGCAAGACTGGTTATTCTGGTGATGGTTACACTTGTTCAGATATAAATGAGTGTACTAATACCTCAAATTCTTGTCATTTAAATGCGAATTGCACCAACACAGATGGTAGTTACACTTGTGCCTGCAAGACTGGTTATTCTGGGGATGGTTTCAATTGTTCAGATATTAACGAGTGTAATATTGGTTCAAATTTTTGTGATTTAAATGCAAATTGCACCAACACAGATGGCAGTTACACTTGTGCTTGCAAGACTGGTTATACTGGGGATGGTTTCAATTGTTCAGATATTAACGAGTGTACTAATACATCAAATTCCTGTGATTTAAATGCAAATTGCACCAACACAGATGGTAGTTACACTTGTGCCTGCAAGACCGGTTATTCTGGTGATGGTTACACTTGTTCAGATATTAATGAGTGTACTAATACTTCAAATTCTTGTCATTTAAATGCGAATTGCACCAACACAGATGGTAGTTACACTTGTGCCTGCAAGACCGGTTATTCTGGGGATGGTTTCAATTGTTCAGATATTAATGAGTGTACTAATGCTTCAAATTCTTGTAATTCAAATGCAACTTGCACCAACACAGATGGCAGTTACACTTGTGCCTGCAAGACCGGTTATTCTGGTGACGGTTTCAGTTGTTCAGATATTAACGAGTGTACTAATGTTTCAAATTTATGTCATTCAAATGCAACTTGCACCAACACAGATGGTAGTTACACTTGTGCCTGCGAGACCGGTTATTCTGGTGATGGTTACACTTGTTCAGATATAAATGAGTGTACTAATGCTTCAAATTTATGCCATTCAAATGCAACTTGCACCAATACAGATGGTAGTTACACTTGTGCCTGCAAGACTGGTTATTCTGGTGATGGTTACACTTGTTCAGATATTAATGAGTGCACCAATACTTCAAATTCTTGTCATTCAAATGCAAATTGCACCAACACAGATGGTAGTTACACTTGTGCCTGCAAGACTGGTTATACTGGCGATGGTTTCAATTGTTCAGGTATTTTAAAATAAATATTTAATGTTTAGCTTGAATGCTGAGTGTTTATGACTAATGATTATCTATTGTTTTTCAGTAATTATTACACCGGTCTTGTTCATTGAAAGCATAAGTAATGTATCATTTATTGTGAGATTTTTGGCATTTGATGCAAGATTCATTCAAGAGGTATTGCTTGTGTTATTCTTTTTTAATATTGATATCTGATTTTAATTTGTTTTAGTTTTGTGTATTTAAAGGATTAAATAATTGTTTTGTTTGAATTGCTTTTTTGTTATTTTTTTTTTGTAAAATTAACTTCCATTTCATTCCATTTAGTTTTGTGATAACCATTTCGTCAAAACTGTAAGATCTGGTTAAACTTTTTAGATGTAATATTTTATTAAAGCTATATGTAGGAATTGAGGCTTATGTTACTTAATTGAGTCTAGAGTTCAATTGCTTGCACATTACCAAGTTCTGAAGTGCTAAGTATATTGTAGATATTTAAGGGGAAATGTCATGGCGTATTGTGGGTGATGATAGACATGACATCCTTGTCACTTTATTTGGTTTGATGGATGGTTGATTAAAAAACAGTTGTATTGTTCAAAGTTCAACCGGAGTGTTGTCAAACCAACTGCTCAGCCATAAGTTTACAAAGCGGTCTTGTGTTGTAAAATTAAAATTCTAAAATTTACAACTTTGTATTTAAAAAAAAATAAAATGTAGTTTTACCTAATACACCGAAAGCCATTGCAGACTCGCCGAATCTGTCGATCAATGATGCAAGAAGGAAAGGCTAGAAAAACAACTAGCCTGCAGTGAGGTTGAACTCACGACCTCCGGTCATACCGGGACCGTCGTTCTACACACTGAGCTCGAGAAACAGCCATACGCCGTGCTTGCGTATGGCTTGCGTACAGGATGAGAAAGCATTGGCGTATGGTTGTTTTTCGACTACTCTCTGAACCTGCATAGCTCAGTTTGTAGAGCGACGGTCGCGGTATGACCGAAGTTGTTAGTTTGAACCTCACTGCAGGCTAGTTGGTTTTCTAGCCTGCCCTGCTTGCATCATTGATCGACAAAATAAGTTAATATGCAATGGCTTTCGGTGTACTAATTATTCGTAAGCTGTAATCGTTGGTCAAAAAGCAGCTTCAGAAGGGCCAGATCTCAGTTGTTAACACACATATGTATGTGCATGTTTCATTGAATAGTTTCGCCTAATTTTGTTTTTTCAGATTGCCATTGCGAATCTTGCGACTGGTTTAATTGCTTTCTATAATTCAAATGGTGCGAGTGTTTTTGTGGTTAATTTAACACCTGCAACCAATTACTCTATCATTGCATCAGTGGTCGGCCATGCAATCACCAGTGACATGAAGTTTCAAATTACGAGTAGGAATACAAACTCTTGTTAAAAAACGTTTAATATTATAGTTGCTGTAAATATGCTGTTTCTAACAGGCATAGTATGCGGCAAATGAGCTCTTCTGGCATATATTTGCTTGTTCAACGTTTCGGCTAACTATACGGAAAGCCTTCATCATGGAATGACATACATGGCCAACAAGACGCATAAAGGCTTTTCGTATAGTTAGCAGAAACGTAGGACCAGTAAATATATGCCAAGAGAGCTTATTTTCAGTATAGTTGCTGTAAATTTTGTAAAGTCCGGTCTGTTCTACAGTTACCTTAACACTTTCTTAAAAGAGCTTTTGAATAAGTAATTAGGTTTGTCAAAACATATAACATAAACCAAAAGATTCTGTTTAGAAGTTTTAATATATTTACTTAGTTAATGCTTACTTTGAAAAGAAATTGAAAGACAAAATGTTTAGATTTTTGTCTTTTCAAAATAAAATTTTGAATTTTTGAAAGTTGGTTTTGTAGATTTATTGTTAAACAATTTTTTTTATTATTATTTTATTCAGGAAATAAAATCAGTTATTTTTTGCTAGTTCTGCGGTTAAAGAAGCGTAGTATTTTGTAAAGAGATCTTATGCCGTAAAGTGGATATAATATATTAACATTTAAGACATAATCAGTTCAATAGTTGTGCCACTTGTAACTGTATTTTACTAAAAAATGTAAAATTTATATAAACTACACAAATACAAAGAATTTATATTCAAAATTCTGTATTATGCAAAACTTTGTTATAGATATAGTACTATGATTAAACGAAGCTTCTGAGATTTCAACATGTTAAATGTTTTTTCAGCCCCAGGTAATGTGATTGGATTTGAAACCAGTTTTGTCGGCAGCAGCTATTGTGTGGTTAGCTGGAATGCTACAGAGGGGGCTGTAACTTACCAGTTGATTGTGATTCTTAAGTCTGCACGTAGAAAGAGGGCGACTGAACTGGTAAATATACATTCCAGGATTCAGTTTAGGCTTTTAGAACCAATTAACCTTAACTGTGTTTGTCCTTACAGGTAAAATCCAGGCGGTACTGTTGACAAATTGTCTTGTAAATCTAATTTACTAGTTGTAGCACCTATTGATTACTACTTTAATCTGAAATCACTAGCTTGAGTAAAATTACCTTTTCGCAATCGATTAAAGATAATCAGGATTTTTATATGTCAATTTTGCAGCTCGAAAATTCTTCATGCAATATCCCCGGAAGTAAACAAGATATCGATCAGAAATTTTTACACAATACTCAAAGCAAACTAACTTTTATCCAAAAAAATTATTAAAATAATAATGTTAGAATTTTGGTAATGAAAGTTTGATTTTTGTAATTTTTTCCTGGTTTTGAAAAATTTAAACCTGCCAAATCAAAGTTTGTTTCTTTTAAACAGCAGTTTCATGGAAATGATTCCTTGAAATATAATAATTGGTGTCCCAGTTTTATCGGTTAAACCTTTCCTTCTTCACAACAGAGACTTACAGTAGCAAACTCAACATCAAAGAACATAACCGGTATACAAGAAGGATCCTCGTACGATATTTCAGTCTCTGCTGTGAACAAGGGTGGTACAGGCCCTCAAACCACAATAGCCTTGACAACAAGTAAGATTAAATACAGGGTTGCCAGATAGAAAAAATAAAAAAGCCAAAATTACTCTAAAAAAAGGCCAAAAAAGCCAAATCTACTACAAACTCTAAGAAGCCTATGTTTTTCCTTAAATAAATAAAAAATGCCATAAATGGTCATGCTGGTACATTGAATTTCTCTTTTTGTGGCAAATTTTTTTCATTTTTTGTAAATTTTTCTTGGCAATTTTTTTCTCTTTGTGTAATTTTTCTGTTTTTGCGTTAGTTTGATATCTTCTTAACATAACACTCATGGCATTTTTGAAAAAAACGAAAAAGGCCTAAAAAAGCCAAATTTCATTTGGATATTTTTTTTTAAATAAAATCCAAAGAGGTTCAAAAAAGCCTAAATTTTCAAATTTGGCTTTAAAAAATCCTAACTGGCAACCCTGTTTAAATATGGTAGTTTCTCATTGGTCGGTTTGAATTGTTAATCTGACGTCACGTTTATTTCTTGTCACGTTTGTCAATAAAAACGTACAAAACAAACTACCCAAGAAATTAAATACAAACTGTATATGTTAACGTGAAACCAGGTGCTGTTGTTGCAAACGGTTTAGTTGTTGATTGCTAACGTGACTAGAAAAGCTGTGGCCGCCAAAAAGAGTCTTTTTATTTTAGTATATAAGCTGGCTAACTCATTCTAGTTTTACTTATTAATCCTGATGAGATCAGCTGGTATCTGCTGCCGAAACCTCGTTTTATGCTTCGTTTACACCAGAAGGCGATTTCTATATATTGATATTATTAAAAGTTTAAACTCATTAAAATTATAAAAAAATCATGGCCCGTTTAAAAAACACCGTCAAGCACCTTTTATGTCAAAGGTTTAGACCAGGAATGTCCAACATTTTATTATAGTGGGCCGCATTGACACTTGAAATAATTTAATGGGCCGCAGAACCTATTAAGTTTCAAAATTAAGTATTGTTCTTTAGAGTTATAACGGGCCTTTATAGTTATATATATATATTTTATCAGTGCGCCCCTAAAGGCTGACTGGTACATTTTAATTAGGCTAATATTGAACGTTTAAAATACTACTTGGGAGTGAAAATGACTAGCGGGCCGCACAAAAATATCAGGCGGGCCGCAGGTTGGACATCCCTGGTTTAGACATTTCCTTTGTCTTTACAGGGCCTGGAGCATTAGATGAGATAATCAACGACTTTTACAATTGTACTTCGTTGAAAGTTTCATGGCTTGGAATTACTGGGGCCCTGACCTACTCCATTGAACTTACAACGATAGGCTACACCAGTACATACCTAACTAACGGTAATTACTGAAATTATTACTTCTTAGTATTTCAGTATAGTGCACCTAACAATCAAGTGCCTTTCAAATTAAAATTATTAGGCTTCATAGCACTTTGTGTACTTGAAGATGATTGTATATTTATCTGCCGTATTTATTGTAAATATCATCATTTTCCTTTTCTACCCTTTAAAAAGATATGCGTATTGAATTTTCACTCTTCTCTTTGAAAAGTAGATTATACCAAAGTTCTGGCCTTTAAATCAAGTTATGCTAAATTAAACCTTAATTTTAAGTCAGGGGTAAAAAATACCAATTACAACTCCATATAAGTTTGCGTATAATTTTGATATACAATGTAAGTGTATTTCCTGATGATCAGATCTTAAATTATTTTAACATCAACTATGGTATTTTTAAAAGTAACAAGTAAGCAAATAACCTTGCACATTAAGTAGGAAGAAAATCAAAGCCCACACGGAAGTAAAAAAGCCCACGCGGAAGTATTGAACGTTTCGAATAATTATTTATTGATTTTCAACATTCTTATTGGGTTTTTCTTCTTACTATGTCTGACTACAACCTCCAACCATTATGCTCCAAACTTACACATTCACTTTTTACCAAAATTTCAGTTAATAGTAGTGCTGTTCCTAAAGTGTTGTTCCCTGTTAATTGTTTGTACACCGAATCGCTTTACTAAAATGTTATCCATAGATTTACTATAATGTTATCAATGATGCAAGCAGGGCAGGTAAGAAAAACAACTTGCCTGCAGTGAGGTTCGATCTCACGACCTCCGGTCATACCGGGACCGTTGCTCAACCAACTGAACTTCTTAGAAGGGCTAGATTACAGCTGTTGAACAAATGCGTGTGTCTGTCTTTAATTTTGATACGTAAGCCGCAATCGTTAGTCAAAATGCAACTTTAGAAGGGCTAGATGACAGTTATTGAACCTATGTGTGCATCATTCATTGACTGTTAATTGTTTTGTTATTTTGTCTAGGAACTACCTGGGAATGGAATGACCTGAGTAACTGCTTGAACTACACAATATCAATATCTGCTTGTAATTCATTGTGTGGTTCTCTAACTAACCTTGTGTTGACTCCAAGTAAGTGACGGCTTTGTAGAAAGGACATGGCCATTTCATCTGATATCAATATTTATGAAACTTTAAACGAACATAGTAAAAATATCAAGTAGGTAGTGTTTTTAACGTTTCGAGTCATTTTCAACATCGATGTTAAATCTTATGTTGAAATGAATAAAAAGATACTCGAAACGTTCAAATGCTACCTACGTCTATATGGTATTTGGCATTGATAAAATCCTTGTCCGTGTTTTTTCAAAATAAAATATAATTATGCGTCCTGACGGCAGACCCCAAGCAACAAAATTACTTTGAAAAGGTAAATCATCACAGAAAGGTCGATATAAAACGAATACAGACATAATAAAAATAAATAATATGCAGCGAAGTTTATTAACATTGGTTCACTCGTTTAATTCCATTCACCCAGTTGGGTTGAGTTTAAAACTAAAACCTTTTTATTAATTTTTTTATTAAGGTTTTAACGGTTTTTGTTAATTGGTACATGGACTCCAGCAGTCTAAGAACGGGTTAATTTTAAATGGCACAAAATCCACTTAAAATCACAAAGATATTGAACCTCAGACCTGATATCAGCTTCCATTCAATATAGGGCACACACCAAGGAATTTCTTATGTTTTCTTATTTCAGATTGCTGCCATAAAGATGCGCTTTGTCTGAACTGTTCTATGGGTTTTCAATGCAGATGTAGAGACGGTCTTAAAGGAAACGGTACTTTCTGCGAGGATATTGACGAATGTAGCGATGTTAGTTACACATCGCGCTACAACGCTACTTGTAGCTCGATAACAGAGAGCTCGGTCGTGCTTCTAAACTCGAACTCAACAGATTGCGACAAAAATGCAACTTGTAGCAACATTTATTCCACATTTGAGTGCGTTTGTGAAAGTGGATTTACTGGGGATGGTTACAGTTGCTATGATATAGTTGAGTGTGACAATTTGCCTTCAGACAATGCTTCGAAATGCGAGAACACAGTAGGAAGTTACATATGTAGCTGCAACGAAGGTTTTACTGGTGACACCTGTAACTGTACAGATATTAATGAGTGCGAACTGTTACCTTCTGTTTGCCCGAGTAATTCGGAATGTACAAACACATTAGGCAGCTATGAATGCTCATGTTTAAGCGGTTTTAACGGTACTAACTGTACAGATATAAACGAATGCCTAACTAACCCATGCCCACCATTTTCAAACTGTACTAACTTACCAGGCAATTATACTTGCAACTGCTGGAAAAATTTCAAACAAAACGGTTCGGTTTGTGACGACATAAACGAATGTAACAATGCCTCTAACTTATGTCACAGTAACGCCGATTGTTTTAACACAAACGGCAGTTACTGGTGCCAATGTAGACCTGGCTATTCAGGCAACGGGACGAAATGCTGGCAAATCTGCGGCCCTGGTCTTTGCCACGAGTTTGCAAACTGTACAGACGAACCTGAGGGTTACAGGTGCGAGTGCATAGCTGGGTATGAAGGCAATGGAACAGATTGTAAAGCAATTGACTATTGTGCTAGTAACGACTGTCACTTAAATGCAACCTGTACCAGTTTGAGCAGCAGTTTTAAATGCACCTGTGATGATAATTTCGTCGGAAATGGAACTTATTGTGCCGAAATTGACTGCAAAGTCAACTCTAGCTTGTGTCACGAAAACGCTTCTTGTGTTGAATCGAACTTTAAGAACGTTTGTCGCTGCAAAGATTTTTTCACGCCAAATGGAAGTGATTGTGTTCATTTCTGCACTGAAGGAATTCACAATTGCCATGAGAACGCTGAATGCATAAACCAGGAGACCACATTTACTTGCAGATGCTTGGAAGGTTTTTCTGGCGATGGCGTCCAGTGTAGAACACTTACAGGCTCCTCTGGTAAGAATCACAAAAAATAAGCTTTTAAAGAAATTTACCACCAAGACGTAGTAAGTATATCAAAAAACAAACAGAAGTAGTGGCATTTTGAAAGTTTCGTATAAATTTTTGAATAAAGAGCTATTGGCAACGTTTAATATACTATCTACTTCTGTATGGGCTTTGATATTCTTACCACAACCTCAAACCATTATACCACCAAGAGTTTCTCAAAGGGTTAAAAATAAGCAATACAACTTTATTTATAAACATAACAATGTAGTTACGCCAAACACTAAAAATAGTTGCAAAATGTAAAGAACATTGTTTAAGTAATGCAATATTAAAAACACCATAAACTTATGTACAGTACACTGTGCACGGTTAAATGTAGCTTATTAATGAAAATCGAAGCCAAAAAGGTCGAGTAAACCGACATCATAAAAAAAGACCCTTTCGGCACTCGTATCATCATTAGTTAATGTGACCTAAATATACGCGTCCCACCTTTTATAAGTAAAATTTGGATTTTATTTCAGTCACATTATAATAATGATACAAGTGCTAATCAATACGTCCTTACTTGACCTTCTTGGCCTTGACATTCATTTTTAAAACACGGTAAGACCAATAACAGACATTCTTGGTAGAGGAGTAATGAGAATATCAAAGCCCATGCAGAAGCAGGTAGCATCTTGAACGTTTCAAATAACCCTGATTTCATTTTCAACCCTATAAACAGTTATTCGAAACGTTCAAGATGATACCTACTTCTGTATGGGCTTTGATATTCTTATTACGTCTTACTACAACCTCCAACCATTACGCTCCAAAGTTGGTACAGGCGTATACCTTTTAAGACATTTTAATACCACAATATTTACCTACTTAGTTAAACGGTTTATTATTGAGTTACTTATAATATTCCAAAACCTGCATTGTAACATAAAAAAATCGTGTGTCATAGAACAGAGAATGCAACACAGCTAGGGAATGACTAGATATTTATAAACCTACTTTATAATAGTTTTTACTTGATCAACTGAATGTTGTTTTTTAGTTTGGTGGATCGTCCTAATTGTACTGGCAGTCGTCATTCTAATCGCTGTCTTGATCTGCTTTGCTTTTAAAAGAAGGGTAAGCGGTAGAAATATATGGTAATAGCGGATCGGGGCCAACACTCCATTTTAAGTAGTAGTATCGGTACTCGTCCGATACTAGGGCGGTATCGGTACTCGTCCGATACTAGGGCGGTATCGGTACTCGTCCGATACTATGGTATCGGTACTCGTCCCATACTAGGGCGGTATCGGTACTCGTCCGATACTAGGGCGGTATCGGTACTCGTCCGATACTATAGTATCGGTACTCGTCCGATACAAGGGTGGTATCGGTGCCGATCCGATATTAAATAAATGTACGAATTTTGTACATAATTTGCGACTTTATGTTTTGCATTTAAACAATTCCACCTTGAAATACAAATTTCCTAAAAAAATGTTAGGTTTACCAATTGAAGGTAACTAAACTTTTTTTTGCTCAAACAATTTCGGCTCCATCACCTGGTAGTGGTGACGTCATTTGGTATTGGATGGGATCGCTTTACCTATAGGTACTTACGATGCCAGTATATATATGATCCTGGTTTCTCGCGGGTTTTTAAACTTTGAGTTTTATGGCTAAATAATAAGCTTATTCTCGTTAAACTACGCGGACTTATTTTTTTGCGATTTTTTTAGAACGAGGGGATCTATTCACCACCCGAAGCGCCAAAGAGCAGCTGGTTTCGAGCCAACCCGAAGTTTTTGAGCACTTTTGATGACGTACCTGATGAAAATTCATCCGGGGTCGTGGCTGATGACCTTGGCAGTCAATCGGATGACCTTGACACACGGCATGGCCACAATGTGCCTAACGTTGAAAGAAGATAACAAATAACAAAGTAATGTCCTTGTTTTTGGCTTTAGAGTAAAGGTTGTAGAGTAACAGCCTCTACGACAGACCAGCACTAACTTAAAATGGTACAAAGGCCATAAATAGCAGAAAGAAACTTTGAGGGCCGCATACTGAAGTTAAATTATTTCTACTTATAACTCTTGTACGATCCAACTGCATTCAGTGATTTGTGGCCAAACATTCACACAAAAATATTTTATGAAATCTTACACCAAAATTCTGCTGTTGTATATGGCAAAAAGGTCTTTTTTCATTAAAACTTTATTAGGATGTATTGCATGCAAAATGACGTCACGTCTCTTGAAATGTGCATTTAACGTTTTCAAATGAATTCGTGCGCAAACATACAGCTGAAATTAAGAGACTTACAAATTTTTCATGATAGCTGCTTTGTTATTATGCGTTATTCGCAAATTTTCTTTGTACTTCATATTATTGCCACTTGCTAAAATCATTTAACGTTCTTATATCGCCTTAGCTTACTATATGCAGTATTCAAATTATGCTTAGTATATGTTTTTGCGCTATATTGTAGCATTTATCACTACGTGCACAATCAATCTTCACATTATATGCATTAATGTATATGTTACGCCATTGTTATTTGACTATATTGTGAGCAAAACTGTGTCTGTGGGGAACAACTTTTTTTATGGGAATAAATAATATTCTTCTGATTGGAGAAGTGTATTAGCAACATTGACATTTAACATTGATTAGCTTTTGTCCAAAGTTACCTAATCAAGTTAATCTTTGGGTGCACTATACACGTATCTGTAATATAACTTGAAGATAAATAACAAAGCCAAATAGGTTATGTAAATTGATATAATCTTCAAAAGACTTTTTAATATAGTAGCAAATCTAACTGATGATGATACGAGTACGTTTTGAAACATCTTCTGTAAGATCTACTTGTAATTTATATTCAATTTAATGTTTACTAAAACAATTTTTATTAAATCCATCAAATATGGCTAGCACTTCAGATTTATTTTAATATTTAATTCCTAGTAAAAGTATAGTGACTCAAAACATAAAACTTACACTTTTGATTATTCAGATGAAAAAATATCAAGTGGACAAGTAGAAGGGGACCCAATGAATCATCACACCAACTTGATAAGATTGAGGACAGCATAAAAACAAGTGTTGAACAACGACAGGCACTTAAGCTGATGAATGTAAAAATACATGTTTTAATAGAGGATTCTTAAACTAGCTCAGAGTTGCCACACAATTTTGTGAAAAAAAAAATAGAAAAAATTTTTAAAACTTTCCCCCCAAAAAAATCTAGGTTTTCAAAGCCGCAAAAAAGATGTTTTGTTTTTTCTTGCACTCTTTTAAACACATGACCTAAACTGCTTTTAAAATACTTTTGGAAAAACATGGAATTTTTTTAACACTTTGTGGAAACTGTTAAATAAAAACAAAACAAACTTGTAATTGTGTGAAACAACAATCTTGGTCTGTCCCAGAAGTAATCTATGGGTAATCACCACTAACAGATTAATTTTGCATTTTTTAAGCGATAATATGAACAAAAAATTTAAGTAACTAAAATCCCTTAAGTTGTTTTCAGGGATTACAAACACTAGCAAAGTAAAAATAACTTCCCTAAAAATATGTTTAAAATAACAATAAATATATTCATAATTATGTTATTGACACCACAAATGTGTCTATAAAAATATTGTTTATCGATTTGTGTTATGTAAAAATTTTATTAACGGTTAAAAAGATATATATAATCCTGTATTTATGTGCATATTTTATGTCTTATGTACTGTGATAAACATCTGTTTATTTTTTTACTGTTTAGGGTGGTATTTAAATATAGAGATTTACTATTAACTGTGAATTTAATTTTATGTTAGGTTCTGATTAGTATTTTGAGGATTTTGTTTAGTAGCATAATTATTTTTTAAGTGTTATCTTCTTTGCACTTACTTAAAGCACTGCTAGTTATGTTGTCTTAAATGAAAACTGTTTATAATACTAAGTAGATAAATGTAGGAAGTAAGTGGTTTTATTGTTTTTACATTTATATATTGCCTTGATCAATTGTGTCGTATAATTAAGATATTTGTAGGATCATAATATTATAGCCGTTTCCTAGTATTATGTTTTCCATTATGTAACCGTTTAAACTTGAAATGAAGATGTAATTTAAGATGAAATTGCAGTAAAAACATACAATGTTTTGAATTTGTATAAAATCTAAATATATGTGACTTTCATAAGATCTTTTTATTTTATAAACATCAAACTTGAGAAAATGGCATATTATTTAATTGATTTTAATAATGCTGTTTAAACTACAATTTTGATATATATGCCAAGCTCATTTAATTGTTAATTATAGTAACATATGAGAATAAACATCAATATTTTTGTGCTTACAGTGTATTTAATACATAAATTGTTTTAACCCTAAGTTTAAACCATATTTTGCTTACAGAATAAATGAAAAGGTCAAAATTTAATAAAATTGTCTTATGCTGGTTTGTTTTTTAAAACAAAGTTAACTTAGCATTATGTTAAATTAAGTTTGTTATAGGAGAACACATAAAGCTATAACATATATAAGGTCACCCCAAAAAAAAAAAATTATAAAAGTAATGTCTGTTGTTGAATTTTTTATAAAGTGTTTAAACGGCAAAAAACAAACACAGCCTACGAAACAAATGTACAATAAAAAGTGCATTTTAAAACAGCTTTATTTTAAAGCTACAATCCAGATCAGCGCATAGTGCACAAATCACCCGATCCGTTAGAAATCAGTGCATTTCTAAGCAAAAAGGTCTACGACAATCAGGGCATCCAATGGCAGAAAAGTCTAGACTTTTAGACCTTGAGGTCGTGGCAATGCACTAATTGGACTTTTAGATAAACTCTCGGCGTAGATAAATTAAAAATATTCATTAAAAGTTCAGAAAAGATAACAAAAAATATGAGATAGGATTAATAACAGTTGACCCACCTAACCCCTAATGCTAACCCTAATCCTAACCCAAATAATGTGCGTTATTTTAATAATTCTTTAAATGCTGGGGAAAAAAGCCCAACCTCAAATGGGAATAAGATGGTTTCTCGTCCATTGTACTTAAGATTATTACGTCACAAATTGAGGTATTGGGGCCTGAAGCGTTATAATTATTAAATTATCGCACATTATTTGGGTTAAGGCGCTGGTTAGCGTTTGGGTTTGGTTGGGTCAAGTATTGTTAAACTTTATGTTCTTATGCACATTTATTAATGCAAATTAGTGAATTGTCCAAGACCTCAAAGTCTAAAAGTCGGACTTTTTGATCTTTTGAATGCACTGATTGTCGTAGACCTTTTTGCTTAGAACTGCACTGATTTCTGACGGATGGGGTAGCACAAATATATAAGTTTAATGAGCTTAAAACAGCTGACATGTAAAAGGTAGTGTTTACAAGTTATTTGTGCTTTTTAACTAAAAATCCTAAAAAAACTAAAAAAGTACATAGACATGAAAATTGTGAGCAGGTTTTTTAGCTTTTTTAATGTTTTTTGTTTTGTTTGAGTGGACCAGGATCAGAATACGATTTTAGCAAAGTTCGAAATTGAAAGTTCGGTAAATAGCTCTAGAATTAGTTTGTAATAAGTACCTTCTTCTGCCAGATTGGAAACTTTGTATTTTGCGTGGGGGAGACGATTTTGCAGCTTGAAATAGCGTGGCTGTAATAACAATTTCGCCCAAATGTGTGCAGCTGTAATAACATTATTTGTAAAATTTGCACAACTGAAAATGGAGTACTATACTGAAAACCGTTAGCGGGACATAAGTTTTGCGCGTTTGGGCGATTTCGCATTTTACGTTGATTTTACATGAAATGCGCGGCTATGACCGCAGCTGAGCCGGAAACTGCAAGCCTTGCTTTCCAACCTGGTTCTTCTGCACATTATTTGTGTTTGCACTAGGGTTCCTCTCCGGGAATGTTGCGTCGGAAAATTCCCGGGATTTACCACTAATTAACAATCCCGAATCCTTGGAAATTTATTTTTTAATCCCAGTTATTCGGCAACATAGCAAAACCTAAAAAAAATTGTCGTTTTTGACTGATATAAAGAAAAAAACAAGACCAACCCTGTTAAAGTCATTGCCTGAGTTGCTTTATTTGCGCTTACCGGCGGAAAAAAAACTAATTACATTTATTCTAGCAAAAAACATGCGCTTTTTATTCAATAAAAACAAAAAAGGGTGCTGACTTTAATACGAGAAGGTCTTGTAAGATTGCAGAAGCACGACTAAAGAACATAAATGAGCTTAAATAAAAATAAATATTTGGAGCTAATATAAAATAATTTTAAATGTCATAATGACATAATTTTAGGTATAATTTTTTCGTCGGGAATCCCGGGATTCCTGCGAATTTTCATTTTTCAATCCCGATCCCGGAAGTGAAAACATCCAGGAAAAAGAGGAACCCTAGTTTGCACCCCAACCAAAGTAGTGTTTGTTGTGGTAGGATTTTAGACCAGTGCCAAGGTTTTCCCACTTGTTTGCCGCAATTTCGGTTACAGTAGTGCGAATTTGGAAGTTCAGTAAACAGGTAAGCCGGGCAAATAGCCTCATGTTTAGCATGATAGTTAGGGTTCGGGTGGGTCAAGTATTATTATTATATTTGTTCTCTTACATGTTGTTCGGCGCTGGTCTAGAATCCTACCACAACGCAAATTATTTGGGTTAGCGTTTTGGTAAGGATGGGTCAAGTAATTATTATTATTATACTTGACTCACCCACACCCTAACCCAAATATTGTGCGTTGATTTAATACTTGTGGTATGATTCTAGACCAGCACCTTTTTTTCTTCTTTGCAATTTAATTTTTGACAACTTTTTTTCGATATTTTACGTCTCGTTACTGTGAAAAAAAGTGGTAGATGCCCCACAGGATTCTAGACCAGCCTCAAAGGAGCAGCCGTGAACAGCTAGTATTTATACAGAAAGACTGATCCTACTATTGATGGTATTTAATAACTTTATTAAAATACTGAATTTCTAGAATTTATCAAAACAAAGTCGTCTCGTGCGCTGGAACTACTCATGCGAAGCGACTTGAAACGCCTGGGTAGAGACGAATAATAATAAACGCCTTTTAAAGAAATTGGAAGCAAAAATTTTCATTTCTTAAAACTCTTTGATTGCTTTTTGCACCAAACGCTTACGGATAATACCTACATAAACGTTAATCTGAAGTGCAACATGGACACCCCTATTACGACACAGGACATATTTTTTCAGCTTTGTTATGATTTAAGTCAAATTGGCGAAATAATCTGACTTGATTTAAGTAATTTGGGCAAAATTACCCTACATGACTAGACTTAATTTTTTTAAGGAAGTAACTGGATTTTGACTTAAGTATAAATTGAGTTGGAACTGAGTGTTATCTTTAATTTTTTTATTAACAGTCAGGTGGGCTATTTATCTAAATTTGAGCCTATAAAACGATGTATTTTTTATGTGTTCAATGAGATCTAGCCCTTCTGAAGCTGCTTTTTGACCAACAACTACAGCTTACGTATAATTAGTACACCGAAAGCCATCGCAGACTCGCCAAATCTGTCGATCTATGATGCAAGAAGGGCAGGCTAGAAAAACAACTAGCCTGCAGTGAGGTTCGAACTCACGACCTCCAGTCAAGCCAGGAGAATCGCTCTACAAACTGAGGTAGACAGGCTCAGAGAAGAGCGAGTCGAGAAACAACCAAATGCCAGTTCGAACCTTACTACAGACTAGTTGTTTTTCTAGCCTGCCCTGCTTGCATCATAGATCAACAAATTTGGTGAGTCTGCAATGGCTTTCGGTGTACCGGTACTATTTTTTATATGTTGAGTTTTTGTGTTTTTTTAGTTGAGATTTTTCTCATATACGGACGAGTTTAACAATTTAAATAATTTAACATTTTATTTTTATGCCAATGAATTGACTGGGAATTGACTTAAGCATCTGATGACTTGGTCTGAGACCATTTTTTGCAAAAGAAGTAACTAGGACTTAAGGTATTTTACTAATGACTTGTTTACAACGCCGATATTTTCTTTATCATAGCTTGATTTTTGCAAATTTTACAATTAAACCGTCTTAGTTTATTGTAGTATCGCGGTAAATATCCAAAAGCATATCCATGAGGTATCCTACTCGAGTTTTTAATTCCGATAACCGATGCCATATGTAATATCGGTACTCGTACGACACTCGAGTTAAATCAGTACTGACCCTATACAAGCATAACCATGTTTCAACCAGGCGCCGGTTTAGGATTTTTGTTCGGCGGGTATCAATTTTTTAGAAATAGCGTCACAAGGTTACGCCACAAACCAAACAGTTCGTTTATTTTGTTAAAGTTTTAGATTGGAGAGGTGTTACTTTTAATACAAAAGCTAAATCGTAAAGATGATATTGATTCGCGCAAAGCGAACGATTGCCTTCATATTGCCTAAACTGTGATTTTCGATGTTGTGGTTAGACCAGGGGTGCCCAACAAGCGTCCTAATAAACATGCCACGCAAGACCCCCTATAATACGGTACCTGATTTGTTATTCAGCCAATTGTCAAAAAATACTTAACTTTTTTATATAGTAAATTACCATTGTTTATTCACAATATAAAATAATCGCGGCACTCTCGACAACTAACAATTACTTCTAATACTGTAACATTATATTGTAGTGGAGGCTAGCATTCACATAACTATAAAGTTTGGTGTGAAGAAACAAGAAACAAGAAGCAAAAGTCAGCTCACCGACGGACACTTTGATGCAGCAATGCGCACTGCTATTACACGTTTTCATCATTAGTAAAAAAAACGCTTTTAATATTAGAAAGAATTAGTTACTAAACTTTGGCACGGGAAGTATAGGAGAAAAATTGACACGCCGGTATGTCTGAGTTGAACACCTCTGAGTTAGACGAACGACGCCTTTGGGTTAAATAAAATCATTTAGTCTACATGGGTCAAGACATTAAATAAACATAACTGAGATTCGCACAAAGCGCGTAAATCATTTTGTGTTAACATAGGCAATAAATACATTTGGTGGTCCAACGTGACCACCCTTTTGATCTGCCCCTGGTTTCACCATGATTTGTGATTCCAACACAGCGACTTTTACTTTAAAAAACATTCCAGAAAATGAAAAACGACGGATTTGAAGTACCACTGCTTTTAAGCTATAAAAGATCTTTCTTAATTTAACGTCATACATTAGCTTGGTCCATAGTAATGACGTCATTTAGATTTGGATTCGTCGGTCAGATTTTTCGTAAAATATCGAGTATCGAATACTTCGTAATGCAGCCCCATATAATTTCATTATTAGTCATATGCTGTGCAAACATTTTTAGCCTTTAACGTGATAATCATCGTGCTATTTTAAAATCTGTTTTTTTCGAATTCACAAGATTGCCCAGCGCCAGATTAAAGTGTTAATGAAACTGGAACTAAAGGTAGTGTGACGCCTATTCATTTCCTATTAAAATAAAACTTCTTAAACAAAATGAGCTATGACGTCACACATTACGTCATAATTCAAATAATATTAAGAAGTGAGAGTTATCGAACGAACTGCGAAAATGTTGCATTCTTATCCATCTGCTGTGCACACATTTTGCATCTAAAATGGTAATTAGACCTACTAACGTCACAGTCTATCGTGACACTGCAAATTCCTTTTTTTTTAAATCACGAGATCGCAGTTCTTTTTCTGTACCCAATTGTTTCGCGACGCGCCCAGTGACGTCACAATACAAATGTTGTCGTTCGAGGAATCACGTCTATCGCGGTTTGCGTCTCGCGCGCGTTTTCTTTCGTCTGACGTCGATAAATCGGGGGAATCCCCCACAATGTCACGCCTCACCCTTTATGACGTAAGAAGTCGGCGCGGTGGCTTGTGTTGGAAATATGGCGAACCAACGAGCGTGAAAGAACACCTTTCGTTTGGAATTTAATCCGGATCCGTTAGGTTTTAGCTGCGATCGCATAAACAACTCTTGGCTATCTACAAAGAAGTTGTCAAAATTGTTATAACAAGGGATGGCCGATAATATCGGGGTTGATAACCGATACCAAGTAGTAGTATCGGTTATCGTCTGGTAATAGGTATGTATCGATGCCGATTCAATACCAAATTAATTTGTTTATTTGAGCCATGATTTGCGATCTAATTTAACCTTGATAACATATATTTGACCTTGAGACATATATTTGACATTGCAAACATGTATTTGACCTTGATATATGTATTTCAGCTTGACACATATGTTTCACCTTGAGACATATTTTTGACCTTGAGACATATATTTGACATTGCAAACATGTTCTGATCTTGATATATATATTTGACGTTGAGACATATATTTGACGTAAGAACAAGAATTAAAGCAGCAACAAGGTAGCCTGAGAACACCGAGGTCACGTTCCTTGAAAAACTCTTTCCGGAGCTACACAGCGCTTTTTATTAAATGTAGAACAGAAAGATCCTTTATAATAAAATAGACAGTTTACATCAAACTAAAAATCAAAACTCACTACTAAGCTTCAACCTACCACAGAAAAGTTAGTCAAAAAATCGCGAAAATTTAACAATATCGTTATTAATTATTATGAAACTTTGCTGAAGTGATTCTAGAAGGCGCTGCTTTGTGCAAAGCGTTCTTCTTCAGTGACGCAACACGCGTCATCAATCACCATGGCAAGACAGACACTCCTCGCTAAAGGTGACTGGATTAACCAACATTGCAACAAGTTAATTATTTTAAAATTGTTTTATTATTTTACAATGTTTGGCTTTATGGGATCAAATAATCGTAATGCCGTTTATGCACAAAAATGTCACAACGACAAGGATTTCAATTTCGAATTGAAAAAATTACACTTGCACATTGGTGTTAACAAAATAGTTTAATCCGCCACAAGAACTAAATAACGATTTTTTTAATTTATTGCCAATGTTTTTCCTTTGTATGACACTACTTCGATTGGTGTTGAAAGAAATAATCAAAATATCATCTTATTCCGCTGATGGAACTTATCCGCGCGACACTTTGAACCAATTAAAGCCGATTTCCGTAAGTAAACAGTTCAAACAAAAAACACAGACACGTGTCAAGCTTCTGACGCCATCGCAACTGACATCCGATCGACCCTGGAGCTCAGGACCATAGTAAAGGTCAAAGGTCACGGATCGAGTTGGAAATTCACCGGCGAGCGGCGAGATGCGAGGAATTTACTTGCTGGCGTGTTTGGGCGAGTTTACACTTTGCGTAGATCACTTCCTTCTCACCTGGGAGCGATTGTTTGTCGTTTTAAAGGTTGCTCGATTATCGATGGCGAGAATTTTCGCTCAAAAAATCACCGGAGATACGAGGCAAAAAATACACCCCCCCAAAAAAAATATATAATTTTTATTTAAACTTGAACACTTTCTTAAGTAAGGAATCTCCCGCAGACAATAAAATATAAAATAAGATTCATGCTTTCGTATCAGATGATGCTAAGACTGTTTAAAAAAGCAGGTATTATGTTTCATACCTGCTTTTATAAACAGTCTCAACATCATTTTGTTTATTTATTTATTTATTTACTTTTTATGGAGTGGCGTGCGAGGCGACATTAAATGTAATTTTCGCTAATTTTTAATATGTTGATGCAAAAATCTTTAGACATATTTTTAGTATTTATGTCCTGCTTAATTATCAGACCAACCACATAAATGTATGTTCTTAGTTCAGTGATTTAATAGTAGTTATTTTTTTAGTTTTTCCCATTCACTTTACGCCTTTTTACATTTCATAATCTTTATCTGGGAGCGATTGTTTGTCGTTTTGAGGGTTGCTCGATTGTCGATGACGCGAATTTTCCCCGTTTAAAAATCACAGGCTTTCAGGGGGAGGATTTAGGGAAGCACGCGGCTTCGCGGTTAAACTTTAAGCCTAAACACATTTCAAAAATCGTGTTTTATTTGGACTTTTGCGCGAATCCTATTTCTTATTTTAGCCCCTTTTTCACTTTTTTTATTATATTTTATTAGTTTTTACCCGATTTAAGCCTGCTTTTCAGTCTTTTAAAATTTTTGGCGTTTTTCTAGCTTTTTCCGGCTTGCACGATGTTCTAATACAAATAGACCTTCGAGAGTATAATGCCTTATCTAAAATTTGAAATTTTTTTACAAAAAATCGTATTTTTGACTAGTAGACATAGTTTGCTTATTAAGGATATGTTACGTCAAATTGAAACTTGTGACGTCATTTTATACCCCCTTCAACAAAATCCTCAACCCGCCCCTGTCGGTGATTCGCTTTTTTGCGTCACAAGTGTTTGACGGTCTCATGTTAAGGTCGGTGCCTAAAGGTGAGCGTGGCTTAAAACTGCTGCGTTGAAGGTTAGAACAGTAGTTCTCGGCCGGGGTGCCGTCGCACTCTAAGGTGCAATTTTGAAAGGTGCCGAGAGATGTTTTAAATTTTTTAGGATTCCAATTTTTGCTCTTTGGTTAGTTTCTTGATACAATGTTTTTTGTGTACAATAAAAGTGCAAAAAAGTTTTTTTCAAACTTGTTGCAAAGTTAATGTTGTTTAAATTTTTGCTGTTTCAATTTTCACTGTAACGTTACAGTTTACCACTCGGCAAAAATACGAGCGAGGGTACCACGAACTATTTACAATTTCTGTAGGCTGCCGCAAGCCAAAAAAGGTTGCGCAGCACTGGGTTAGACAGTGGAATTTTAGGTTAGTGAGCTTTAGCAGAAATTATCTTATTGCGTCAATCTTTCGCAAATGGCTATTTGTCTAAATTTAAAAAGCTTAATCAGGTGGCAGTATATAAAGACATATTGTATAGAAATCTTAGAAATGGAATTTCTACTTTTACCCGTAAAGCAAAAATTGTACAAAACCTTGTCAAGATTTCAATACAATTTGTCTTTATAGCGCAACTGACTGCCGCATCTTATTGTGGAACCTTAGAAAGTTAGTTCTGCAAATTGGAATGATTTTCCACTCTTAAAAATGTGTATAAAGTGATAAACGCGGCGCTTGTCGTTTGGGTTTGGTTGGGTCAAGTATCATTATTATACTTTTTCTCCCATAGTTACTTTTTTTGCCATTTTAATTTGAATAACTCGTTTTATTACATTAAAAAAAGGTGGTAGGATTCTAGACCAGCGCGGTTTGTGGTGCAATAAATACCGTAGTTCTGTGGTTTGAATTGTTTTCCAACTTTTGTGTTCACAGCTTTTGCTCGACTTAATGCTATTGAACTTGAATGCTTCACGCTTTCTCAACCAAATATCAGTGTTTGCATATTTTAGAAAGGTTTAAACACACCTCAGTCATATTATATAGTGTAGCCGCTACACAATAATATCCTATAGTAGGCACTACATAGTAAAGTATAGTAGGCGCTACACTGTAAGCCACTGTTTCTCAACCTTTTATGGCTAGCGGCACCACTCAGAAATAACAAATAGATTGAGTCGCCCCTATAAGATTTTTCCGTAGGTAATTTACTAGAATGTCACAATAAACGGAAACTGGAACAACACACATCAACTCTACGCAGCGTAGGAAGTTATAATTGGATTTATTTCACTATACTCTTAAACAAAAAAAGAGTTGAGCAAAAATCAGATTCCTAAAGACTCTCAAATATCTCTCGACACAGTTGAGCATTACAAATGGCACCCCGGTTGAGAGCCACTGCTGTAAGTTATATTAGGCTTCTATAAGCGCTACACTGTAAGACAAGCTGTAGTAGGCGCTACATAGTAAGCTACTATAGAGGTCATCAAACTACGGTTGGCGGGCCAGATCCGCCCCGGAGAGGTAATTCCACAGGCCCGCGCCATATTTCCTTGAAATAATATCGAATGCTGTTAAAAACACAATTTTGTAAAATTTTAAACTGAACGATAAACTCAGCACAGTTTTTGTTGCATAGTTATTTACATTTTCTTCATTTAAAATAAAATCATCAAGTTAGTATATTTCGACTCAATTTTATTCCCCGCCCACCATCGTCAATCTTTACAGATATCCAGCCCTTTATGGAAAAGTTGAGCAGTAGTAACTGTTGCAAAAATAATATAAATAGCTTGATAATGAAGGTAAAAGCCAAGGTCTAAAACAACATGACCTTAAAAATATGTTTCGATATGCACTTCGAGTGTTTGACCTATTTGGCTTTGACATTTATTTTTAAGCTGTGTTACAGATCCGTGCACAGTGCATCTAAGTATGTATTATATTTATGTATATATCAGGGTGTATCTTTATAGAACCCAAAACCATCGACGGCAGGTTTTATTTATTTGTACTCTTACAAGAACTGACGATGACATTTGGCGAAATATATTTTCCTTTTAAACAAAACGTCTGATCCTGTTTTTACTCATGTTTTTGACTATGCGTTTTACTTCTTTCTATATATATACATATATATAGGTACATGAAAAGGCCAAATGGTGAAGAACCTGTCGTCTTCCGGCAGGCGACATTCCACTAATGCAAACAGACGCTCTCGTATTCAAAGGTTATTTCCAAGCACCTGGTTTGGTGTCGAAACAAGGTAAGGTCGGCTTATTCAGGCGAATGTTGTGTGATTCATTAGCGAAGTGGTTCGGGGGGGTTGCGGTGAGAAATAATCAGCAGAGGGGAACGCGCGGTTTGGCGAATTCGGCCATTAGAACAATTTACGTCAATGTCTACTCTGCAGACGGTAAGAGTGACTTTACGAAAAGTTAGAACTGTACCTTAAGCCAGATTATGCATTACAGTGTTTCAAAGTTATTTAAACTCGAATGTTTTATTCTGGTGCAATTGTTTTTTGGCTGATTTTTTATTTGCTGACTGATTGTTGCTCAAAGCGGTGCGCTTCTTAAACTGTTAAAAACGTTTATAACTTTTATCGTCGGCATTATGTGTTATGTTGGAGGACAAGATTCTGTTGTGGATACACATACTAAGCCCTGACATAGACCTTCCATATTTTCATTTTCTAAAGAGAGGATAAACTTAGAACAATGCAAATGTTTGTTACAGTAGTTTTGAAAGGTCGTGCTTTTCAAGGGTTTGCAGACATGTCAGTTGAGAAATCCTATATTTAGGAATATGTTAAAACCGTTAAAAGCAATTCAAAAACGAAACTTTTGACGAATAATATCTGATATTTAGTGAACACTTTATATATTTTGTCATAAAAATTTTACCATTTCATTGTAGGAAATTTCAAGTAATCGAAACATGTATCGTTTGTAAAATTACAGACGAGGTTTAGGATTGATCATTTTACGGTTGGGTGGTTTGGGAATATGCGGTGATTCACAAATTGGGGCGAAGCGCGCGGCAAGAAAAGATTCTGGGCTATCTCTGTTTCTCTGCGGTCGCGCCTAAAGAATTATTTAAAACGAGAGACGTAAAACAGGCCCCAGTCTTGTGATCCTAAGGCTAGATATTACAGATAACACATTGTTCAATCATATAGCGTTTATTTGACAAGATATATCTTTAGAAACAAGACGTGACAAAACAGACTTAAGTTTTGTAATTTAAAAGCTATATAAAACAGAGAATGCGGTTTATTTAGGCTACGTTAATACGTGGTTTGTTGTTACAGCATTGAGTTCGCAGTTTTGTGACAAAATTAAACCTTAAGTTGTTTTTCTGAATTTGGGGCGACAGATTATCTCTACGGTCGCCCCTAAAGAATAATAAACCCTTCCAAGACGAGACTTAAAAAAAGGCATAAATGGAACGTAAAAAAGGCATAAATCTTGTGACCCAAACTAGAAATTGCAGATAACAGATTGCTCAATATTACAGTATTTACTTGATAATCGTATAAACAGGCCTAAGTCTTGTGATCCTAAGCTTGGATAAAGTGGAGAACACGTTAATCTGGGCTACACTAAAACGTGGTTTGTTGTTACAGCAGTAAGTTCGTAGTTTTGTGACAAATATAGCAGTCTCTTGGTGGTTTGAATTCAAATGGTGATCAGGCGTGGATTGGGGGAGCGGGCATAGAAAAATTTCAAAAATGTGACGTCACAAGTTACGTCACAAAGTTATGCCAAAACGTGACGTCATAAAAAACTAACCTTAAGAACACCACGTAGTTCGTTTATTGTTTTACTTTTAATGCAAAAGCTTCATTAAAAATATGTTATTGATTCACACAAAGCGAAAAAATGCCTTTATATTTTAAGTTTCACGTCTTTGGGCTGAAGCCGATTTTAATAAATGGGCTAATGCATACTAGAAACGTAATCGAGATTCAAAATCCAGATTTCGAATTTTTTGCATTTACGTAATGAAAATAGGTAAAAAAAAAAGGTAGTCACGTGACCCCCTGCTGGTTTCGTGCTTTCCCGGGGATTTTCGTTTTAATGTTTGGCGACAAAAATCTGTAACATCATCCTTTATCTTAGGTAGGTTGGGCGTTTACAAAAGGCGTAGACAGATCGTAAAATTTGTATTTCCTGGAAAATCCCTTACGCGTGCGAAATTTTCCAAATAGACAGGTACTTAACAGGATTTTTATTTATACGATCGTACAGCTTGTTTTTTCTCTCTTTGGTCGTATTGATAGTAAGCTAGGCGGTTTATCAGCTCTATCGTGTGTTTGTTGTGCAGTAAGTCAAATAAGGGAAAGTACTTTTATAATAAAAACCGTTTAACCGTTATTAAATCCAATATTTCAGGTTTATAGGCTTGTAGAGTAACGATGGGTAATGCGAAAATAGTCCGTATGGGTGCATAATGTCTGGATATTGTAGTTAGACACAAACAGAATGTTGTAGTTAGACGTAAAAAGAATATAAAAAATTATGTTTACTATTTTAATAAACTGTACGGGTCGCTTTCTAAGGTAGAAATCATGCGCATTTTAAATTTTGTAAAAACTTTGTGAAGACTTATGTTGTATTTTCACAGTAACAGCTGTTTGGGTTTTGTAAATTTTAGTTAGTGTTTCAGACTTGTTCAAAATGCGAGCACAGGCAGAAAATTGTGACGCACCTAGAAAGATTCGAGTCTCACGGGCTTAGTTGGGCCGTTGGACAGTCTTATTTGGATTAAATGGGCTTACGAGGGTTGGCGATTATAGAAGTAGCGCCTCAGCTATATCATCTCGTTCAATAACAACTTCGCGCTCGTAAAGTTGAAAAAGTCGAATGGCCCTGCCCGCTTTAAAACCATTGGGCTAATAACGCTATAGCCTCAAGCCCTGGAAAAATTCGGCCCTCAGTTAGTTTTATGTTTTTCAATAGTTGGAATTCAATAGAGTCGCTGCATGACTGGCGTCTATTGTCTCCATTATTAAGCAATTTCTGCGAACTAGGTTTGGCGACGTGGCACATTGTTGCATTAACATTGAATTTGAAATTCGTATTTGTGTATTAGTTGCCAGGTTAGTTAAAGCAGTGGCTCTTAACCTTTGTAGATTACGGTCCGGTAAAATCGTACGTGGTTCAATTAGGTTCATATATAGCTGGTGTGAAAGTTTAAGACTGAAACGAGTTGTAGCCTACTTTTAAACTTTTTTTGTCTAGGGCTCTATAGGCTTATGAACGTATGGAGGTATCGGCTGAAAAGCGTCAAAGTATATTCCCAAATAGCGGCCCAGTATTGTGTTGGTGGCAGTTCGTTTTTTTTCCAGCAGGGTAGGGTATACTACAAAATTTTGGGCTGGATCAGAATCCTACCACAATTGTTTTAACACTAACAAAATGAGGTGTCAAAGTTGAAATTGCAAGGAAGTCATAAATATGTAAGAATAAATAATACTTGACCTCTCAAACCTAAACGCTAACTCTCACCCTAACCCAAATATTGTTAACAATATAAACCCCGGACGTAAATGTGGTGGGACTTTAGACCAGCGCCGAAAAATTACCTTATGAAATTAGGTTTAATAGCGTCTCCCAAGAAACGTAAACACGATGTCAGATTATTCGTAAATTAGCAGATCACAGCAGGGCTGCGGAGTCAGACTCGAGTAAGACAAGGTAAAACTACCCGAGTCTGACGTGTGCGCATGCGAATTTCGAAACTGATAAAGGCAGTAATCTGTTGATTGAAGGTGAAATAGACTATGTGGCATATTTTCCATGAGCCCTATGAGTGGATTGGTGAATATTCATCTTATTTCAGTTACGTTAGTGTGTGAAATACAGGTTGTAGAGTCGGAAACAGATTGGGACTCGATGAAATCGCACATTTGGCCGGAGTCGGACTTAGGTTCATTTTTTTGGCCGGAGTCGGACTTAGGTTCAATTTTTTGGCCGGAGTTGGAGTCAGGTTTTTTAACACGTTCCGGAGCCCTGGATGCCAGAGCATAACCAAACATAGAAAAATGTTTGGCACGCAAGTTGTTGATGTTTTGACATTATTTATAAACTGGCACACTGCATACGAAAGGTTGCCGATACCTGACCTAAAGAATTGTTTCTCATCCCATGGATCGCGACACATATTGGTTGGTCGTTTGATTTGGTTGAGACGCCGACTGCAGCTGTTCACATAGTTAGATTTATTGAGATTAGTTCTTGGCGATATTTTTCAAGATTTGAGAAAATTGTGGGAAAAATACGAAGACAGCTCATAATAATTACAATCGAACTTACTAATGCTACTGCGAAGAGAATTGTGTCGCCAAAGCTTCATTGTTACACTTAAGCTTAGTATTTTTGTCTCCGCGAAAAAAGGTTGAGAAACACTAACGCAAAATAGCATTGAGTATCACGCGAGAGAGAACAAAACCCAACATTCTTAAACTGAAAAAAACCCTTTGTGAATCCATTTGGGTTTTCCCGCCCCAAGCCCGGTTATTTACTAACCCATTGCTGTAAAATTACCCAGCAAAGGCGCTGGTGAAACGCTGAGCTTGTTTTTGTCGGTATGCCATGCCTCAGTGCGCCTGGCCCAGCGTAACCTGCTAACTTTCCGACGATAAATGCTGCTAATGGGGCATTTTATTGCTCAACGCTTGGAAGCAGACTCTTGTTTTTTTAGATATTGTTAAAGTTAGATTAGACTTAAAATACCTTGTTTGCGAAGTTACATTTCAATAAGATGCGTTAGATTATAATTATCTTGTTTGCGAAGAGCAGAAATCGAGCAAGAATACTAACTGGGTTACGAGTCATTTTGGATGAAATTACATTGTGTCCAAATTACCCAAAGATTGTCATGTTTTACTTTGAACTATAGTTATAAAAGAAGGAAGAAAGTGTCAGATAGAGTAGCATTTTTTTTGAGGCCGGAAAAATATACTAAAATATAATCACGTGGACTATTAACTAATTAGAATGATTTAAAATGGCGGATTTTTTGTAATTTTTAGATTTTCGTAATTTGTAAGTTCACAAATACAGGACCATCCAGTTGCCTAGCCATTTAGTGAGACTGGTTGCGCCAAGTAAGAGAAGTGGTTTCTAATTTCAGCAGTTTGGTTTAACCGGGGCAAACTGCAAGTGGGTAATTCATTCTGTGGCTGACGACGGATGCTTTTTAAAGTAGGCACAACAAATAGCGTGGCTACTAGAATTAAACACTTACCAAACAGTAGAAAGATATTTATTTAAAAGCGTGCTTATTAGTGACTTATAAGGATTGGAATGTCTGATGCCTGATATGTTTTCTGATACCGATGCCCGATGTTTAAACAAACAAAATAGTTGAAAGTTAAACGTTTTAGGCATTTTTCCAGGTGGTTATTCGTCTAAAATTTTCTTTAGCTTTAAGAAGTTTAGTTTTCCCCAGTTAGTAACCTATTATATTTTTATAAATTTATTTTCAATGTAGATTCGCTGCGTTTGATTAGTATGGGACGAGTACAGATTCAGCGTTGCGAAGTGTAGCCTATAGTTACATTCAGCTGTTAGGAAATTAGGTTAGAATATATTCTCTTTCAACGACAAAATCGCTAAATTTAGACGCAGACCATGGCTGAGATTTAAATATTAATTTGGTGTCGGGTCATTACCGATACCACGTTAGTGTCGGACGAGTACCGACACTAACACTTAACATCAGGTATCGGATTTGATCCAATATTGTTATACATCCCTACCACCTAGCTCTGTTGGTGTTTGACGATGGCGGTATGGCCGATGTCTTAAGTATCGTATGCTATACAGGCTGGTTTTTCCTGGTAGTTTAGAGCAGTGGTCAGCAACCGCCGGTCCGCGAGGAGTTCGTTGCCGGTCCGTAGCAGGGTTGCCAAATTCAAACTTTGGGATTGCAGGGTTGCCATTTTAAAACTATTTAAACCCAAACGTTTGCAAAAAGAAACAAAAGTCAACAACAATTTAATGTATTTTTATACTTAAATCACTATAACTTTCGTTTAGATGGTTGATTGGTATGATAAAAAATCACAATTAGTATCAAGCACTCGTTAGATTCAAAACAAACCAGTGTGCTGCAGTGACCGTATGAGTTAGGCATACAAAGCACATTTACATCATCCAAAAATGAATTTTTTGTTGTAAAATCTAACTCCTCGATGTCCAATACATCGAAAAAGGGCCATATATAATGTTTTTTATGTATAAGCGTGCTTACTGCTCATCCTAAAGTGCAATATAATCAAATCACGCAAACAGTGTTTATAAACAATGTCCCATAATAAAATGATTTATTATTTTGATGTTCAGGCAGAAAAGTTTTCGAAAAACACGTACGGAGATGTGGGACCAGTGACTAGAGCTTTTTCCTCTTCCATTAAAAAAACGGGTATTTAAGACAATAAAACGATATTTGAGGCAAAATAGTAACATTTTCACATCTAATAGAATTGTATTTTGTACTAAAGCAAAGTGCTTATGGAATATAGTTTAATAGTCAAATTCTAATTGCATTTTAGTTAGGTGGTGGCAAATAGTACACCTGAAAAGCTAGTCTAAGTTTAAACTCAGGTCATGCCAAGTGTCTCCACGTTAATAAGTAATACAGCCATCAACGAATCAATGCACTTAGTTTCTACAAAATTTAACATATCACTTTTTTTATTTAAGTTAACTACATGGATATTGGATTGATACATTTTACAGTCATAATAAAAAACACAAAATTAGGTTAAATGGCAAACAAGTGGTGACATTTTGGTTTTGCAATACCTAGCTAGAGAGTTGTGCCCGTGGTCAGTGGCTTAGCCAGCCGAAATATGTGAGGGGCAAAAATTTTGAACTTGAACTAGTGAAAGAGTACTTCATTTGAAACACCGCTTCTTAAAGCAGAAAAAGACTAGACATTTTTGAGTAGGCAAACTATCAACTTAAATAACTTGACACTAAAACTGTTACCTCACAGCGATAAATCGACTTTATATAAAACATAAACAAATAACTATTTACAACGAATCAGTAATGACACTACGATTAAAAGTCCATTAGTCGCTTCCCGCCAGCGAGGCTCGTTATAACTTTGCTTTGGCCATGGTATTAACTGCCGTATCGAACACAAACAAAAATGCTAGCAAACCGTTTCGCGCAGCAACTGACTTGAGTTTTAACGCAATACTCAAAAGCCATTTAAAGAAAAAAAATGACTAAAAGTAGCAAAACTACATTAATGTATACAACAAACAAGATAACTGATTCGTTTGTGACGTAACAGTGCTTGACAAATGGAGGTGTGACATGCTTGTAATCGACAGTCGTGTACTGCTCATAAATGCTACAAAACAAATAATTAAGACTAAAATATTCATAATTTCTTTGAGAGAAATAGCCCCTGTGTTCCCCTGGCTACGCCTATGACCGTGGCCCCCCAATTACCGCTCCGTGGCCCCCCAGGGGGGCCGAGGGCCACGGTTGAGAAACCCTGGTCTAAACTGACCCACTGGTTCCACATCTTCCCTATGTATTTTAATTAATTCATTGAAAGTTATAATCAATTTTCTTTACTGAAGATTTGTTTTTTTAAAGGGCCGGTCCGCGACAAAATTTTAGTTTCAAACCGGTCCGCAGTGCAAAAAAGGTTGCCGACCCCTGGTTTAGAAGGCCTGGTTAACCAGCAAGCCCCGCAGTTGCAACAGACAATGGTGCTACGATTGACACATTTCCCCGCAAAGCCGGCGTAGATCATTTAGTAGAGGGAAGGTCAGCAAAGAGCGATGAATAACGAAACCAGGCTAATTAAACGCCAATGTTTTTTTACACGCAATTGTTCGCCGTTTTGTTAATAATTTAATTTTTTTACTACTTTCTCCGGAACTAAACCTCTTCCAACGCTGCCAGTCAGGTGTTGTTTTATCTATGTCATGAGATCCAAAATAAAATATAGAAAAAGATATGAAACAACTTTACTAAAATTTACAATACGCAGTTCGTCAAACACGGCGTCATTAGTTCAGCAACTTTTTTGTTTAAACGTGTTGGTTCCTGGGTTAAGACTATCGGGATAAACTTGTGCACAAGCAATTAATCGAAAAACGCTTAAATCTTCGTTTTAGCGCACTTTCTGCCATCTTTGACTCAAGTCAGATTATCATTTTTGTTTCGGTAAAATGACTTAAACCCACTGGTGTAAATTTTAATAAGGAATGTCCCATAATATCGGATCGGGGAGAATAACCGATGTGGCAGTAACGGTAGGCCTACTAGTCCGATACTGGGGTCGTATCAGTGCCGATACGATACCAAATAAATATAGGAATTCCAGCCAATATATGCGATGAAACGCAGTTCCTGTTATAACGTAACGTGACGTCATCGCTGAAGATTCGTCTGCTTTTAGATGTGAGAAAATTATTCAACTATTCCTCTGCTTAGAAGAGTATTAGGTCTTCTACAACCTACTCGTTACTCAGTTGGTTGGCAAACACGTGACCACTATGATAACACTTTTGTTATATCGTGCAGATAAAAATCGCTTTTTTGTAATACACTGGTCGCTGATGTTATGATGTGAACTTGCAGTATTTTGGAAACGTTGACGAATTAAACAGGCTTATTCGCTGTAACGCAAAGGATGAAAACTTTGGATTTATTTTTTCTTGTTTTCTGCTTGAATATCTTCGCTACAACAACAACATGGGGCCAGCTAGTCGGTAAGTTTAAAAGAATAGTGTCAAAAGTTAACAATTAGCTACTTTTATATTTTGTATTGCGACGCATCGTAGCACACTACATTATTCTTTTTTTAATTTGGTGTAGTTTCTTGCACATTTATCTTTATAATGCTAGAGGTAGATATTTTATCGCTGTTAAATCTAACCCAGCTGACAATAAATATATCAAGTCGCACAAAGTAATCAAACAGGGTAAATACCCTATCTGTACATATTTTTAAGCGTGTTTTTCTGGAAAACATTTTGACCAAATGTTGAGTCCCAAGCAGGATAAGGTATGACGTAATGCTTAATGCAGCCATTTGCAACGATAAGAAATATTTTGATTAACATGAAGTATTTTTAGGCATCTATTGTCCGGAGAATAATTATAATAACACTTGACCGACCCTAATCCAAACGGTAGCCCGAACCCCGACCCAAGTAAATAGCAGTGTTGTAATGACTTAAGTCAGGGATGTCCAACATTTTATTATAGTGGGAACCTTTAAGTTTCAAGATTAAGTATTGGCCTTTAGAGTTATAACGGGCCTTTTCAGTTATATATATATATTTTTACCCATACTATACTATTAGTGCGCCCCTAAAAGCTGACTAGTACATTTTAATTAGGCTAATATTGAACGTTTAAAATACTACTTGGGAGTGAAAATGACTAGCGGGCCGCACAAAAATTTCAGACGGGCCGCAATGTGGCCCGCGGGCCGCAGGTTGGACATCCCTGACTTAAGTCATTGACTTGACTTAAGTCACTGTTTTTAAATGACTTGACTTGACTTAAGTCCTTTGACCAAAATGACTTGACTTGACTTAAGACTTTTGGACAAATGACTTGACTTGGACTTAAGTCATTTTGTCAAATAACTTGGAAGTAAATTAAGTGTTTTTCATTTGACTTTATCTCAAGTTTTGCTCATTAAACACTCTTATTGCTGTATATTGCGTTTGTGTGTTTTTTTAGTTAAACTGTTGCTTGTAATCGGACGAGTTTACCAATTTTAATAGTTTAACAATTTACTTTTATGTCAATGACATTACTTGAAATTGACTTGCTCTCATAATGACTTGACTTGAAATTGACTTGCTCTCATAATGACTTGACTGGGACTTGACTTGTTATTTTTGCAAAAGACTTGACTTGGACTGAAGTTATTTTTCATATGACTTGACTTGGACTTAAGTTATTTCAAAATGACTTGTTTACAACACTGGTAAATAGCTCAGTCAGTGTTGTAAACAAGTCATTTAAAAATGACTCAAATCCCAATCAAGTCTTTTAAATAACAAGTCCCAGTCCAAGTCACCAGATGCCCAAGTCAAGTCATTTTGAGAGCAAGCCATCTTCAAGTCATGTCATTGACATAATAAATTAAAGGCTTACCTATTAAAATTGGTAAAGTCGTGTCCGATTACAATCAATAGAATAGGATAAGATTTTATTTGGAACATCAAAAAAAAAAAAAAAACGAGAATCAACGAAATCACAATGTTTTGAAATATTTGACGATCCCAGGAGACAGCGAAAGACCGTAAGGTTCATCGAGTTAGCTGTCAATAACTCGACTAAAAATAACAAAAAACGCAATAAACAGCTAACAAATTGTTTTATGTGCCTAAATTGACATGAATACCCAATTTTATTAAAAAAAATTTAATGAAAACACTTAATTTAAACCCAAGTTATCTGACACAATGACTTAAGTCCAAGTCAATTGTCCGAAAGACCTAATAAGTCAAAGTCATCTAAAAACAGTAACTTAAGTCAAGTCACAGGTGTGCTTCCCAACCTTTTTTTTTAAGTGCGCTTCCCAACCTTTTTCAGCTCGCGGCCAATGCAAGTTTTATTGTGCGACCTTTAATGCCAGTTTTATTGTTCGACCGCAGTAAGACAAATTGTTTAACAATTACTTAAAATCCAATTTATTGGAAATCAAAACAACAGTTATAATCAGGGTTTCTCAACCGTGGCACTCGGCCCCCCTGGGAGATAGCGGTCATTGGGGGGCCACGAGCATACGTCTGTAGCAATATTGTGGTATTGCAAAACCTGTGTCTCTATTTTTAATTTGTATTAGTTAAACTCAAACTTGTAGTGTTAAACCTTCTTTGACCAATTGTAACGCATTTTTTCTTACACATTACTACTTGCTTTTCATGAGAAGTGCACTCAACGCCCAGCTTGTAATTCTTTATCTGCTCGCCTAATTGCCAAACATAGTTACGTCACATACAACCAACATTTGTCTTTTTCTAGTTTACTCAGTTTCTCTTTGGAACGTTTAAAAATTTCGAAAATTTGCAAATGATGCGAGAGTTAAGTTTTTTTTGGCTTCACAAAAGTTATACAAGGCCATGATTGTGCGCAGTGTCTGCACTGCTCGGTGGTGATGTCAAATGCGTCATTACGACCCTCCAAACTTAAAAATCACGCGATGAAAAGCATCCCCAAAAAAGAATGATGCCGCCGATTTTATTTCTTCTAAACAAGTACGATTTGATCAGGAAGCAAGGGTTTTAATGCAATAATTTGACCGATCTAATACAAAACTGTTACATTTAGAAATGCTTTCGACCCACTGGTTGGGAAGTACTGCTTTACGTCATACCTTATCTTGCATTGGGCTCAACATTTTGGTAGAAGTATTTTCTTTAAATTTTCTTGTCAGTCAACTCAAATTGCATTCAAGTGTTCCATACTTCCATTCAGTATATTTGGCCTGCCTTTCCTAAAACGCTGCCAGTTAGGCAAAAAAAATTCATTAAACCACCGTTTGAAAGCAATAAATATTTGCCACCATGAACAACATAACAAACCAATTAACCATCACAACTAAAAGGTAAATCAGGTTGATTGGCTGATTTCACCAATTTACCCTTTACCACCAGTCACAACTGTATTAGTTATACCAAACTCTGTAAGAATGTCGCTAAACTCTTTGTATTTTTATCAATTATTTGGGCTCCAGATTGGCCAGTCTTTGTTCTATGGCAGGTGCACAACTGACATTTTATAAAACCAATCTTTTGCACACCCTAATTTAAATATTATGCTTAAATTTTCGAAAAGGTTGAGTTGTGGTAGGACTCCAAACCTCAGGTGTGCAAAAAACATGATTGCATACATATACACATCCCGAGTTGGTTTTAAAGTTAGACTTGCGGTGGATTAGGTTGCAAATCTTAAAAAAATGTATACAGTTGCAAAAAGTCACTGAAACGCGCAAACTTCTGTTGCGGTAATGTTTTTTTTTATTCCATGGAACACTATATACGGATCTGTTCATAAGTTTAATGATGAAAATAACGGCCCAAATAGACGTAAAAGCGACATGCTTTATTGTTCAACTGTTTTGGCAAATGCTCATGCCATCATCAGAGATATGAAGGCCACATCAGTTACACATGCAACTAAAGTGTATATAAACGGGTGTAACTGATGTGGCCTTCATATCACTGATGATGACATGAGCATTTGCAGAAACGTTTAAACAATAAAGCATGTCGCTTTTTACGTCTATTTGGGCCGTTATTTTTACCATTAATGTTATTCCAGTTGCGCAAATTTCAGCGAATATTTTATTCCAGCTGCTTATATTTAAGCTGCATATCCCCCACGCAATATCCTAAGTTTCTAATGTGGTACACATCTAAAAATTTGGTGCTGACACCTAAAATCTCGGAATAAAGTGCATGAAATGCAGATTAAAATAGATTGGTCCCACACTCTCAGCCGCAGGTGCAATATGGAATCAGCCGAGAAAAGTTATAAAACCTTAGTTTTCTTTTACCAAGCTTGTATTGTTGCCAAACCCAATAGCAAAAACATATGTGCCTTGTAGATAGGGTTGCCATATAACACACCATTTTTTACCCTTTTATTGTGAATACTGATAAAATAAAGTTTAGAGGTAAAGTAGTTTGAATTAAACGAAATTAAATGGCATTGTTTTACCTTTGATGTGTTATGTTTTTTGCACACCACAGGTTGAAAATCCTACCACAATTTACCCTTTTTCTAAGTGTTTTTTTCTGAGTTTGAGTTCACAATATACCATGCAGGTATGCACACAGATTTCTTTAGAAAAAATATCGGGTTTGCATCTATCACAGAATGCAGACTGGCTCATATTTGCGCCTCAGTAAATACAGTACTATACCAAAAAACAGAAACCTACCAAGGCAGTAGTTCTCAACACCCTGATGTGCTGTTTCTAATGCTCAAGGGTGCCGATAGGTATTTGTAAATTTTTAAGAATCCAATTTTAGTTGGTAAGCTTCTTTATACAACTATTTGTCTATGATTAGAGAACATTATATCAAATGACATTTTCCTACATGTTTTAAGTTGATTGGGTTGTTACCTATCCATTTATAGTGACATTTTAGTAAAATAATCCACTTGGGGTGCCAAAAATCTTTTTTTAAATATGAGGGGTAATAGGCCATAAAAGGTTGAGAATCACAGTTATGGTTTTATGCTTGATTTATTATTCAAGGCGATTATAAAATGTGTTTTGAAAAAAAAAAATGTGTTTTGTTTCCTCAGTGACGATATCAGAGCAAACCACAACAACCTTTAAAGTTTCCTTTAATAATACTGCGCATTCAATTTTTGCCCAATCGGTACATGGAGAAGACAGTGTTGCTAATGCTGATGATCTTGGAACATCTTTTACGGTAACTTTTGATAAAAACGACAAATTGAAGTAAGAATATCGAGGCCCATTCAAAAGTAGATAACATTTTAATTGTTTCGGGTAAGTCTTAAATAATAGTTAAAGTTATAGTTAGATGTAGAATGAATGCCCATAAAGAAGTAGGTAGAATTTTGAGCGTTTTACACTTCGGTATAGGCTTTGGTACTCTTACTACGTCATATTGCAACCTCAAACCATAATACTCCATTAGTAGAAATTAAAAAAAAAATGATAACCTGTCACTTGTAATGCAAATTTTTGTCCTTTTTGTGAAATTTGTATCAAAAATTATAAATTTAGTCACCAGAGTTAGATCAATTACATGCCATAAGGTATGTTACATTATAATTATGAATATAATAACTCAGTAAATATTTTCAGTTACAATTATAAAAAATGTGATTAATTACATTCTGCTGAATTACAAATTATAATTGATCAAAATAGGTGGTCACTAGTTTTGTGTAGGGTGAAGTTTATTCGATGGTAAATTGTTTAAATAGTAGTAACATATGGTGTAATATTGATTGTTACAGGTTACTGGACTTGTGAGCAACACTGTGTATTCTGCGCAAATAAATTTTAACGATGGATCTTCTATAACTCAATATGCAAGAACAGGTAAATTGGTGTCATTTAGTTCTATTATTCTTCCTTTGTGTTAGCGTTTCATGTTTACTTGTATTTAATGGTTAGCTCCATCTGGATCAAGAGTGTTGAGTGCAATAACTACGGACACTTCCATCACTTTATTCCTGGAACAAACACCAGGCGCAACCGAGTGGCAAATTAAATACACAAACACTTTGACCAATGTTGAAGCCACAGCAACTATTCCAGACAATACATTTAACACTTCATATGTAGCTATGTAAGTTGGTGATTTTAACTTTTGAATTATTTAAATATCAATAAGGTAACAATATGTTAATAATTATAAATATTATTAGAATTGCAAACCTTAATTCGAGCACAACTTACACATTTCAAGCAAGGGTTTCTAAATCAGCTCAAGGAACTGAGACTGTTGCTTACTCTTTAACTCAAAGTCCCTATGGAGCTGCATTTACTGCAAAGACAGGTTGGAAAAATTTAAATTTTATTTATGTTACTAAGACCTCCCAAAGCCTACGTGGTAATTGATAGGTTTCCATTGGCTATTAACAGTGTGTTCCACGCCTGCTGGCGCTTTGCAACAATATGTCACAAGATTTCATAATGGAGGGCTCTGATGCAAAATACCAATCTTAAATTTAGGTTTAACTAATTGATGTAAATTAGAAGTGAAAAACCTAGGCAATAAACAGCTCCTATAGTAGTTTGGTTCATCCCTAACTTTTTCAGGTTATGGCACACTAAAGATAAAACACTTGTTTTAAAATACACCATTCATTTGGCTTTACTCTATTTCACTCTTTATAACTACTACTGTGTGTTGTCACTTAAGTTAATGTATACCAACTTTTTTTTGTTAAACTATAAAGTGGTACATGACCAAAATTATGAAGTTTTACTATTTCTTGTTAATTATTTTGATTTGGTTAACAGTAAATACGAAATGGAGGACAATATTACATATTATACCCAATCCCTTGTTACTTTTGCTACTGCAATATATGTTTAACTTCTTGCTTAATACCTTTTTGAAAAAGGTAGCATATTACTGAACAGTAACCTGTCAAAATAATAAAACTTTTAATGATTTTAAATTGCCACAAAAACAAATCACAATCCCAAAGCCTTCTCCTGTTTTGAAAAGTTTTGATTACAATTTTATTGTTTTGCATTAACTTATATATATGTAAGTAAGGCATTTGTAGGATATTAATATGCGCCAAGTCCCTCATCGTATTGGGCTTAGATGTTATTTTACACTAACAGCAGAATAGTCTAACAAAGCTAGTAATTTAAGGCCCTCTGAGTTTATATGAATCATTAAAAAAATATTTTTTTCAATCTAAGATGTGGCGGCGATGCCTTTGCTGGCAATATATATATATATATATTAAAAGTTACCAGAATTACTAGCATTGCTATTCTGTTCAATGCTAAATGTATGTTTTTGCGCACCGTTTTAAGGAAATATATCAGTTTAACAAACAAACCATGCATTTACTTCAAGGAAGTGAACTGACTAAATAACATTGTTTTGCAATTTATCAGATTCTACATCGGTATTCGCAAGGGTGGAATTAAAAACCCGATGTTGTGATTCCAGCAGCTTTAACATTGCCACCAATTCCACATTGGCAAATGAGATTGGTTCTGAACTTCTTTGTGCTTATAGCTCGGCTTCAAGCAATGTTACTGCTTTGAGTGTTGTCAAACTCGAATGCATTAGCAGCATTATTGTGAGTCATGCTGAGATTTTTCTCTCTGACACTTCTAGCACTCCAACCACAACGAGCTTAGTGCTAACAAATACAACCCTTTACAATGGAAATGTTAGATCTGGAGGTTTGTCTTTTACATTCTAAAAAATCTGTGTTAGTTATTAATACTGACATTATTTGTAGCATCAAGTGGAATCGTAACGTTTAATGTTGTGAGAGCATCAAATAATGTTGTCCAAGTGTCAGCAAGTGAAAGTGCAACAGCTGACAAAAGTTGCGTTCCGTCAACTGAACGACAGTTTGTTGTTTACAATAAAAATGGACAAGTCACAAGTTTCACAATTTCAACTGCGACAGCAACAGAAACATCAAACATTACATTTCAAGTTGATGAGTGTAAGAATATACAGTTTTTCCAATGTAATGTGTTTTTTTGTTAATGTCCCATATTTGTTAACTAATCTTACATTGCGGTAAGGTTATAATAATAATTTAAATCCTTGTTTTGCTTGTTGTAGTTTTTTCACCTTCAAATTTGGATATAAAAATTCAAGTAACCCAAATTGACATCCGTACATAACAAATAGTTCTATTCAAAATTTCACCCTTTGCCGTTATAATATTTCAGAAGCTTGTTTTAAATTTCAAGAAAAACTGGCATTAAAAAAGAATCACAAGGGTTTAAAACATCTAAACCAGATTACTTTGAAACAGATTATGACAAAAATAATAAACAGAAAAACAAATTGCAGTATTCTGTTTTTAAAAAATATTATTTTGGATCTTTTGTAAATTGTGTGACTTTTTTCAGATTTGTTTATGAAAAATTTAGAGTGTTTGAACAAGCATAGATGCTAAAATAAAACAATATAAATTATAGTTCATTAATCAAATAAAATAATCTGAAACAGTTGTAGCATTTGGTAATGTTATAGTTTTTATTTTCTGTTATTAATGTTAAATAGTAAATTGCTAAATGTGTTACCAATTTTAAACTAAAAGGCACCAGACACTTGTTGTTATGCTATACACTGGTTAAATAGTAAATTTTGTGGTAGATTTTCTTGTTCGTCCCGCATTTAAGTTTGTAATTTACTGCTGTCCTCAGCACAACATCGGATTAGTTCAAAAAGAATGACTAATTAATTTGTTTAACCTAGTAAAAAGTTTCACAATTAGTTAAATTATTTTTGCAGCACTTGCAGAAACTTATAGCAATGGAATCCTCTATGTGAAGCCAAACACAATTTATGCTTTGAAGCAAAATTATCTGGTTCGAGTTTGCATTGGTGGACTCGCATATTATGACCGAGTTTTTACTTCTAATAGTTCTCTTGCATCTGACAACATCGTCATTCTACATACTTCAGGTTGGTACGAAGTTGGTAGAAAAAATATTCTTAAATTTAAGAAAAAAGATTATTTTAAGAAACACATTATTACTAGAAGACATAATACATGTAGTCTTGGAATATTTTTTCTGTAGATAGATTCCTATATAGTTCTTTCAAATTGATTTTTGGTGTACAATCAAATATTTTTCAAATCTTTTCGGTAACATACATTTATTTTGTTGAACGCAGCTGTTTCGGTTTCATCGACTGCGTTCAAGGTAACTGGTAGTGAAAATTCAGAGGCCACTATTCGCTTTCAATCCAATATTGTTGCAAGAGCTTCCCAATTCACATTTACGTACACAAATGACGTTGGTGGAATATCTACCGAAACTCTTGATGAGGGGTTGATGGATTCTTCAAATATCTTTCGAGTAGTAAGTAAATTAATTTAACAGTAAATACACATTATCTTAGTATTACATTATTTCTTATATTCTGTGTGAAAACGATTGTGAAATTTAGTGGGTCGATTTAGGTCATTTTACAACAGTTCTATTGCATTGGGTGTTTTATAGGTCGTAAGCATTTTATTCTAATGCTGAAACATTGTTGTCTAAAATTGTTTTTAACTTTAACCTTGTGTTTTACTTAACTTATCTAACTGCAGTTCCTATAGACCACAAAGGTTAAAGTTATCAATTCCGAATACCTAAATAATTGCAATATCCAGTTTATTGTCAATGGTCTTTGTTAAACATTAAATGTCGACTTTGTTTTATATAAAATAATAAGCTGTCCAACTAAAACACTTTTGAAAACTAATGGATCCGATCCGATACTGAAGTCTTTATCAGTGTACACGTACAGGAATTTATTAAAACACGTAAAGGCTTAAACAAGTGGATCCCTTATTCAAATAGAATCAATACAAAACAATGTTAATAAAATAGAAACAGAATCAGTAAGTTAAACATCATTGCCAAACACTTACAAGTAACTAACAACATGAGCTCCTACCGCGACAAGGTAGTAACACCAACTGCCGTAAGGACAACTACAATGTCAAGGCACCATGTGCTCAGTGACCTTTGACCGCAAGTCATAGAATGATCACACAATTAAATAGGTCATAAAGTACTTACATAAAAATGCGGTTTAGCAAGCTCACTGTTAATCTTAACAAACTCACTGTTATTTTTTTTTTCTTAAAAAGTGAATTGCAACGAATAGAAAGATTAACGAACACTCGGCAATGTATAGCAAACGCAAGAATAGAAACATAACAGTCCGTCCCAACACCCAACTCATTTACTGCGTTGATGTGACACGCACAATAGGGCCGTCAGTACAGCAATGCACCTTGGCTCCCCCGTATACCATCACAGCAACCGATCAACCTCAAGTTGACAGGACGAAAAGTAAGAACCCGATGATATGTTGACGCACTCATCTGTCGCTTGACGACCACCGTACTTATCATCTGGGCGAAGCATCCAACCATTGGATATATTTTCTTTTACCTTCTTGCATTCTTTACACGCGTTGAAGTAATATCGATTCCGCTCATCATTGGCGAGATGTGGACATTCACCACAGTCTTCGTACTGCGCTGCATCTGTGATTTCACTGATTACACGCACAACTCGTTTAGTGTGTTCTTTACTAGGTTCGCTGACCTTAGGAGCCACTCTTACTGGGCACGACGATCTGGCCAAATTGCCAGGGCTTTTCCATTTCTTCCGACCATGGAAGTGGTTGTCACCAGGTTTGTGCCTCCTCGGAAAAACATCAACACAGTAGTGACCACTAGACGACATAAACAGTTCAACGTCTTTGTTGAACATTGTTGCTCGACCACGAGCAAGATCAAGTACAGCACCTGCTTTCTGGAGTGACGACCTGCTAAGCAACAAGGGCAAGTCGTTCTTGACGACAGAAACGTCAATGCTGCACAATTTTCCACCAACACAAGCAGGAATTAGGGCTTGGGATTTGGAAATGACTCTCATTCCGTCACCAAATTTAAAAACTGTACGCGAAGGAGTGATTTTAACGTCACGTTTAAACTTAAAATGTAAATTACGTAAATAATTTCGCAGCCACCGTTTACCACAGACAGTTTTCGAACAAGCAATGTCTATGACTGCCGACTTGTAGGTTTCAGCTACGCAATTGTTGGTTACATTTGAAAATAGCACAATGTTGACTTCATCGTCTGAAACATCATTAGAAGATATAGACGTATTACAACTTTTGTGAGGACATTTTGCCGCCCAATGCATTTTAGAATCACATATGACGCATCTAGATATTTTCCCAAACTTATCAATAGGATTGAACTTTCTTTTATCAAAACCTTTTCGATGTCTTGGATTACTGGCTACGTAAGATTCTTCTTTGACGTCAATATATTGTGACAGTTTGTCAGAAATTGGGCTTTCAGTAAATATGCGTTTTAGAGCAGACTTCATGGATTCAAACCTAAGGTCACTTGCAAATGTCAAAGCCAATTGTCGTTCGTTAGAAGTTAAATTTGCGCCATCCAACAGTTTAAAAGAAAGAATTGTATCTGGCAATTCCATCTCGTGAAACGTCATCTTATGCGATAAATGTTCAAACTCTAGAATGTAGTCAATCATCGCCATATCAGTACTTTTATCAAACCTTGTAAATTTCGTGTATGTAGAGTACGCATCATCTACAGATTCCGTCTTGAACGCTGCATCGAGTTTTCCAATCAACGTGGACATTCCACTCTCTGCGTGTAGTTCCTCGCGCGTTAATTGCGAAACAGCCTTTTCCGCTTTCGAGTTGCCCTCTAGGCCCTCCAGTAGAACAATAATTGCTTGTTCTTTCTTGACGACGCCCGTGACAAGCTGCCACATTCGTACCTTGTTTTTCCATGCAGAATAAGGCAAGTCGTCTTTAAACTTTGGTGGAGATCTCTTTGCACTTGTTGCCATTTTTCGTGTTTACAACTGGTTTCCTGTAACCATCTTCTGCTACCATGAAAACTAATGGATCCGATCCGATACTGAAGTCTTTATCAGTGTACACGTACAGGAATTTATTAAAACACGTAAAGGCTTAAACAAGTGGATTCCTTATTCAAATAGAATCAATACAAAACAATGTTAATAAAATAGAAACAGAATCAGTAAGTTAAACATCATTGCCAAACACTTACAAGTAACTAACAACATGAGCTCCTACCGCGACAAGGTAGTAACACCAACTGCCGTAAGGACAACTACAATGTCAAGGCACCATGTGCTCAGTGACCTTTGACCGCAAGTCATAGAATGATCACACAATTAAATAGGTCATAAAGTACTTACATAAAAATGCGGTTTAGCAAGCTCACTGTTAAAAAAAACAAACAAAAAAAAACAGATGCAAATGTATTTTTGTAATGATTTTGCACTTCGCTTTATTGAAATAATATTTTTAGTTGTAAAAAAGACTGCCTAAAATTTTATGTACAACCTAATCCTTCAAACAAAAAATTTAACATGTCGCATGTCCTTGTGTCTTTTTCACATTTTCTTTTTTAAGATTTTTATTAAAAATAACAAAAAATATTAATTTTGAAAATTCTTGAAAACTTGAATTTTTGCAGAAAACAACACGAAACTTTCCTGTTGGGAACAGCACCCACATTAACGTTGTTGCATCTGCCAAAACTGCTCTTGGACAATTAATCAACTCCCCAACTACAACCTTTACTGGATATTTAAGTAACTAACTTACATAGTGGAAACAAATTTTAATATCACTAAAATTATATGAGCCGAACATTTATTTTCGGGACATATCTTGTTTTTGCTCAAATTCTTTTATGTTTTATTTTTTTGTTTGGTTTCAAACCGTTTTTTGTCCAAAGTTCTATAGTAAAACTATAATTTGGAGGGACTTCAAATATCCGTAAAATTGATTTTAGCTCTGTACTCATATCTAGCGGCAACAATATTTCCCAAAAAGGAAATGGTTAAAGCGACACAGGTTATAAAGACTGTCGGTAATACGCGACAAAGGGGCACTGTTAAATCAGCGAAACAGATTCCGCCAAGGGAGTACATTCTGCTTTGAAACGCCAAACACAAGTATGTCAATACTTATAGCCGACACATAAACATCTTCCCTCCAATTGCCTGCTATATGCAATTATGAAAACTGTTCATTATGTTTTTATAAGCCTTTATATTGTATATTCTTATTTTTATTATTAATGCACTAGGCAAACCACAATATAATCAATTCTTTGAAATGTATCATGTTAAAAACCCGTACTACGGTATGCAGTGGCTACGGTATGTTATGGATTCTACACTAAAAGCTAACATTGTATAACGTTGTGACCCTAGTATGATTTAGCTCGTTTTAAGGGAATCGTAATTCTATAAGATTGACAAAAGTAAACTGTGTATCTCATGCGGCTTTTTGTATAAAAATTGTCTATTTTGGTTTAAATGTTTAAAAAACGATTTTCAATTGAAAAATTATTTTTTCAAATTTAATGTCACAATGATATGTCAATTGCAGTCTTAGGATTTTTGGAAAATCATTTTAAAACAAAAATACAATTGATCAGCGTCTTTCATCCATTATGTCACGGCTGGGCGCACAAACGTTTGACGTCTTTTTCGCAGCTGCAGTCTGGGGGAGTTTCTACTGCTCTGTTGTAAATTGATCTTTGGTTGGCTGCATTATATTAAATCTGATGCTGGCCGCCCTAAACAGACACCGCGTAACGCAATATAATTTATGTTTATGGTCGCGTACAAACTGCAGTGATGTGGTTCTAGTAACCTCCAACGCACCTCATGGAAACGAAAATACGTAATGAGTAGCGAAACATAATAATCAAACCTAATTAGGCTACGCTTAATCAGAACCGGAACCTTTTACGCGCTGGCGATTACCCAACAACGTTTATTTATTGCTTTACTACCATAAAAATATAATTATTCGCAAGGATTAGGAAGAATTACAATTTTGAATTTTAACTGGAAAAATAATTAATTACACAAAAATCGCAAAACTTTTCGCTTGCAATGGTAAAATATAATGGGCAATTATAAAACGAAATCAGTTTTTTTGGTGGTTTTGGAAATTTCGTTTCCTGTTTTAAAAGAACTAAACGAGTTTGCCGCAATCTATTAAGTGGAACATGCACTAATTGTTTTATTAATGCATAGAGCAAAATATTTTCACTTTTAGCCAAAACACACACTTCAAAGAAACATTACAATCTCCTCCATTACCAGGATTATCATTTAAAACGCCAAGGCTGGCATAAGTTATAGGCGTATATTGGACAAGATCCATTATAAGTGTGGTACAACTTTAATATTTGGTACAGCTGTTTGGACTATAATTTCGATAGCCATAATAGGTTGAAAGGAAAATGTTGTGGAGGCTGTTTCGCGCTAATAAATGACAAAGGGGCACCTTGATTGCAGCGAAACAGATTACGTCAAAGCGTTGTATTTTGCTTTAGAACGCCAGAAGCCAGTATGCCAAACAAATACAGACAAAACCAATACTTCTCCCTGGTCATCGGATGTTTTATGCAATTATGGAAACTGTTTAGTATGTTACCATAAGCCATTATATTTCGCAGTGTAACCAGTTCATCGAAATGTATAACGTCATCTTGAAATTGTGTGCGCATTCTAAATTTTTATCTTAATAACCAAATACGGAATACGGTAAGAAACAGTCTAATGAATTCTAGACAAAAATCTCACAGTTTTAAGAATGAAATGTAATTTTTTTTTGTCTATATTGTTAAAAGCAGTCATCTATTTATACAACGAAGATGATATTATGATTTTATATTCACAAGTAAACAAAACAAAATCTGTTGTGGAATACTATTTACTAGGGTTGCCATATTTTTACATAATCCATGCTAAACAACATGATGGTTTAAGGGGCATAAAAAGGTCGGAAACGTCATAACGTTTTTAAACTTTAAGAAACTTGCTGTAATCACGCGAAACAGACCGCAAACAAGCAGCTTAAGTTAAGTGTTTTTGCGCAAAGCGCGAAAATGTTTTTTTTAATTGTTTTTACCATGTTCATTGTTCTTATTTAAAAACGGGTTTTGTTAATTGTGCCTCAAAAGTTTTGAGGGTCTATAATCTGGTACTCATAAAGTTAAACTTTAAAACTAGACATATTCGGCTTTCATCTTTAAAATTTATGTTTATTATGTAATTTTGGTTTATAGGTTCAAAATTATGAGCGGTCCTATTTTTTCGCAATAAAATGGTGTGACGTTAAGTTATTTGAAGCTCTCTACGCCTACCTAGCGACAGTAATATCTGGCAATATATCTCCCTTTTGTAGTGTTCGCCAATATGCTAGTTATGTAAATCAAACTGCTAGTAAACCATAAAAATGATACTACGAATCACTTGTTTGTTTTTCAGGCCTAAACAACCCAACGATCAGGTGCTTTTGTGGGTAATTAATACAAAAAGTTGATTTGAATTTAAATAAAAAAAGATGATGAAGAAGGTTGTAGATTTTTGTGATTGTGGCCCAAGGGTTGGGGGAGCATTTTTTGAAGGGCGTTTGAAAAAGAAATTCAAGAATATTGTTTTGTTATCGAAATATTTACTCCCGGGTGGAGAATGTTAGTTTTGTTTATCGTTTATCTTTGGTTTCGGGTAATCAAAAATATTGTTTTAATGGATTGCAAGTTTTTTATTAATAGGGGGAAATAAGTTTTATTTGGTTTGGGGGGGAGAGGGTAAAATCGATAGGCATTTTTGTTTTGTAAAAATATTTGCATCTACGTCGGAAGTGAAGGCAGGAAATTTTCGGCCCATATTTGTTTTTGCTTGCAGAAACAAGACAAGAGAAACTACAACTTAATGTAAAGCGTAAAACGAATAAACCAAAGTGTGCTATATAATATTACAAAATTAACCTGGTAAATAACTCTATTTATAATGACCCAATTATTGAACCACCCATGAAAATAAGGCCCTGAGAAATACCCCATGACAAAATATACAACAACCGCAACCCCGTCTAGTTGATTTTAGCTCTGTACTCATATCTAGCGGCAACAATATTTCCCAAAAAGGAAATGGTTAAAGCGACACAGGTTATACAGACTGTCGGTAATACGCGACAAAGGGGCACTGTTAAATCAGCGAAACAAATTCCGCCAAGGGGGTACATTCTGCTTTGAAACGCCAAACACAAGTATGTCAATACTTACAGCCGAAACCTAAACATCTTCCCTCCAATCGGCTGTTATATGCAATTATGAAAACTGTCCATTATGTTTTTATAAGCCTTTAGATTGTGTTTTTTTATTTTTATTATTAATGCACTAGGTAAACCACAATATAATCATAACATAATCATGATGATGTAATATAATCATGATGTTGAAAATGAATAAAGAGTTATTCGAAACGTCCAAAATGATACCTACTTCTGTATGGGCTTTGATATTCTTATTACGTCTTACTACAACCTCCAACCATTATGCTCCAAACAATATAATCAAATCTTTAAAATGTGTCACGTCACTCTGAAAAACCCGTACTACGATATGCAGTGGCTACGGTATGTTATGGATTCTACACTAAAAGCTAACATTGTATGACCTTGTAGCCCTAGTGTGATTTAGCTCGTCATGCGGCCCTTTGTAACAAACTTGCCCATTCTGGTTTTAATGTTTAATTAAGGCAATAAGTGGAAAATGATTTTCAAATGTAAAACCATTTTTTCAAACGTAATATCTGCATAATATGCCAATGGCAGTCTTGAAATTTTATTTAAATAAAAAATAGAATTTAAAATTTTTAAATAAAAATAGAATTTATCAGCGGTGTTCATCCATTATGTCACAGTTGGGCGCACAAACGTTTGACGTATATATCGCAGCTGCAGTCTGGGGGAGTTTCTACTGCTCTGTTTCAGAATAAAATTATTTTTGGTTGGCTGCATTATCTTGAAACTGATGCCTGGCCGCCCTAAACAGACACCGCGTAACGCAATATAATTTATGTTTATTGTCGCGTACAAAGTGCAGTGATGTGGTTCTAGTGATTAAAATTTTGAATTTTAACTGGGCAAATTGATTAAATTACACAAATACTACAAAACTTTTCGCTTGCAATGGTAGAATATAATGGGCGATTATAAAACGAATTTGGTCTTTGAATATAATGCCACGTATCCCATATCTGTTTTTGCTTGCAATAACAAGCCAAGGAAAAGTTTTGGGATGTGTGTATGTCCATCAATGAATCCCTGAAAAAAAACCCCTGACAAAATACACAACAGCCGCAACCCTGTCTACTTATGTATTTGAACATATTTTAATATTTCCTGTTAGTTTCTAAGATCACCAAATGTACCAGGATTTATACAGCAAAATTATTAGATTTAATTTAGTAATACAAATACAATTGTTTTAAATAGATAACATTAAATGACAAATTACATTATTTTTGTGGCAACACTTGTGACTAAATAGGACAAAAGCAAATATTTGTGACTAAACACAATTACTCATTCTTTTATTTGAGCATAATCATAACAGAACAAGCAACTCGTGTTCTACAAATATAAATAGAATAAACCTTCAATAAATGCAATTTTTTATAGACAGTGGGAGTTCATGTTCTTGCAACACCAATGCATTATGCAGCACCAGCAATGCTTCAGCATCATGCACATGCAATGAAGGTTACAGTGGCAATGGTGCAACATGCACTGACATAGATGAGTGTACAACCAGCAATCCATGCAGCGCAAATGCAAATTGCACCAACACAGATGGCAGTTACACCTGCTTATGCAATGCTGGCTACACGGGAACAGGAATTATTTGCACAGACTTGGATGAATGCAAATATGGAAGTCACAACTGTCCTGAAAACAGGTTTTGTAGCAACACAAATGGAGGCTTTAATTGTCTCTGTTCATGTAACTATTCTGGTGACACAACAAATTGCACACAATTGGACGAATGCACTCTTGGTACAAACACATGTGGATCCAATACAAATTGCACAGATTCAACATCAGGTTATTCATGTCAATGCAATTCTGGATATTCTTTAAATTCATCAATTTGTTTGACAACAACATGTTCAGATATTAACGAGTGTAGTATTGGTTCACATTCATGTCATTCAAATGCAACTTGCACCAACACAGATGCTAGTTACACTTGTGCCTGCAAGACTGGTTATTCTGGTGATGGTTACACTTGTTTAGATATTAATGAGTGTACTAATGCTTCAAATTCTTGTCATTCCAATGCAAATTGCACCAACACAGATGGTAGTTACACTTGTGCCTGCAAGACCAGTTATTCAGGTGATGGTTACACCTGTTTAGATATAGATGAGTGTACTAATACTTCAAATTCTTGTCATTTAAATGCGAATTGCACCAACACAGATGGTAGTTACACTTGTGCCTGCAAGACTGGTTATTCTGGGGATGGTTTCAATTGTTCAGATATTAATGAGTGTACTAATACCTCAAATTCTTGTCATTTAAATGCGAATTGCACCAACACAGATGGTAGTTACACTTGTGCCTGCAAGACTGGTTACACTGGTGATGGTTTTAATTGTTCAGATATTAATGAGTGTACTAATACCTCAAATTCTTGTCATTTAAATGGGAATTGCACCAACACAGATGGTAGTTACACTTGTGCCTGCAAGACTGGTTATTCTGGGGATGGTTTCAATTGTTCAGATATTAACGAGTGTAATATTGGTTCAAATTCATGTCACTCCAATGCAAATTGCACCAACACAGACGGTAGTTACACTTGTGCCTGCAAGACCGGTTATTCTGGGGATGGTTTCAATTGTTCAGATATTAACGAGTGTAATATTGGTTCAAATTCTTGTGATTTAAATGCAAATTGCACCAACACAGATGGTAGTTACACTTGTGCTTGCAAGACTGGTTACACTGGTGATGGTTTTAATTGTTCAGATATTAATGAGTGTACTAATACCTCAAATTCTTGTCATTTAAATGCGAATTGCACAAACACAGATGGTAGTTACACTTGTGCCTGCAAGACGGGTTATTCTGGGGATGGTTTCAATTGTTTAAATATTAACGAGTGTACTAATACTTCAAATTCCTGTGATTTAAATGCAAATTGCACCAACACAGATGGCAGTTACACTTGTGCTTGCAAGACTGGTTATTCTGGGGATGGTTTCAATTGTTCAGATATTAACGAGTGTAATATTGGTTCAAATTCATGTCACTCCAATGCAAATTGCACCAACACAGACGGTAGTTACACTTGTGCCTGCAAGACTGGTTATTCTGGGGATGGTTTCAATTGTTCAGATATTAACGAGTGTAATATTGGTTCAAATTCTTGTGATTTAAATGCAAATTGCACCAACACAGATGGCAGTTACACTTGTGCCTGCAAGACTGGTTATTCTGGGGATGGTTTCAATTGTTCAGATATTAATGAGTGTACTAACACTTCAAATTCTTGTGATTTAAATGCAAATTGCACCAACACAGATGGTAGTTACACTTGTGCCTGCAAGACGGGTTATTCTGGGGATGGTTTCAATTGTTCAGATATTAATGAGTGTACTAACACTTCAAATTCTTGTGATTTAAATGCAAATTGCACCAACACAGATGGCAGTTACACTTGTGCCTGCAAGACTGGTTATTCTGGGGATGGTTTCAATTGTTCAGATATTAATGAGTGTACTAACACTTCAAATTCTTGTGATTTAAATGCAAATTGCACCAACACAGATGGCAGTTACACTTGTGCCTGCAAGACTGGTTATTCTGGGGATGGTTTCAATTGTTCAGATATTAATGAGTGTACTAACACTTCAAATTCTTGTGATTTAAATGCAAATTGCACCAACACAGATGGTAGTTACACTTGTGCCTGCAAGACTGGTTATTCTGGGGATGGTTTCAATTGTTCAGATATTAATGAGTGTACTAACACTTCAAATTCTTGTGATTTAAATGCAAATTGCACCAACACAGATGGTAGTTACACTTGTGCCTGCAAGACGGGTTATTCTGGGGATGGTTTCAATTGTTCAGATATTAACGAGTGTACTAATACTTCAAATTCTTGTGATTTAAATGCAAATTGCACCAACACAGATGGCAGTTACACTTGTGCCTGCAAGACTGGTTATTCTGGGGATGGTTTCAATTGTTCAGATATTAACGAGTGTACTAATACTTCAAATTCTTGTCATTTAAATGCAAATTGCACCAACACAGATGGCAGTTACACTTGTGCCTGCAAGACTGGTTATTCTGGGGATGGTTTCAATTGTTCAGATATTAATGAGTGTACTAACACTTCAAATTCTTGTGATTTAAATGCAAATTGCACCAACACAGATGGTAGTTACACTTGTGCCTGCAAGACGGGTTATTCTGGGGATGGTTTCAATTGTTCAGATATTAACGAGTGTACTAATACTTCAAATTCTTGTGATTTAAATGCAAATTGCACCAACACAGATGGCAGTTACACTTGTGCCTGCAAGACGGGTTATTCTGGGGATGGTTTCAATTGTTCAGATATTAACGAGTGTACTAATACTTCAAATTCTTGTAATTTAAATGCGAATTGCACCAACACAGATGGCAGTTACACCTGTGCTTGCAAGACTGGTTATTCTGGGGATGGTTTCAATTGTTCAGATATTAACGAGTGTACTAATACTTCAAATTCTTGTGATTTAAATGCAAATTGCACCAACACAGATGGTAGTTACACTTGTGCCTGCAAGACTGGTTATTCTGGGGATGGTTTCAATTGTTCAGATATTAATGAGTGTACTAATACTTCAAATTCTTGTGATTTAAATGCAAATTGCACCAACACAGATGGTAGTTACACTTGTGCCTGCAAGACTGGTTATTCTGGGGATGGTTTCAATTGTTCAGATATTAATGAGTGTACTAACACTTCAAATTCTTGTGATTTAAATGCAAATTGCACCAACACAGATGGCAGTTACACCTGTGCTTGCAAGACTGGTTACACTGGTGATGGTTTTAATTGTTCAGATATTAATGAGTGTACTAATACCTCAAATTCTTGTCATTTAAATGCGAATTGCACAAACACAGATGGTAGTTACACTTGTGCCTGCAAGACTGGTTATTCTGGGGATGGTTTCAATTGTTCAGATATTAACGAGTGTAATATTGGTTCAAATTCTTGTGATTTAAATGCAAATTGCACCAACACAGATGGCAGTTACACTTGTGCCTGCAAGACTGGTTATTCTGGGGATGGTTTCAATTGTTTAAATATTAACGAGTGTACTAATACTTCAAATTCCTGTGATTTAAATGCAAATTGCACCAACACAGATGGCAGTTACACTTGTGCTTGCAAGACTGGTTATTCTGGGGATGGTTTCAATTGTTCAGATATTAACGAGTGTAATATTGGTTCAAATTCATGTCACTCCAATGCAAATTGCACCAACACAGACGGTAGTTACACTTGTGCCTGCAAGACTGGTTATTCTGGGGATGGTTTCAATTGTTCAGATATTAACGAGTGTAATATTGGTTCAAATTCTTGTGATTTAAATGCAAATTGCACCAACACAGATGGCAGTTACACTTGTGCCTGCAAGACTGGTTATTTTGGGGATGGTTTCAATTGTTCAGATATTAATGAGTGTACTAACACTTCAAATTCTTGTGATTTAAATGCAAATTGCACCAACACAGATGGTAGTTACACTTGTGCCTGCAAGACGGGTTATTCTGGGGATGGTTTCAATTGTTCAGATATTAACGAGTGTACTAACACTTCAAATTCTTGTGATTTAAATGCAAATTGCACCAACACAGATGGCAGTTACACTTGTGCCTGCAAGACTGGTTATTCTGGGGATGGTTTCAATTGTTCAGATATTAATGAGTGTACTAACACTTCAAATTCTTGTGATTTAAATGCAAATTGCACCAACACAGATGGTAGTTACACTTGTGCCTGCAAGACGGGTTATTCTGGGGATGGTTTCAATTGTTCAGATATTAATGAATGTACTAACACTTCAAATTCTTGTGATTTAAATGCAAATTGCACCAACACAGATGGCAGTTACACTTGTGCCTGCAAGACTGGTTATTCTGGGGATGGTTTCAATTGTTCAGATATTAATGAGTGTACTAACACTTCAAATTCTTGTGATTTAAATGCAAATTGCACCAACACAGATGGCAGTTACACTTGTGCCTGCAAGACTGGTTATTCTGGGGATGGTTTCAATTGTTCAGATATTAATGAGTGTACTAACACTTCAAATTCTTGTGATTTAAATGCAAATTGCAACAACACAGATGGTAGTTACACTTGTGCCTGCAAGACTGGTTATTCTGGGGATGGTTTCAATTGTTCAGATATTAATGAGTGTACTAACACTTCAAATTCTTGTGATTTAAATGCAAATTGCACCAACACAGATGGTAGTTACACTTGTGCCTGCAAGACGGGTTATTCTGGGGATGGTTTCAATTGTTCAGATATTAACGAGTGTACTAATACTTCAAATTCTTGTGATTTAAATGCAAATTGCACCAACACAGATGGCAGTTACACTTGTGCCTGCAAGACTGGTTATTCTGGGGATGGTTTGAATTGTTCAGATATTAACGAGTGTACTAATACTTCAAATTCTTGTGATTTAAATGCAAATTGCACCAACACAGATGGCAGTTACACTTGTGCCTGCAAGACTGGTTATTCTGGGGATGGTTTCAATTGTTCAGATATTAACGAGTGTACTAACACTTCAAATTCTTGTGATTTAAATGCAAATTGCACCAACACAGATGGTAGTTACACTTGTGCTTGCAAGACGGGTTATTCTGGGGATGGTTTCAATTGTTCAGATATTAACGAGTGTACTAATACTTCAAATTCTTGTGATTTAAATGCAAATTGCACCAACACAGATGGCAGTTACACTTGTGCCTGCAAGACGGGTTATTCTGGGGATGGTTTTAATTGTTCAGATATTAACGAGTGTACTAATACTTCAAATTCTTGTAATTTAAATGCGAATTGCACCAACACCGATGGCAGTTACACCTGTGCTTGCAAGACTGGTTATTCTGGGGATGGTTTCAATTGTTCAGATATTAACGAGTGTACTAATACTTCAAATTCTTGTGATTTAAATGCAAATTGCACCAACACAGATGGTAGTTACACTTGTGCCTGCAAGACTGGTTATTCTGGGGATGGTTTCAATTGTTCAGATATTAATGAGTGTACTAATACTTCAAATTCTTGTGATTTAAATGCAAATTGCACCAACACAGATGGTAGTTACACTTGTGCCTGCAAGACTGGTTATTCTGGGGATGGTTTCAATTGTTCAGATATTAACGAGTGTAATATTGGTTCAAATTCTTGTGATTTAAATGCAAATTGCACCAACACAGATGGTAGTTACACTTGTGCCTGCAAGACTGGTTATTCTGGGGATGGTTTCAATTGTTCAGATATTAACGAGTGTAATATTGGTTCAAATTCATGTCACTCCAATGCAAATTGCACCAACACAGACGGTAGTTACACTTGTGCCTGCAAGACTGGTTATTCTGGTGATGGTTTTAATTGTTCAGATATTAACGAGTGTAATATTGGTTCAAATTCTTGTGTTTTAAATGCAAATTGCACCAACACAGATGGTAGTTACACTTGTGCTTGCAAGACTGGTTACACTGGTGATGGTTTTAATTGTTCAGATATTAATGAGTGTACTACTACCTCAAATTCTTGTCATTTAAATGCGAATTGCACCAACACAGATGGTAGTTACACTTGTGCCTGCAAGACTGGTTATTCTGGGGATGGTTTCAATTGTTCAGATATTAATGAGTGTACTAATACTTCAAATTCTTGTGATTTAAATGCACATTGCACCAACACAGATGGTAGTTACACTTGTGCCTGCAAGACTGGTTATTCTGGGGATGGTTTCAATTGTTCAGACATTAACGAGTGTAATATTGGTTCAAATTCTTGTGATTTAAATGCAAATTGCACCAACACAGATGGTAGTTACACTTGTGCCTGCAAGACTGGTTATTCTGGGGATGGTTTCAATTGTTCAGATATTAACGAGTGTAATATTGGTTCAAATTCATGTCACTCCAATGCAAATTGCACCAACACAGACGGTAGTTACACTTGTGCCTGCAAGACTGGTTATTCTGGGGATGGTTTCAATTGTTCAGATATTAACGAGTGTAATATTGGTTCAAATTCATGTCACTCCAATGCAAATTGCACCAACACAGACGGTAGTTACACTTGTGCCTGCAAGACTGGTTATTCTGGGGATGGTTTCAATTGTTCAGATATTAACGAGTGTACTAATACTTCAAATTCTTGTCATTTAAATGCGAATTGCACCAACACAGATGGTAGTTACACTTGTGCCTGCAAGACTGCTTATTCTGGGGATGGTTTCAATTGTTCAGATATTAATGAGTGTACTAATACTTCAAATTCTTGTGATTTAAATGCACATTGCACCAACACAGATGGTAGTTACACTTGTGCCTGCAAGACTGGTTATTCTGGGGATGGTTTCAATTGTTCAGATATTAACGAGTGTAATATTGGTTCAAATTCATGTCACTCCAATGCAAATTGCACCAACACAGACGGTAGTTACACTTGTGCCTGCAAGACTGGTTATTCTGGTGATGGTTTTAATTGTTCAGATATTAACGAGTGTAATATTGGTTCAAATTCTTGTGTTTTAAATGCAAATTGCACCAACACAGATGGTAGTTACACTTGTGCTTGCAAGACTGGTTACACTGGTGATGGTTTTAATTGTTCAGATATTAATGAGTGTACTACTACCTCAAATTCTTGTCATTTAAATGCGAATTGCACCAACACAGATGGTAGTTACACTTGTGCCTGCAAGACTGGTTATTCTGGGGATGGTTTCAATTGTTCAGATATTAATGAGTGTACTAATACTTCAAATTCTTGTGATTTAAATGCACATTGCACCAACACAGATGGTAGTTACACTTGTGCCTGCAAGACTGGTTATTCTGGGGATGGTTTCAATTGTTCAGACATTAACGAGTGTAATATTGGTTCAAATTCTTGTGATTTAAATGCAAATTGCACCAACACAGATGGTAGTTACACTTGTGCCTGCAAGACTGGTTATTCTGGGGATGGTTTCAATTGTTCAGATATTAACGAGTGTAATATTGGTTCAAATTCATGTCACTCCAATGCAAATTGCACCAACACAGACGGTAGTTACACTTGTGCCTGCAAGACTGGTTATTCTGGGGATGGTTTCAATTGTTCAGATATTAACGAGTGTAATATTGGTTCAAATTCATGTCACTCCAATGCAAATTGCACCAACACAGACGGTAGTTACACTTGTGCCTGCAAGACTGGTTATTCTGGGGATGGTTTCAATTGTTCAGATATTAACGAGTGTACTAATACTTCAAATTCTTGTCATTTAAATGCGAATTGCACCAACACAGATGGTAGTTACACTTGTGCCTGCAAGACTGCTTATTCTGGGGATGGTTTCAATTGTTCAGATATTAATGAGTGTACTAATACTTCAAATTCTTGTGATTTAAATGCACATTGCACCAACACAGATGGTAGTTACACTTGTGCCTGCAAGACTGGTTATTCTGGGGATGGTTTCAATTGTTCAGATATTAACGAGTGTAATATTGGTTCAAATTCTTGTGATTTAAATGCAAATTGCACCAACACAGATGGCAGTTACACTTGTGCTTGCAAGACTGGTTATTCTGGGGATGGTTTCAATTGTTCAGATATTAATGAGTGTGTTAATACTTCAAATTCTTGTAATTCAAATGCAACTTGCACCAACACAGATGGCAGTTACACTTGTGCCTGCAAGACCGGTTATTCTGGTGACGGTTTCAGTTGTTCAGATATTAATGAGTGTACTAATTCATCAAATTTATGCCATTCAAATGCAACTTGCACCAACACAGATGGTAGTTACACTTGTGCCTGCAAGACCGGTTATTCTGGTGATGGTTACACTTGTTCAGATATTAATGAGTGTACTAATGCTTCAAATTTATGCCATTCAAATGCAACTTGCACCAACACAGATGGTAGTTACACTTGTGCCTGCAAGACCGGTTATTCCGGTGATGGTTACACTTGTTCAGATATTAATGAGTGTACTAATGCTTCAAATTTATGCCATTCAAATGCAACTTGCACCAACACAGATGGTAGTTACACTTGTGCCTGCAAGACCGGTTATTCTGGTGATGGTTACACTTGTTCAGATATTAATGAGTGTTTCAATTCATCAAATTTATGCCATTCAAATGCAACTTGCACCAACACAGATGGTAGTTACACTTGTGCCTGCAAGACCGGTTATTCCGGTGATGGTTACACTTGTTCAGATATTAATGAGTGTACCAATTCATCAAATTCTTGTAATTCAAATGCAACTTGCACCAACACAGATGGTAGTTACACTTGTGCCTGCAAGACTGGTTATTCTGGTGATGGTTACACTTGTTCAGATATTAATGAGTGTACCAATTCATCAAATCTATGCCATTCAAATGCAACTTGCACCAACACAGATGGTAGTTACACTTGTGCCTGCAAGACCGGTTATTCTGGTGATGGTTACACTTGTTCAGATATTAATGAGTGTACCAATTCTTCAAATTTGTGCCATTCAAATTCCACTTGCACCAACACAGATGGTAGTTACACTTGTGCCTGCAAGACCGGTTATTCTGGTGATGGTTACACTTGTTCAGATATTAATGAGTGTTTCAATTCATCAAATTTATGCCATTCAAATGCAACTTGCACCAACACAGATGGTAGTTACACTTGTGCCTGCAAGACCGGTTATTCTGGTGATGGTTACACTTGTTCAGATATTAATGAGTGTACTAATGCTTCAAATTTATGTCATTCAAATGCAACTTGCACCAACACAGATGGTAGTTACACTTGTGCCTGCGAGACCGGTTATTCTGGTGATGGTTACACTTGTTCAGATATTAATGAGTGTACTAATGCTTCAAATTCTTGTAATTCAAATGCAACTTGCACCAACACAGATGGTAGTTACACTTGTGCCTGCAAGACCGGTTATTCTGGTGATGGTTACACTTGTTCAGATATTAATGAGTGTACTAATGCTTCAAATTTATGTCATTCAAATGCAACTTGCACCAACACAGATGGTAGTTACACTTGTGCCTGCGAGACCGGTTATTCTGGTGATGGTTACACTTGTTCAGATATTAATGAGTGTACTAATGCTTCAAATTCTTGTAATTCAAATGCAACTTGCACCAACACAGATGGTAGTTACACTTGTGCCTGCAAGACCGGTTATTCTGGTGATGGTTACACTTGTTCAGATATTAATGAGTGTACTAATGCTTCAAATTCTTGTAATTCAAATGCAACTTGCACCAACACAGATGGTAGTTACACTTGTGCCTGCGAGACCGGTTATTCTGGTGATGGTTACACTTGTTCAGATATAAATGAGTGTACTAATGCTTCAAATTTATGCCATTCAAATGCAACTTGCACCAATACAGATGGTAGTTACACTTGTGCCTGCAAGACTGGTTATTCTGGTGATGGTTACACTTGTTCAGATATTAATGAGTGCACCAATACTTCAAATTCTTGTCATTCAAATGCAAATTGCACCAACACAGATGGTAGTTACACTTGTGCCTGCAAGACTGGTTATACTGGCGATGGTTTCAATTGTTCAGGTATTTTAAAATAAATATTTAATGTTTAGCTTGAATGCTGAGTGTTTATGACTAATGATTATCTATTGTTTTTCAGTAATTATTACACCGGTCTTGTTCATTGAAAGCATAAGTAATGTATCATTTATTGTGAGATTTTTGGCATTTGATGCAAGATTCATTCAAGAGGTATTGCTTGTGTTATTCTTTTTTAATATTGATATCTGATTTTAATTTGTTTTAGTTTTGTGTATTTAAAGGATTAAATAATTGTTTTGTTTGAATTGCTTTTTTGTTATTTTTTTTTTGTAAAATTAACTTCCATTTCATTCCATTTAGTTTTGTGATAACCATTTCGTCAAAACTGTAAGATCTGGTTAAACTTTTTAGATGTAATATTTTATTAAAGCTATATGTAGGAATTGAGGCTTATGTTACTTAATTGAGTCTAGAGTTCAATTGCTTGCACATTACCAAGTTCTGAAGTGCTAAGTATATTGTAGATATTTAAGGGGAAATGTCATGGCGTATTGTGGGTGATGATAGACATGACATCCTTGTCACTTTATTTGGTTTGATGGATGGTTGATTAAAAAACAGTTGTATTGTTCAAAGTTCAACCGGAGTGTTGTCAAACCAACTGCTCAGCCATAAGTTTACAAAGCGGTCTTGTGTTGTAAAATTAAAATTCTAAAATTTACAACTTTGTATTTAAAAAAAAATAAAGTGTAGTTTTACCTAATACACCGAAAGCCATTGCAGACTCACCGAATCTGTCGATCAATGATGCAAGAAGGAAAGGCTAGAAAAACAACTAGCCTGCAGTGAGGTTGAACTCACGACCTCCGGTCATACCGGGACCGTCGTTCTACACACTGAGCTCGAGAAACAGCCATACGCCGTGCTTGCGTATGGCTTGCGTACAGGATGAGAAAGCATTGGCGTATGGTTGTTTTTCGACTACTCTCTGAACCTGCATAGCTCAGTTTGTAGAGCAACGGTCGCGGTATGACCGAGGTTGTTAGTTTGAACCTCACTGCAGGCTAGTTGTTTTTCTAGCCTGCCCTGCTTGCATCATTGATCGACAAAATAAGTTAATATGCAATGGCTTTTGGTGTACTAATTATTCGTAAGCTGTAATCGTTGGTCAAAAAGCAGCTTCAGAAGGGCCAGATCTCAGTTGTTAACACACATATGTATGTGCATGTTTCATTGAATAGTTTCGCCTAATTTTGGTTTTTCAGATTGCCATTGCGAATCTTGCGACTGGTTCAATTGCTTTCTATAATTCAAATGGTGCGAGTGTTTTTGTGGTTAATTTAACACCTGCAACCAATTACTCTATCATTGCATCAGTGGTCGGCCATGCAATCACCAGTGACATGAAGTTTCAAATTACGAGTAGGAATACAAACTCTTGTTAAAAAACGTTTAATATTATAGTTGCTGTAAATATGCTGTTTCTAACAGGCATAGTATGCGGCAAATGAGCTCTTCTGGCATATATTTGCTTGTCCAACGTTTCGGCCAACTATACGGAAAGCCTTCATCATGGAATGACATACATGGCCAACAAGACGCATAAAGGCTTTTCGTATAGTTAGCAGAAACGTAGGACCAGTAAATATATGCCAAGAGAGCTTATTTTCAGTATAGTTGCTGTAAATTTTGTAAAGTCCGGTCTGTTCTACAGTTACCTTAACACTATCTTAAAAGAGCTTTCGAATAAGTAATTAGGTTTGTCAAAACATATAATATAAACCAAAAGATTCTGTTTAGAAGTTTTAATATATTTACTTGGTTAATGCTTACTTTGAAAAGAAACTGAAAGACAAAATGTTTAGATTTTTGTCTTTTCAAAATAAAATTTTGAATTTTTGAAAGTTGGTTTTGTAGACTTATTGTTTAACAATTTTTTTTTTTTTTATTATTTTATTCATGAAATAAAATCAGTTATTCTTTGCTAGTTTTGTGGTTAAAGAAGCGTAGTATTTTGTAAAGAGATCTTATGCCATAAAGTGAATATAATATATTAACATTTAAGACATAATCAGTTCAATAGTTGCGCCACTTGTAACTGTATTTTACTAAAAAATGTAAAATTTATATAAACTACACAAATACAAAGAATTTATATTCAAAAGTCTGTATTATGCAAAACTTTGTTATAGATATAGTACGATGATTAAACTAAGCGTCTGAGATTTCAACATGTTAAATTTTTTTTCAGCCCCAGGTAATGTGATTGGATTTGAAACCAGTTTTGTCGGCAGCAGCTATTGTGTGGTTAGCTGGAATGCTACAGAGGGGGCTGTAACTTACCAGTTGATTGTGATTATAAAGTCTGCACGTAGAAAGAGGGCGACTGAACTGGTAAATATACATTCCAGGATTCAGTTTAGGCTTTTAGAACCAATTAACCTTAACTGTGTTTGTCCTTACAGGTAAAATCCAGGCGGTACTGTTGACAAATTGTCTTGTAAATCTAATTTACTAGTTGTAGCACCTACTGATTACCACTTTAATCTGAAATCACTAGCTTGAGTAAAATTACCTTTTCGCAATCGATTAAAGATAATCGGGATTTTTATATGTCAATTTTGCAGCTCGAAAATTCTTCATGCAATATCCCCGGAAGTAAACAAGACATCGATCAGAAATTTTTACACATTACTCAAAGCAATCAAACTTTTATCCAAAAAAATTATTAAAATAATAATGTTAGAATTTTGTTGATGAAGATTGATTTTTGTAATTTTTTCCTGGTTTTGAAAATTTAAACCTGCCAAATCAAAGTTTGTTTATTTTAAACAGCAGTTTCATGGAAATGATTCCTTGAAATATAATAATTGGTGTCCCAGTTTTATCGGTTAAACCTTTCCTTCTTCACAACAGAGACTTACAGTAGCAAACTCAACATCAAAGAACATAACCGGTCTACAGGAAGGATCCTCGTACGATATTTCAGTCTCTGCTGTAAACAAGGGTGGTACAGGCCCTCAAACCACAATAGCCTTAACAACAAGTAAGATTAAATATTGTCAAACTTTGATTGGACGAGAGGACAATGCTAGTTTCTCATTGGTCGATTTGAATTGTTAAACTGACGTCACGTTTGTCAATAAAAACGTACAAAACAAACTACCCAAGAAATTAAATACAAAATGTATATGTTAACGTGAAACCAGGTGCTGTTGTTGCAAACGGTTTAGTTGTTGATTGCTAACGTGACTAGAAAAGCTGTGGCCGCCAAAAAGAGTCTTTTTATTTTAGTATATAAGCTGGCTAACTCATTCTAGTTTTACTTATTAATCCTGATGAGATCAGCTGGTATCTGCTGCCGAAACGTCGTTTTGTGCTTCGTTTACACCAGAAGGGCGATTTCTATATATTGATATTATTAAAAGTTTAAACTCATTAAAATTATAAAAAAATCATGGCCCGTTTAGAAAACACCGTCAAGCACCTTTTATGTCAAAGGTTTAGACCAGTGATGTCCAACATTTTATTATAGTGGGCCGCATTGACACTTGAAATAATTTAATGGGCCGCAGAACCTATTAAGTTTCAAAATTAAGTATTGTTCTTTAGAGTTATAACGGGCCTTTATAGTTATATATATATATTTTATCAGTGCACCCCTAAAGGCTGACTGGTACATTTAAATTAGGCTAATATTGAACGTTTAAAATACTACTTGGGAGTGAAAAGGACTAGCGGGCCGCACAAAAATTTCAGACGGGCCGCAGGTTGGACATCCTTGGTTTAGACATTTCCTTTGTCTTTACAGGGCCTGGAGCATTAGATGAGATAATCAACGACTTTTACAACTGTACTTCGTTGAAAGTTTCATGGCTCGGAATTACTGGGGCCCTGACCTACTCCATTGAACTTACAACCATAGGCTACACCAGTACATACCTAACTAACGGTAATTACTGAAATTATTACTTCTTAGTATTTCAGTATAGTGCACCTAACAATCAAGTGCCTTTCAAATTAAAATTATTAGGCTTCATAGCACTTTGTGTACTTGAAGATGATTGTAGATTTATCTGCCGTATTTATTGTAAATATCATCATTTTCCTTTTCTACCCTTTAAAAAGATATGCGTATTGAATTTTCACTCTTCTCTTTAAAAAATAGATTATACCAAAGTTCTGGCTTTTAAATCAAGTTATGCTAAATTAAACCTTAATTTTAAGTCAAGTGTAAAAAATACCAATTACAACTCCATATAAGTTTGCGTATAATTTTGATATACAATGTAAGTGTATTTCCTGATGATCAGATCTTAAATTATTTTAACATCAACTATGGTATTTTTAAAAGTAACAAGTAAGCAAATAACCTTGCACATTAAGTAGTAAGAAAATCAAAGCCCACACGGAAGTAAAAAAGCCCACGCGGATGTATTGAACGTTTCGAATAACTATTTTTTTGATTTTCAACATTCTTATTGGGCTTTTCTTCTTACTATGTCTGACTACAACCTCCAACCATTATGCTCCAAACTTACACATTCACTTTTTACCAAAATTTCAGTTAATAGTAGTGCTGTTCCTAAAGTGTTGTTCCCTGTTAATTGTTTGTACACCGAATCGCTTTACTAAAATGTTATCCATAGATTTACTATAATGTTATCAATGATGCAAGCAGGGCAGGTAAGAAAAACAACTTGCCTGCAGTGAGATTCGATCTCACGACCTCCGGTCATACCGGGACCGTTGCTCAACCAACTGAACTTCTTAGAAGGGCTAGATTACAGCTGTTGAACAAATGCGTGTGTCTGTCTTTAATTTTGATACGTAAGCCGCAATCGTTAGTCAAAATGCAACTTTAGAAGGGCTAGATGACAGTTATTGAACCTATGTGTGCATCATTCATTGACTGTTAATTGTTTTGTTATTTTGTCTAGGAACTACCTGGGAATGGAATGACCTGAGTAACTGCTTGAACTACACAATATCAATATCTGCTTGTAATTCATTGTGTGGTTCTCTAACTAACCTTGTGTTGACTCCAAGTAAGTGATGGCTTTGTAGAAAGGACATGGCCATTTCATCTGATATCAATATTTATGAAACTTTAAACGAACATAGTAAAAATATCAAGTAGGTAGTGTTTTTAACGTTTCGAGTCATTTTCAACATCGATGTTGAAATCTTATGTTGAAATGAATAAAAAGATACTCGAAACGTTCAAATGCTACCTACGTCTATATGGTATTTGACATTGATAAAATCCTTGTCCGTGTTTTTTCAAAATAAAATATAATTATGCGTCCTGACGGCAGACTCCAAGCAACAAAATTACTTTGAAAAGGTAAATCATCACAGAAAGGTCGATATAAAACGAATACAGACATAATAAAAATAAATAATATGCAGCGAAGTTTATTAACATTGGTTCACTCGTTTAATTCCATTCACCCAGTTGGGTTGAGTTTAAAACTAAAACCTTTTTATTAATTTTTTATTAAGGTTTTAACGGTTTTTGTTAATTGCTACATGGACTCCAGCAGTCTAAGAACAGGTTAATTTTAAATGGCACAAAATCCACTTAAAATCACAAAGATATTGAACCTCAGACCTGATATCAGCTTCCATTCAATATAGGGCACACACCAAGGAATTTCTTATGTTTTCTTATTTCAGATTGCTGCCATAAAGATGCGCTTTGTCTGAACTGTTCTATGGGTTTTCAATGCAGATGTAGAGACGGTCTTAAAGGAAACGGTACTTTCTGCGAGGATATTGACGAATGTAGCGATGTTAGTTACACATCGCGCTACAACGCTACTTGTAGCTCGATAACAGAGAGCTCGGTCGTGCTTCTAAACTCGAACTCAACAGATTGCGACGAAAATGCAACTTGTAGCAACATTTATTCCACATTTGAGTGCGTTTGTGAAAGTGGATTTACTGGGGATGGTTACAGTTGCTATGATATAGTTGAGTGTGACAATTTGCCTTCAGACAATGCTTCGAAATGCGAGAACACAGTAGGAAGTTACATATGTAGCTGCAACGAAGGTTTTACTGGTGACACCTGTAACTGTACAGATATTAATGAGTGCGAACTGTTACCTTCTGTTTGCCCGAGTAATTCGGAATGTACAAACACATTAGGCAGCTATGAATGCTCATGTTTAAGCGGTTTTAACGGTACTAACTGTACAGATATAAACGAATGCCTAACTAACCCATGCCCACCATTTTCAAACTGTACTAACTTACCAGGCAATTATACTTGCAACTGCTGGAAAAATTTCAAACAAAACGGTTCGGTTTGTGACGACATAAACGAATGTAACAATGCCTCTAACTTATGTCACAATAACGCCGATTGTTTTAACACAAACGGCAGTTACTGGTGCCAATGTAGACCTGGCTATTCAGGCAACGGGACGAAATGCTGGCAAATCTGCGGCCCTGGTCTTTGCCACGAGTTTGCAAACTGTACAGACGAACCTGAGGGTTACAGGTGCGAGTGCATAGCTGGGTATGAAGGCAATGGAACAGATTGTAAAGCAATTGACTATTGTGCTAGTAACGACTGTCACTTAAATGCAACCTGTACCAGTTTGAGCAGCAGTTTTAAATGCACCTGTGATGATAATTTCGTCGGAAATGGAACTTATTGTGCCGAAATTGACTGCAAAGTCAACTCTAGCTTGTGTCACGAAAACGCTTCTTGTGTTGAATCAAACTTTAAGAACGTTTGTCGCTGCAAAGATTTTTTCACGCCAAGTGGAAGTGATTGTGTTCATTTCTGCACTAAAGGAATTCACAATTGCCATAAGAACGCTGAATGCATAAACCAGAAGACCACATTTACTTGCAGATGCTTGGAAGGTTTTTCTGGCGATGGCGTCCAGTGTAGAACACTTACAGGCTCCTCTGGTAAGAGTATGTAAAAATATCACAAAAAATAAGCTTTTAAAGAAATTTACCACCAAGACGTAGTAAGTATATCAAAAAACAAACAGAAGTGGTAGTATTTTGAAAGTTTCGTATAAATATTTGAATAAAAAGTTATTCGAAACGTTTAAAATGCTATCTACTTCTGTATGGGCTTTGATATTCTTACCACAACCTCCAACCATTATACCACCAAGAGTTTCTCAAAGGGTTAAAAATACGCAATACAACTTTATTTATAAACATAACAATGTAGTTACGCCAAACACTAAAAATAGTTGCAAAATGTAAAGAACATTGTTTAAGTAATGCAATATTAAAAACACCATAAACTTATGTACAGTACACTGTGCACGGTTTAAATGTAGCTTATTAATGAAAATCGAAGCCAAAAAGGTCGAGTGAACCGACATCATAACAAAAGACGTTTCGATCCGCACATCATTAGTTTATGTGACCTAAATATACGCGTCCCACCTTTTATAAGTAAAATTTGGATTTTATTTAGTCACATTATAATAATGATACAAGTGCTAATCAAAACGTCTTTACTTGACCTTCTTGGCCTTGATATTCATTTTTAAAACACGGTAAGACCAATAACAGACATTCTTGGTACAGGAGTAATGAGAATATCAAAGCCCATACAGAAGCAGGTAGCATCTTGAACGTTTCAAATAACCCTGATTTCATTTTCAATCCTATAAACAGTTATTCGAAACGTTCGTGATACCTACTTCTGTATGGGCTTTGATATTTTTATTACGTCTTACTACAACCTCCAACCATTACGCTCCAAAGTTGGTACAGGCGTATACCTTTTAAGACATTTTAATACCTCAATTGTTGCCTACTTTGTTAAACAGTTTATTATTGAGTTACTTATAATATTCCAAAACCTGCATTGTAACATAAAAAAATCGTGTGTCATAGAACAGAGAATGCAACACAGCTAGGTAATGACTAGATATTTACAAACCTACTTTATAATAGTTTTTACTTGATCAACTGAATGTTGTTTTTTAGTTTGGTGGATCGTCCTAATTGTACTGGCAGTCGTCATTCTAATCGCTGTCTTGATCTGCTTTGCTTTTAAAAGAAGGGTAAGCGGTAGAAATATATGGTAATAGCGGATCGGGGCCAACACCCCATTTTAAGTAGTAGTATCGGTACTAGGGATGTTCAAAGTAGAATACCAAGGTATTCTAGAATAATAGGTTTCGAATCTAGAATAACGAATCCAGAATAGCGAATCCTAGTATATTTTTATTAAATTATTTTAATTATTTAACCTCGAATTTGTTTGGGGAAGAGATTAATCTTAATCTACCCCACAGGGCCCACAATCACAGCAATAAATCGCCCAAACAATTTTCTAACATGTGTACATTATAATAAAAAAAATCTCCCATATGTTTAACATTCTTAACAACTGTCATTTAAAGCAGTTCTGTAAACTGTTATATGTCAGTTGCCAAAACTTATATTTTTGCCAATAGTTAGTACAATGAAACACTGCACACAGAAGTCTTAAGCAATTCGGTCCTGTTTTATCAAGCATTGTTGGGTCCTAGAGCTTATTTTTTTACTAACGTGATCTGTTATGCAGTCAAATAATGTACTGCAAAGAATACAAAGTTACTATTGACTTAACGAATTCTTGCAATTACACTGCGCCTAAGTGCATACCTCGCTGAATATTGGCCTAAAGTTGACCTTAAGTAACCCTATAGCGCATTTTGTGGACGGCCAGCACGTTTTACAACGTAATGTTACATTTGCAACTTAACGCATTTAGGGAAATTGCGAACTCCACACCAGACATTACATGTTGATCGCTTGCCCAATAACGCTTGATTGACACTTAATTATTAGACGAACGTTATCGCGAGACGCGCTAATTGGTCGCCCGAAAAATCGCTGACAATGCACTACCAGGTTACATTTAAAGCAATCACTCTAAATTGGTCGCCGCAACGACAGGCCAACTTACCACACGCGTTTGTGCAATTAGGCGCAACAATCCGCGGTAAAACATTAAATTATATCGGTTCCAATTACCCGAAATAAACGGCAGAATTGGATTCGAATCCAAGGATTCGATATTCTACTTTGAACATCCCTAATCGGTACTCGTCCGATACTAGGGCGGTATCGGTACTCGTCCGATACTAGGGCGGTATCGGTACTCGTCCGATACTAGGGCGGTATCGGTACTCGTCCGATACTACAGTATCGGTACTCGTCCGATACGAGGGTGGTATCGGTGCCGATCCGATATTAAATAAATGTACGAATTTTGTACATAATTTGCGACTTTATGTTTTGCATTTAAACAATTCCACCTTGAAATACAAATTTCCTAAAAAATGTTAGGTTTACCAATTGAAGGTAACTAAACCTTTTTTTGCTAAAACAATTTCGGCTCCATCACCTGGTAGTGGTGACGTCATTTGGTATTGGATGGGATCGCTTTACCTATAGGCACTTACGATGCCAGTATATATATGATCCTGGTTTCTCGCGGGTTTTTAAACTTTGAGTTTTATCGCTAAATAATAAGCTTATTCTCGTTAAACTACGCGGACTTATTTTTTTGCGATTTTTTTAGAACGAGGGGATCTATTCACCACCCGAAGCGCCAAAGAGCAGCTGGTTTCGAGCCAACCCGAAGTTTTTGAGCACTTTTGATGACGTACCTGATGAAAATTCATCCGGGGTCGTGGCTGATGACCTTGGCAGTCAATCGGATGACCTTGACACACGGCATGGCCACAATGTGCCTAACGTTGAAAGAAGATAACAAATCACAAAGTAATGTCCTTGTTTTTGGCTTTAGAGTAAAGGTTGTAGAGTAACAGCCTCTACGACAGACCAGCACTAACTCAAAATGGTACAAAGGCCATAAATAGCAGAAAGAAACTTTGAGGGCCGCATACTGAAGTTAAATTATTTCTACTTATAACTCTTGTACGATCCAACTGCATTCAGTGATTTGTGGCCAAACATTCACACAAAAATATTTTATGAAATCTTACACCAAAATTCTGCTGTTGTATATGGCAAAAAGGTCTTTTTTCATTAAAACTTTATTAGGATGTATTGCATGCAAAATGACGTCACGTCTCTTAAAATGTGCATTTAACGTTTTCAAATGAATTCGTGCGCAAACATACAGCTGAAATTAAGAGACTTACAAATTTTTCATGATAGCTGCTTTGTTATTATGCGTTATTCGCAAATTTTCTTTGTACTTCATATTATTGCCACTTGCTAAAATCATTTAACGTTCTTATATCGCCTTAGCTTACTATATGCAGTATTCAAATTATGCTTAGTAGATATTTTTGCGCTATATTGTAGCATTTATCACTACGTGCACAATCAATCTTCACATTATATTCATTAATGTATATGTTACGCCATTGTTATTTGACTATATTGTAAGCAAAACTGTGTCTGTGGGGTACTTTTAAATTATTCTCAATACAAGCAGTTGACTTTTTACAATCCCAAAATAATAAAGTTGTAGGCCATAGACAAACTGTTTTAAACTTTTTTGATAAATTTTCTGAAAAAAAAAATAAGGATTTTGTAAAATTTAAATTACCAAATCTTTACCCTGTGTTAAAATAATTTAGTGATTAAATTGCTTTATCAACATGACCTTATGTTAGTTCCCTTGTTCGTGCACATTTTAGATCGTGTGTTCCACTTTGTGTTTTTATTTGTGTTGAGATATGCGATGACTGTCTGCCCGTCCTTTTATTTATTGACAAGATGCATTTTATTTCTTTTTACGTCCCGCCTTGACTTTTCCATATTTGTGCCGCGATTGACAACTTTGTTACTAACTTTTGTTTTTCTTTGCAAAAGTTTTATTCATTCTTCACTAAATCTGCTGTCTTTATTAACGCAATAACATTTCGCCATTTGTTTCGTTTATTTTTAGCAAGTGCGGTGTTTTAAAATATACCACCTTAATGTGTTTTAGTTCTTATTGATCTTGGTAAATGGCCGTGTTTGTCTAATTCTAAATAGGTTTATCAGGTGGCCTTGTATAGCGAAAGATTGTTTTTTAATCTTCACAAGCGTTCGCTCATCGGGTTAAAGGAGAATTTTATTTTCTTTTCATAGTGCCACCTAATTAACTTATTCAGTCCGCGTGTACCATTTAAAATGTTTTTTCGATTTTAAAACTGTACCTCCGACATCTGTTTCATTTGTCTACAGTCTGGAAACTATTTTAAAACGTAGAATTTGAGGTATATTACCGTAGAAACCTATTTGAATAATAATCCTATACTTTGCACCAATGTTGTGGAGTCGGACTCGGGACTCGACGGAGTCGGTTTGTTTTGCTAGAGTCCGACTCAGGACCAGAGTAAGACCACGTAAAATTAACCGAGTCCGACGTTCGCATGCGCAGTCCCAAACTTCGAAACAGATAGGTTAACCAACTGTGAATTGTAAAGGTAAAGCAAATGGCGTCATTTTTTCCCACCACTTACTTTCGGTGAATGATGTTTCTGACACCCTAATGAGTGGATTGCTGAAAACCACCTTATTTTTATTGTAGTTACGTTAATCAGTGAAATGTAGGCTATTGAGTCTGAGCCGGGCTCGGGTTTTGGCCGTAGTCGGAGTTAGTTTTAGCAAGACTACGCAGCCCTGCTTTGCACAAACCTAAACAAAATACTTTTGTTTTACATTTGACTATGAAAATCATATGACACTAGAACCAAATACAAGATAGTGCGTTCGTATTAAGTACCTACACTTTAGTCGTTCGTATTGATTTAACCATACTGTACCCGGTACGGCAACTAAACCTATTCCTAACGCTTGCGCACACTGCCACCTTGCGACTGAAATCATTTTGTTACTACGCCGCTGTGGGGCGCTCATGATTTGTTTGCCAAGTTGTTTATTTTTTGAAGCTTGAACGTTAAAGGACTATTAGAATGGAATTATATTTACTCGAATATAGTTTAAGTGACTACCTTCTCTTAATTCCCTTACAATTTTTTTTAATTTTAATTTTTTTTTTTTGTAAAAAAAACTAGAGAAAGTAGAAATATTACTGAAGGCAATTATTATGACTATTTAGTGTCCATCATAATTAACTTTTGGAGGTGTGCAATACTTAACATTTTTCCCGATATTCGGTATTTCTAACAAGAGAACCGCGATCTGATACTACATGACGTCATTACTATGTTCAAACAAGTTTAAGAGATGACAATAAAACGTTATTGAGTTTGCTTCCAAGTTACTAACTTGCTCTGGCGTTAAGAAGTTAAGTTAAACTACCTTTTTTTAATAAATTTACTTTTTCAAGGTACATTCGCTGCATTGGAACGGAAATTATGACTGTAGTTGCCTTAATTATGTACAAACTATGCTATTCCAATTTTGCAAAAAGTGTGTAGCGATTTTTTTGATATACGAGCGAATCGTAAACCAAAATAAGTTTGAGAACCCTGTAATGAATGCTGCTGTTTTCGAATATTTCTGCTGCCATCTTCAAAGTGGATTCTCTTTCTATTGTTGCGTCACAAGTCAATATTCACTCTGTTAACCTTGAATGAGGCACAATTGTTCAATGGGCATTGTTACGCCACTATCCCGCCATTGTGCGCAGTTTGAAGATAAACTACACGCCCTGGATGAAAGGTTGTGGGTAGACGGACATTGTTTGCATTGTGTTGATTAATAGGATCAGTTTAGCGCGCGTCTTTTAACCATGACATCCGGTGGTGTGTGAGAATGCGATAAAACTTTCCGCAGAAGTATTTTTTCTCTGCAACTTCAAAATGATTTATCAGGCGGCAAAAATGCGTTTGTTGAAGTTTTTAACCAAAGCTTACAAGCTAAAATAAAACGTCACGTTGCCAAAGATGAAAATTTAAATATATTAACGATTTTCAAAATAGCGTTATGCAAACTCACAAGATTTCGAACACTCTTAAATAACCATTATGCAAATTTTTTGGTTTGTAAAAAAACATTGTTAAAGTGTTAATAAAATTTTCAAGGTATGTATGAAAACAAACTCTTCTATGGGTACGCCTTTCCTATGCGTTTCTACACCTTTATAAAAATAAAATAACTGCATTTTTCACACAATACCAAAGTTTTAATTTTTTCTTGTTCATAAATTAACAATTCCTTTCATATTTTATGTGTAAAAAAACTAATGTATTCTGTAATGATGCCGATTTAGGAATAATATCGGTTTGGAGCCGATACCCGATGCCAAGTGGTAGTGTCAGTACTCGACCGAGTGTAGGGTGGTTAAGGTGCCGATCTGATCCCAAATTAAACGCAATTCAACCATGATTTGCGTTTTAATGCAACGATTCTACCTTAAAAGATAATTAAAAAAGTAGTTAACAGCTGGAGGTAACTAAACTTCTTTTATATTGCCTTTAAACTTTTCTAATTTACTACTCAAGGACGTAATTTGTATTGGATCGCGATACTCACTCCAAAATGTTGGGTATTTGAATTAAATGTCACATATGAGACATTCCTATCGGCCATACAACTCGATAGTAATAATTTAAACAAGCTTTGGCACCATCACAATACCAAATCATTCTTAAACAAATACGATGAGTCATAAAAATATGGGTCACGCGTTTGTGCGTGATAAATGTTTAATTAGTGAAGCCAGCACTTCTACAAACAACTTAAGTTGGAAGAGCAAATAGGCGAATAAATATTTTTTCCAGTGTAATATCCTGCTGGACAAGGCATGGGTTTGTGGCGGTCTTGGCAAACATGTATATTTGCTTAGCGATTATGAGTCATACTTGACACTGCGCTGGAATTGGTCGATCTTAAGTGGTTCGGGATACATTAAAATGTATTTAACTTTGTCAAAAACATAGGTTTACAACTGGAGTCCTCACGCCAGGGTTTTTTTTTTGCCTTTTTCTTGAATTTATTAAAACTTCAGTTTCACATTTGTCGAAATAGAAACGGCAGGTTTCATAAGTCAAACTTGTTTTATGTTGTCAGTTTAAGACGTCATCTAAAAAATTTTATGCTGGCCCTGGACTAAATTCCATGTAAAAATTATTTTTGAACAATTCAATTTTCAAGTTTTTTTTAAGATATTGTTTGGAATTCAAAAAATATAAACTTACAAAGAATGTTTGTTTTTGTTTTTAATCGTCATTCTAAAAACTCAAAAATATGCTAGATCATTTCGGTAATTCCCTTAGATAACAACTTTTCAAGCAATGTTTTGCTTGTTTTTTTATTTTTTGGAGGATAAATTTCCTTTTTTTGTGATAATAACGTCGCGTGACACCTAGCTTTACACAAATAGCAGTTATTTCATCTATTATGCACAAATTGGTCCATCAAATACTTTTTACCAACAGTTCGAGCAATTTCACCAATTACTGCTTCCGTCACTACAAAAGTACAGTTTGTTGTTGGCTAATAAAACCATCCACAAATTATCAGGGGGTTGCCAACACTTTCTGCTTTGATGTCAGTGTGGCGCTAAACCTTCGCTTTTGTGAATATAAATCCACCCACTTATAGTTGCTTTACAGATTGCTTTACAAGCGAAAGCAGGCTTGCTAGTGATAACATAGCGGCACTTGCTGGGCGTTGGAGCGTAACGGTTTCGCCGGTAACCGGTCGGGAGAAAATAACTTTGTACCAAAGCTGTCACGTTTAACTCTTTCGCTACCAGAAACCTAAATATGGGATTGCTGAATTTCGTTAATGAAAAAACAGAACTATTTTACTTCTGAGTTAAGAAGTGCGTAATATTTTTGGGCTTGAGGATTTTACCTCATCTAATTGAGATATTGTTTTCTCTTCTTAGGCTAAGCTTATTCACAACTAAAATTAAAACACTTTTAAAACACAAAAGTTTCGAAAAGGAATATTAATAAATAGTTCTATCAGATGCTGTAATGTTGGTGTGTTTTACAACTGTACTTTGCCCAGTAGAAGGCGACTTGAATAGATTGCCTGAGCGTTGGTTAACTTTTGGCAAATATTTTGTTATTAAATGTTAAACTTTGTCTGCAATATACATTGTTAGCATTTTAATACAAAATTGTGTTTTTTAAAGAGAGACGGTAAAAAATTGCCATTTTCGTCCTAAGTTGTCAAACTATTTGTCCGAGAATAAATAACAACAATATGTTTAACCTTTGTTGGGAATCGAACTCAGTTATCTTGTCATTCTATTTATAGAGACGTTGACTCTTTGGCGCGCAAAAGCTGATAACGATAAAGCAAAAAAGCTCGTTTAAAGCAGGAGAAAATCTCAGCAGAAGCAACAAACCAGTAAAAGAGGTCTGGGATCGAAGGCAGTCTTAGCGGCGTCGCTATTATCGCTGGGTCAAGGAGCGCATATTTACCGGGGGAAGTCCACACGATTTCATTCTACAAAGTCGATCGCAAAAATGCCAGAGCAAACATGAACAGGCGCCCGATTGTACCACGGAACCGGGCCCATTTATGAGGCCGTTTGTACCGCGCTATTATGCCTGTTGGCCGGCTCTTTATTTTGGCCTTTTTTCCGCACGTTTTTCATTTAGGCAGTCTTAAAAGTTTAAAATAAATGTCAAAACCAAATAGTTCGGGGTTTTGACAATTTATTTTCAAGCTTTATATCCCTCCGTGTATGGTTTACCTAAGTCCACTTATTAGGCCATTTAGAGAAAGAGCTGGCTCTCTATTTTGGCCTTTTTTCTAGACTTTTTTAAATGAAGCAGATTTGAAATTTGAAATGAAATGGCAAAGCCTTGAAATATTTGGCGTTGCATTTATTTTCAAATTTTAAAGGTTTAATTACAGATCCCGCCCTGAATCCACTTCTGACAAGTTTTTGAAAATGGTCGGCTCTTTATTTTGGCCTTTTTTAGCCATTTTTTTGTTAGGCAATTTTAAAATTTGAAAATTATTGTCAAAGCCAAAAAGGTCGAGTAAATCGAGTTTATCTTAATAAAGATGTTTCTATACACACTTCATTATTTCATTATAAGTTAATGTGTTTATCGAAACGTGTTGATAGTTGATGTCGATTCACTCAACCTACTTGTTTGACATTCATTTCTAAGCTACAGTACATTTTCCTGGATATAGTGTAATTAATATTTGTTCAATCAAACATTTAATCAAACGTATGTGCTTAATAATAAAAGCCAAGTTTCAAAAATAAACAGCCCATCACATTTAAGTCATATACCACAGTAGCAAAAAAAGAAGGCCTAAAAACGTTCCGGCCACTGATTTGGGCTTTTCTCGTCGGCCAATTCCAGAGGTTTGATGACCTTATTGACGCGAAGCACCAGCGCTTTTAACACATGACTCAGTGCTTTAGCTTCGTGTGGCGATACGATGCGATTTACAGCGACAAGAGTGAAGATAAACAGGATTCCGGGAAGTACTTTCCGAGAACACACTGCTTGTTTAGTGGAGGCTGTTTACGCTAGAGAAATGGTTTTTAACTTTTTTCTTTGCACCCCTTTCAAATCACCAACCATTCTCGTACTCCTTTTTAGAATAGCGTAAATAAAAAAACAATGTAATTTTATTGTCATACAATTTACAGAAAACACAGTAACACAAACAAAAATGTGAGTTCGTTTTATATTTAACTAAGCAAAGAAATAAATTACAGTAATACATTTTCTGTGTCTGATTAAGCATCCCCACACCCCCTTGGAACAGTTCTTGCACCCCTTGGGGTCCGAGCACCCCTGGTTAAGAATGCGCTAGGTTGTCCTGGTTTCAATTTTCCAAGGTCGTCGGAAAATGCTTGCACTTTGTATCTAAACTCTATTGCGGTGATCAGTGATTAAAACAGTATTATTACCTAGCATGTGCAATATAACTTATTGTTACAAAGAAACTGCAGCAACTGATTGCTTAGTTTTAGAACCGGGGTTCTTATACTTTTTTACCGCGGACCCTTAAAATCAGTTTTGCTTCGCGTGTACCACGGTAGTCAAGAAATTTTAAAAAAGACGACGTCATAAATTGACGTCACAATCAAATAGACTTTTAAAAATATGCTGGTGGTTCAAGTAAAATTGAATGTAAATACATTCAGTGCTAAAACGTTTTATTTTTATTTCAACGCTTTTCTTTAAAATTTGATTATTTTAAATATACACTAATATTACAATTTGGCCTTCAAGGACCCCCTAAAATTAATATACGGATCCCAAGGGGTCAATGGACCCCAGTTAAAGAAACCCTGGTTTAGGGGCTGCTGATTTATTTAAGTCGGAACCACAAAAACCATAAAACCGCCAGGGTTGTTTTGAGTCATGAAGTGTTTGGAGACTTACTTTGTGGTGATTGGTTCACCCCACGCCTTTTCACGGGTCACAGGTAAACATTTGGAGAATTGAATGTAACCCAATATATGTTCTACTTACTGGGAGAGTGAAATTCCTTTTAATTACTCATTTCTGCCAAAAGTTTTGGTAGAATTTCGCCGCGTATGAAATCCTTGATGATTTTAAATATTCTTTTGCATTAAAGTCATTTTTAGCATTAATTAAAACACAGTGATCATTTACCGAAAATGCGGTTAATATATTTTCTTCTTGCCAAGAAAACTAAGCTATCGCCTTAAATCGGCTGCAAAAACCGTTAAAACGAGCAAAACAAAAAAACAAGTTTCAAGTTAACCGCAAAATATTTGAACAGGCGCCATCGAACTGGCGGGCCGATCATCTAGAAGAGGTTTTGGTAAAACTTTCCGCTTTCATTTTTCGCACATATTCGATGAAAGGAGATTAATCATCGGCAGTCTGCGCCCGCCATTCATCAATTACATATGCAAAAGCAAGAAACTTCGAAGAAGGGGAGAAAGCTGCGACCCCCCAAAACACCCCCAAACCCACCTTACCCCCCTGTGTTATCCAAACGACCGTGACAAGACAAACGCATGCATCCTGTGACGTCACAATGCCAGCATCGCGGCGCGCTTTGTCTCTGCCCGTCGCCGTTTGTTTGTGTTTTGCTTAATTAACCTCCATGCCGCTTGCCCCGAATGGCCAGGGGCGTTCCCGGGGCGTTTGGGACCTTTCGGCGCCGGCCATGCGTCGCCCATCCATCAGGGCGGCGCCAGAGAGCTGGTAAACACGAGTCACGTGACTCGATTGTTGCGCAATATGTGATACGTCACTAGGGTTCATTGGGTCAAGTAAAGTGTAGTTCGGGGGTATTGACCGCAAAATCTCGCAGAAAGACACCGATATGAAAAAAACACTTTTTTTCATTAAATACTGGATTACGTTCCACCTTGTATAAGTCAGGTTTTTTTTTTCAGTGACATGAACTGATTATGATACAAGTTCGTATCGAAACGTCTTTATCAAGATGATGTCTATCTACTCGACCTTTTTGGCTTTAACGGTCATTTCCAAGCTACATTACAAAGCATGCGTATCTAAAATCCTAAATGCTGTTTTAACGAACTTTTCTTCACTAGTTCAACACTAGTATACCAACAGACTTGCTCATATTAAACAAATTAAAATTATTTACACTATCATTTATTATGTTCTGTTTACTTATAAAGTTAAGTGAGGAGAAGTGGATTAAGGCTTTTCGCTGTTATATTCACGCTATAGTTTTTGGGTTAGCAAAAATAAAGTTAAAAACACTGCCATTGATGAATCAGGAGTGAGATTGACTCGGTCCAAATCGTTTTAATTAAAACTTGTTGCCGCAGCGTCCTGTCAAAATTACATAAGTTAGAATTTCCAAACTTTATTAAAGATCGCCCAACGCGATAAGACGAGGAGGTGCTTGGCAGGTTAGAGGAATCAGCTGCAAAGTTTGGAGTTTGGCAGAGAAATCGGCTGAGTGCGGAGATTTAAACCCATCAGCTGTTTTGTAGAAAGATGTGCTTCCTTTATCGGGGAAACTCTCCCAAAACAGGTGCATCTTCTATCGAATTGGAAGTGAAACGGAATAAATTGTTGATGAAAAAGTCTGACACTAATAAGCGCGCGTGTTTAAAAATAAAATATTCCGCGTTAAAAGCAAATATTATTCTATCGAAGTGATGAAGGAAAAATATTTTTTTACCAGAACGATGAACAGTTCTTAGAGATGACGTCACAAAGGAGTCATACTTCATAACGAGACGTCTAAAACTAATAACCTTACGAAACTTATCGTTCGATGTCGTGCAAAAATATGCACCTCAAACTTAGTCTAAATACAGTCAAGAGGATTGTAAGCCTGGTGGAAAAATAATATTTTTTTGAGAAAATACTTTTTTTAAGAATTAATTTGTCGAACGCAGTTCCGGGCCGTTCCAGCTTACTTTCACGTTGTTCTGCTGCAACTTCCCAGTTAAAACCAAAATCAGCCACTGCCAGGTTTCACTTAAATAGCTCGTATGCCACATAACTTGTTGTTTATTCTGTTTATGGTAATGCTTACTTCCATCCCGTGTTGTAAACAAGTCCTTTTGAGAAAAAATAAAGTCCCTGTCGAGTCTTTATTAGAGAAAGTATATTCCTCCTTGTATCACGCTTAAGCCTGTTGACTAGTATTTCTTATTTGGGTTAAAATTAAACCGGAAGAAAGATATTTCCATACATGAATACTTATACATTGCATTAGCTGTGACAACTTATAAATTATTTTTGTAAAGCTATTTGTAACAGTATTTTATAAGAGCATTACGTTTGATCGATGTAGGCCTACTGCAATTTTTGTGCCATTATTTTAGCTGTCAACAATTTTTTTTCGCTCTTTGACTTGATCAAATACTAATTTTCATTGAAAATATCAGGAAACCCCAGGTATTGTGTTTTAAAATTAATTCATTCTCAAAATTCGAAAAAAACAAAAAGTTTCAAGATCCGGATTTATGCGTTTCCATAAAAAAAAACGCAGAATTCAATTTCCTTGCATTCGCCGTTTGTTGGCTGCAATCAATCTTGGTTCCCCGAAATAACCCGGTTTATTTACCAGCAAACAACTCGTAAATGAATCCAACATCGCAAGAGAAACCTTTCTTTGGTGGAGTTTTAGTGTCGAAATGTAATTACGCTCGGCCCTCCATGAGACACATTATCGTTGTTAAACTGACAGTTTACGAGCAAGCAAACCGACCCGGCATACATAGGTCTGATTTAATGCATTTTACTCACTCACTTTCCCAAATTGTTTAATCCCTGTCACTGACTTCACTAATCACATCCACGACAGGGAATAAAACGTAGGAGGGATCTAGAAGTTTTAGGGTTTTTTGTGCATTTATTTTTGTAAGAGTCACTTGTGGAAAATACAGGATTGTTGGATGAATTTTATAAAGTAAAGACATAATAAAACAAACGCAAATGAAAAGATTGAATTTTTTTTTTTTTAAGGGGGGGGGAATAAAAAAGTATACCCCTTTAACTTTAGATCAACAGAGCAACTAACGCGAAATTTGATTTTCCAGTGTGTCAGCATTTTCTACCAAGTTTTTTGCCTCAAATAAATGTATTTTAATTATTTGTTCCTGTTTAAAAACTTTTTACAGATGGCGTAACGCTTAAAACAGGGTTTCTCAAACTTGGGGTTTTCGTTCGTTTGTCACTTTAAAGCTTATAAAAAAGTTCAGTGAAGAGAATTTGTTCGCCAAAGCTTTGCTGGTATAGACTTACGGTTAGTATTTGGGTCGCATTGTAAAAAAGTTTAAGAAACACCGCCACAAGTGAACCATTTAACAATTAAACAACTATGGTTAAGCCAAACGCAGCAGAAGGGTTTACGTTACAGTTGTGAAGAGTTCTGCTTTTTATTACTTGGTTGTCGCGAAAAAGGTAAAGAAACGCTAACTTAAAAAAGAGAAAAATTCTCCATCAGAATGAAATTCCGCCGCGCCCTTAGATCCAACCCATCCATGTTGTCAGCAATTGTGTTTTATCTCCCTTGTAATTAAGCGAGATTGGCTTCCAGAACTGCGACCGAGATAAAATGTCTTACCCATTGTCGCGAGAGCGGCCATGTTTGTTCTGAGCAAAGAGCGTCTCGACTCGGAAGTAAAAAACTTCCAAGGCAAATAAATCTTATCAGGATCGGATCCTTGCAGGGGTAAAAAATGTAGAAAGCATTTTGGGTTCGTCAGTTTTCTTGCTTTCAATTTAAAGTAAGAGATTTTATAGAGTAACAAAGCCCATACAGAAGTAGCAATCATATTGTAAACCTTTCGAATGACTCTTTATTGATTTTAAAAAAACGTTTAAAATGTTACCTACTTCTTGATGACATTTAATATTCTCACAGCGTCTTACTAAAATCCCAATTATTATGTTCAATAATTGTACCTTTATTGTAACCAATTGATTCATTTCAATAAAAAATTAAAAGCATCTAACTTTCTTGTAAAATGAAGCCAAAATAGGCGATAAAAACGCAATATATTTTTCTCTACGCCAACTAATTGACATTATAAGAGAACGACCAAAGGTTTTTTTCAATTAAATTATTTTCTTGAAAAATGCCATTTGATTTTTTAGATATAAACCAAGACTTCTTATTAGGACTTGATTGACCCCCCCCCCAATGGTCCCAGTTTAAGATCCCTGATTTAACCTAAATCGACTTAAAATTTCTCGAGCTCTGCGTTTTTTTCTGCTCTTGGAATCCAGTCGCTTATTTACACACTGATTCAGCGATTTCCATCCAGGCCGCAATCCAGGTTCCTTCTTTCCTTCAACTATTTTCAGTAATTCGCGACCGCCTTCTTATCAACTCCGGGGTCAAAGTTTCACGATTGCCTGGCGATCGCGCGCTTTCGCGTCACCGCGACAATCAACAATGGCTCGTGACAATTGCGCATTGTTAGGCACGTTCCCGAACGGAAGGGCTAATAGATTTTAAAAAATGCCAAATTGCCAAATTTATTTTCGTTGCATTTTAAGTTAGTCGGATGATACTTAATTGCAACTAAATCTATTTGTTCACATAATAAGAATACCAAAGCCCATACAGAAGTAGGTTGCATTTTGAACGTTTCGAATAACTCTTTTTTTATAACTCTTTTTTTATAAGATGTTCAAAATGAATAAAGAGTTATTTCGAAACGTTCAAAAAATACTTCTGTATGGACTTATAGATATTGTTATTACGTCTTACTACAATCTACAACCATTATGCTTTTTTACTCACGCGAATTAAACATACATTGAAATTCAAATCCCGATTAAAACCCAGGATAAATTGCTTGTTATGATCCTGGATTCTATTAAGATACACAAATTTTATGTGTGTACAACTGCAGTTAGAGATGTCCGATAATATCGGATCTGTGACGATAACCGATACCAAGTGCAAGTATCGGTACTCGTCCGATACTACGGTGGTATCGGTGCCGATCCTATGTCAATTAATTTCGAAATTATATGGGCCGAAAATTTATTTTAGGGACATGTCTTGTTTTGGTTATGATTTGCGATTCAACACAGCAATTTCTACCTTTCAAGGTAAATTTACCAAAAAATAAGGTTAACAACAGGAGGTATTTTATACTCTTAACGCTAAATATTTTTTGACGATTAACCTGGAATCTAAACACCTTTGATTTTTTACTTTCATCTAATTTTTTTGTTTGACTATAGTAAAGGCGTCATTTGGTATAGAACCGGGTGGCGAAACTTAGCAATTGTGATGATGCGCTTGCGAATTTCTTACTGCGTGTAATTAATTCAGGCTCTCTTTTTTTTGACTGCCAAATCCCTGACGCATTATTCAAAGTACTACGACCATAACTCGTAAAGAGCATATTTTCAATTGCCTGAAAAGTTGGACTGTCTCGTTCAAGGAGTTTATCCGGCGCAATTTTTATTTACTGTAAAAATCTACCTCAGGCTCAGGTAGTCTTACCCAAGCTTCCCTTTCTCACGTTGTACGTAAAAAATCTTCAAAAAATCGAGAAAAAAACAGTGGAATTATGCCGATTTATGTACAAAACTACAGAAACAAGCAATAAAACCTGGTGTGTTCATAAAGATATTAAAGGTGCCGTTGTCAGTTTTGGAATCCTATGTTTTCCTAAGGAGTTCGACAAAAAAGAGAAATCGTAATTATGCCAATTTCAGTATTTTTAAATATCCTACGCAATATCTTTAAAATTCATTAACTTTATCTTCTTGGGCAAATCTCTAAAACGAATTGATAGTAACAAATCCCTTAACAGCGTGTCTGCATTCAGTGGAGTAGAGAGCAACTATTGTACTTTTTCAGTTTTTGAGCCTAAAAATAAGATGAGGTCCGCCATTATTTAAAGAAAGAGATTGGTTTCGCCAGTTGAAAAAAATTATGATACACTAATCCAGCCAAATACCATCACGCCATTGCGATATTTTTTTGCTTATTTAGTCACACAGTAAAATGTGGAGTGAGACTTTTTGACATCTACTAATTGCAGTCAGACAGTTGACGAGCCTTTTAAACACACAGGTCAGCTCTTGGGCAGCAAATGTCCGTTGTTTTGTGTGTTTTTCAGTAGAAGTGGTGATAAGCAATGAAGGCGAAGACAGAAGTGGTGACAGGGCTTCAAGAAAATCATCAAACCTCTGTTTAAAGCTTTTTTAATGCTGGTTTTTCGCCGGCGACCGTCGGGTGTATGCTTTGCTATCTCGCAGCCGAAAAGCACACAATGAACCACTTAATAAGGCGATATCTTGCCGCTATTATCGTCGCTTCAGACACGCCAGACGACATTTGCGCTTCCTTATCGCTTTCCAACCCGAACTTTGCAACCTGTTGTCTCCGTCACTAGGGTAGTACACATGTGGGGGGCCACAAGGCCATACCCCCCCTGAGAAAAACTGTGTTTTTTGCCTTTTTACTACTTGAGTGTACAGCATGATGTTTCTAATATGTCTCAAACAATTTTGATTAAAAAAATTTACCAAAAGGTGTCATATCGTACCCTTGGAAATAAAAGGGACGATATAGAGGTGTTCTTTGCTTTGAGCATCTTTGCAAAATCGTTTTTTTCGTATATTCAAAGTAACACCTCTATAGCCTAAAACTTTAACAAAATAAACCAAGTATTTGGTTTGAGTGGTTCTTTGGGTCACGTTTAGATGTGTCTTTGTTGCGTCATCCTCGAAAAAAATACATGCCCCCCTAAACAATAATCCTGGATGGACGCATGTATTTTACCGCCACAATGCTCTGCTATATTTAACCTACTTCTACGTGTCCCAGCAAACTACTTACATTGTGTGGCATGTTTGCTGTAGTAACAGTAGTAATGCTATATCGGCGCAAGTGTAAATAACAGCCGGCGTGCTCAGCGGTGTGGGTAGCTACACTCCGTTCGCCGTTCGCCGGGCCATTATACGTCACAATGAGCCGTTCGACGTCATGTTTTAACAGCGGCAAAGTTACGCAACAATGGTCCCGGTTTGTGACGAACAATGGCCTAATCAACCTTTGTTTAAAGTGTTATTTTTTCCATGGTCTTTAAACTAGAAATTAATCACCTAATAATAGATTCTATTAAATAAATATTATCTGTAACTCCGCTGAATGTTTGCCAAACCTTAATGGTATTTTCCCTAGACACTGCGTAAGGTCATGAACAGTTCAAATAACTAATCTTTTTAACTTTAGCATTTTAACCCAACGCTATCAGTATGTTTAAAACTCGCTACAGGAACACAAAATTAATTACAGTAGTCTACAAGGTTATACACTAAGACTTCAATTTGTTCTTTATGAACCCCCTAAATATAGTCCACGAATCCCCAAGGGGCCATGGACTCAAGTTTAAAAAAACCTTTGATTTTTATACCACCTTGCTCAGGTGTTGTTTAAAAATCAGCCAAGAAGTATTAAAAAAATATTTATGTCCTAAACGAAAAACACCATCCAAACAGTCGGATGAGCGGTATGACAAAAACGTCTTAGCATTGTTTGAAGCAAAAATCACAGTTTAAATGTGGATTTCCGCTCGTGGAATGAACCATCACTCACGTAAATAAATCGCGAAAAAACGTTAATGTATTCTCCCTTAGTCACGTTTTTCCGTCAGCCCGCTTATATAATATCTCGGAATTTTGTCGCAAAAAGATATCAAAAATACAAATATATTTTAAGAGTTGGCTGGGGCATTTGCAGTTTGTACGCGAACTGGAAATATCCAATAAACCTTCAAAATCGGATGCATTTGGGCCTTTTTAAAATGGCAGTAAAACCTAAAAGAACCTGAATTTTTCTACAAAAAATGCAACTTCAAAAGGGAAACTGCGATCAAAGACGGAATTTACGGCGCACTCAATGACGGAAAAAGGTCGTTAAACGGAAAAGGACCAACGCGTAGGAAGGATGGCACACTTGAGGGAATGGAGCGGCAGTCTCGGCAAATATTGTCAGAAATGTGTCGGTGGTTACCTGCGCCATTTGGGAGAAAATCGGCGATTTATGGGCTTTTTTTTCGAGTTTTTTTTTTCTTTAGTGCGTTGTTAAGAGATAAAAATTAACCAGGTCTCCCTGTCTACTCTTTTTAGTTGTTTTGCAATTTAAACAATCGCAGGAAAAAAGCTAAGTTTGACTTGTTCTTTTACGATTTGTTTTTTCTATTTAAACAAAAACTAAAAGCCATACTGTTAATGCAATTTGCCAGAGGTCGGGAGTTCGATCCTCACCACAGAAGGTTTTTCCAAATAAAAAAAATAGGGGTCCGCGGTAATAAACGTTAAGAACCCTGGTTTAGACCCACATGAAAAATGACTTTAATATTAACTAGTCTACAACCTGTTTCCCTAATGCATTGCATTGTCGATTTAAAGAAAAAGTAGTGTATTTATCATCAATATTTTGTTTGGCAATTAATTGCGATGAGCGCTTTATATTTTATGAACCTTTATTGAAAACGGCAGCATTAAGTACGATGCTAAATCACGTCTCGGAGTGTGCGTAGCTTAGGTATTTTCTTGATTGATTTAACGCTGAGTAAGAGACTTGAATAAACATCGTAGAACTGCATTCTACTCGTCTTGACACCATACCACGGGGGCCTTATTTACATATAAGCTTTGAGGGGGTCTTAAATCGTCTTTAACGTTATTTTTTTCGGGGGGGTCTTAAATCGTCTTTAACATTTTGTCTGACACTTGAAACCACAAACAAACTTTGTCAAGTTTTAACAGCGAAGACGGAAAGTTGCGCTACATTGGCCCTGTTTGTGACGAACAATGAGCTAATCAACCTTTGTTTAAAGCTTAAAAGTGGTACTTTGTTTTTAAACAAGGAAATGTCCACTGAATAATAATTTTCTAAACTTGGGTCGCTTTTTTGACAAATGCGATATAAAGGAGAACAAACTATAATTTGAAAACATATATGATCATTAATAATTTCAGTGATTTGATTTTGGCCGAGAAAATTATGTGCAAAATTATAAAAAATTAATTTTTTTGCCTGTAATTCAAGCCTTGTAGAGAGCATAACACCTCTTACAAGGTTACCAAAAGTTCGCGGCGATTCCTAAGAATTCAACCTTTAAAAATCCGATGATAGGAGGGTAATGATCGGCATTAAAAGGTGATTTAGGTGGATATTTGCACAGAGCCACTAAACACGTCGCCACTGGTCGTAAAAAAGCTGGGAACAAACATTGCAAAGTTGGTCGTTCGTTGGCTAATGAATGAACAGCCTTTGTGCAGGAATATACCTGGTGGTCGGATGGCGACAGTGGATTTACAAGGTTCCACGATATTTTCTTTCCGAAAGTCTGGATGCCTATTGGAAATATCGATACTTGGCCGATACTGTGGGTTTGGATCAAATCGATATTCCGATACCTATAACCGATATGTTGGACAAAAACTTTCGCGATTCGATTCGATTCCAAATGCCGTTTCTATATGCTTCGGTAAAATGGAAACGATTAAGTATATTTTTTAGTTTTTGAGGCCAAACTTTACTTTAGCGATTCCACTCAAATATCGGTCGAGCACACTTGACATGGGGTATCATCCCTACTTAGTATTGTTTTCAATCCAATACCTAGTTATCTAACATTTGGGTTGAATCTATGTTGAACGCAATTATTACCCCTTCACAAGTGCTTTTTCTCGTTCAGCAGCATTCGCTCAGCCAAGGCTGTAAGCTTGCAATTGTGAATTGATAAATAATTTCAATGAATGTTATTTAATAAAATCAAAGACATATGCTTGGCCATCATCAGACCTTATAAACTTTCTAAACAGTGTATAGGTTACAAAAAATCTTAATGTTAAAACCCCACGATATTTTGCCGCCAGGCAATCAAAAACATTTTCAGGCCTAAAAAATATCAGGAATTCTAAATATTTTGTAAATCTTGGTGACAGTGAAGCATCGGTAGGATTTTTGTCGGGAATTGTGAAAAATCGGCTAAACATGGTATCACAAAAAAACGCAGGGATGTCTTTTCGCCATTACAAAAACAGAAATTAACAAATAAGCATAACGGTTGGAGGTTGTAGTAGGACGTAAAGTGAATACCAAAGACAATACAGAAGTAGATTGTATTTGTAAACGTTTATAATGAATCTTTTTATTTTATTCGACCTCTGAAGGGTTATTCGAAACGTTCAAAATGCTAGCTACTTCTGTGTGGGCTTTGATATTCATTCTACATCTAACTCCAACCATTATCTTAAGATTTACCGAAACGTTCAAAAGGATACCTACTTCTATATGGGCTTATATATTCTTACAACAAATGTTGAGTTACGTGAGTATTCTTTAGTAATTTCCACCTTCTGTTTATGTTTACCCGCTTTCCGTTCGATAACCTTAGGTTCGCCTCGCTTGTAACACGCCAGGGGAAAGTACGTGACGATCAATAACCACTGCATCAAGCGAAGGTGAGGGCGCATGTAGGAAATTTGCGGAAGGCCGCGGTGACCTTTGTGTACCTGGATTAAACTCAACAACACTAGAGGAGAAAACTGCACGGGGTGGAAGCAACACTAGCTGGGTTATGAAGAACGAATATCAAAACCTACGCAAAAAAAGTTGCATTTTGTGAACGTTTCAATTAATCTTAAGATAATGGCTGGAAGTTGTATTTATACGTAGAAATGATATCAGAGCCCGTACAGAAGTAGGTAGCATTTAGTGTACGTTTCCAACGTCTTGTCATATCTTAATTCTAAGCTAAACTACAACCTCCAATCATCACTTTTAAGATTTATTCAAAATGCTACCTATACTTCTGTGGGAGCTTTTATATTCATTCCGCGTCTAACTGCAACCTATAGCCATAATCTTAAGATTTACGTTCACAAAATGCAACCTACATTAGCATGGGCGTTGTTTAATTCAGCGTCTAACTATACAACCCCAGCTTTAAAGGGGTTCGTTCGGGTCACGTTTAAGGGCCGATTTTAGGGGATATGGCGTCCCATGGGGGTCAGGACCTCTCAACGACATAACAAAAACGTGAAGCCTTTAATCGCTTAAGTTTCCGATCTTTTTTACCACCCATGAGTGTTAGGGGAGGTTTTATCCCCCTTACCCCTCCGGTTAAGTCCCTGGCAACTTCAGCGGTAGTTGTAGTTCGTCGAATTGTGCGATAAGCAAAAACGTCGAAATGACGGAATCGCCATCAATCAGGGTGCGATTTGAAGAGCAGCCAGGTGCTGGGTTCACATTGAGCGCAGGGCTGATCTGAGGCACGTTTGACCTTGCCGACTCAAGGTCAAATATCTCGCCGGTTGGGGTACAAAGTAAAGAAGCCTTAGAATTAGCACCCTTACTTCTGTTAAGGCCGCGGTTCCTTTAGAGGCAATTAATCAGTTAAATTCCTGTCATCTTTGAAGCTACAGGCTTTTATGGATCTGGAGTGAGCGGCTATTAACCACAAGACGCTCTTTTTCCACCGAAATGCAAACATTAAAACGTGATCTTGAAGCCTCGGGTTCGCACTTCTAGTTTTGAACCTTATCATTTTTGAAGTCGTCCTCATAGTTCATAAACTGATAAATCGTCGGTACACAGCTGTGTAAGAGACACGCCAAAGTACATTCCTTGGGGCTTATATGATCTCTACGTGTCGTTAATTGCGTGTTTCGTTATAACACACATGAATTACAAACGCAAATCGTTGATAGGCTCAAGGGGTTCTAAACTTGGGACCCCTTGGGGTACGTGGATTAATTTTGGGGTCCACGAAGGCCTTATTCTAATATTGGTGTATTATTTAATAAATCAAATAAACCTTTCAAACAAAAAGTTCAAAAAGAGATTGAAAACAATAACCAACACTGAAGTAAAAGCTTGGCTTGATCTCGTATAGTAATAATAAGTCTATAGATTTATACTTAACTTTACTTTTATAATAAAGTATAATGTAAAACCCTTCAAAGCCTTGAACTCGCGAAACATCTTAGTTTCTCTTTCGTAATATGGGCCAGAAATCCATAGCCTACCAAGGCTGATCTAAGGTGAAATCATTCCTTGGCCAAATGGGAAGAGAATATAGAATTGCAGCGATTTTTAGCAGATTTTTAGCTTTGATTAAAACTGAGGTGAAATCAGAGAAAGAGAATCAAGAATTTCAGCGGCAACCCAACTGCAGCTTTAGTTTTGATTAGAACCGACGAATTCTGGCACTTCTATTTTTAAACCCGTCGCACTGAGCAACTCAAAGTCCACTAACGTCAGCAAATTCCCTTAAATCTTCGTAGTTCTTGATTCTCGAGTGAGGCCCTTGAGTGGATTCGCGGGCACTTGTGAGACAAGACACATTTGTATCGCTTCGAGCGCCCTCAAGTGTTGACCCCGGCCTTGATCATAGTGTAAGTTAATTACTTCCACAAAACCAAGTCCCCGCTGTTTTCTGGGCGCCCATTTAAACCTTTAAGCACCATCGGCCGCTATTGTCACTTTGAGTGCCGGAAAATAAAGTTTAGAGCAAACTAATTAGACGTAGAGTGAATGTATCAAAGCCCATACAGAAGTAGGCAGCATTTCGAATGTTTCCAATATATCTTTTCTAGGTTGAAAATAACGAGATGTTGGAAACAGCCTTAGAATTGATGAACATCTCAAAAATCACACAATTTACTCAACTTCTTTGACATAGGTTTGAATATGGGTCACCTTAGGTTTTATATTGAATGCTTTACAACAGTGCCTCCCAACCAGTAATGGGTCGCGAAGTTATTTCTATGTTACAGTTCTATTAGATCGGGAAATTATAGCATTATTATTAAGTATACATTTATGCAACAATGTAACATATACGTAACAATGAGATGTTCTGTGTCCCATTAACTATGTTAGTGCGTAGGCCAGTTGTAAACATGCAGATTTTATGTAAGTTCATTTGTTTGGTCTTATCTTATTGTAAGTCGCACAATGATACTTGGTATTAAAAGTGGTTCGCGAACTGAAAAAGGTTGGGAAGCACTGCTTTACAATATGGCACAGCAAATTTTTAACATACTGTTAAGCTAGGGTTATGAAACCCGTTTTGTGAGCTACTCCACATTTTTGCGTGCTTTATGATGACGTCATACGGTGAAATCTCTTTCGGCGACGGGACTTTCCCCCAAATTCCTTGCCATGTTATCCACAAACTTCCGTCGCTGTCTGAAGTATATGTTTGCTCAAGTGGGCGTTAACATTAACACAATGTTTGTTTCAAATATACCGAAACATTTAGTTTGCAGTAAAAAATATGAATAAAAAAATGAACTTACTATGACTATTTGTGCAATTGTTTTCTCAACAAACATATTAAAATCACAAGGAGCTCATATGTTAACTGAAATGGTTTGCTAAATTGTACTTTTTTCCTTTTTCTACTTCGTCCTGGTTGTGTGAAAGCAAGTCGAGATTTTAATGCAATTTGTCGTTACACAGTTCCACCTGATTTCAACTTTATACGTGTTTATCATTGTGGATAAAACTGTACCTCATGGGACTAAGTTATCTAACGTTTGTGCTGCTTCTGTCAATTGAATTAGGTGCAATTTAAGTGGGAAATATGCAGCCATTATTTTAAAACTGTACCCCACGGAATAAGGTTATTCAATTTTTGGAGCATAATGGTTGGAGGTTGTAGTAAGACGTAATAAGAATATCAAAGCTCATACGGAAGTAGGTATCATTTTGAACGTTTCGAATAAATCTTTATTCATTTTCAACAGATCCTACTTTTGTATGGGCTTTGATATTCTTATAAGGTGATTCAACATTTGTAAATTAAATTAAGTGTCAGTGAAAAATATGCAGCTAATTGGTCGAAACATGTGATTTTTTTAAATGCTTTGTTATGAAGTTTTTCTGGCAGAAGTTTGCAGAAACAAGAGGCACCCAAGTAGTGTTCGAGCATGAAATATCATATTTTCCTGCTTGTCTTGAATACGTGGGCGTTACTAGGTCGTTATTATGCCGCTCCACAAAGCGAAACGAGTTAATAGAGCGGAGAAAAAATGACATTCCGTTAAGCCGAGAGAAAAACATTTGGTAACACGAGCCTCCGCCCACACATTACGTTCTTGTGAACGTCGGAATGTCGATTAAACGTAACGTAGCCACGTCGCTTTTTTCTACTTCTGTTTTTTGTTCAGGCGTCCATTCCTAAGTGCGCCCAAGCGTTAAAAGTCCTTTGAGGTCGGAAACAATGCGGTGTATTTCAATGGTATGACGTTATCGAGCTTGTTAGGTTCTTTGACTGGCAATGGTTGCTGCCCAGGGTGGCAATTTCAAGAAAGCCTCAAAACATTTGAACTTCCAGATCCCTAAAAAGCCTTTCTTCACTAATCGGGGAGTCGAACTCTAAACCCCTGGAATTTGAATTGCGCCCAATTTGATTTTGAAGGGGAGAGCAACCTGAAGACAGCGGAATGTGTAAATTGTTTATCCGCCGCCCAAAGTCGCACGTTCTCACGGCATGACGTCACTGGGAGGCAATGTTAACGACTGCTAAAGTACACCCAGGAAGCTGAATTGGCACCGGCAGGGCTCTGAGTCTGATATTCCCGGTCTGTTTTAACAAGGCGTTTGCGCTTGCTAGTTTCAAGAAAAAGTCAATTCCTTACACCTTCGGATCGTAAACCCGGCTTTATTATTAAGAGCCTTCTGAAAATTGAAGTGAAAGCAAAGACTTGTAATTGTAACTCGTACAACTTAACTTTTTTATCTGTTTTGTTTTCCTAACTCCTCTGCCGCGGCTGAACAACTGAGGCTGGTTTTGTCCACATTAGATACAATTTATTTAGATATAATTACGCAACAACTTCTTTATTTAACAAAAATATTTAGATTTGCATTCCAACATAAGTTTTATAAATTTAGTTGTCTATAAAATCTGCAGTGGAAGCATATCCGTAGTGTGTGTGTGTATTGTGTCTTTGCGTTTATATATGTGTGTGTATGTGTGTGTGTGTGTGTTGTGTGTGTGTGTGTGTGTGTGTGTGTGTGTGTGTGTTTGTGCGTGTGTAGTGTGTCTTTGCGTTTATATATGTGTGTGTGTGTGTGCGTGTGTAGTGTGTATTTGCGTTTATATATGTGTGTATGTGTGTGTGTTGTGTGTGTGTGTGTGTGTGTGTGTGTATGTGTTTGTGCGTGTGTAGTGTGTCTTTGCGTTTATATATGTGTGTGTGTGTGTGCGTGTGTAGTGTGTCTTTGCGTTGATATATGTGTGTATGTGTGTGTGTGTACGTGTGTATTTGTGTTTATATGTGTGTGTGTGTGTAGGTGTGTCTTTGCGTTTATATATGTGTGTGCATGTGTACGTGTGTGTGCGTGTGTGTGCGTGTGTTTGTGTGCGTCTGCAGTGTGTCTTTGCGTTTATATATGTGTGTATTTGTGTGTGTGCGTGTTCGTGTGCGTGTGTAGTGTGTCTTTACGTTTATATATATATATGTGTGTGCATGTGTACGTGTGTGTGTGATTGTGTGTGTGCGTGTGTTTGTGTGCGATTATGTCTTTGTATATATATATATATATATATATATATATATGTATATATATATATGTGTGTGTGTGTGTGTGTGTGTGTGCCTTTGTGTGTGTATTTAGCGCGGGACAATTTCTTTTCCTTTGATAATTAAAGAACCTTGTCCCAATTTTGGCAACAACTCTATATTTTCTCCAGCCAAGGTGCTTATTACAGCAAGTCCACATTTAAGTCGCTTCTTGGAAGCTTGATACCCATGACTTCTCCTAAAGCATTCCAAACAATTCCACCGACCTCCAATCCACTGACGTTGACCTTTGAGCGTTCCGCATCGCTGGTTTTAACTCTTTGTCAAACAGGTTGAAATCCCCCAGACAGACCCGTTTTGTAAATACACCGCTTTTGTGAGTTTCGGAATGCTTAGAGCTGGATTTGCGGAAAAAGTGTTGAGAATATATCGCACCCGTGTGTTGTCTGTTGGCTTATAGTCTTTATACACCGCCGGGTTATGTTTGACTAGTATTACTACAACGCCAGTCGTATCCCTAACAGACACATTAATTTACGGGGACCGTGTTGAGCCTAAGCTATGGCTTTCAAGCCAAGGCCTATAGTGGTTACGAACAGGCCTCCTGGATTTGGGGGGGGCATAATTTTTCAAATATGACGTCACAAGTTACGTCATTAATTGATCTTTAGAAGCTTGCTATTCTCGAGCTGGTGTGCACACATGTTAGGCTGTTGACACATAAAAAGTGAAAAAGATTTCAGGCTGAAAAAGCTGAAAAAGGTGAAAACTTCAGGCTGAAAAGATTCACTTGAGATGGGAAAAAATAAAAAATTTGCGCAAACCGAAAAAAACGTTCGCAATTAGGTTTTAAAGTTAGCAAAAAATATAGTTGGTGGGGCCATGGCCTCTTGTCTAGCCTGGATCCGTCCCTAGTGACGAGAAAAAAATGTCGCTTTAGTTAAAATGTTCGACTTGAATGTCGAAAAAACTTTCATCTCAAATTTACATTCTCTGGTAGCATTGTGTATCCCTACTATATAGCTGTACAATCTTTAGACGAACCCAGTAGTTATACTAAGACCGTAACTTCAGCACATAAAGCCGTCTCTACGCACTGCTGGCCCTGGATTGAGCTTGCTTTTGTGCTGTGCGTATCACCCAGATTATAATTACCCTGGAATTTTTCCCATGTTCATATCCCCGTTGTAGCAGGCCAAACTATGTAAACCTTTCAACGTTGGTGTTCTAAACTTCAAAGCTACAGCTAACACCATAATAGCAACTGGAAAAACAAGCCGAGTCGGTAATTTAATTTGTCCCTTTATTGAAATTAATTGTCGCTGGTTGCCAGGGGTTTGACCTTTGACCTTGGTCGAATTTCGTAAGCTTTGTTGCCGATTTTTTTCTTACGATTGGGGTGTTTTAAACTTTAAATTGTCAGTGGACTTGGCAGCTGTGACTATAGTTTTAAATGATAGGATATGTTTGAGTTCGATGACAACATTGATAACAACAAACACTTGTTTATATTAATTTATGTGTATGTGAAATCTAAAACTCCAACAGAAATAAATAGTATCAACTAGCGATAAACAGCGTATAAACTAAATTGAAAACGATGTTTGTAACTACCCAACCTTCAGCCATTATTATTTTAAGATTTATTTGAAACGTTCTCAAAATGATACTTACTTCTGTATGGGCTTTGATATTCATTATACATGTAACTACCATTTTCTTACAGTTATTTTATCTTTAAAAACAGTACAAAGTTTGCCTTGGCATTCAGGTCTAAACTTTTTCACCCAGTGACCTCTTGTCAAATTGAATTTGAAGCAATTTGAAGTACAGACTCAAAATATATATTTTCCTTTCCTTGTCAACTAAGCGTTAAACATCCGAGGTAACTTGACACTTTCGCGTCCAGGTGCCTAAAATTAATTAAAACTTTGCCCGAAATTTCACGGTGTGAATTTGTCAACAATTTTCGAGCTCGTCTGTTCTTTTTCTTGACCAGAAAATAACAACAACTAAAAATCGCGGAAAAGTCTCATTAAATTCAAATAAATTAAGTTTTTGTTACAGCGGTTGAATTAGCTCCAGGTTCTGCTACTTTGAATGGAATTCCACTTGAGTTGATTTGAAACAAATTTTCCATCCTGACACAAATATGAGGTTTCTTTTTGAAAATCGTTTGCAACCATTCAAAAGTGTTAGCTCGAAAAACCTTCATTCCTATCTAAAATACTCGATATAAAAGGTTGTGTCACTATAATAACTCTAATTATGTGTATCTCGAGTTGTTATGATTATGGTACGACATTATTTGGTGAAAAAAAAAATGTATTGCTGAGGTTAGCGCAAGTCCATCGTATAAACCACATGCGATATTAAAAAAATAATATAAAACATAAAAATGTTTATTGGGAAACGAAAAGAAAATGAATAAAAGGCAATAAATACACTAAAAACAGTGGTTTTAAACTTTATATGATTGGTACACCGAAAGCCATTGCAGACTCACCGAATCTGTCGATCAATTCGGTGTAATCGTTGGTCAAAAAGCAGCTTCAGAAGGGCTAGATCTTAGTGGTCAACATGCACATATATATGTGTGTGTACATTTCATTGATTAAATGATTGGCTGATCCTTCCATAGGCTCTCAACGATTTGTTTCCCTTCAACGTAACTAGGGAGGTCCATAAAGTTCTAATAAGGGCCACAGATTTCAGTTGGATAAAAATACTATAGGCATACGCGCCCAGTTTAAAAAAACAAAACCACTGCTTCAATCCATACATTTGAGTTTAACTGACGAATGGATAAAATACCATTGAGGTAAGGGTTGGGGATAAAGCTAGTTACATAAAGCTAGTAAACGCTGACGATAGTAGCCTAATTATTACGTCTGTTGCTGAAAATAAGGCATTCATGGCGGCCAATATTTATTCCAGACAACTGCCATTTAACCGAGTTCAGAAAGACTGCCGCAAAATTAATAGCCAATCTGCAGCAATAATAATTCGTGATTTTTGCCTTCAAGCGTCACCATTTTAACTACACAGGCCGCCAGTCACAAATTTCAGATTATGGCTTGTTCGATTTATTGCGTTTTACGGCTTTCTAAGCAAACAACTCTCGACATTATGCAGTTAAAATGTAAATACTTTATTACCTGAACCTGAATTCAACTTAACTAAAACAAATAGGTTACATGTTTAACTGTTTGTTGTAGGCTTAAGTACTTAACCCCTTAAAATGTCTTGTTGAATAAAATCAACAGTCAAATTTGTTGGAAACTTTAAGCAACCTTATCCTCCACAAAACAAATTACATGCTTAGGTTAATCCCCTGCAAATAAAAGAGCTCAGGAGGTTACAGTGTGGGAATTAATACATAGATCTGCGCCAGATAACGGGCAAGAATCAAGTTGTGGCAAACAGTTTTTAAAGCCGGAAATAGAAACGACGCCAACCTTGCAGAATCGCGTGTTTGGAAAAATACTTTGCATTTGGCCGTAACCGGCCCCGGGCGTTTAAACGGTCAGATAAAGCACATTTGACCTCTTTACCTTGCGTCCACTTTGACCTTTATAGCCCCAAGGTCAAAAAGCAGGGGCCTGTCTTTATCGGGTTGCATGGGCCGCATCTTGGGTAGCTGTTTAGGAAATTACAGTTGCTAGCACACGGGACAGGCGATGTGTGGGCCCAATGTGACCTTGAATGTCGCCTGATTAGACAACTAAAGTCTGGGTCATTGTTTGGTAATAAAGTGACAAAGTGGGTCGCGCGCGCTTCACAAAAGAGGCTTAATTTACGAGGCTTTGTCCACTGGCGTCAGGAGTCTAGGTAACCGAAGATCCCAAGGTGTTATATCCGTTTGCAATTTAGGCGCCTTCGCAGCCTATGCTGGATATGGGACGAGTGCTTAATTAATCCATTAACACTGTCACCTTTTGTGGCGACTTTTTTGCTTGCTTTAGCAGGACATCCAATGCTTTTTCTCACCTGGTGAAACTGGTAGAAACTGTATCAATTAAGTCCGCCACTTCCGACAAGTAATTGAGGTCATTCTTAACTTGCAAAATTACCTTTTCGCCCAAAAGTTACAAACTGCAGCAAATGCAGTTTTAATTAGAGTTAAATACCAAAAACTAAGTAATAAGACACAATTTAGACTAAATTTGACCACGGTATAACGTGCAATTTAATATCCTATTTCCTGTAGGCCTACAAATAACTGAAATATAAGGCTATAAAATGTAAATTATTAAATGCTTTGCTTCATTAAAAAAACAGGTAGTAGAGCCTATTACATCCATATCACATCGATTTTTGTAACATTTTAAATTAAATGAGATTTGTCACACAAAAACAGATTTTAAGCCATATGGACCACCTTGTACCAAACTTGACCTTCAGCCCCAAAGTCAAACCCGGCTGTCAATTTTGGTTTCCCATGCGCATTTTCACACCGACTCGGCAGCAGGTGTACATTTTGACGTCATTGTCATGCATGAAAAATAACCTGCGGGTTCTTGCAAGGCTACACTTTTGCCAGTGCGTGTCATGTTGCACTCGTGATGGTCCTGGGTGATATTAGCAAGCATAACAACTCATAAAACCTTAAACAAGATCACAAGAGGACAGTTAGTCACTTAAAGCCACTCCAAAACCTGTTGAAAGGTCAAGTTTCAATCCAAGTGACAATATTTCTTTACAATTTTGTTTTTTGATTTGTACAAATGGAAAACAATCAACTTAAACGCTGTCTCGGTCGTAGTTCATGATTTATTAAATCTATAAATTTGTTTAACCCTTAATCACCAATATAATGCGGATACTTTTAATTTCTATGTTTTCAGATGCGCAAGATTTAGTTTAAAAGGCATTGTTTAAAAATTGTGACGCAATAATATTTCACAATAGCGGAAGAATACGAACAATTGCGCCAAACTAGATTTCAGTGCGAGAAAGTTTGCAGAAGACATTTTAATAAGTTGTTTATTACTTTAAAATAAGTGTTACTCAACCAAAAGCTAGAGAAATTAGTTCATGTTGTTTTGTTGAACTGAAAGCGTTACAACAATTGTTTTTTCTGTCTAGAAAAGGGAAAACTTGTGTTGTCAGATAAAGTTGGGGTTATGCTTCGAAGAATTTATCAGTCAAATTTTGTTTAGCCTATAGCTGTAGTTTGTTAGGGAACATTGTTTTAAACCAGTAGATGTCAAATTGTGTACCTTAATTGATTCTTAAGGGTTTGCTAACTTTTGTAGTTTTAGAATATAACCTTTTAGGGCGCTAATCTCGAATGCTAGTACTTTTTTTTTACAGTAACGAAACGAGTTCTTAAAATTTAAGTTGCAAAAAGATATAAATACGGAAGAATAAATAAAATATTCGAAAATATTTTGTGTTAGTGTGCAATCATACTTGACCCACCCAAACCCAACTTGCACCCTATAATAATGTTAGCAATATAAACCTTTGCACGAAGATGTGGTAGGATTCTAGAGCAGCGCCCATAAATCTTAGTTAGTTTCAAGCCTTAAAAATTTTGCGTAGTATTATTATATTCAATATTTAATAAAAATACTTGACCCACCCTAACCCAAACGCTAACCCGCACCTTAACCCAAATAATGTGCGCCGGGTAGGATTCTACAGCAGCGCCAAATTTTGCGATATAAACCCCATAAATGCTATTTTTCATTGCAACTCAGCGATACTTCACGCCCTAATGACGTCACTGGCGTGATTTGGGCAACATTGCACCACATAGATCTTTTTCAGTCGGTTAGGAAACAACTGAAGAATTATGAGTTTATCCGAAAACACTTAGTCACCATGCGCAGCAGTTTACGCTCAAATATGCCGAGTCACGGTTACTGCCAGCCTATTAGTTCTCAGCCCGTTGTGAATGGGAAAGACTAAAACATCCCTCTTTTTGGAAAACCGTGATGTTCAACTGTTTAATGGTGCCTTTCTGAATAAGAACCATTATAATGTTATGGGACTGGTTTGATTGACGTTCTTGTTTTTTTATTACCATGAAAATCAACCGCGGAATGATTTTATTTTCTTGTATGCAAATATAAATACGACTGATTGAATGATTGCTTAGTGTAAAGATTTTACGCTAAGATCTGCAAACATTTTCACATAGGCGTTTTATAGGTAGGTGATGTAGTTACCTTGTTGTTAGTGAATGTAATCGTTACAAGCCTACCTCATTTTAAATTTTTGTGTTTCGATATGTTCAAATATAGCTGTTTAGTATGTTTTTCTTTGTATAGGGGAGTGCGAAAGTAGTTGAGATTTACAAAACATCATTGCCTATAAACTTTCGTTTGAAAACACCTGTTAAAAGCCAATATATAAAAAGGTTGTATGTTCTTTGTTACTGATCAATTTGATCACATGACAACAAATTGTAGCTGGCTTGAAACGTTTACTATCCTTAGTATCCTAGGATAGTTGGCAAGTTATATCGCTACTGCCTTATCGTGTAAATATAAATGATATGGTGATGTAATCTTGGGCTGCAAATTTGTTTTTATTTGCTTAGTGTGCCGCAGACTACAAAAGTTTTAGAACCACTGCTAGAACGACAAAAAAATGTATAAATCGTCCCGCGAATTTGCTTTTGATTAGTCTGTACAACAAAAATTTGAAAACCCTGCTAGAACGACGAAAAAATGTATAAATTGTCCCGCGAATTTGCTTTTGATTAGTCTGTACAACAAAAATTTGAAAACCCTGCTAGAACGACGAAAAAATGTATAAATCGTCCCGCGAATTTGCTTTTGATTAGTCTGTACAACAAAAATTTGAAAACCCTGCTAGAACGACGAAAAAATGTATAAATTGTCCCGCGAATTTGCTTTTGATTAGTCTGTACAACAAAAATTTGAAAACCCTGCTAGAACGACAAAAAATCCACTCGATGTCACTACAGAGCGGCACATCGCGACCTCCCATTCAAGCAGCTCACACGGGATTTCCCTATTTTTCTCGCGTGTTTTCAGTCTCGCTGACGTTTTAGGCTACGCCTTAAAAATTGCGTAATCCATCTCGGCGGTTGCGAAACTGCGAACGGTGCTGCTACAGTGCAAAGCGTAACGGCTGGTGCCTCTCAAACAAGCGCTTTGCAAGCTGTGGGTTACAAGCCGCTGTAGTGGATATTGTTAATGCATTTCAGGCTGTTTAGTTAAATCGGAAGCTTTGGCGTTACGTTATTCATCGCGACTGGCTCCGGTGGAGTTTTGGCGGGAAAGTGCGTGATTACTCGTAGGGGAATGTGCGGGAGGGCTCGCTCGTCGCGCCAGCCAATTACAAAGAGAAAAAGAGAGGCGAGGAGTGGAGACTTGACCGTTGACTGAACATCTCGCGCCAAAGCCTCACAGCTGATTTTGTGTAGAACGTCGAACAGTCGTTTGATGCGAACCGCTTGGCAGAAATTGTGGTGTTTTTGTAGCCAAATGCCTGTGTTAAAGCACGGAAAAGGCAGTTTTAGAGAAAAATGTTACGATGGTGCTATGTTTGAAGTGTTATTTGCGTTGTTGAATGTTGGCTTGTGACAGTACATTAGTGTAGCATTTATTTTGAGACAAAGTACGATCTAAATGTTATATTCTCTCATATAAATGTGCGTAATATCAAATTAGAGCATGCGAAGCAAATTTAAAGACGACATTTTAATTTCTTGCGTAATATTTGTTTAAGACTCGTTAATTTAAGAGTAGTCCAAACAACGTAACATGTTAGCTTGCACAGTGTTTAATACCAATTGTACAACGATGTTTAATTGAGGTATTAAGTTGCAGCAAGTCGTTAGTCTGCAAAGTGACTTAAAAGCCCTGCGAATAATAAGTGGGCCAACCGAGCACCGTCGTTTCGCCTTCTTTCCCTTTTCAAGTCTCGCTTAAGCTTCCGCGGCACCTTTTCCCTTCTATCGCGGCACACCACAGGAAAAAGGCGTTTTGATTGCGACAAGTGTATTAAGTTTCGCGAAAAAAACAAGTAAAAAACGCTGCTTGGTTAGTGGCGCTAGCTGTGCTTAACTTGCCGCTGCTCCACTGGCTTCTGTGGGGTGCTCGTACCTTTTTCGCCAGTTCCTGTTCGGCTTATATAGCGCCAGTCGCAGCCAACGCGTCACTTTTAATGGAAGTGGTTGGCCTTTGGCTTGCTTCTTACAACACTCTGTAAAGTTGCTTCGGCCAAATGTACCACCTTAAAGCAGGGAGTAGTTTTTAAAGGCTTCTGTCTGGCCGATTTACGCAAGCTTTTCTCGCGGTGCAAGAGTCATTGCAGGCCCGTGCCAAGCAGCTATTTCCAGCGGTGCGCCAGGCATTCGCGTTTTAGCAGAGTTGCAATTTAAGCCTTGCTGTTTTCTCATTCTTAGTTGATCAGAACGCGGACATAGTTCCAAGCTGCAATTCAGGTTTAGTTTTTCAGTTGCTTGTTGGAGTTGTATTGAGAAGATTGTAAAGATGCTGTTTGAGTTTAGTTTAGCAAAATAACTTTTTAAGTCAGCATAGTATTTTCACAGTTTTAATTTACTGCTTTAAGCTAGAATGCGTTCAACAAACATTTTCGGTAACATGTATAAACGATTTTCAGCAATTTGTTAAAAAAATCAATAAAAATTTTAGCAAAGCAACAAAATACTGCTACTTGATATTAACTTAAAGTTGAAAACTGAAACATACATACACAATTTGTGTTCTGTGATTTTAAAAAAAGTTTGCAATTTTATCCTCAAAATGTGCTTGATTTTAACCTTAAAGATTTCTTTGTACAGGTTAATTCGGCATTAGTTGCTGGTGCATAACAGTGAGCATAATGAAGCCCACTACTCCAGGCGACCACCACCAAATGATGCCGTCCACCAATCATTGCGACGACGGCCTTGGCCCATTCTTCTACACAGAGATGGACGACCAGCAGCCCTGCATATCCAACCTTGGCTCGTACCCAAACGACGAAATCTGGAAGAAATTTGAACTTATAACCCCCCCGCTGTCCCCACAACACTCAACCTCGTCAGAATCGGACAGTGACAGCGAAGTTGATCACATATTCAGCCGCCCGCCTGCCGACGACACCCTAAACCAAGTCAGCGACTTTTTGGACGAATATCTGCATTCGCACGAAGATAGCGACTACATCGACAGCAACGAAGACTCCGCAAATAGCTTTGAAGACGCCATCTCCGGCAAAAAACTGATTAAAGATTGCATGTGGAACGGCTACGGACATAAACCGCACTCCGAGGTGCCCAGGCGCTGTAGGAACGATTCGCCGGCTTCCAGCTGCCTAATTCCCGCCAACGGTTTCGTTGACCCGAAGGCTGTCTTTCCCGACCAGAAAAGCGACAATGAGAGGAAGACTGAATGCGCTAAGCCGATCGCCCTTAAACGACAACGTAGCGACGGTGGAGACAGCCATAGCGATTCAGGTTGGTCAACTTTCATGATATTTTGCTTTTTGTGCTTGAAAAGAATGAAGGGTAAATTTGCGCAAAAAACTTGTGAAAAGTGTAAAAAATTAATAATTTTCAATCTGCATCTGGTGTCAATTGCAAAGCACAAAGTTCGAAATTATGGCATTTCAATAAAAAACGGCTTTTATGTAATATTTACCTTTGATATTTGCAAGGATTTCCTTGTAACTAAAATACTCCAAATGCCTGTAAAACAGTGTACACAGTGTATAACAGTATTTATAAGGTTGGAAATAATGACTGAGGTTTTAGTTAACCATAGAAGAAATTCTTAAGCCCATATAGAACTAAGTATTAAAAGGCCAAATTGGAGTATATATTTTTGGAAAATTCATAAAACTTTTTTTGAAACCTATGTAAAGAGTTACATGTTGCTGCGTAGACTTTAAAATTCATTTACCTTTACAATTTTACCCGTTAAAACTTAACTACAGCGAACTTGGTAGCTAGTTGTGTGAATCGTGTCGCATCTTCGCTATATTTAACTCGTCGCGGCAAATTGATTGACATCTTGAGCGTACGAAGTAGCGACTGTAGCTGGCCTTTGAGCTGGCGTTAACGTTGTGGCCCCAGGTTGCGCCAAGGCTTGGAGATCCCAGCCGAGATAAATCATTCCCTGTGCGGGCTTCGGAAATGGTCGGCTCAGTGCTTGTTTTGTCTGGACGCAGCCCCGTTTAAATGCGTTAAATGCAGACGGCGCCCGAAGCCAATTGATGTTTACGCCTAGATTCACTTAACAGATCATACGGCATTTAACTGTATTCTGTAATGTTACTAAATCCCGATTTTTAAATTGTATGGTGTTTTTAGTGGCCAACACGGCGATAAAAAAGTAAAATCTTAAAAAAGGTCAAGTTGGAAATGAACATTAAGTTTACATTTTACGGTGTGTTTGTCCTAATTATTTTATTGCAAAACCAATTTATTGACAATTTTTCATTAAAGGACTTGAAAAATTAGCTAAATTTTAAATTTACTTTATAAATAATTCAAGTTGTGTGCACTGGCCGTGGTCTTGCGGCGATAAGATTGGCGAAAAAACTATCAAAAACTTGTCACTCGTCGCTGTGTGCTCGCTTGAACAGAGCTCGCCAAGCGATGTGTCAACAGCCGGGTTAGTGGCTCCAAATTGTGGCGAAACAGGTCGTCCGTGACCCCCTACACCGATAACGATTTACTCGCCACAAGCTTGTCCATTAAAGTTAACTGAGCATGAAAAACCGTAACTTTCGCGTCTCTGTTCGCCCAGTGGGACGCCGAGTGATTTTTTAATTCATTTCCGACTTTCTTTCCTTTCTTGGCGCCCGCCGCCGATTGATTTCTTGCGCTTGGCGATACGAGACACGTTTTATGGGTGGCGGTAATTGCTGTTCGTGATAGATGAGTGCTTATGGTGAGAGTCAAAACTCAATTGCAAGTTGCAAACATGAAAGATCCTTCCGCTTAAACTTCTCACCAGACTGCTTTTACAATGCGATGATTTTGAGCTGTTAGGAGCAATTGCGCACATTAGCGGTAAACTAAACAGTCTTGGGCAAACAGGCGTGACACGAAGGGAAATCGTAATTTGAAGAGAAGAAGCGTAATTTGCCTTCATGCTAGCTTCCCGCTGGGAACGCGCACAGGTTAAAGGAAAAATGTCTGCAGCTGTTTTGTAGTTTCCAGTGATTCGCGTTTTAAGTCGTCCATTTGGGAATAGCAGGACGCCAGTTGCCAAGGCCGAGCGAAAATTTCCGCGTCTGTGTTGCATCACAATGCCCTTGACAGATTACGTCACCGTCGCCAAACCGCAAATAAAATTTCGCGAAAAAGTTAAAAAGAAAAAAACTCCAGTCCCCAAGGAGCAATGATCAGTAGTAGTGGCCTTGCAAAAACTCAATATGTTGTGTCGCTACTGTGTCAGCGAATAACGGGCATTGTTTGCGAACAAGCGATCGATGATGAGTCACCTTATCTCAACAGACGGGAAGTTAGTAGAGAGTGATTCGCTTAGCGCCGCTGGAAGCTTTATAAAACGCACACTAAGGCACCTTATGATCGCTCCAGTTTCCGGCGAAAAAACGCATGGAAAGTCCCGACGTTAAATTGAGCGATTGCTCTTGTGTGTTCGCTGCGCGTATGTTGTTGCTGTTTCAAGTTTGCCGACACGAAGGTTGCCCCGAGGCGACAAACTGTTCTGCTTTGCATCCAGGCCTGTACAGTAAAAATACATCGACAAATTTTCACTGCTTCGCTTTATAACGTTTTGGGGTTCATTTTTACCTGTACTATGCTCACTTTAAATGAAATAGAGTATGTGTTATTCAAACTACGCACTTAATATTACATTTTAATTTTTACATGATGTCTGCTTTGTTCTAATATTATTTTGTAAGCGTTAGTGCTGTTTTTTTGTACACTCAGTTACAAATGCAGGACCTAAAATGCCTTGCGTCTTCAAAGGGAGCTTTGGTGCCCCCCTGCGGCGCGCCTCTCATTAGAAGGTCGCCCATCGTTCGGCCAAGGTCATTACCGCCCCGCTCGCCCCTCACCTGGCAACAAAGTGCCCTGGCAAATCCCCAAAGTAGAACGGCACCGCCTCAACTCGCAGCTTCGTTTCCCTTCAACTTCTGCCGCCCATTGATGTTATTCTTGCCGGTCGCACTCGGTCAAGCGGAAAGGCATTTAAGTCACGGCCACCCGCGTTCCCCAAGCTTTGTTAGCCCCTGTTTAGCCCGTCCTTAGCCCGAATGCGTCAAAGCTGGCGCTCCAGGATGATTAAGGCCGGTCTTATTGCCACTAGGAGAACCATATAACGCCTTAGATTTGTTAGACACTTTCAAGGTAAAAAATTGATGCTGAAAATTTATAAAGAGGAAAATCGAAACTTTTAAATGTTACCTACTTCTATTTGGGCTTTGATATTTTTTTGCGTCTGACTAAAACCATTAAACATTCAGCTCAAAAGGTCAAATTTGGCCACATTAATTTAATTCCTGTTTTACCACCTTAAATTCGTGCCCAAAATGACCAAAAATTGCAAAAAATAGCAGGCCGTGTAAAAGCGGTGGCACTTAACAGACTCCGCCCAAAAAATCGTTCCGTTTTCTCTCTGGAATTCCAGGCAGCGGCCTTAGCTCGTTTCATCGCAAGACTTCCAACTGTTGCAACCTTGGAAAGCTTTCCGACAGCGCCACTCTTAGCTGTTAATCCCTGGCACAGAACCCCGGCCATTAGCGCGCGATCGCCACACTTCACTGCGACCAGGAACTAGTTGGCGTTTTGCATCCGAAACTTAATCACTGCCCTCGTTTTAACATCCTATTGCAGCGTCCCGGTTAGAGTTTCATTTGTTTATTTCCGACGGTTTAAATTACATTGTTAGGAAACGACTCGTTCTAATTATAGGTCGTGTTACGTTTCTGAGCAATTTTTTTGCATGTTTTCCTGATTAGATTCAGGATTTGCAACTTGACAACTTTAAAAAAATAAAAAGCTAAAAATGGCACAGCGAAAACACCATATGGTCATGATAAATCTCTAAATAGAAGTTAAACGCCTTCAAAAAGTGTTGTTCAGTCATGTGAGGTATGACGTAATTCGGGCGAGACGCCATGAAATATTAACCAGCGCGAAATAGTCGAGCTTTTGATCGCGTGTCCTTAGTTCAACCAGCTTAACATTTCGCCAATCAAACGCTTCAAAATATGATCCAGTTAGTCGCAAAATTGCGGCCTCTCCTTTGCTTTTGTGTGGCCTATTTCGGCCGGTAATGTTATGACGGCGTTTTGCTAGCTTCACGTCAGTTTTCCTGGCTGGCTCTAGGTTTGGGCTTTGCCGGCGTAAGCACTTATTTGCCTCTGCTCATGCATTTTTTATCGGCCCTGGTCGATATTAGCAAACAGCTGCGTGGCAGAATGGCTACGGCGAAAAAAACGACTAAACTGCGAGCGAACTTACGTTTTCACAAACGCCCAGCGCTAACAAGTCTCTATGATGCGGGGGTTTAAACACGCGGAACCCCTGGAGAATTGAGGCCGGCCGTAGGCGCTTTTGACAGCCAAAACGCTAGGTTTGACCAAAATTTGCCACTCAGCTTTATCCACAGTCTTTTATGCCTACGTGAGTAAAACAAGCGCCGAAAAAACACTACTAATTACAAATGTGTTTGTTTAAAATTAAGCCGGTGTAAACCCCATTCAGCCATAAGCTTGTCCACTTGCTAAAACCGCGTTTTAATTGCCATCTCTCAACACAAATCTGCAGTTTCAGCGAAACTTTAAAAGGTGGCAATTTACCACTTCAACATTAAACCGGTCATCGAGGAAAATGTAAGAAATCCCGAGCGCTGGAGCTTTCTCTCTGTGTTGCAGCATTAAGCGTGTGCCCTTTAAAAGCACTTGGAGGTTTGGGATTAAGCGGGAGTGACCGGGTTAAGGTGTAATTAGTCGCAGGTTGCAAATAGTAGCTCGCACAAGTGGATACACTCTCGCTTTGTGAGCAGCTAATAGTTTTAATTCTTCGCCCGTGTTTAAACTATGCCTGTTATCTCGCGGTTTATTTCGCCGCCTAATTATTTTATTAATAGCTCGCCTTATTAGGCTGGGAATGTTTTCTTTGCAAGTTGCAAGGCTTTTTTGCAATTGCAGCTTGACAAAAACTTTAAAAATAATTATATTACATCATAGTAAGAATATCAAAGCCCATATAGGAGTAGGTATCATTTTGAACGTTTCGCATAACTCTTTATTCATTTTCCATATATGATTTAACATTCAGTATGATGACTAATTAGTTCAAAGGTTCATTCGTTCGAATTTACGGGCGAATTAAATCGATAGTTTTTTTGGCCAATTTTATCCCCAAAACGTCTGGGATTTAAAATTGGAATAAAAGAATTCTTCTATTTGGTAAGCAAAGGCCACCCAGTTCTCCTGTTGAAGGTTAATTCCTTTTGTGCCGAGGCCAATATTAATCTTCACACTCCGCTTCGGCCTCCACAAAATGCCGAATACTTTTGCGCCGGCCCCTTTATTCGCTTCACTGGCAATAAATGAAAATAAAAGCGAGATAGAAATGAAAGCGAAACGTGATGGAGCGATGTCTGGCCTTCTCACCGACATAAATCTTCTGCAGCGCTTTGTAGAGCAACCTCTTGACGCGGCCCGTGTTTACAAAAGAAATAACTCGCCCGTGATTCGTTTTGTTGCTGCAGTAATGAGCCGACCGGCCTCTCCCGACAGTTGTGTGTTTTTAATGGGCGACGATACAAGGCTAACTGGCCGTATCATCTCCGTTATCCTACTTCCGTATCCCGGGTGATAAGACCCCCACCCCCTGTGTGTTGTGTGCCCCTGTTTGCTCACCCATACCATGCCGTGCTGCGACCGTTTTGTTTGCTTTTGGGGCGGAACCCATGCATTCAGCCGCGCTTCATTTTCTCCCATCATCTTCGGCAGCGAAAAAAGCGCCTTCAAAGTTTCGCTTTGCGGACTTTCGCCGGAAAAAAACGCGCCGGGTCCTTCCGCTTTGCAGTTGTGCATTTCCTCTGGGGGGGGGCACGTCGCGCGCTCAACAATCACCACGCTTCGTGACATCACAATGGACCAGTGGGTTTGCCCGGGGGCGACAGTGAAAGTTTAACAAACCGTGTGGGGCGAGGTATTTGTCCCTTCTCTGTCATCACCGTTTGTGTCCCGGCTGTTTTGATAAGGTAAAGGCCAACTTCGTTTCGCTATATTTCCTATTTGCCCGGGATTGTTTGGCCAACCGAAATTCACCGAGTCACTTAAATTGGCACGCGACTTCGTTTTTTTGAGGCAACAGAACCCTGCGCTTTCCATTCATTGCACGTTGTGCGTTGAGCGACGCGGTACCACCACGTCTACCGCCATGTTTATGTTTATTTTTCATCCAATTTCTCCCGTTTATTTTTCGCCAACCGGCCTTGACTATTCGCGCCACCGAAACTCAAAATTAAACTTTCTAGCATAACGGCTGGAGGTTGTAGAAAGACGGAATAGATGGATAACTAAGCCCATACAGAAGTATAGGTGGCACTTTGAACGTTTCGAATATCTTCAAATTAAAATCGTTTTTTAAAATACCCGAAAACAGCACAGCGCTGCCATCTGCGATGCTTTCATTCATTTTTTTGGATTATAATTAAAACTCGCGCGTGCCACAGTTCTTAACGTGAATAGGCAACGCTTTAAACGCATAGCCGTGGTATCCGGCTATTTTGCGCGTGGCAGCGTTTTACAATTCGGCAAAAAAACAACATCAACAAAGTCCAGCCAATAGGAAATGCGACAAGCCTAGTTTGTCCTCGGCGAAAAACTCCGTTTTTTGTGAGAAACGCGATTTTTTAATGGCATTCACCCTCATCCTGAAATCCACAATCGCAGCAACTTTGGATAATGGCCTTAATTTCCTTCCTAACTTGAATGGTGTTTTTTGTTTCGCTGCGGCTCGCCTCAGTCCAAAAGTTCGCCACAAAGTTCGTGAACTTACGACAACAAGAATGCTGCAAATAAGTCACATCCTGGCCAGGCAATGACACGGCTAGCGTTTTAACCCCTACATTCTCCCCACAAGCGCCTATAGCCTAGCAAGGGACGAATTATGTAAGTGCGCTCAACATGTTAACAGCATTTCCGGATTACTTTCATACACTTACGCGAGTTTTAGGAAACCAGTTTTTACTTTTTTGGCGTCAAGCTTTAATTGACCTCGTTCTTCTATATTTTTTTTGTCTGTCGTTCGTGTTCTTTCATATTTCGCGACTTGCAAAACTTGACTTTAAGATCGGACTTTATTATGAAGGATTTTTGAGTGTTAGACAGCAGTAGATGTGTTGACACTGTAAAAATTACAGCAAAATGTGCCCTTACACAAGAATTGACTACAAGTTCGTATTTAGAATGAAACTAGATTCCATGACCTTTATTTGAGGATTTGTAGGTCAGACTGTGTTGAACTTCATAAAAGCGAAAGTTGTTAAGTTGTAATTGTGTTGTTGCCCCCTGGAAAACGCGATTAAACACCACATAAAGCCCCCCGCTCTGGTTTAAAGGGGGCGGTCAATGTCGCTAATGACATCACCGTGTCATTTTGTTGACCTCGATTAGAAGCAACCAATCCCAGGATATCCGCGACACGAAAAGGCAACTTGCTACACGCACAACTACTCCTGTGCCGATGTTAGATTCCCCGGTGTTGCTTTGCTAGGCTCTGCTCTGAAAGGAAGCAGCCCCTAGAGCCGGTAGCCGCTGGCCAAATAAACAAGTGGCCCGCTGACATACATTCCTCCAATCCGACACAAGTAAACCCATGGGCCACTCGAATTGGGCACCCCTCTCTTCACTTAAGCGGCACACAGCGCTAATCTGTTGATATAAAAGCTAATGGTGCACGCGCACCACCCCTGTACTGTTGTTGTTACGAAGCTTGTCGCCGTTCATTCATAATTTGGGCAAAATTACTGGGAAAATCTTGTTCTTAGTTATATAATCTTTGGGCGTGGTTAAAATGTTTTGTTTCATAATTGAAGCGTTCAAACTCCGTTTCGGCTGGAGGTTGTAATTATACGTAGAATGAGTGTATCAACGATGGTAAATGTTTAAAAACAGATATTGTATTAATAAAGGATTTCATATTTATTCTAAATCGTTTAAATCTGGGTTTAAGTGCGTTTAGTCACTTTTACCGAATTACCACTTGTAGTGTGCATGCATTTACACATATTCCTCAGTTTAAGCGTGGTAGTAGCGGTGGTATACAGCCACACGAGCCCTAAAAGCATTCGCAAACCACCAAACCACGGCTCCGAGCCATACGCGCCCATACACCCGGATCTTGCTTTCCCATTCACAAAAACCCGAGCCCTATTTGGCGCGAAGCACAACGCAAGCGGGTTGCTGGCAAGCTAAGCATACCCAAACTCTACTTTGAATTGCCGTAAAAATGCTGTTTTTTTTCAACAATTTAATACCTTAAACTATGCGTTTTTTTCGCGTTTAAAAAAACGCCGATTTTTTTAATTTAAAAGATTGCGTATGGGTCGTAATCCCCCCTTGGAGCTGATTTTGACCCCTCCCTTGAGTATGTGGAAGTGATCGGCGCTTGCATTGGCCTCATAGTGTTTGTAGCACCTCGTACAATCGGCGAGATTGCGAAATAGCGACCACAAGGCAAAAAACTCGGTCAGGTCGCGGTTAAAAGTGCCTCAACTTGTCGCGAGCTTTTTATATCCCAAGGCGCGTCATCGTGTTATAAGGAAGCGGCGCTATTTCGGACATCAAGGCCCTGCTTTGCCTTTGCAGAGCGCTAGGAATGGCGGCCCCTTGTCTGGCTGCTATCTCGACAAGGTCGCGCGTTCCGAATCACATTTCTCGACTTGCGCGGAAGTGTTTCTCCTGCATTGCCGTGCATTTAAATAAAATTTTTATGACACATAAAATGATGATTCACAAACAACCTTAATACATATTAGCGTATGATTCTTTCTGTATGTTTGGTATTTCCTTGGCGAAATATTACTCAAAATTGGAAAAAAATATTCTAATATTATATAAAATGTAAATGTTTTGTTTTAGAGCTTTATTTTAGGTAAAGCAGAAACGGTCGGAATCTAGGGTTAAATTTGTCGCTTTTTGCAACTTTTGAACAAGAAAATCAGAATACCCTTTTTCCAATAGCAAGTTTTGCTTAATTTGTGTATTCTGATTTTCTTATGCCCGAAAGTGTATTCCAAAACAACAAGAGCCTGGGTTCGGATCCCGGGCACTTAGCCTAGTCTAGGCTCGAGCGCACAACATATGCTTGTCCCTGTATCTTCCTGTGCCTTTAAATTATTAAATAGCGGCGTCGAGCGAGCGAAGGGTTCCCTGCTGGCACAATCGCCCGTCAAAAGTGTCGCTGTAGGCGCTAGGCCGACGTTAGCTGCTTGCAGTAATCGGAGCTACTTACCCCGACAATCCCCGACTTCCTCGGCCGCCCGCAATTTTCCAGCAACACGATGTTACTTGATACGAGAAGTTTCAGTAGGCCTTCCCACCGTTTTTTCGCCAGACGCCCGAGTCCGCATGCTGTTGTTTGTTCCACGCGAAACTTGGCTTCGTAGAAACCGCTGGAAAAAACGACAAAAGGCGCTCAGTCGCCTAAAAGAAAAATGAGCAGTTTCCACCGAAAATTAACCACAAAAACTAGTGTAAGTCTTCAGCTTGGTTTGTGTACTCCAATGTCCTTTGCGCGAAACAGCAATCGTACCCCACCATAATCGATCGAAAACCGCCCCTTGTAATCGCCTATAGTTTCGCAATCCGCGTTGAGTGTTGCGTAACTTGCACACACAGCGAACAGTCTGCGCTTCTCTGGCCAGAGTACACAGAGCCGTTCTGTTCTTTCCATATTCTCTTCGCACCAAAGGCTGCTTCCATATCTACTACCTCCTCCCAGTTTAAACATTGAAGTAACGTTGCGGCTCCGGCCACTTGAGATACGCATTGCGGCACGTTCGCACCAATCAACCAATAGCCATCTACTCCGGGTTTTAGCTACTACTACTCCAGCCCTGTAGTATTTAAGTGGTGGTTGGTATTTTAACGTGTACTATTTGGCCGTTAAGTGTGTTTAGACTCTATATTTCTCATTTTTAAATACAATCACATTTTAACAGCTTAAAATTCAGTTTTAATAAAAAAAATGCCCCTTATTCTGAAGTATCTCATAATCGCAGTGAATTTGCAACTTTAAAAATTAAAACTATTTTTTTTTTCACTTGTCTGCAAAACGTATGTTGGACAAACATCTTTTAGCCTTAACCTTTTTCTATGCCTTTTACGCCCGCGTGAAAAATTTTTATTTACTGGGGCGAATTGCAAACAAGGAATGAATCACTGGAGTCAGCTAACAGACTTGTAAAGTTTTTATGTCGAGACATCCTGTCATGTTGTTGCCGCTGAAATGTTTGTTGTGCTACGGCTCGATTAATGTTGTCGGCTTCAGCTGCTATTGAGAAGGGACTTTTAAAGTAACGCTAGAAATGATGCCAATGGTGCACTTTTCAATTGAGGGTGGCTTGAATTGTTCCGTCCTCTCTCAAGAGTTTAAATAATCCTCAAAAGTTGCTATAAACCTACTTGCCAAGCACGCTCAAACCTCTCACGTCTGCAGCGTTGTAAGAGATCTAGGTCAGCGGATAAACGCCGCATGTAGCTACAGGTTGGTTATCAGGCACGTCGCTCTAATGTTGTATTAGCGGTTTGTACAACACGCGACTCACCTGCCACTAGAACAATAATTCACCGGAAAATTAAATCAACTTTTGGTGCTCGAGGTGTTATCTGGCCACGCGTCTTATCAAAACCCCGCATATTTTCTAGCTTTGTAACTTGTTGCCTTAATGTAACTTCTCGCTAAGAAAGCAACAGGTGTTGTTCGTTCGGGCGTTAAAAAAACCCCGGACCATCCAAACACAGGCTTTGAAAGCACAACAATCCGCACCTATATAACGATGTCAGCACGAGTGGTAATATACACAAGTGTGGTTGATCTAACGCCCTAAACACGCAGCACCTATAGGCAGCGCTGAAGTCCCGAGCTTTTGTGAATCCGCTCAAAACGGAACCAGCTTGCCTTCGAGGGCAATACAAATTACCTTGCAGCGCGAGAATGCGAAATATGTCGGTCTCGGGTGCTTTTCGACACTCTAGCACAAGATGTGGAGTGTCGGACGTAACACAAAGTCCTTCAAACAAGCCACATGTGACGATAGGACGTTAATGGAATAGCGATGTAGTTTCCAGCGTATTTTCAGCACATTTCTAAAGCTCTTTCACTTATTTCGGCGCAGCGATGAAGCACAATATCAATTGCTTTTAAAAAAATAACGTTTAAAGCTGTTTCGATGTCGCAACCGCAATACAACAGTTAATTGTGTGGCGCGATTTGCACGAAATAGTTTGCCTCAGTTGCGTGTTTCGTTTAAAAGCGGCAGGCCGTGGCTTTGGGAGCGATTTCCCTTTCATGCCAATCTCGAGAGCATACGGCGAATTTCCGCTGCGCATTCGCGTCTCTTTCAGAGGCTTTTTGTTTAAAGTTCGTGAGGCATTTTTGCCTAAGCCCTCGGGACCAGTCGTTACACAGTCACTCTATACGTGTTTTAAATTCTATAATTCCCAAACAGGTTCAATGGGGCTCAAATTAGTAAAGACTTTTTACCGAGGCTTAGTTGCTACAAACGCGCATACTCTCAATTTCACGCGGCTTGCTATTTGCTGATTAAGCATTGGTAAGATTCACTTCATTTCCATATTACTTGCGATGATAAAGTAGTTACAAGCACATCGACAGTTGTGTTTATTTTACTGCTTTTTTACACTGTTTCGATACGCGGAAAAGTGGTTTCGCCTTATATTGACATAGAGACACGAGAATAATTTTTCCGGCCCGTTTAAGTTGGTAATTATCCGCATTGGGCCACGATCAGACCTCTTTGATTTCACGCGTTCACTTATGGAGGCTTAAACCTTGCCCCCGTGGGTATAGCATAACTTCCGCCCGCCGCCTACGGTCAGACCGAGCCATTCAGCGTCCAACCAAAGCAATTGTTTTGATTCGAAATGCTCGGCTCGAACTGACTTGAACCAGCTGGAGCTTTGTGACGTCACAGCGGGCACTTGTGTCGTGTGAGTCAGTGCTTTTTAAATCATCACAAGCGGCGGCCATCTTGCTTTTACGGGGTGCTGGCGGTTCCGTAAACCGCTCCCTGGGCGCCGTTTGGCCCAAATGACTCACCAGGCCACCCGGCGCCTCGTTGAGCGAATGCACAAGGAATTAGATCACAAAAATGAGGTTTTGCTGCGTTTTCCGGTTGTCTGTGTTTTTTGTCGCATTTTGAAAGCTGAAGTCGAACTTATAGCTGATACAGATCTCCAGCTGACAATTTCGAATTTTTGTTAGTTATAATTTGTGTAATAAGCTTTTAACAGTCAATGTTTTGCAACTGAAAGTGGTGATTGACTTTTGTAATTGTTTACTGCATAAGTTCCCACACTCTGCCTTATCAAAACTAACCTTTGAGTGTCGCTCTTTGAGGCTCAACAGGCGTCGCATTGTTGTTGTATATTGCAGGCCTTTAATCGCGGGTATTTCTACTTTGTGGGTAAGTGTGTCCCCATTCGCCCCTTTAACCCACTTACACGGACCCCAGTTTCAAGTAGCCCCCTTTCACGGCCAAGGTGCTGCGACTTAACACCTCGCATTGTGACTTGACACAGAGCATTGTGACGCAAGAGTGCGGTGCGCCCTTCAAATACCAGAGGCGACGTAACGTTTAGCAAGGAAAGGTAGAGAAAACAATTTGACGCTGGTTGTTTCTTGAGCGTGTGAAAACCTTAGCGTTTCACTTAAACGAGCTTTTTTGTTTGTGTTGAATTTTTTTGTGTTGTTTTTGTTAAATCACCTTTGAGTGTTTTGCGATTTTTATGCATTTAGATGGATAAGCCCTTTTTAAACCGTTTTTTTGGTTTGCGTAGGGTTAAGTTTTCGCAAAACTTATTTGGTTGAAGTTAAAGAAATACTTTTTACCCTGTGTACTGCATCTAAGAAAGAAAATCTTGTTACCTTGAGTTTTCGCGATAAACCTTAAAACCAAATAGAACAAAAACTACGCATTCATGGCGACATATCCAACGCACACTTTAAACTGACGCGTTCCTTTCCGACTTTTCTGATTCCATCTGTTCTGATAAAGTTATCGAAGCCCGCACGATCTCTACAGTAGTAAACAGAAGAAAATTACAAAGTTGCGTATTTTTTAGCTTGTCATTCATTCAGTAGCGGTTTTGGCGGCATAGCTCCACCGCAAGCGTGCGTGTTGTTAGTTGAGCCCGAACGGCGTCGCATGGCGCCTACTTCCATCCTGTATTCCCGTAGTGATTAATAAAAATCTTTCCATGCGCCCTTGCTTCGCTCCATTCATCTCACCGCCCTGGCGTTGTTGAACGCGCTGCAATTGGAAACCAGAAAACAGCGACTGTCATGGCGTCGTGTTAGCGTTTTTGTGTCGTTAATCAACTCCGCTCGCCTGCTTTATGCTCTGTTTCGATGCAAACTTGTGGAAAGTGGGCAACTCGCAAACAGGAACACAGGATCAGGTTCAAATTTCTAGCAATCCATGTTTACCGGATGGATGTGGCGTGATAATCACGCGCGAAATCAGCCATTCATAGCCAGAAAAACGAAAATCGCTAAGACGCAGTAAGAATATCAAAGCCCATACAGAAGTAGGTATTATTTTTAGCGTTTCGAATAACTCTTTATCCCTTTTCAACCTTATTTCATTTCTGTATGTGCTTTAATATTTCTACTACAACCTCCAGCCATTATTTTAAGATTTATTCGAAACGTTTAAAATGCTTCATACTTCTGTATGAGCTTTGATATTCATTCTACGTCTAACTAAAACCTCCAGCCATATCGGAGAATCATTAACTAGCTTTTTGACAACTCGTTTGTTACTTTTAAGCGTCAACGAAAAAAACAAAAGAATCGTTCACTTTGCTGATTTCTCGTAAATTTCGGCGAGAAACCGTTGAAGCCAAAGGCCATTTCCCGGCGCCGAAGCAGCAATGTTAGCACTAGATCTCTGAGATTCGGGCAACCTCAAACAAACGGAACACGTTAGTCGCCGGAATACGCCCGAGAAGCACAAGAACGCAGAATATACGGCGGCCTCGTTAACATTGTTCAGTTGTGTGGTTTTAAGCAATTTTGAGCGAACATTAGCATGGCTAATTTACACTATAAAGCAGTGTTTCTAAAAATTAGATTCGTAAGGAAGTTTTAACGCGCCCTCTCTTTATTTTAAAGTTAATTTTCGGGTAAAAAAAATGTTTGTTTTAGCACATACTTCCCATTCAAATTATATCTTGCATCGTGGTTTTGTTTTGAAACTTAAAAGGGATTTCAATTATTTCGAAGAACTAAGTAAAAGCATTTTGTAAACATCTGAATATAAAGTAACGTTACAAAAATGTTCTGTGACGCCACAACGGCCTTCTCGCGTCCACACCTGCCCCCCCGGTGCTTAGTTGTAGTGACAGCGTACCACTGTTGACACGAATAGTGGAGAGCGGACATCTCCATGTTGTGGAGAGCAACATGCTGGTGCTCACATGTTTGGGCGAGTGCCTTGTAAAGAGCTTTAGTTCCAAGCCCAGCTACTTCTCATTCCCAACCCCTTAAAGTGAACACGGCCTGTCGTTATGCACTTCTTCGCTATTTGAAGGCCGGTCGAAGTTTTTGAATGATGCGTTACTCGTTTGATAGTGTCTTCGCTAGGGATGCTTTTCTAAAAAAAAAACAGTATTTCGAGATTAGAAGGTAAAATGTTGTTTTTGGCGGAATATAATCGTGTTTGCTGTAACTATCCTTGTTGGGTTTCCGTAATACTGAAAACCGCCTTAAACCTATTTACCAAAAAACAGCGATATTTCCCGCAACTTAGACAAATTTGTCATTTTTGGATCCCTGACAATATTCACAAGTTATAAGCTAGCGCCAATCTATCTGTAACTCTTGTACAAGACCAGGTTACCTTTATACATACTTAAGCCTTCCCCCTGTCCAATGTCCACTTCAGCGCTGTAGTCCATTCTACAAAGTCGGTCAAGCAAACGAGCGGGTGGTCCGCGAACCCGACTGACCCCCCCCTGTATTTAAATGGCCCAGATTACCCCCCTACATTGTTTGCCCCGTCGGCGCTCAAGCATGACGAAGCTGGCGTCTCGCGAGAATTTTTTTCGAGCTCAAGTCGGTTGTATTTTAACCCGCTTGGTTTTGCGGAAATGTGAACACAATTGGCCGGGCATTTTTTAATTAAACCTAACCCGTTTTACATTTACTGATTTTTTTGTGGTTAAACAGAAATTAAATGGTATTTTGATTGAATAATCAGACTTTTTTTATTTTTCATAGTTGTAAAATCGAAATTTTAAAAGCAATTAAAAAAATTAGAAAAAATACCACATATACATACAAGTAATTTGAATATAGGAGCCAAAGGAAAAAATGACCGATTTAATTCTTGAAGTGATAACACCCCCGAACCAAAGTAGTGTGGTGCTGCGTTTTCCGAGCACGACAAGGTTCGTTAGAAATGCTGCTTAAATTCCTCCCAACGCTAGTTGCTAGCATTCTTTCGCACAGATCCCCTTACCATAGTGTTGACTGACGGAATGGCTTGACGGAAATGGACAGCGGCAAAACATTCGTTTCTCTCTATTGTTTCTTTTCGGGGCTTGCTCCCATTAAGGCTTCTAAAGCGTGAGCAGCTATTTCGCTTAAGCCGAAGTTATCAGGGCGTGTTTTTGGCCAGGTCGCGTGAAAACAGGGGAGTTTGCCCCCCTGAAAAATAGGCCGGACGCTTTGTGTGAAGCTGATCTCTCTACTGTAACCGGAGTAGTTTAATGCCTTCCACATAGACGCCTTCTGGGCTTGAATATGTTCTGACGCAACGCCGGCCAATATGGCACACTTTTGGGAGCTTAAAGCGTTTGAAATCGTGTGTAGTTTGTTCTCGTAAATTGCCTTTAAAAATTGCCGGCGCTTGTCTATGGATTACGGGCGAAGGGTAACTAGGGCAATGCGTGGTTAGTTATTAACAAATCGCCTTTTTAAAGAGCATAAACCACAATTGCCGCGTTAACTGCTGCGGAGACGATTTGCGCAAACTACATGTAATTTGTTTATTTTCAATGCGGCGTGTTTATTATTGGGAGACCCAAACCAACTCCTAATCTTAAACACTTAATAAGCGGCGTTAAACAGAAAAATCAGCGGCTGGCTAGAATAATTGGTTGAACGGCTCGTAAATCAGTCTAGCAACATTTTAAGTTGGTTGATGGTCGTATTTTGTGTTAAAAAATCTCTTAAAACACCTTATAAAAATAGTTCTTTTTCTTGGATCCAACGTTTTGCTGGTATTATAAACCTTAAAAAAGGCGTTCTGTATAGGTCCTATAGGACGTCGAAACGTCGATTGATTATTATATAAAACTGCTGGATGAGTAACATTGGGTTGTATATTAAGCCTGGCAGCAATAGCTTATTTAATAAACCTTTAAATTTAAACATTTGATGGTTTATTGTCCCTAAAACGTTAGATCCACGCAAAAATTAAAATACGACCAAGACCTCCACGAAACGAACTTTAAAAGCACACCAGAGCCCGTATTTGCCGCACTTCTGGTGAGGTATGCGTAGGTTTTACACGACTTGCTGTCACACGCCAATTTGCCTGACCAGCGCTAGTGTGAGACGAGCTAGCAGGGCGGTAAAAGATCATGACCGATGACCTCAGGATTAACGGTAAAGCTCCAGCGCTCTGCAACCATCCCTTTGAGATAACTGCTGGACGCTTTGCGCTGGCCATTTAATTAGATGTGCGTTGTCTCTATGTAGCTAAAAATACATTTTAAACCACGAATTTTTTCGATAAATTATCCCTTTGCATTGCCCGCTTATAACGTTTCAATTTTTTGTGCCAAAAATGTGCGGAAATATAATACTAAATTAGTGCACGTATTTTAATAAAAGAGATGAAAAAACGATTGTCTCAAAAGCCATGTAAACTTACGAACTGTCCAAACAGACTCGCAAACGCAAGAAAACGTGAATCAGCGCATTTTTCAACCCGCCTCTTATTTTAACGCGTCCTCATGTAGAAGCAGCATTCATGTCAGCGGCCTCGCAAGCCAGAATTCCCGCAGAGCTTCAACGTTACGCTCGATGGAAGTCTTGGCTCGGCGCCAGAACGCTTGATTTGCTTATTGTAAGTTAAGACCCTCGTTTATATTCCCACGCTCTCTGGGTCGCCTCCGCTTCCGTCAAGGCAAGGCCTCGTTTGCCGAGAAGTTTAGCAGACTCTTGGGCGAATTTGACACCGGCCGACCAACTGCTGCTGCTTGTGCAAGCGAGATAGTGTCTGGGGAAAATCGCGCCCCGCAACCCTAAAAGGAAGTGCCTTTGTTTCAACTTGCAACATGAGCAACATATTCGTTTTTTTACGCCAAGTCTGCCACTTATTTGCGCGAATTTTTTGCAAAGTTTTTATCCAGGTTTTGCAATCGTTTTTTTTTTTATCAGACAGTACTTATTTTCCAAGTTTTTTGTTGTCATAATTAAGAAATTTTTATTGCAATTACGAGCCGCTATTAATAAATAAAGCGGCGAAATTTTTGCAGTTTAAATTGTTTTTGGTCAAACGTTTCCATTTTTTAGCTATTTTAGTGCAAATTGCCGTTTTTTTACAGTTATCAATCTCATTTTAATTCCAGTAAATTTCAGCCTGGCTCTAAAATAAGAGCTTGTCTAGCCGGGACGTCAGCTGACTAATACTAGTCTGGGGATTTATTTAGCGAGAATTGTCGCCGATTTATGCAGCGAAGGCCGCTTCGATCAAAGTTCTATCCAGTTTGAAGTAAGGCACCCACAGTGAGCCTACTTCGCCGTTGGCCTGCGGCTAATAACCGTGACATAGAGCCTTTCTTCGCGCTGTCATTTGAAGTAGGCGGGCCGCGATATATTTTATGTTAATAATTTCATTAGATGCGCCGAGGGCCATATGTTGCGCAAGTCCTTTCACTCGCCCGGAATTATTTTGCTGTCCGACTCTGGGTCCGGCTGTTGTTGCCGTTTTTAGCGATTGTCTCGTATACGCGCGTTACACAGAAAGAACCCCACACCCTGACCAAGAGTTAAATCGCAAAACGTCATCTTTTCAAGCTATTTGATTTTATTCGATAACAACTGCGCATAATTCTGTTTCGCTCGCAATATCCAGATGCTTTGCTTAATGGCAAATAAACCCGGTACAAAATGACAACATTTAATCGTCGCGCGCCTTATTTTGCAAATAATAACCCGCTTGTATTTGCCAGAACGCGTTTGGTCGCGTATTTGCGTCGCAACGGGCAATTTCGAGTAATTTAAAGCCACAGGCTTCACCTGGAAGCCGTGTGCACATAGGGTGGCCGCCAGTTTCTAAATTGATGTTGCGGTTTGGCTTCAAAAACCTTCCAGTGTAAATCCCCTGCATGCCGCCTCTACCTGCCAGATGTCCCCGCTGTGCATTTTCAACACATCGTCGTCGAAATCTTATCGCTGGCGACATTCGGCCATCATAGAGCCCTGTTTCTGTGCCTCAGACTGGCAGTGTTTACCCTGTTCCGTCTGCCATCTGCCACACGGGCTTTCTTTGAAGCGTAATTTCCACTCGTAAACTTCGCTCTTGCTTTTTGGGCTGCAAGTAATGATGCTACCTTGCGTTTCTAGTTATGTTGTGTTTTGTGGCCTTTACAAATACGTCGTGATTGATAAATTAGGTCCTTTAATGCTTCAATTTTAAATTGTCCATTGATGCCTTAAGGTAACGCCATAGTTCTATACCTGTGCATTTAACTCTTACATACAACTGATTAGGCAGTTGTATTAGCTAAGCGATTTTATGCTGTTATAATAATAAAGTTAAACATTGATCAAGTTAAAATGTATGGAAAAATATGTTTTGAAAATAACGCAATCGAGTTAAATACATGAGTTGAAAAAGCAGACTATTTTCTGTTGAGTTAAATTGCATCTATTGATGTTGCGTTAAAACGTGAAAAGTGCTGGTAATTTTGCGACAGGTGCAGTAGCGAAAGGTCAATGTTAAAACCCCTTTGGCCAGTCGATTACCAATCGCTGGTGTCGTTTGTCAGCATTAGAAGTCTGCCAGACACATGTATCACTAACAAAATCGGTTGTAAGGCATTGTTTTACGTTTTTCGTGTCGTCACAACAGATTGTGAAGCTGTCTGTTATTTTTTTTCACATATCATTTTTAATAAGAAAATACTGTGGCAATATTTTCAATAATTTTGCAATTTTTACCTAGGTCACCTTACTTAGAGAAGTATAAAGTAAACCTACTTATGTAAGAACTTTGATATTTGTTCTCATTCTTACTACAACAATCACCGATTATGACGTAGAAAAGCATATTGTAGTATTGGAACGTGCGCACAATGCTACCTGGTTAAGTGGTTTTGGTATTTATTGGCCTCACTACAGCTTTATTTGGCCTCACTACAGCGAGAATCCACGCCCCTTTCGGCTCTGCACATGCGCTGTAGGCATGCCGCCATTGTGACGTGTACAATCAAAATACCAACGTCGCGCGCGCAATCAGAGAAAACGCTCGCGTAAGCATCCACGGGGAATTGAGCGCAGCTTACAAATTGCGCTAATTGCCTTAACTCATGTGCAAGCCTGGAATTTCACTCAAGCTTTTGAACCACTGTAGGTTAAATACGTCATGCCCCAAGCATTTTATTATCGAGTTTATTTCCTTCTGTAGTACACTGTAAAACCATAGAACACACCAAATCACCTTTTCAAACTTATTTCTCCGGCATTTTTACAATCTAGAGTCGGAATTTCTATGATCTAATAAAAGACAAAATAAGTCGCGTAAAACGCTTTAAGTGTTGCTGCATCGGCTTCAGTAAATCCACACCATCCCCATGTAAACCAATCATAAAGGGCTTTTAGTGTTTGTACAAAGACGACATGAAGCTGCCACAATGCCGTGCGCTATTGGTCAAATGGGCGTCAGTGCAATATTAAGTTCATTGTGTGTTGGGGCGGCCACAGCGAGATATAGGCAGTCAATAGCTTTGAGGTGGCGTGAAGCACGTTTGCGAACATTTGTCAGAAGTGTTTGGTCGTTATGCAAGAGCACCAGACACGAACATTGTACAAAGCACTCGTCAAGCCTAAAGCTCGCTCTCCGCCATTCAAATCAAATCTTGTTAAACAATTCGTGGCGCCGTATCTCCTCTTTATGAAACGGACTTGGCGTTTTAAATTAATAAACGTTGCACTTGATGGAAGATCCATTTGCGCGAGATTAAACTTCAACCTTCTAAACTTAGACCCCAAGTCAAAATCCTAATCCCTCTCACATTCGTCCAGCATTTATAGAGTTATGCAACATGGAGCGAAATTGCGAAACCGCTTGGTTGAAGTGGTGTGATCCCGCATTAGGCGCGTGCGTAGAATCGACAAGCAGTGTAGAGAGTTTGTGTTGAACGCGTTCCAGCTGTGAAGTTGTCCCAAGGGCCACAAAGCCACGCTCTACAGCCGAGCTCTGTCTCTTGCTTGCAGCTGAAGGTCTCATGATCCTGTCTGATCTGGGACTTGCGATGTGCTTTAGGGATTGTACAAACAGGTGGAGGCTTGTACTGGATTCCTAGCATGAAACTTGGCCGAATTTTCGATCGCGTTTCTTGTGTAATGTTACGCCTGCCAAGCTTCGCAAATCCAACAGCGTCCTGTCATTAGAACGTAATTGCGCGTTCCAACCTTCAGGCTATAATCCCCTGTAGGTCTAGTAGCGGAAACTGGGGCCTTTTTGCACCCCAACGCCCCTTTTTCGGTTATCTGGGGTCGTTAGAGAGTTACCCCAGATAAACTATCGCCGAAATGCCTCGAACGCTGGTATTTGACGCCTACAACCTGTGTTTTTAAGGCTTACTTGTCTGATCCGCGGAACAAATACACACTTGCGATCATGAAAGCATTGAACCTGGTTAAGAACCTCGCTTTGCGAACTTTCGCTTGATTTGATTCGAAAAAACGCTCTCCTGTAACTACAGACTGCTCTTTAGAAGTCGCCGATTTATGACAACTTACACAATTATTTTTTAATAGGATTTAAACAGAAGTTAGCTTAAAGATCTTTGTTTGACAACTCGGAAAACATTACGTTTGAAAATGTTAATTTGACAATATTCGTTTAATATTACCAAAGTGCGTCAATTTAAGTGGGGTCGCTTCTATTTGGGTAGAAGAAAGGTGCTTGACTTGATATTTTGCTTGGCACTGATGAAGTTAGCGATTTAAAACCCGGCTTTTACCGGCATCTTACACGACCTTCAGATTTACATTACACACTCCGCGGTTTGGTAAAACACGCCGGTTCGTTTCCGTGATTAGCTGTAACATTGGAAGCCACAAGTTGAAAACACGACCAGGTGTATTTGCGCAAAGTATTACTCACCGTAAAAAAATGTCGTATTTGACTTTCGTCTTATGAGCTTAAGCATAATAGATTTAGGTTGATGTGGAATGAACGTCAAAGCTCATACAGAAGTTGGTATCATTTTGTGAACGTTTTGAATAAATCTTAATATAATGGCTTGCGGTTGTAGTTAGGCGTAGAATAAACATCAAAGACCGTACACAGGTGGCTATGTTGAAAAAGAATCAACGAAATGTTACCTACTTCCTACTTCTGTATGGGCTTTGATATTCTTACAACGTCCTACTACAACCTCCAGCCATTATCTTAAGATTTATTTGAAACGTTTAAATTGTGCTATTTAGTTGTGTATGGGTTTTGATATTAATTCTACGTCCAACTGTCTTTGTGCGAGATTTGTGTATTTGTTTGAGGTCTCTACTCGATTTCGTGTCGAAGCCTCCGCGTTAAATTTGTTCGTGTGTTGTTGCGATGCTATTTCTCGTAATGCCATAATCGCCAAAGCCGCAAATTTCGCAAGAGCAAGGCACGACTCCTCACTCGGTTAGAACGACAATCGCTTGAATGCTGTTGCGCCGGTTTAAGTTCAAATGTCCGCTGCTATCTTGATGGGCGGAGGCATACCAATGACGTACGCGGCTCATAACCAGTTTGTGAACGATGTGCTTCGCCATTTACCCATCACAAGACGACTTGGTTTAGTTGGTCGCTGTACAGTAGCGTAGATGCCAAACCCTTGTAACACAAGTCAAGTGAACGACAGCCCTAACCACCTGTTGTGTACTGTGCGCTATTCGACTCCCTGGTCACCAAGTTTGGCTGTTTTTGCTTTGGTTTTACAAGTAATCATGCTTTTTTTAACGTCAAACACTTTATTTTTCGTGCTCGCAGATGAAAATCGATAAAACCTGGCGTTTCAGTCGAAATATGTTAGATATTCTAATCGCCGCGTGTTACGCACACACCTATAGTTACAGTTGAATCATCTTTAAATATGCAATTTAATCCTTGTGGTGTCTGCTTTGGTTCATACGCGAAGCCTCCGGCAAAATACGCATGATTACAACCTTCACAAAAACAATCACTTTTCCGACTTAATCACCGTTCTGTAGTTGGCACAGCAGCAAGTTTAAGTGGCATTGAAATGCGCAAACTTGTTGTGATTTACCACTTCGTTGTCGTCGCATTTAAATCATTTCATAATTCTTAAACTAATTTGGTGCGTTAGATTTCCCAAGTGGATTTATTCGCCAAATCTACTTTCGTCGTCAATATTGGCCCATTTGCTTCTACGTAGTTTGTTAATCATTTAAATTGTATTGCCATGCTTTGACACGCTACTTTTATTTATACTGACTGGTAAAAATGAAGGTTTCGGTTAATCTTTTGTAATCTAGGTAAAAAATTTCTACAGAAATATCCAAACCCACTTCTTTTATAACTTCTGCATTTCCTTTTACGACGCCAATGATGCCCTTTATTGATTTGAGACCAACAACTAGATATATTCATTTACCTATCAGTTTTTTTATCATATTATAACAGAGTAACAGTTTTAACAATATTTTACCTACACAAAAGTATTTAAAGTGCATTTCTTATTTCACAGACGAAGAAATCGACGTGGTTACAGTCGAGAAGCCCAAAGCTACCACCACGACCCTTGGACTGCTCTCACAAGGACGCAAGTTCGTTGGTACCCTTGTGTCCAGGCAGAACGGGAGGCACCGGCAGCTTGCCCTGGTCACTCCCAGCAGAAAGCATTACTCGGACGGAGCCAACAAGGAAAACAAGATCTCTTCATCCAGCGCAGCATCCAAGCCCAAGATTCAAGTCTCCCGGTGCGAGAGGAACGGCCAGCAGACCGTTACCATGGTGATAAACAACGTGCGATCCTCCGGTGGCGATTCCAAGGCCACCAACTTCCAACTGAAGACGCTCCCCATCATGACAACCACCACGAGCGGATCGAACGGCCTTGTAACCAAGAGGAGGTGCAGCAGCCCGGTTGTGTCCCACAGCAATCCGGTGATGCGACTAACAACCTCATCTAAACCCCCTCCTGCCAAGAAAGCGCGCGAGATCAACGTTAGCCGGCCTCAGGGAGCTAGAAGACCCCTTCTTTCCCTGGAGGGCATCTCCATGGTTTCCAACACCGGAGTCCGCCACAAACCCACCTCCTTTTCAACGGTGAGCTCCTCCCAGCTGATAAACGCCCCTGTGAAGGTCTCAACCGCTCAACAGCTCCAAAGAGCGAGCGACGTCCTCGTGGTTGCTGCTGGCAACGCGCTCACGCAAACTGAGAAAAGGAAGACTTCGGTGAAGAAAGTGACCAAGAAGAAGTCAACTTCCACCAGCACTTTGTTCGACTCACCCACCAGCAGCCCAGGAAGCTCTTCCTGCGGAGACAGCAACCCTAACTCCCCGCAGAAGACGAGGAGCTCCACCACAGAGTCCACCTCCGCATCCAGCGGTTCTGAGGAGGAGATAAGGACTGCCCACAACGTCCTGGAGCGTCAGAGAAGAGAGGGACTCCGCGCCTCCTTCCACACTCTGCGCAGATTCGTGCCGGAACTCCTGGATCAGGAGCGAGCCCCCAAAGTCCTCATCCTGAAGAAGGCGAGGGATCACTCTCTTCAACTCCAGCAGGATCAGATGGCTCTTGAAATGGAGAAAGCCAAGCTGGCCGAGAGGAACGCCCTCCTCCACCAGAAGCTGCGAGATCTCCTCGCCGAGATGTCCATTGTTCCCCCTGTTACGTCATACACGGAGGCAGGGGAACAATTGGAAGAGGGGAGCCAGTTGTGTTACTCTTCGGACGGAGGTAGTGAGGTGTCGGAGAGGACTGACATGTTCTACCAGGATGCTGTCCTCAGTTCGGAGTCGGAAGAAGATGTCCTAAGTCCTCCGGTCGCTCACCACCAGAGGGCGTTGTACGTAAACGCTTACTACTAAAGCGCCCCATTGTTTGTAAATAATCGAAAAAACGCGAACAAACTGCTCGTTGTACGCGAACAAATGTTTAGGCCCAAGTAGAAAGCATAAGCCGGCCAGCGGAGCCCAGAATCGCTGGCATTCATTTCGTTGATTTTCAGTTTTTGTTGTTGTTATTGTTTTTTCTTTCCCGCGCACTTTTCAGTTAGAGCGACGACTTTTTTCCCCGATTTATGTTCTTTTGCCACTTTTGGCCTCAAACCATCCACCCAACAGGCGGGGAATCCCCTTGAATTGTGTTTCTTCGTTTTTTTTCCAATAGTGTTTCCGACCTCTTCGTTCGTTTATTCATTATTTCGTTCTCGTATTGTTTTAAGGTTTGCTGGCTTTTGTGTTTTTAGGGAGCTTTTTTGTCTCCCCGAACATTCCCGTTTTATTGGATCGCGTGACCAGAATTCTTACGAAGTTTTTTTTTTATATATAAATTTTATTTTTGCCAAAAAAACTGTCAAAAGATTTTTGACGCTGTTTTTTTTTTCACTTTAAAATAATTTTTCTAAAAAAAAATCCCAGCTTTGTACATAATACGTCATTCGTGAACCAACATTAAACGGATTTAAAACCGAATTTGAAACAATTACTCCACATTAATACTGTAAAGCTTGGCAACTCAATTTTAACAGTAAAACGACAGCCTAGTTTATGCTCTAACCACTGCCCACACCACCCATGATAATAATCAACAGTAAAAATCATTTTCCGCCCAATTTTGCCATCCTTGTATAGCAAGTAGTGATAGCCTAGTGTCTGTGTGTTGATAAGAAGGGTAAAAACTGCTAGTACACTGCCAAATAATCTCTCAGTTGATGCTCCTTGTTTAATATCAACACGCCACTACGTTTCACTATACAGGATTCTGCTGCTAAACAAAAATCATAGTGTTTTATTTCTGTCACTTTTTTTGATTGCCCCTCTGCTCGATTTATGTGACCGCATGTGCCATATTTTTTAGCAAAATGCGAAAAAAAAATTCGAATAAAAGTATACCAGTTTGATTTGTGCTATAAAACATTTAATTTCACATCAAGGCTTAAGATTACTAAACTCTTGTTTTTCCTTATATCATAAAAAAAATGCTTTATTAATTACAAAATAAAACCGGCAATGAACAAATTGGTATAACGGCCGAAAAAAAACTAAAAAAATACATTTTAGCAAATCAAAATACAATAATTTGGCTAAAATTCAATATAGGCCCAGGTATTAAACGCTAAGGCTTCGGCAATTACTGAACCATATGACGTCACTCGTGCCACAGAACCGCTTTCTTTCATGCTCTTGTCCCTTTTGTGTGCGAACAGTATTGCTGTACCACTTACAACGCTCACTGTATCTATTGTTATATTACCCTCCACGCTAGTGTTGCCCGGACGTATAAAAGCCGCCAAGCAAAGTGCCTTAAACAGCCGAAAAAACAGAAAAAAAACACAAGACAAAAATTAATCGAAACTAAAACGGTGCTCTTAGGATTTTTTTCATAATAACGACGACATATTTTTTTTGAAGATTTTTTGATTTTTTGTTTACGAAAAGTTTGAACTTTTTTCCTGAATGGTGAAAGACCTGTTGCCTTGCGTTGAAAAGTTCATTTGTTTGTGTTGGTGCTATTCTATCTTTCTCGCCACTTTGTCTCGTTTCGTGTAAGTTGCGTCAAAAAATCATGGCTGTTTAAGAACGAACAATCAAGGTGTAAATCCAACTCCAATGTGTTGCAACAGAAAATAACTGTTTCTCAGATAAAAAAAATGTATTTACGTAACAAATTTGCTAACAAAAATACTTTTTCCTAATAACAACCACATTTTTGGTTTATTTTTTTACCCAAAATAGCGAAATGTGGGATTTAATTTTCCCTTTTCATTCTGTTTCATTTTGTCTAAAGCGAGCCTCTCATTTTGCGACCACTTTATTCTAACGCAAATATCGATTCCAATACGGATTGCTGCTATAACAACGTAGGGGGTCGCGCCTCGACCCTACCCCCAGGACACTGTGATGTCATAATGGGGCTTTGTGGGGGCTTTATGACGTCATGGTACTGCTGTTCTGGATAAACATACGTAGGAGAGTGACGTCCATCTTGTTTGTTTGTTGTTTGTTGAAAATTTTACGTTTGTCGTTTGTTTGTTATTGTTGTTGTTCTTGTTATTGTTGTTGTATATAAACTTATTTAATTGTATATGCGTGTTTGTGTGCTTGTGTGTGTGTGTGTGTTCCGCCCAGAGGGGCGCTGCTTCTTTGTGTTTGTTTTCTTGTTTGTTTAGACAATTTTGTTTCTAGATTTCGTTTGTTTGTTCGTTTATTTTGTTTGTTACGTCATGGCCAGACTTACCTTCCGCGTATTTTTTTGGCCTCAAACTTCGAAAAGATGATGACGGCGGAATTTCAACGAATGAATTCGAATCTATATGTTCTGTTTCCATTATATTATCGCCTATATATGTGTATATACAGCAAAAACACAACCCAAAATTTACTCCGCCATTTACTTACAAAAGTAGTCTTTTGATTTTTTGCTGCTTTATTAGATTCTTTGGGCATATATATTCTTTCTTTCGTAGAGTTATTGGGACTTGGAAACACGAAAAAGTCCCAAAAACAAGTAATTCTGCTTCGTTGCTGTAGACATTTATTATCGGCTCGTGTGCTTTTCTGTTCAAATTATTCAATCAATAAACGCGAAGGGAAGAAATTGTTGTTCTCGTCAAATTATTTACCGATGTTTGAGAAATACAGTAGTTAGTAAGTAATAAAAGGAAAGCTAGTCAGAAAGAAATAATTCAAGAAAAAGGCTTACATTTTTTTATTAAAAATGCAAGAATAAATGAAAATGCAGATGGAAAATAATTCAGAAAAAATGTGCTTATAAATGAATTTATTATTAAATATGCAAATATAAACGATAAAATACGGCAGAAAAAAACAATTAGGAAAAAAAGTGCTTAAAGTTTTTGATTAAATGTGTAAAAACAAACGAAAATGAAGGCAGAAAGAAAAAATTTAGGAAAAAAGTGCCTAAAATGTTTCATTGAATATATAAAAATAAACAAAACGACAGGCAAAAACTTTGGAAAAAAATATGCTGAAAATTGATAATTAAACTAGCTATTAAAAATGGCAAAAGTATTTTCGCCATAAGAATTAATTTCAAAGTTATAGTTTAAAACTTCTGTTTGAAGAAAATAAACCTGAGAAATACTTGCCTTAACGCTCTATAAAAAAACAGCGCGGCGAACCTCGGGCAAGTTGCAAGTTGCAAGCCTAATTTAGCAGGAAGGTGTCAGTTGCTCAAATCCTGGCCGGGATTATTGTTACCTCACAAGGCATACTGTCACGCCTCGCCGCACACAGGCATGGTAATAACTGGCAAGTTTTGCAGCGGCTCGTTTTAAACAGTACCTTGGTTTTGTCAACTGTAAGTGATCGATGGATGCTGTTATTTTGGGCCCATGAACACCAATTCAGGTGAGTTAGCTGCTTTTCTACCTCGCTTGCTTTTGTGACATGAAATAGTGTTTGTTTATTTCTGGTAAATCGCTTTAAACGTGCTTTTGTCGCACACGGGATGCACGTGTTTGTATTTGACTGAACACAAATGTTATTTGTTGTGAGCAAATTAGTAATTGCGTAATGCAGTTTGTCTGTGGACAATCACATGCGATTGATTGCTCTGCTCGCGAAGCAAATGTTTGCATTAGAAAACGCCTTTGTATGGTTATGTCAATTCTAATTGGCAAAAATGTTTTTGTATGAATGCAAAACGATACTAAACTGAAAAACTTACCTAAATTTTTGGAATCAGTGCCTTCTCACTTTGTTGAAAAGGAATAAAGAGATATTCGAAATGTTCCAAATGCTACCTACTTTTGTATGAGCTTTGAAATTCTTACTACGTTCAACTAAAATGTCAATGTTTAATTCGGCTACGAAAACAATGTATTTGTTTAGTTCATTACTCTACAAATTCAGAAGCATTTAAATATGACCAATTTTTTTTTGTGCGGATGTTTACCATGTTACGTAACTCCGTCGTGCACACCCACAAAACTCCCTCGCTTTCTAGATTTCAGACCCAACCTGATTATTGCGTCACACAGCAGCGGGTTGCAGCAATCGCGCCCTTCGTTACGTCATTAGTAGCAGCGTGCCAAAATAAATTATTTTACGAGAATGATGCGGCGAAAAATGTTGGCAGTGCAAAGAGTGAACTTAATACTAAATAAATGTGTGAGGAGTGTTTCACGTTTCTGTTAAGTATAGGTCGTGAACTCATTGAACCTCCAAGACTGAGTTAAACCTGATGTGCCATGGATTTAATCGTTTGCCAGTGGTTTTATCTTTACTTACAACACCTTTGATAAAGTTTGTTGGACTTACAACCAACGATAAGACTTGTACCTTTTATTTATTCGTTTGTTGTATCAGAAAATTGGTTCAGTTTCTCTTAACAATGAATTCTACGACTAACTGCTGCTACCAGGCATGGTAATAATAATCTAAAACCAGCTCCTCTGGTAATTGTAATTCTTTACCAACGTTTCGGCAACCTATTCAAACCGCCTTTGTAAGGGTGAATGTTCACCGCAATTTACATTTACTAGAAGCGCAGTTTTTTTATTGTTAATGAATTCGAATGTGTATGTCATGGGAAAATGATAAAACCTGCAAGCATTTTATTTTCAAAATTGAGTTTGAATACCAAACGACATCATTTTGCGACGCCCTTGGATGTTTAAAACGACGCACCAGGGCGTCGCGACGCACAGTTTAAGAACCTCCGCCATTGTTCAGTAGTTTAAGCGTTAAACATTACTGAAATGCGGTTCTTTGTAAAACAGCGCTAAATTGAAGCGGATGTTATCGACAATTTGCAGCAGGCCATAGTTATTTGGCATATGCCTGACATATAGGCTATTCTATAGATATGCGCGGTGTTCTATTACTGATAGCCGACAAGCTGACAGCATTTTTGTTCATTGCATGTTTGTTATGGATGGTTTTTGCCAGAAACAATTGATCAAACCGAGGTTAAAATCAGCATTCCCAGTAAAAGGGTTAGTTTTTGTTGGTTGCTCGTTTCAAATTGTGCTGAGGCACCGATGTTTGCTGTGTTGTGTACTCCAAGTCAACCTTTAATCGCTATTTACCCGTCGCCGGGTTCTCGGCAAACACGCCACTATGTGCCCATTGTTAAGTCACAACGACGCCACTTTGTTTTGATCTCGCTCCCGCCAAATCCGCGTCACGTGACTCCGAAGCGCGCGAAATCGCATCGGTTGGAATGTCAATATGCGAAGCCTAAACACTCAGCGCAGCCCTCTAGAGCTATTATTCAATATTCTCTCTTTACTTGTTCGTCGCACAGTTGGTCTCGATGCGGCCATTGTTGCTTTTGCACACGAGTCTATCTTTTGCGAGAAGAAAAATTTCTCCAAATAGAAGGTGGTTTGTTTGAAAATTGCCAACCCTTAATCAAGGTCAACGCAAACGCATCAAGTTCAACTTCTCATTTTAGTTCTATCATATTTTGAAACGAAACATGTACTTTCAAAACGTTATTTCTAAGCACCCATTGTAGTTAAATTCCAAATGTCTAGATTCTAGAACTTTTAAGCATTATGACGTCATCTTAACGTTAGTTCGTTGTTTGTCGTATTTAAGTTTAATTAATTATTTATAGTGGAACCTTTGGTGCAATATTTCGTTCAAATTGGATTGTTTGGTTTCGAATCGTCAAAACAATAGGCAGGCGTGATAATGACGTAACAATGATATAAACATGCCATGTTATCCTAGCTTTGAAGCATATTTAACAAAAAAACAACACAAAACAACAAGCAGAATATGATAGGCTAGCAAAACGACGAAATGTTGCCTTGATTTGAGCCACCCTTGAGTTCTAACACACGTATGTTGTGAGTTTTTGTGCGGAATGTGTCAGTGTATGACCTGGACTTAACTTGTCAAGTGGATTGTTGCTCTGACTGTCTGTAGTTCAAATGCCAGGCCAATGAGCCGTATTGGACGCCGTTTTGTAAAGGGAACCTATTTTGAGCCCAGAACGGATAATTTTACCGCAAGAAACTTCTGTATTTAGGCATGTTTGTCAAGTTTTTACGCGAAAGACGATATACAAACACGTCGAAATTTACACGCATAGTGCACATCATTACCCGCGTGGTATTTATGTGAAATTTATTGCTAAATGCACTAAAAATGGCTCATCTGGCAATTATTTACGAGCGTTCAGTATAATATAACCTAAAAAAACCATCGGATACAAAGCGTTGACACATTTGAAAACAAAAATACATTGTCAGAGGAGCTTTTTTTATTAACATTATACACAGTAGTAACCGTTTATTTAATTTTTCAAAATGTCGCTGGCGTTAGAAGTGCACAAAACAACACAACCCAATATTTTTATCTACCACAATAGCTACAATGAACGCGCCCCGTCTAGACGTTACGCAGTACTACAATTCTACTGGCTGTTGGATCGATAAGAGGCTGGCTTGGCCTGTAGTAGCATTGCCACCTGTTGGTATGGGAGAGGAATTGTTGAGCAGATAAACTGTACAGGGTACATTTAACCACGGTCGTTTTAACTGTGCAACCACCCTTTGGTACCCGACATTTTTTTGCGGGCTTTTTTGTATTGGATGAAATCATTGTGCTCATCTGATTTCCAGCAGTGTATAAATACTAAATTATACGCGTTCGTTTTTAATTGGAATTAAATTATTGTTCTCATCTGATTGTGAGAAGTGTAAGAATAACCAGCCATGGGTTGTTTTTCGTCTTTTTTGTATTGTTGTTATTCCTTTTAAACCTTGTTTTGTTGAACTTTTGTTATTGCAACAAAATCAGCGTAAAATGCAGAATAATTATATATTTTTTTGCATTTTTTGGTGTTATTAAAAAAATTAATCCAGTGTATAAATTATCCAGCCCGCTTCCGATTTTACAAACTGGATACGAGGCCATTACACCTCTTTTTTGGCTATTTTTACTAATTAATTTTAGTTTCTTTATCCAAAAATGTTAGTCGTACATCTAGCATGTTACACTCCGAACGAATTTATTGCGTAGATATGAACATAACGTCCGAAGTTTAACGACAAAAAGATGCAAAAAAACCTTGCAAACCCACACTACTCTCGCACAAGCCTTGACAAGCAGCATTATTCCACAGCCGCCTTTCGTATCGTCCCTTGCATTCCAATACATCGCCCAAGTCTCGCGTTTCGTGGAAATGTGCAATTCCAGCGATGCAGGCGTTGATTGACAGGTCTGGAAAGTAGGGAGTTTGTGGCTGGAGAAAAGCGGGCGTTGGACTGTGTTTCTGTTCCCGCTAGATTGCTTAAAAGTCACTATATGTTTTCACACAGCTAGGATTGGGGAACTCTAGCTATCTCCAGTTGTTAACCTATCTTTGATAAATTCCCTAATAAATTATCAACGTGAGAAAATGTGTTTATATTTACGATTTTACCGTTCTTAAACCTTTTTTAGCTTGCGGCACACTAAAAAAATCTTCATTATTTCGCGCCACACTAAAATAATCTTCATTATTTCGCGCCACACTAAAATAATCTTCAATATTTTGCGGCACACTTCAACAGAATAACAAAATATAGTCCGGTTACATTCGCCCTAACGCACGAGAAACGATGTGAAGAAGTCATAACGGTAATAATTTTGTGATTTATAGTTTTCTGACCCTTTTTCTTTTACCTAGTTCATTTGCAAATACGCTTCTAAGCGTAAAAGTTGAATTTTAACCAAGTTACTGGAGCTTTTGGTAATACTTTGTAAATTGACCTGAATAATTCGCGCTGCCAAATGCATCAAAGCTAGGCACATCGATAACTAAGAGCTTCATAATAGTAAAATTGTAATTTGTGGTTTTATTCAGAAAACTATTTACAAAATTAAAAACTGCCTTTGTTTATTTGTGGTGCCGTTTGACTTGATTTCCAAGACAACATTAGGAAACACACGAATCTCAAATTAAACTAAAACGCTTTATTTATTGAACGTAAGGACAATTTAAACTTCCAAGTTTCAATTTTTTTCGAGAATTTTCTCTCATACATTGTAGGTTTCCTATAAGCCAATATTTATTTTTTATCACAAGAAAGGAAGCCAACGTTTACCTGGCAATATCAGCAATTTAATTGTGTTTACGAAATGACGTTCTCAGGAAAGCCGCAGCCCGATTAAGGTCATTTGCCCTTTTGCCTTGTATCATGTACGCCCGAAAAACCGACAGGTTATTAATTGAGTAGGAAAACCACATGTTTTGTCGTTCAATGACGTATTGCTCTTCTGTCTATGTCTTGACCTTGCCACAAAACCACAGTTTACGTTTTTTTTGCGGTTCCTTATTTTGGCAACGATTACCAGTAGGGGCGTCCGATTAAAGTATCGGTACTCGTCCGATATTTGGTGGTATCGGTGCCGATCCAATGCCTATTTTAATATAGGAAGTCCGGCCATGATTTGTTAACGCATTTGTTTTTTACATTTGGAAGATACATTGATCAAAAGCAGAAAACTCCCTAAATTGTCCACAATCCTTGTGCCGCACCCTAAACACCAGGAATAGTTCGTTATGTCCTTTCAAACGACTTTCGTATCACAGTACATTTGTTTATCGCATTGCTTGCCATGTGGCCTTCCCTAATTTTCCATCAGAAAAACCATAAAAGTGCTTGTTATTCCCTGTTTAACGACTGTAAGTTGCCAGCAGACTCTAATAATCGCCCTGCTGCGAGATAAGGCAGGTTGTTAAAATATAAAACCCCTTATTTTGGTAAATTTGGCGGTTGTTAAATAGTATTGTAGGAAATCACCTAGAAGTTCACGAAATTCTTGTGCAATCGCGTGAAACATGACTTTATTTAGCAGCGTTGAGCTTAGAAAGAAACATGTTATTTAGGACGTTTCTATTGGTAATAATTTACTGAAAGTCTGCCAATGTACTAGCTAGGAAGTCTGTACATTCGCCCTGAGGTAAGGTAGTAAATATTATTTTTTTAAAAGGCGACGTTTTGTATTTGTCTAAAGGTGGTATCTATCAGGAAAAACCCGAAAAAATGCTCGAAATTCTTGACTTAAGCCCTGAAAGACACGTTTGGATTTGATAAAAGCTTCCGGCTCTAAATTCAGTAAAATTGCGTAAATTTCACTTAATTTAATGAAAGATATGTTTAGAGTTTCGCACGTTTTTGAAACAAACTATGTTACTTAAAAGTAGATGTCAAAAACAAAAAGGTCGAGTAAATAGACATTATCTTAAAAACGACGTTTCGATACAAACTTGTATCATCATCAACGAGACAAAGTGTTCTAGGCTGCGCGTTGAGATAAGCAAGTTAAAAAAATTAACCTATTCAAAGCGATTACTTGTGATTTATTTAAACTTAATTGAAGCATAAAAGCATCAAATAAAAACGAATATCGGAAAAAATGCCAAAAATCTTGGTTTAATCGTCCCCCAAAAATACCAACAACTCAACCAAACAACTGCGCTGCCCAGTGAGATATAAAAGTAAAAAAATATCACCCTTATTGACGCGAAAATTTGTGTTTTAGATAAAGCTAATCGAAGCATCGAAACAAATCTTAATGGCGGGGCAAAAACATGCCCCAAATCCTTGTATAACCGTCCAAAAAAATACCAGTAACTCGGCGAGACAAGCGCTCTACGCTGAAGCGATAAGAAAGTTAGTTTTTGGCCGGGATTCTTGTGTGAACCGAAACGTCGGTTGCCCGCCGAAGCCATGACGTCACTCCGGCCCGGTCATCCGATCCAAGAGGGCTCTGGCGAATTCGAATCTCGAACATTCCGCGAATTTCTGAACTTTTAACGTCGTCGCTTCACCTCTCCTGCCACTGGCCGCTTTCAAGGGCGATTTTGAGGAAGCAAAGTTAAATATTTGATCAGTTTTTAGGTAAAATTTTCATAAAAATGTAATTTCTTTGGATTGAATATACAAAAAAACGCAATGTCGTCAGTTTTCCAATAAAATTTGCAAAAAAAGTTATTTTGTGTGTGTTTTTTGCAATTTTGTCAGTTTTAACACAAAATTCGCATAAGTCGTGCAAATTAACATATTTTTTTATCTCCGGGTATAGTTAAATTGCTCAGTGTTGTTTTAACTTAAAAAAAACATATATTTTTTGTCTGGCTAGATTTAATGCGTCTTTTGCGTTGCTTTTTAATGAACCACGGAGAATCACATAAAATTATTTTGAAGTATACCAACGCACCCTTTTGTCATTTTTTTGTCATGCGATTTTTACTCTCAAGTCTAAAATTTCCGTCCAAATTTTTCTGTGCGACTCTATAAAGGTTAAGAAGCAACGGCTTAAACAGCAGAGTTATTTAAACTGGTGAAATCGAGAGTTGAAATCTTGTGTTTGTGCGTGAGTCGGTCTTATCACCAGCAGATCAGCTCCCACACCAGAAACCCGACAAGTCCAGTCTGTTGTGGCCAACCAGGCGTCCCCTCGGGGCCCGGCCGGCGCCCGGGTCATTTGGGGACGGTTCCAGATCGGCCAGAATAGTTGGCTTACTAAAACCGGCCGAAACCTTTTTATTCGGCCTTGTTTTGCGATTTGTAACCAAAATTTTTTCGCTTTAAGACTGAAAAGGATGAAGGTGTAATATTGTTACAAACATATTGTGGTGTGTGGAAAGTAATACTTTGCTGAGTCGCCGGATATTTGTGTTTTAGTTATTCTGTCTAAGTTGTTTGAGCCTCACAGTTCTGCTTTGGTCATTTCTCATAGACCACGAAATGCTGAAAATAAAGGAATAAGGACAACTATTAGGAACGAAGATCTAACACGATTGCATAGTAAAGCAGGCCACTAAGCCACACATAGAGCTTATAGATTTTATAACTAAGTATTTGAGCTTTTAAACCAAGATGGAGGACTTAACGATTAATTAATACAATTGTTTAATTCGGTTGTCCTAAATTAACAAACTACGATTTTAATTTCGCAATAAAACTCAAAGTTGAGTGAATATTGAACATTGTAGCGAACGTTTTGTATTTTTAAGCCTGTATTTTTCCCGCAAGGTTAGAATAGAACGGTTTGTTGTTCGACTTTAAGCGTAGATTCGTTGAATAGATCGTAAACAGACGGAAATAAATGGACGACTTGGCGGCCATCGCCTGGACATTACAAGGCACGTAGGCTGCACACGGCGTCCAGTTTTGCACGTCCATCGCAGCACTTTAAACGAATTCCCACGTACGATGGTTGTTTGGCGACACTAACTAAACCATTTACTGCTCAAATATTTGTCAATTCGACCTATTTTCATTTTATTAAGACGTAGTAAGTATATTAAGCCCATACATATAGAAGTATAGGTATCATTTTAAACATTTCGAATAACTCTTTATTCATTTTTTGCTTTAATAATTTTCAACATGGTTTATATTAAAATGGTGATTTTTGGACGTTTAACACATTTTTATATTCATTTGAATCGTGTTATGTTAAATTATTGAGCTAATTATTAGAAAACTGTGAAAAACAAATCTGTTAATCCACTAAAACTACAACTTTGATTTTCAAACCTACCTTAAATGGGCATTTTTTTAAATCAAAGGAGACTTGTTTTGGAATTAGCCTTTGTAATCCATAATGCTTGTCACCACATTAACCTGTACTACTAAACGGTTGACCTACATAATGCAATGCATATAGGCTTGCGGCGCTTAACATCAAGTAATTAAAGTATCAATCGGTCACTTTGATGTATTATAGAAAGCATAACCCCAACCCCAGACCACAGCTGCTTAAACGACTGATTAATTCCCGTTTTGATCACTTGGAAACCTTCCATTAATCTCAATCCAAGCCGTTGTAAACTGCGTTGGTGGTTAGTTGGTGAAAGGTCATAGCGTGGCTAACACATCGTGCAAAGAGATTGATAAGATTTTTACTTGATTGGTTAATAGCGTTTCTACATTGTTCTATTTTAAAAATATGGATGATTGGTTTTGAGCAGTGCTGCAATGACTTAAGTCAATGACTCGACCTTATTTACTTGAGTCACTGTTTTCAAATGACTTGGCTTGACTTAAGTCTTTCGGACAAATAGCTTAACTTGACTTAAGTCTTTCGGACAAATAGCTTAACTTGACTTAAGTCTTTCGGACAAATGACTTGACTTGACTTAAGTCTTTCGGACAAATAGCTTAACTTGACTTAAGTCTTTCGGACAAATGACTTGACTTGACTTAAGTCTTTCGGACGAATGCCTTGGGTTGGAATTAGGCGTTTTATTTTAACAATTGTTTATAATTATCTTAGTGTTTGCACGCAAAACAGTTTGTTCGCCATACGTTACGTGTTCCTTGTTGTTTTGTTCAGTTATTTAGATGATTTTCCGAATTTTTTGGATAGTTTACCGTTTTATTGTTTTGTTAATTATTTGCCTTTGCTTTGACTTGCTCTAATAATGACTTGGCTGGGACTTGACTTGGGGAACTGACGACTTGGACTTGGCTTGTTATTTTTTGCCAAATACTCGATTTGGAGTATTTATTTTTGCAAACGACTTGAGTTGGACTTGAGTCATTTTAAGACGACTTGACTTGGACTTAGATATTTTGCAAATGACTTGACTGGGACTTAAATCATTTCAAAATGACTTATTTACAACACTGACCAAACGTATATAAAGCTACCACTGTAGCGAGTCCACTTTTAGTAGGGCGGCTTTTAATGCTTTCTCAACCCCAATTGACCCGCAGCTAAGCACCGGCCAGCTATCTCCGGGGACTTTGGAACCTCTGTAGTGTACATCGCTGTTCTGAGGGCCTTGCGCAATATGTTGTGTGTGTTCGGCTTAAGTGGCCATTCCGGTTTGTAGCAGCCAATGTTGACTTAGTCTGGTGAGAGGCGCTTGTATGGAGAGAATGCGACCGGCTCTTGTCTTTACCGGATCGTTTAAATTGTGGATCAACTGTTTTAAGTCACTTTTTGTTATAGAGCCCTTAGGGCGCGATTCGGATTTGCAAAAGCAACCCGTGGATATAATATTTACTTCTAAATTCAAATAATCAGATTTTTCTTTCTAATAACCGAATCTGTCTGAATCCGAATGGCGAAAAACAAACGATTCTGGTTGCACATCAGTGGTAAAGATTAAATTAAGTACAGAACTCAGTAAACCGAAAATCAGTTTGTTTAGATGTTACAATAAGATAAATTTATTTCGCTATTAAAAGCATCATCAGTATCTTAATTCGAATGAATCCAAAGTTGAAACTAATATTTATACAGGAAACGTACGTTGAATAGAAAAGTGGAGACATTTAAACAGGAAGACAATAAAAATAAATATATTCACAATACAAATGCACCCTTTACACAGAAGCATTGCTATACTGCAAAACGTTTGCAAACTTAAAAAACAAGATTTCCGTATAAAAGCAACCCAGGAAGTTATTATACATCTCTTAAGTTAAAACTAATATTTATACAGAATGTTGCATAGAAAAGTAGAGACCTTTAAACAGAAAGACAATAAAATTAAATATCTTCAGAATACAAATGCACCCCTTTGCACAGAAACATTGCTATACTGCAAAAACGTACGCATACTTGGAAAACAAGGGTTACACATATACACAGAAAAACATAAATTTGGAAATCACAAAAACTCGCGCATCAAAATTTTCAAACAAATATAGGTTCACAATGAAAACTCCTTATTAAGTATGGTGGATGTTTACATGGTCTTTAAACGGCGTTTTTAGGGTCGCTTAAGACGACAAATTTGTCCGTGATCGTTTTAAATGTTGTAGCTTGTCATATCGAAGTAAATCTTTTAAAATGCCCCCGGTGTTCTCTTTTTCTCAATATCTGTTGTGAATTACTTATTTGCATTTGCCGTCCAAGTGACTTTAAAAATAACCCGATTAATCCACTTTGCGAGTGAAACAACTAAATTCTACATTTCTAATAGCATACATGTTGGACACATATTATCCCGGGAAAGCCAGTTCATTTATAAAAATATGTACCTTCTTGGAAAATTTTTAACCGGTGCTACTACAGTATGCCTGATATAACTGTTCTGGCTAAATTGTCACTTAATCCCACTATTATATAACGGTTTGGAGGAATTCTGTGAAACCCTTTAGCAATTCCGAACTATAGGCACAGAACTGGACGAACCATCAGGAAATATAATAACGTTATTAAGGCATTAGAGGAAAAGGTTATACAAGAAAACATTATTGTCATATTTCCATTGTACTCATTATGCCATAAATAGTTTTAAGTTAAAACATTTTAGGGCGTAATAATGTGCAAGTTTATAATATTTTCAAGTGTCAATAAAAAACTTACAGAGTATATTTTATAATTTATGATTTTAGGGGCAAAATCAGTTTTGTTCATATTTTGATCAACTTATAAATAAGAAGTCACCTTAATCTTGTAAGTGCTTTGGGCACCTTAAGTGTTTAATCCGCACCAGTATGGATACATTTCAGGCGTTTTTCGCGTGTGTTTCAATTTCCAGCGACAAAAGCAACAAATTGAGCAGCAAATCTCGCAACGACGCACATTTGTGAAGACACAAGTGGCGAAATGCGTGACTATCCGATGTGGTTATGGCCCTTGAGTGCCTTTCTAAGCCCTGTTATATAAACAAGAGCATTCACCAGCCGAAAGATTTGCTGTTTCAACCCTGTTTGGCACTATTGCCCAATCGTATAAACTCATGAAGTTTAAAATTCTGTGAAATTTTTTAATTGTGGATATTTAAAACACTGCAAGTCACGTATTATCACATAAACATTAACCATGGAATAGTCATTATTTTTTTGAAATGCAAACACAGCACCACGTTTGTTAACAATAAAACAATTTATCTTTTCAATGTGACTTGTATTGAAAGTACTTTTTCCAAATTAAAATCCCTGTTTTAGGGAAATAAACGCAAAATATAGTAAACGGTTTTTTCAGTATTTTCCCTAATTTGCTGCAATCTACTTTCAAATGTTCAGGTTTGCAATGCTGTTTTAGGTAGAAACATTTTTAAACTTTCTTTCAATTGAAAACCAGACCAAACTAAGTATTGCTTTTTGGGAGTAAAAGTTCCTAATTTGATAGTTTTTAAAAGGCCCATTTAATGTGTTTTCAATGTAAGAACACCTCCAGTGTTCCAGTTTGACACAAACGTCCTTGAACATTGCGAAATATGTCCTTGGTCGTTGCCGTCCAGTCGCATCACTCGTCGTCTATGACGTCGACAATTAGCTCTTATCGCGTCACAGTTCCCACAGGAGAACATCAATCTGTACTTGTTATCTTTGCCGGCCCGTCAATATAAACAAGGCCAGTGTCCGATATTAACGGCGAGCAATCCAGCCAAGCCCTCAGCCTCGACTGATAAGGGCTTAATGGCCTGACTTGCCTGTCTTCAGCCCCATTCAGGCATCCGCTTGTTCAACAAACGCCCCGATTGTTGCGTAACAATCGTTTTGCATTTTTTAAACTCTCATAGTCAACCTGCTGTTTGTGGTTGTGTCATTTTTTGCGTTAACTGTTAAATTGAGTTTGAAGTTTATCACCTACCCAAGGGTTTCATTACCTATATAAATATTTCGCTATTCAGTCTGGTTTAACAAACGCTGATTGTTGCGTAAGAATCGTTTTGCATTTTTCAAAAGCTCATAATAATTAATCATTGTTTTTGCGTTAAATCTGGACTTAATCGTTACGCATTACTAAGGCGAGGGTTGTATAATTATATTTTTATCGACCTCATTCAACGAATCCCCTATTGTTGCGTATGAATCGTGAGCATTTTTTGAACATTTGCAGCAATCATGGTTTTGGGTTGTGCTTTGCAGCAATCATGGTTTTGGGTTGTGCATTTTAGAGCAAGTTTTAATACAGCATGTTTGTGTGTATTAGTAAGAACATTGCCATCAATTTGCAGCACTAAATATGCCAATAACGTTTAATTGTTTGATCAATTAATGCAAGCAAGATTGATTAAAAAATTCAAGTGCGTTATATCAATGTATCCGCTTTTTATTTAAACATGGTTTAGGTCCTTGCAAATAATATGACATTGGACTATTTTGTGTTGTTTTTTGTCACAGGACGCCATTTAAACTAGTTAAAATGAGGTTTTAATAATTGATCAGTATTGATATTTTGAAACATCTCGACCTTATGCTACAGCACCAAATATGACAAAAAGGACCTGCGAAAATGAATTTAGGCGATTTTCAGAATCTGAACACATCAAAAAGTTGGTTTTATCGGCGCCATTATTTTTAATACTACGCAGACAACATTGATTAAGGCAGTGCTTCTTAATTTTTTCTTGCCGCGCCCCAAATACTAAACATTAGAACAAGAGCCAGACTTCTCTTTACTGAACTTTTGTTAGCAAACAAAACAAAGGAAATCAGCATGTATTAGTTAAAGTTTAATTATATGCGGCATGTATTAGTATTGCTCGTGCAATTTTCTCAAGTATAGGAGAAGTATTGCTATAAACCATTACTTAAAATTTCATTTTAAATGAAAAAATGTTGTTATGTTATTTTAAAATGCAGTTTAAGTACCTATGTGCACCGCTCGGATATAGTCTTATATAATCTTAATACCAAGCATGTTGTGTCACGATTTTACGTTTATTTAGTTCCAGTCACGAACAGACCACCCATATGTGTATATGCCCTTGAATGAAACGCGACCCTGAATTTATCAAGGCGCGATAAAAAATCGGGTATTTCACGCAACCTTGCCATGAGAGCCAACGCCACACACGGCTAATCTACACAAAGGTCGCATTTTCACGTTAAACCCCCCAAAAAACGTACAACTACTCTCGGTTAAAGCGGAAGGGGGCCACAAACCTCGCTATTTACTCAGACTCGATAGTCCATTCAAGTGGCAGACGAGAGCAGATCGTTAAACGTCACAACATTATCCTGCTAGCTGCTCGGTACAGGAGGCTTTAAAACTCGCCTTCATTTGGGCGCGAGTGGAATTTCAACGGCAAATCCAAATCGGTTTGTACAAGTCACGACATGCCGCCATTCCATTCCATTCCGCTTTAACCCTGTCATCATTGAAATCTGCTCAAGGCCAGATACGGCCCTTCATAAATGCGGCCGTGTCTTTTTTAACCCTGTTTTTCCCATACTTTCTTTCGCTGTAGACCAAGGGTTCTTGCATTGGGGTCCATGGAACCCTAAGGGGTACCTGGCCTAGTTTTAGGTGGTCCATGAAGGCCTAATTTGAATCATGGTGTATAATTGGAAAAACGGAAATAGTATTTCGAAAGAAAATGGTTTAGTTGAATACAAACGCTTGTTTCTGTTTAAATGTATCTAAACTTCATTCAAGTTTCACATTTGTTTGACTAAAAACAAACAGGTTTCTCAAGTCTACTTATTTCCACTATAATGCATTCAATGATTGACTACAAAAATTGACCATAATGAATTCAATGCTTACTTTTAAAGATGGTTAAATAGGCTGAATAATAATAAAAATATACAAAATTGGAAACAATTGTGCTTTTAGATGTTCATGCGGATAAATAGCGGTTAAAAAGGTGCAACTTAAAAGAGACATTTCGATACGCACTTGTATGATCATCATTTGATGTGATACTTTAGTATGTGTTGGAACTTACTCGGCCTGTTTAGGTTTTTGGAGTTTTGAAACGTTCATAAACTGCAACCTACTTTTGTGTGTAGCCTACTTTATACTTCGATATTCATCTCAAGATAATGGTGTTTAGAATGGTTCAAAATGCTATCTATCCACATTGACTTTGATATTCATTATACGACTAACTACAACCTCCAGTCATTATTTTAGGATTTATTCGAAACATTTACAAAATTCTTCCTATGTCTGCATGGACTTCGATATTTTGCTTTAAATATCTTTGTGAAAAAGGCTAAACGGCCCATTTCAAAGTGGCCCTGATTTATCGGCCTCCGTGCTTATGATTTTACGCTTGAACGGCCGCAAAAGTGGTCGTACCTCGGACTTGTCCAGACCCGCTTTCCTGGCCCCAAAACGAGTTTGTTTAGTCGAGCTTGAGCCGGCGCGTGTTTTCACAACGCTTCGAGTCGGGGAGTGTCCCCCCTCAATCTCGAGCGCCTTTCATTGTGTGTCCTATTGTTCCGTCGTAAAGCCGATGACGTATTGTTGTGCCGAATCGACGAAAAACGCGATTTGTGGAAAATATTTGTTCCTCACTTTTGAATTTGGACGAGGCAGATCGAATGGTGAGATTTAACCGTTTTTCGCTGTTTTGGGAACTTTGTGGATTTTGCAAAGTGGCTGCTGACAATAAAACCGCCTTTCTACTCGAATTGGGGAAACCCTAGCTTCTTTTAATCACGGCCCCTCGTCTATTTTGCTCAATAACACTGCTGTTTCTATCTAGATTTTGGGAGACCCTGGCTAGTTTTATTCGCGGTTTTTTGTCTTTATTGTTTCTTATGAACTATACACCAGTGGTCGGCAACCATCGGGTCCGTGGGGAGTTTATTAGTGGCCCAAGTTCTTAAAAGTATGGTAATTGTACGACAGCATATAGTTAAGGCATTGAAAAACCTAATATACTGTCAATATAAATAACGAAGAACGTCAGGTCGACGTTGAAGTCGAATATACGCCATTCTGGCTGTAAATCTTTTCCCGGAAAGCCCTTTACCTAGCGTACCGGTACTTTCACCACTGTCTGTAGGTCCATACTTTGTCATATTGTCATTTATAGGCTTAGCATGTGTTTCCACAACAGAATCTTGCCCTCCAACAGAACACATAATGCCGACGATAAAAGTTTTATTATATTTTAATTTTTTACTATTTACTTGTACAGACAAACTTATGATGCCATTCATATGGCGAAATCCATATTTGTATTAAAAGTGTTTGGCCCAGTGGTTCTCAACCTTTTTTCTTTCGTGGCCCATTTACATTGCAAAAAAAATTCCGCGGCCCAATAATTTTATGAAAGAAAAAAACTGTAAAATAGGTTTAGAAAAAAATACAGCAGAACATAATTTCAAAACAGATTATTTATTCAACCGTGCATTAGTGAGGTACTTGCGGCTGAACTATAAATTTACATTCCCTTTTAATTCTTCCCCAAATTATTATTCCTTTAAATATAATGACACAAATGAAACTTAATCTAGTTTGTTTTAAGTTGGTCTGTGGCCCACCTCAAATGTTCTTATGGCCCACCAGTGCGCCATGGCCCACTGGTTGAGAACCGCTGTTTTAGACCTTTACTGGCTGATTTTTGTTCGGAGCGGTGCGCTTCTCAAGCTTTTATTGTCATTTATCTTAGGTTTTTCCTTGACTTAACTATATGTTTCAGTAAATCGAACTCTAGGTTTCCATTGAATCAAAGTTGTAATAAATTTCCATTGCCCAACATTTTTTATGTTACGAAGTCCTGTGCGTGATGTAACTTCTGTGTTCAACCGGTCAAAAAGATTGCCGACGCCTGTTTTACATGCTACCAGGTTGAATTGATCGTCTGGCGTTGTTAGCAAATACACTGGCGTAATACTTCAAAAAGCAAGAGTCTTTGTTTGATATTTATTGTCTGCTAACAATTTTATACAAACAAAAATGGTGAATCAATAATAGTCAAATTCGCCACCTTTTCTCAATATTTTTTAGTTAACTTAAATGAACTTGAGAAATTGCCACACACCTTAAACAGTCCCAAAAAGATTAACTTAAAAACGTCCATATACCTTGTTTAAATACTATTTTTAATTGATATCAATGGGGAATCTTACTGTTTGCAAACAGTACAAAACATATATTACATAAACATACAATCAAAAGCACTTGCTTTACGACTGATCCATAAATAACGCTTTTATTTTCTTCGTTTGCGGAACTTTGGTTTCTCGGAAATTCCTTCGGTCTAAGCAATTTTACCTGTATGCAAATTAACCTGCCAAAGAATGCCACGAATTTTTTTAGTTGGTAATTCGGGCGTGAAATTTGCAAAAGCGCGACCCCATGTACGAGGTTTTTTTATTCAATTAAGCTGGTGCTAGTTTTGTAGTTCACTTCCTTCTATACTTCCAATTTTTTTACCACACACTAATTGACTGGGCAAAACAGTCGCATAAGACGTTATTAAAAAGGTTCTGCTGGACAATTATAGGAATGTCTGTTAATAACATTAGATTGGAGCCGATATTTTAATTATTACCCAAAAAATGGCGAAAATCAATCGAAAAACACTTAACCGCGTCTTCGTTGGTTGACACTGTGCGAGTTTTGCGTCAGTTCACACATAACGCGTTGCCAGCGTAAAAAGTAAATTCCTCGCTTCTAACTGAAAGCGTCCAAGCTTTAATAAAGCGTTTTACGCATTAGAATGGTGGTATATTTAGTCGACCGATACTTGGCCGGTGCCGGAGCAGGAGCCGGAGCCGGAGCCGATCCGATTCTATAGCGGGACTTCAGTCCTAGTTTTTCAGATTATGGTGCAGCATTTTCTTGCGTGTTTTTGGAAATAAACAGTTAAAAAAACACCAGAAAGTAATAAACGCGTCTCGTTGGTTTAAACCAGGGGTTCTTAAACTTTTTTTACCGCGGACCCCTAAAATTTTTTTAACCAAGCGTGGACCACGGTCGGCAAAAAAAATCCAAAATGACATCATAAATTGACGCCACAGTAGAAAATAGACTTTATAAATCTGCTGATTTTGGTCCAAATATGTGAAAGAGTATTGGAGTCTAAATAGGATTCACTGCAAAACCTTTTTTATTTTTAAGTAAACGGTTTTCTTTGAAAAAGATTACTTCTTAAACATACACTAATATTTTAAGTAGGCCTTCATGGACCCCCTAAAACTAGTTCGCGAACCCCAATGGGTCCATGGACCCCAGTTTAAGAACCCCTGGTTTAAACTGGGCGAGTTTTGTGTCTGGCGCAAAACGTTAACGTCGTCCAGTTCACACACAAAGCGTTGCCAGCGTTAACGGCAAATTTCTTGCTCTTTGGGTCGCCGACCAAATAGTTCAGATGCTAAGATTTATTGGAAGCGGACCAGGGCAAGATTTCCCCAAAACTTACGAAAACAGGGTTCATATTAATTAAATTCTTACCTATATACAAAAATGTGTTACGTTTTGTCACTTTAAGCTTCAAAAAAGTTCAGTGAGGAGGTTTGGGTCGCCAAAATTTCGTTCGTTTACCACCAAATAGTATTTGAGTCGCTGTGATAAAACTTTGAGAAACACTGCTCTGAATTCTGATAAAAATGGTACAAAAAGTCACAAAAACAACTAAAAATTGACCTAAAGCACTTGTTTAGATCGTCCTGCGTATGAATTGTTCTGCTGTCGGTGAGAAATACACTTTTCAAAACATCCGGCCACATTAGACTGAGATACGGCGGCATAGTTTGTTTTGTGCCGCTAATTTCGTCCCAATGTGATCAGAATGTTGTCACCGTTTTTCCGCTGATGATGTTGATACGAACCTGTCATGCACTTCTGAACTTAATTCACTTAATTCACTATTTTGGTCTTTGCGCGTTTTTTTAGTGGCTATACATACAGACTTGCGAATGTAAAACAAATCATCGCTGATTAGGCATTCTATTTAAGAAACCATTTTTTGGTATTTTGCACCAATAAGCTTAGGTTTGGTGAAGTAACGTTCAAAAACGTGAACTATAGTAGTTATGGCACACTTAAAATTTTTATAACTTTTTTAGTGAAGGTAATATTTAAAACGATGAAAGATTACTTCGATTCAATATAATAGCATAATGAAATAACGCAAACCAATAAAAAATGTTAAAAATGAATAAAGAGATATATTTGAAACGTTCTAAATGTTAACTACTTCTGTATGAGCTTTGATGTTCAATATATATCGTCATACCGCTACTTAAACGAATTTATTACATTATTTTCACACATCACAGAAAAAATATTCTCACAACCGATTATTAATTCTTAGTTTACTCGAACTCACATTTTTCTTCCAATTGTCAGAATTCTTTCACGAATTCCTGCATCTCAATCATCGCGATATTACGTCAAGTTCAGCACGACGTAACGCCATCGTCAACCAAGCGTTACCGACCAATAAGCTGTGGCCGAAAAAACGCGGTAATTTATTGTTTTTTCCGATTCTGGGCTGCAAATTAAAACGCCCACCTGAAAAAACACAAACATCTTTCTTTCTAACTGCAGTGAGTTATTACAGCAGTTGGTAAACTTTTAGGTAATTGCAAATATCCATTAAGTTTGACTTTACGAAAGAAGGTTCCGTTGTATTAAAATGTTTTTTATTCAAAATGAAAAAATGCTTTTTATGATCAATTGTTTTTAGAAGATATAGAAATGTAAATTATGCGAGTTTCACCAAATTTCAGCGTGTTTCAATCTATATTTACAAAAATGTTGATCTACTTTGATTTCTCCGTTAACTTTTTTGTCGAAAGATGAATCTTTGACAAAATCAAATCGTAACTAAACGTTTAGTTTAAACGATCTTTGCTCTAAACTTTACACAATTCATGAAACGCAGTGTGCTAATAAGACGCTTTTCTAGTCGCTACGGAAACCTTTGTGGCGTTTCTTTTATACAGTAAGAATTAAATTACCATTAGCATGATATTGTATCGGAGCCGATAACCGATACAAGTGGTAGTATCGGTACTCGTCCGATATTCTCGGGTATCGGTACTCGTCCGATATTCTGGTGGTATCGGTACTCGTCCGATATTCTGGTGGTATCGGTACTCGTCCGATATTCTCGGGTATCGGTACTCGTCCGATATTCTGGTGGTATCGGTACTCGTCCGATATTCTGGTGGGATCGGTACTCGTCCGATATTCTGGTGGTATCGGTACTCGTCCATTATTTTGCTCGTTAATTGTGATAGCCAAAAAATAATTATGACGTCATTTGGTGTCGAAATAGATCGCGATACTTTTTGTCCGATATATCGGTTATCGGAATGACATGCAAGTATCGGACATCCCCAAAATGCCAATAAACATCGAACAGCAAAAGTAACTCGCACACAGTAAAAACTACTTCCCTTAAAAAGCGCCATAACGGAACTTTGGTTCAGAAAGCGAATTCTCCTTCGCATTTTGCCGCGGGTGGCAATTAATCAGGCGTAAAACCACAACCATGGAATGCTCTTACGCCTTTGGGAACTTTCTAGCGTTTCGCGCCAATCTTTCAACGTTATTTTAGCTCTGCAGGGGAGAAAATACCCCTTTTCTGCCACGCACCAGGAAGATAGACTGCCGGTAAAGAATTTGTGACTTTTGCGCGTTTCCAAACTTGTACAGATGAAGTGTGTTTATCAGTTGCTTGACGTTCGTCACTGGTTAAAAGTCGTTTTTTTGATATATATGCGAATTCGGAAATGATTTAAGACTTTTTATAAAACCTAAAGACCCTTGCTTTTCATTTCGTTTTACCTGTTAATTAGATATCGTATGGGACTGCGATATTTGTTTGTCTAAAATATCAGTTTTGGAATATAATGTCAAGTATCGTATGTCCTACTTGTAAAAATCCAATACGAAAAACGTAAAACCTTCAATTCCGCCAACAGTTTTGTAAACACTTTGGGGGTCTGTACATAATATAATGTACATATATTATAAATACTTTATAGTCAGTTTTGTGAAAGAAATAGGACCACATTATAGGTTATTCCCCGCCCTGGAAAGTTTGGTTGTGAGTTGTGCGATCAATTAGTTGGACCACCCACAATATAAATCTACTTTCCTGACAATGTTTATTATTGTAGCCACTTCTTCCGAATGGCGTTCTACCAAGTTGGTGATGTTTGTTGCTTTAAATCTTGGTAAACAAATATTGAGAAAGGAAATCTCTGTGCTTGAATTTGATTTTGCTTTTCAGTCTTTTGTTTATTATTATATAATTTTAAAGCGTCCATTACCAGAAGTAAGTTTGCCACATTTTTGACCACAAACCTGTTTTTCCTGTGATTCGCTGCACGATGCATTTGTGTCGCGTCTAAACCTTGTTTGTTTATTGACGGGAGTGTCGCATGTCTCTTGAATCGCTTCGCGTGTCGCTGAGCCAACGACAATGAACGCGACACAATGTTTGTAATTTCGTCGCTTAAAAGTTTTTGACGAGCGAAAGCCCAAACAAAGGCGACACTGTTACGTATATTGCCTTTTGTGACGTCACAAAGTACTGTTTACTTTCGAATTTACGGCGGCATAAGCTTGGCAAGTCGAAGACGAAAGCTTCCGCGAAATGTTCTGAATCGCGTCTTTAAATCTATGACGTCACAAAAGACTGGCAGAGCGCGAATGAAAGGCACAATAAACAAATATGGTGATGGATTTTATCATAAATACTAAACGCGGAATTGAATCTTGCTGATATTTCATTAATCCTCTGCAACTAATTATGAAGTGTTAAAATACCTTTAATTAGCTAAGCTCTATATAACTCGTAGAAAAAATCGTTTACAATAAGAAAATGTAATTTTAAGAACGTAAATACCATCTGTTTGTTAGTCATCAAATTTTCATAAACCTGTTGGGCGAATGACGCAAAACACTGTTTCCATAAAAACCATTACTAGGTTTAAAATTGAAAATATTGTTAAATATTTATGTGGCGGATGGAAATGGACTGGAAATAACAACGTTTTTCAACATATATGCAAAAACGTAGCTTTATATTTTGTTACGATTTTAGTACGATTCTCAGTTATTACATTTTAACTTTAGTGTGTGAGTTATATAGGACCTATAAAGCAATGGCATCAATCCGTGCTGAAAGAGTTAAGATCACTTTGCGGTCTTTTGTCGGGCGAACTTGAATAACATTCTGCCGCAGAATGTGGATTAGGTTTGGAGACGTTATAAGGCGTAAGAATTCTATCTCTAGCCTTTTTCTTGTCTTTCATATATGAAAGTGTTTACATGTATATGCTTTAACGCCTAACTCAATGCGCCTTCGCTAGTACCCGATTATAAGCTGCATTTATTTAAATCACCGTCCAGGTGGTAACTGTCTACAGTGGTTTTCAAATTTAAGCTGTTTTTTTTCTTCTAAAAATAAGTGTATTATCATACACACTTGTGTATAATATATATTGTGTATGAATGTTTAAGTATTATTTGATTTTCTACTTTGAACTGATGAAGCAAGGTTGTATGAAAGCTTGTCGAGAAGACAATTTGTCTTTTTATAGTGCCACCTGATTATCCTATAAGTATTATTTGTCATCCAAGAATCTCGATTAGACAAACATCTATTTTTTCCGCTCTTGTTTTTTTTTCAAAATGCAGGAGACAAATAAACGCAAAGCTTAATATATATCTTTTAAGCGCAGTGTTTTGGGTTGGTAAAATTCTGATGAAGTGTTATTGCCCTATGTTCAACACAGGTCGTGCGGCTACATATTAACGGATATTTAAAACTGTTTGATACTATAGGCGGGATTACAAATACCGAGTACGTGGAAAAATCACTGTAACCATTTGGAAATCCGTTCTTATTTCCATCGTAGTAAACAAAATGCAACCTTTAATACTAAGGTCAATCGTATGGCAAACCTATGCACTCAAAGCTGGGCAAATGAGCCTGGCAGTCCTTGTGGAAGTATACAGCCGTTAAAATAAGGCCAGTATATTTAACACAGTGTTTTTTAACCAATGGGCCGCGACTTAAATCCAGGCCGCTGTTTGATTTGGTTTGGTCGCCAACCAGTAGTTTCACATGGTTAGATTTATTGACATTGGTTCTGAGCGAGATTTATCCAAAATTAAAAAAATGAGTAAGCACTGGCGAAGACAAAAATCATAATTAAATTCGAACTTATTGCTAATGTCATATATTTCTAGGGAGTGATTCAATGTAAAGGGATTTTTTAAATCATTTTCTTTGAGGAATGGGAAATGTACTTTACAAATGTATACTTTAACATAACTATTCGCAAAAAATCAAATTACTAGTATCGTTTCTCTCAGATCAGCTGTTTATCTGTGCTCTGAAAATAAAAGAAAGTATAATTTAACCTTGGTGGGAATCGAAACTAAGACCCTCGTACTTTTAAATGATTGAGCGCAATGTGTAAGGAGACGGGATAGGATTAAAGGCTTATCCCTGTAAAGTACTCGATATTTCTGCTTTTGTTATTGCTCCTCGATTGGTGCTTGAACAACCTCACTTTGATGTCTGATCGTCAGCTTGTGTTAAGTAGCTCATAACTCGCATTAAGCGCCATCAACAAAACGACTTCATATCCATATTGCCTTGCTGTTGGCCTTTAAAATATATTGAACGTTTTTTTGGCTTCTGGTGCGATTTCAAACAATTGACTTTGATTGTTTCGTGGCTGGGTATGGTATGAGAAATAACTAGCATTAAGGGCCCTTGTCAGAACGACTCCGCATCAAAAGTGCCTGTGGTGTCCGATATTATCTGGTCGTAGCCGACATAGTAGCCAAATGATAGTATATTGTGGTGAATAAGGACTTTTTAGTACTTGGATAAAAATAGTCGTGGTCACTTTAAAATTCCCAAACAGTCACCAAAACCGAATCTTAACAAAAATTGCTATTTTCAAAAACCATCGATTTGGATCAATGCTTCCAAAGTCTATCTTATCAAACTCGTGGGGCTACTGGGTAAAGTTTCAAAGTTCACCCTGGCTTGTAACCCACTTGTGGGGTCCCTTGTCGTCACCCCGTAGCCCCACCTTCGCGGGTCAGGGGCCAGACCCCAAAGCGTGACGTGGCTTTTGTAAATATTGCCCCCGGGTTTGAGTTCCACAAGCTTTGAAAATATTTGCGGTTTTGAGAAATGTACCATTTTCGAACCTGTATTGGAAATTATATCGAAAGCAGAGTTAGTTTGGTTGTTTGAAAGTTTAGCGTTTATTCAAGTATTGACCAATAACTCTACGATCCCTCTTTTTAATATTGCTTTTGATTTTTAAACTCTAGAACACATTCTAAGGCCGTTGTAAGAGTTTCCTATCCACTATTTAATAATTTAGCATTAAAGACACAAAAACAGTGAATAAGCTGAAGTCGATTGCCACCATAGCGTTCATGTTACAAGGTTTAGCATATTTATAGTGTATAGTCGTATTTGTCTTGGTCCAAAACTGACGATAAGTGGCACTTTTGACAAATCATATTTAGTATTAACGAGCTTGCGCACAATTATGCTCTACAGGTCATATTAGTATTGCACAGCCTCTAACCAAGCTTACAGTTTAAGTTTTCGGTTCCGCTTTAAACAAGTCGAGATTATTGGGGAAGCCGAAACACGATATACTTCGGGAGGTAGGATTTGGAGGCGCTCGAATAGTGGGCTGGTTTAAAGTTGTTTGTATTGGTCGGTTTGTTTTTGTAAAATGTTGGGAGGCCATCAGAAGTGTTACGTGCTTTGGAATTTTTAATCAACTTGTAGAAACATTCGATAAAGGTTTTAAAAAAAACGTAATTTTGGTGAACCGAATTTCCATTCTACCCACTTGTCGATTCAAATATAATAGAGATATAACCGAATGTTGCTATAACAAAATATCAATGACGTTTGATATCCAATTATTTTCAGCTATATTTTAGCTTTGATAAACGGCCAAAGGCATCAGACATTATCCGTAAAACAATATTTTACAACACATTTAGGAGATAAGACTCGGTAACATTGTATTGTCAACTTGGCTTTTTTATAGGTTTATCAATTTTTAAACCTTAATATAAGGTTTTAGTTGACGATGAATAAATACCAAAGCAATTACTGTAGGCTTTTAGTAACGTTTTAAATGTCTCTTTACTGATTTTAAACACGGCAAGGTTATAAATATGTAGGTTCTTATTGCCTTAAATTCGGCAGTTTATCGTGCCCCATAATTTCCGCTCAAAAATGTCGACATATCGGAATAAAACACAACTTATACCAGATTCGCAAAATGTTGTTCTCTACTTTCGTGCGAGTTTTTCTATTCGCTTCACGGTATTTGCATGTCTCCCATAAAAAGGAACCCACAACCCCCTCCGCTTGGGGCATTTGGGGCCCGCTGGGGCCACCTTGACCTTGGCCCATCCATCTTCGTCCGTTGCCTAGCAACAGGGGGTATTTTCCGGGGTTAGTTGTCCCCTATCAACCCCAGATCGCGCGATTCATTTGACCCCTAACCAAGGGGTCTGACTATTGTTTGCTTACCCCTGATGGAAGACAAACCCCCTAAAAACAACCGATATAGCGCCCCCGTGTGGCCGCGTTCCCAGATGACGTCACGATTTGTTTTTCATGTGACTATTACGTAACAATACAAACGTTGTACAAAAGGCAAGGCGTTGTTGTTATAGGTCCAACTGTTTGTCACATTTTTTCCTTAACCCTTGCTTCTAAATTTGACTAGATTATAGTTATAGTTCCCTTTGCTTTTATTTACCATTGTTTTGTCCAAAGTTAAGATGGCTAAACAGTGGCAAAACTTGCATTTAGAATAGAGAGAACATTCGTGATTATGATGGATAGCGTTATGTATTGTTCAACCGAAAAAGTGATGATTTGATTTCCGTTTAATTGTACGATTCGTATCGACCGCATTCAAGTCTAGCTTAAAAATTTGGAAACATTTCAAAATGTACTCTAATTGTATTCGATGTTATGATGATCTATGCAACTGATATCGATGGTTTAAGATTAATTTTCTATCGAAATAAGCATGTCTTTATTATGAATGTTCATAGCACATTTGCCTTGACTTACGGCAGCCATATATTGCATGCTTGTATGTTCTTGATTGCCCATACCCGTAAATCTTTGAATATTTAATAAAATCCTGACAACTTTAGGGATTTACTTGTCTTCATGCAACTTACTTATTGACCCTTCTAAATAAGCACTTACACAAATATCTTTTTTGGCGGTTTAAAATGTCACTCTCAATCAAATTTCACTTTTTGCCGCTGGTCCAAGTGCATGACGTCACAGAAACGACTTTCTCAATCAACGAACCATGACTTATGCAGGCCGAGGTATGCTTAAATTACAGAGCACAGCTTTCGTTCACTGAGGGCCCTTGTGCCTTAATTGTGGCCTGTGTGGAAACGCGGTTTAGTGGCAATACACGTTAAACATGCAAATTACATGTTTCTTGAGAGTTCCGCCGAGTTTATTTCAGGTTCGAAATCTGCACTTTGGTGTCACTCAACGAAGCCTAAAAAGGAAAACCGACTTGCTAATCCGAGGCTTGCGGGTTCGAATCCCGCCGCGGGCGTTCGAGCTATACAGTTTATATTATGCATGTGAAATTTGGACATTTTTGATGCGTATTGAGATTTTAAGCGAGGTGTTGATATACTAAAATTTCTATCTCTGTACTTTTATGAATACAGAGTTATGTTAAAACAAACCTATAGCCCGTCATTATTCAAACCACGTCTAATATTTACTACCCTTTGTGTAATATTGCCTATTGGGTTTCAATATTCAAGCATACTGCTCATATTTGAGCGGCAATCGGTGTTACATGTTAATAAAGTGTCACTAACACCTTATATCGATAATTTGCCATAAGTCAAATATAAGAGTTCTTAATTTCGAATTTTGAAAGCTAGAACGTAACACGCTAATCTAAGACCCTATTTATCTATTCGTAATATAACTTAAAGATTAACTCTGAGATTTGGCATATGGAAAATGATTGATATAAGGTGTACGTGACACGTAACAACCTGTTAGACCCAAAACAAATCGTTTCACGCTTGTTTTTTATTATTCCTACAATATATTTATTGATAAACACAGACAAATTTATTTCCCGTGTGTAAATCTGCCTATTGCGTTTCTTTATGAAGCAGACTGTCCATATTTGAGCAAGAACCAGTTTGACCCCAAACAGGTCGTTTCCACGCTTCTTACATTACGATGCCCACTCGCCACAAAATAGGCCTCATTGGACGCACAAATATCCGTGACTTGCTGCCCGTCAAGTGAGTTTCATTCCTCCGCTAAACTTCGACTACCCGAGGGCGAATTTACCGCGGTGTGCGCCTGATTGAAATACCAGATAACCGCCAATCACTGATTTAAGCCGAAAATGGCGCCTCGCAATCAATGCTTCAATCTCTCCGCGACGCCCAGGCCGTAATGACGTCATCTTCTCGTGATTTCGAACAAGCGAAATTGCGCAATTTTTATATTTTTTATTAAACTTGACCAATTTTGCTCCTCCCATTCATTTCATTTGAAAAAGCTATATATGAATGTGATTATAATGGAGGTTGTAGTTAGACGTAGTGAGAATATCAAATTCCATATAGAAGTACAGGTAGCATTTTGAGATATTTTAAACGTTTACAAATGCTACCAATACTTCTGCAGGGGCTTTAATATTTATTCTACGTCTAACTACAACCGCAAGCCATTATATTAGTATTTATTCGAAACGTTCACAAAATTCTACCTACTTCAGTGTGGGCGTTGGTACTCCTACTATGTATATTTGAGTTTCTTTATAAATGCAATTAAGGTAAACTTTGTTCATTAGATCTGCCTAATTTCTACGAACATTGGTGTTAAAATCTTTTTAATTTAATAAAAATGTATTTTTTACAAGATAAAATAGCCAAACTATTTTTCGTGTGAACTAGTTTTGACTCTATTTTCAAACAATTATTAATTCTGATAAATTTACTTAGATTTTCGAAGGAATAAGCAAATATTCCAAACATATATAATCAGTAATCAGGGTTCAATTGGTTAAAAATAGACCGAGATTCCGTGGTTTAAAAATAGAACTGCTACCGTTTATTTGTTGTTGTTTGAAATGTGGGCACATTTCATCCCACAAAGTTTGAATTCTGTGGGTGCTGTCGTTTAATCCACTTTAAATAGACAACTTAGGTTGCTTGGTTTCCTCGCAATGTTTTGATTAAAACAACACCCTCCTATCATCAAACGAGTTAATGTAGTCCAGCACTACAGAATGAACCCGGTATCATTTGCATCTCACAAACCTGAATATACCAAATAAGAGCACCTTCAAGGTTTTAATTTGGAGATTTGAAATTTAGACAGGATTTAATTTTTAAACCTAGTTTGTTTCGTGCTTTGATATGGATTCCTAAAATACTTGTTTAAATAAAACACTGTTTCATAAAAAAAAATTATCGGCAGCTATACGATCCTAGTGTCGATACGTTTCTAGTATCGGACAAGTATCTCTACAACGATATGGTATCGAACAAGTATCTCTACAACGATATGGTATCGGACAAGTATCGATACTACGTCATGTTATCGGACAAGTTATGACACATTTCTAGTATTAGATAAAGTATCGGCTTCTATCCGATATTATCGAACACAAACGATCTAAATTTAAATCCATTTTTTGTTTGTTATTACGTCTCACATGACGTAATACTAAAAACTACCCAAATACAGTCTCACGTATGCATTTAGTTTTACCATTGTAAATTGCAAAGAGAATCTTGTCAATGTACCGTGTGTTTCCAACGTTCAACTTTAGTTCAGAGCATAATGGTTGGAGTTGTTGTAAGGCGTAGAATAAATATCAAAGCCCATACAGAAGTAGGTAGCATTTTGTGAACCTTTCGTATAAATAATTATTCATTTTTAACCTTAAAAATGCTATGCTTCAGTATGGGCTTTGATATTTTAACGTTTACTTCGTTTCTTTGCAAAAATGCAGCATTTCTTTGAAAGCAATATTTGCGTGGCTAAGGTGTATTTTAAGAATAGTCGTCGGTGCATCTGTTGCAGAAGAAGCTGTATGCAAAATACTTCCGGTTTAAAGCAGCGGGTTTTCCTTTTTGCTGAGATCTGGTATCTAAGATTTCTTGTTGTGGGTGTTGGTAGAATACTAGTTGGTATTTTTACACGTTAGTAAAATCTTACTTGTTGTACATGTTTGTATAATATGTATCTCTCATTAGTAATATATTGTTTGGAATTGTTAACTTGTAGTAAATTCGTGCCAACCAATCGATTGGATAATTTGGGCTCTTTACTAAAATACCAGCTTCCCTTGTGGTTCGTGATAAGTTGTGGAAAAGTTGCGAAAGACATGGATCATATTAATTAATTTTATGCTAATGACAGAATTACTCTTAGTATATTCGTCTTACCGCGAAAAACGGTTGAGAAACAATGTTCTAAGATATAATTACAACTGACACAAAGGCAGAAATCACGGTTAAAAGCTTAAACCGATATTTTCACATCCTTGTTTGTCCTTTTTTCCCTTTTTCATTTGGCATCCGAATCGAGCGCGTGTGTGTTTCCGTGCGCGCGTATTTGCGTCTATTGCGCGTGTGTGCGTGCGTTTGTGCGCGCTACTATTTCCACATTTTCCGGCTCCTCTCGTTTTTTGTTTATTCCTCTTTTTCCTCTCGGAGCGGCGCTCCCCCCGCTCCAGCCAATCAGAAGCCGCGCCTTTCCCGCCTCTGCGTTTTGGCGCCAACGTCGCATTTTTGCGGCGAAACGCTCCCAGTAGTAAATCAATAGCGGCTTGGCTTTGTTAAAAGCATCCGGTTTGTGCCAGACAAAATAATGGAGCGCTTCATCACAATGCAAGCAGTTAAATATTATTTGCGTGAAGCCTTTTTTCCCTTTTTTGCGTCCAATATTTCAATAGACTTGCAACAGCATTTCCGGGTCATTGTTTACGGGTCTTGGTCCTTTACAATAAACTTGCAAGACAAAAATTGTAAACAAGCCTCCCCTTACTTACTGGTTGAGTTAAGTTCATCATTGCATAGGAGCCTGATGGATCACACGAGCAGTGTTTAAAGTACGCCGGAACGGTCCAAAACGGTAAAAAATAGTTTTCCAGGGACCTCGCACCGTTAAAAAGTATTTTTTCACTAGATTACCAACAATCTCCTTCCGTGTACTTAACTAAGTTTTGAGTTGCGTATTTGTGTACGACATCGAACGACAACCTCACGTTTTGTAAGGTTACTTGTTGACGTCGTTTCTGACATTTTTTAAGCCTTCCAGTAAAAACATTATCCACTTTATCCCTGCTCAGATGTTGAAGGACGTTTTTGAATCTTGTTTTTAGGACAAGAACGGTAAATCCTTCATATTGCAACACAAACAACAAAAAAGCTGAAAACAGTCCAGTTCGGTTTTGCTAAGTTATAATGTGATAGTTCTGATAACATTTGTTGAGGCGGTCATAAAAAAAAAATAAAAAAAAAACATAAAATAGGCGAGCGGTAGGTTGGCAATCCTGGTATATATTATTGGGCTCGTGTGAATTTTGCCAAAGATTCCAAACCTGCAGACGAACATAAGGTAAATGACCTTTAAACATTTGACTGGCCAATTTGAACCAGTTTTAATTTGAACAACTTTTTAGCAGGGGAATTGTCGATATGTCACGTATTTTGACTTTTGATTTTGACAAATCGTTTGGATGCAAACATATTATATAACAGCTGCCAGCTTGGGTCCATTTCAAGTCTAACTAGATATTTGCTCACGTGCATTACTCACTGATAGAAATCTCCAATAATATCGGATCGTTGCCAAGTAGTAGTATCGGTACTTGTCCGATATCATGGTGGTATCGGTGCCGATCCGATTTCTAATTAATATAGGTATTTTCAGCCGAAATCTAACGCAGGTATAGTAAGAAAAATCGAAGCTGATAAAGTAGGTATCATTTTAACCTTTCGAAAAACACATATACTTTAGACTTTCTTGTCTCAGTCAAAATCAGTCACTATAAGTTCTAGTTAAAAAAAAGAGAAATATATTTCGCCAATCACGGCATCATCAGTCTCTAAAAAAAGAATACAAAATAATGTAAACACAGAAACTAGGTGGTAGAAATTAAAAAAGGAAAATAATAATAGAACCAAGAGCAACAAACTACGCGACCAGGTTAAAAATATATAAGATACAAGTTATAGGTATACGGGCTATAGAAAACCGGACCATCCTGTTACCCAAGTCTTGGGAAAAACAACAACCAGCTGTGTTGGTAAACCGAAAAGAAAATTCTTTTTTACATATTGAGTTTGCATTTCGAAAAACACTTCACTTTTTTTCAGCGTCCTTTGAAATCTAAAATGAATAAAGAGATCTTAAATATGGTCTTCCATATTCTCGGGGGACTCGTATGGGGCTCAGATATTTTACTATGTGGACACGCCCTTAAATACGGGGACATCAATGCTAGGAAGCTTATCTCGGTAACTATTACGTCACAAAACAGCGCGATTAATCGAGCAAAAAGCAACAGAAATTCCGCGATAAAATCCCAACCGCGCATACCTCCCTGGGCTCCTGACGTTGACGCTGTGCATTTAAATAAAGCATTGGAGCGGAAAATAGCAACTTACGCTTGAATGCACACGCAGCCTGTTACTGCTGACGTACAAAGGATCTTAGTGGGTTTCAGCATGAAGTCTTGACGTATTTATCTGGTTAGTTTGTCTGTAGATTCTCAAGGGACCAATTCTGTGTTCTTCTGATTTTTGTACTTAAATTGAAATTGTGGTTTTGTAACACGTAGTAATCTTTTAAAATATTTCTGTGCACTTAAATTCAAATGAAATTCTTGTGACGTCAGGAGAGCTAGATCACAGTTATTAACCACATAAGTGTGTGTGTCTTTCATGTATTGTCGCTGCTCTTAAACATAAAGTTTTTACCCTTCTACTGTAGGTCATTAGTTATTGGATAAGCACCAGGTAGCTACAATAAACTAGTTGACCCCAAATTCTTACCGTTTTTGCTCACCATCGTACCCCACAATAATGAATTAAAGGGGGCATCGTCACCCCGTATTTACACCTTTTACCCCTATTTATTAGTCTCATTGTAGCCAGTAGTTATGCCTTGGCCACCAACTTTAAACTCCATATTGGGATAAAAGAGATTCTTGAAAGTGGAACTTAAAATTTCGTTTATAGCCCAAGGTCAGTGACTACTAAGCCTCGGTGATTTAAAACGACATTTTCCCACAGAACTTAAAGTAAAAGATGGGTTTCCAACCTTATATAGCTGCGTACCCTATTGATTTACCGGTTTGTATGGCGTACCTCTTAAAAAAATTCAGTTGAAAAGAGAATACCATGTTTTACGGATTTTAGGTTTGTAAGCTATACTATCTACAATAAAAGTAAAAACTTCCACCGAAATAAATGAGGCTTATAACTCTTTCTTACGCAATCAGTTGCAGTTACTTTATTGAATAAATATAAAGTCAAAAATGGGAACACAAATGTCTGGTTGAAGTTGGCCAAAAACCGAAATATATTTGACAAAATTTAACAAAGAAATGTGGCTTTAAATCTGAAAAAAAAACTAAAAAAAAAAATTTAAAACGGCTAGTGAAAGTTACAAAACCCGCGAATAGGGTTTAAAGGGCCACACCAAATAAACCCGATCTTTGCTGATAATGGTGTAGATCTAAATCTTAGTCTTGAAATAAGGTGCGGCCGTTTAAAGACAATTTGTGTTAAAATCTTAAAAAGCTTTCGCACAACCGTGCTGCATTAGGCCAAAGTAGGTTCAAACCGAATCCTGTTGTTCCAATGATCGATCCCTTTCCACGAAACCCCAGGTGCCATGTTGTAATTGTTTTGGCCTGGGATTACTACAAGACTCATCCAACAGTTCTCCAATTCCACAACAACAACAAGAAAAGATATAACAGCAGCCTTATTGGCGCGTCCCCACAATAACAACAACACAACAACAGATCACAGTGAAGCGATACTCGATATAAGGGCGCGAAATGAAACCCCAGACCCCTCTTTGTTTCACCCAGGTTTCCCATAGGCTCTGGCATGTCGTTCCGGGGCGTATTTAAACCCTCGGAGAAGCGGCTCTATTGTGACGTCACACACCGGTTTTTGGCGCGCAACCGCCGTGTTATTGTTCGGTCGCGATCTGTAGTAGAATAACCGTCGCGCGCGATTGTGAGCGAATAAACCCGCGCCCAGAACCGTTGGCGGTGGAAAAAACAACAAGTGCTAACAATTAAGGGGTGAATCCAGGGGGGCATGTACCCCCTAGAAACTGAATTTATTGCCTATTTTAACTATACGTATTTCATGTTTGTGGTTTGTCTTAGCCTATTTTTATATTTTTTTAGTCCAAAGGCGTCTTAGGTCTATCCTAACATCGAAAATTCGAGTTTTGGCAACTTGAACAATTTAAAAGCGTTTTTTCGCATTAAGCGAATCGCTAACATCTTTGTAATGTAGTTTTTATATTCAACGTTAAACCTCTCCAATGTAAAACTTTAACAATGTGAATAAACCATATGGCGTTCTTAAGGTTACTTCTCTATAACCTCACGCTTGATTGCAGCTTTTTAACGTAAAGTTTTGGCGTTATCTCTAAAAACACATGCCCCTCCCCCCAAAACAAATGGTGAATGCGCCCGAAGACCCCTGTAAAGCTGACGAGAGACTTGTTATTCGGTTCTTATCGCGTAACCTTGAGTAAAGTATGGAAGCCTGGATGTGTGTTTGTCGTTCGTCGACAAAAAATCCGGTTAAATATTAGCCATTTACGACGAACAATGCACTTCGCATTTTTTAAACTGACGATAAGGCGCCATAATAATAAGAGCACTTCCGTGAGTTTGGCCAGATTTAAATCAAGTTGTCGTCTTGTCGCGATTGTGCGGTTTCTTGTAAAGTAGTTAACTGCGTCCTATTGTTTTTCATCTTTTCAACGTTTTCCATGTTTTTCAGCCATATTTATGCAATTAAAACTTGCTTTTGAATCCTTAGTTTCTAGGAGAAACGCTTGACCCGTCGGGCACCAATATACAAGGGAAATATTAGTTTAAACACATTCAAACAGATGGTGAAATGGTCTGGTGAAAATGGACAGGACCTGGTAGAAAGAACATGTTTTTACCGGAACGACGCGCGTAACGTTCTGAATTACTTTCATCCACTTCTGTAAAGCAATCATCTGCACCTTATTGCCCTTCATCTCATGCTACGGTATGTTTTTCATCCGTATGTCTCAAAGTATAACTCGCTTCTATAAACCTATTGTTACCTGTGAAGATGTCTTCCCCTAAATAAAATACCCTACACAAAATACAAATTCAAGAGAATGAAAATTATTTATACTGGCAGTTTTTTTTTGTTATGTTATCATTAGAAATTTTACGAAAGTCATTCAGTGTGTCCAGTTCTGAACTTAAAAAAAATATTTTTTCTCTTTTATGATCATTAGGGAAATGTGCCATGGCCTACTAAATTAACCCTATAGATCCGAGTCTCCTGTTTACATACATTCATGTAAAAGTGGATATGTGGTTCACCGCAACGTTTTAAACTTATCATAAATAGTTGCCAACTGCAGTAACTACGTTGTAACCATGAGTTATACAGCACATATAAAGATAGTAAAGTTTGTTTGTCCAGAGCAAACAAAGTACACTAGGGTTGAAGTTAGGGCAACCTAACTTGGTATTTTTTATCGAAGTACAAATTAGCACTTGTTTGTACGCCCCCCTAGCTCTCTTAATACGACGTGTTTTTTCAAATATTGACAAAAGGTAGCATCACTTTACGAGAGGCTCAAGGTTAAGCTTATAATTTATAAATTTTAAAAACTTTAAAAGTAAGGCTGTGAAAAAATACAAAGTTTCAAAACGGCTTAAAAAACAATGTTACTCTAAAATGCAAAACTTTTAAACTAAGGGTCAGCAAAGATACCATCATTTAAATATTTTACGGTTTTATTAACAATACTGAAAAGTGTTTCCAACCGGGGTGGACCCTGGGGTTCCATTTCTACTGCCCAAGGACGTAAAGGGGTATTTTAAATTTTTGAACAATATTTTTTATACTCTATTGATAAGTCTTTTGATACAGATGTTTTGTGTACGACTAGTACTAGAGTAAAGTTAATCAAATGTTTTTTTCCTATTGTTCTGATTTAATTTACTTTGTTTCAGGTTCGTTTGTTGTGGTAGTCCATTTAACACAAATGCTAGTAGGGGTGCCGCAAGTTAACCATTTTTTCTGGGAAGTGCTCTAAGCTAGAAAAGGTTGTGAACCACTGTTATAATAGAATTGTATTTGTTTCTGACTTTTTAAAATTTAAAACGTAAATGTTTACTTCTTGATCCATGTAAAACTGCAGCAAACACGGGTTAAACGGAGTTAGCAAAGTCCACTTAATCCACCCCAGACTTGGGTTTACTAAAAGCACAGACGGCGTGATTAGATTTAAACCGTCTCAAGTCTGTTGGTCGGTTGGCCAATTGCTTTGTATTGAGCAGTTGCCGATGGGTCAGGTTTCACAATATAAACACAATAATACTTGTCGACTAAGGCTTATGGAGGCTTCAGATGGGCTCTGATCGTTTCTTGAGGACTAGCATATGTGGCCAGTTTAAACCACCATATGGTTAACTGCGGTCACAAAGGCGTCCAAAATATTATAACTCATTAGTTTTCGATATTTATATTTCATTCAAAAACACATTAGGCCTAAATATACAGTAAAACTTATTTAAGAGTATACATTGTCCGGATGTTCCAGTATAACAAAGTGATTTATTAACGTCACAATGCTAAATGTTAATTATTTTAAAATCAATGCAAAATTAGGTAAACTTAAGTGTTTTTCCAACATGTCTACGCCATATTGCATTCTTTTGTATGGACTTTTCTATTTCGTCATCGTCTGCTAAAACTTATTCAGTTGTTTAATGGCGGAATCCACGGCGGTTTTTCTGTTTCCCATAACAGTCCCAATTGAATGCAAGCGGCTGGCGTGAATACCTACTGTTGTCGGTCTGCAGGCTGCATTCGACATTCTCAATAGCTTGCGGCGTACAATGTTTCCTGACTTCAATGAGTAAAACATTTCGAATGACAGGTGCCCAATTGCTTATACTAATTATATTATGTTAATTGAATGCGATTTTGCAAGGGTTGGTTTTCTTTCTTGCAAATTTCCTCTTTCGAAATTGCTTCTATGGGGAAAATTGACTTCCTTGCGACCCAAATACTTAAGTTGATTAAATTTCATTCTATGTTTCCAAGTTGTCCCACTTTTATAAGAAAGTGCCTTACTGAAGCGCTTGATGCTACCATGTATAGTACGCCACGATATAAGAAAATATTTCAGACAATTTTAAGGTTGAGACCCTCATAAGCTACTTTATAAGCATAAAAGTGATAACGATATACTAAGCCGTATTTTATAACACTAATCAATGTTTCGAAGGTTTTAATATAAGTTTATTGGTAACTTGACATAAAATTTTGTCACATATCCACCGTAGCTATCATAATGCAGGGAATTATTCGCAGCTTTTTAAATTTAAATGTGCCTGGCAACATAAGGCCATATTTGTAATTTCCTTTCTTGCGTGAATTTTACGTCATTCCAGTTACTTGAATTACGGTAAGGAAACGTAAGCTTTGGCTCAAAGGCGGTATTTATTAACAAAACAAACAAAAGTCTTATTAAAACTCCCGCAAGAGAACGTTTTGCCCAAAATAAAGGAAATGTGTTGAAATTACAGAACAGGATCTTAAGTCTAGGAGCCGCAACGGAGTGATAAATATGGTAATAGTTCATGCGTCTTTAGCTTAGCGCATTAACGCCTTTAAATTCTGCTGCAACCTTCCAAGCATCGCCTTCCAAACGTAAACACTAGGTTCCGCCGCTCGATTCTCGTGGGTTAAACCGGGGCGTCCTACTCTAAATATAACCGCGTTGTGTGGGAATTACGGTGACCAAGTCTTGCTGCAAATCGTGCGACAAGTCACAGTTTCTATCTTTGCTTTGGATTTTGACCTATTACACTAAGGGTTCTCTAACTCTAAAACGATTACAACGAACTAAAAATGCACCGAAATAACTTCATTAACTTTCAACACGGAATGTGCACTTATACTGGAACGTGATCAAATTGAGTAAATAGCAATGCAAGTAGCTGATAGGTCATTAAGCCATGCTTGGTCATCATTGGACGACCAGCAGTCCATCTGTATGCAGCTGTCAATCAAACTGGAATGACTCTGAACTGAGGTTAACCCTGGGTCATTTGCATAAAAACGCCGGCTCTCGGCCAGTTATTGAGCGTGAAATGTCTCGCCAAAGATAGCCTCGAACTAGTTTGCCACAATTAGCTTGACGCGTCAATATATTATCCGAACATTTTGGTGACTGCAAGTTATAGGCTTTAATATAGACGGTATTAATAACGCCATTACGTTTAGGAAAATCTGCGTTTAGACGTAGTAAGAATATCAAAGCCCACTCAAACGTATAGATGACATTATATATATAACTCTTTATTCGATTTCAACATCAAAATACTTCCTACTTGTATACGGGATTTGATAACGTAATTATTCCACATCTAACTAGAACCTCAACCATTATTCTCCGAAGAATCTTCATTGCTTTAGATTCTACATTAAGTAATACTATTTGTTTGGAAATAAATTAGGATTCTATCTCATTGAGCTTCGCTAATCACACGGAAAATTACAAGAACATCTGTTTTTATTGTTTATATGATTAATATTACCATGGCTGATGCTAAAATTTAGCATTTGAAATCGTGTTATCACCATAGCTTGTTATTTTGGGTTTATTTGGTTGGTTTTGCGTGGGGTTTGTAAACTAAAATGATCTGAGCCGTGAGTTGTATTAATTTCCATTTAAAACGAAAGTTCAGGTGTTATTTTCACCACACCACGAAATGCATACAAAAGATACCTGTACCCATCTGACTCACCAAGCATATAGTTGCTGAAACCACCTTAAATGGATATTTAAAACTTTCACGTTTTAAATAAGAAGTCACGATAAAAGTTTTCAAGTTTTGTATACTTTAAAATCTCTGCAAACCATTCAAAGGTCGTTTTTTTATCTTAAACACCCATTTCACTTTTAATAAAGTTTTTGTTACTCTTAAATATCCCTACATTCCTTTAATGTTTTGTATTCGCTGGTGAAACGTTAATTTTATCTTAAAAACCCGTAAACATTTTTATAAAACTTATTTTTTGTCCTAAAATACCTTACCTTTGTAAAGTTAATATAAAGTTGTTTACAGCCTAAAATAAGAATGGATCCCTTAAAAAGGCGCTAGTTTACAAAAAATCTATTCCGGCAAAGGATATTTTTATCTTAAATATCCTTTTATAAAACCTAATTTTAAGCCAAAATTAACACTGAACCCCATAAAAAGGCGCCAGTTTACCAAAAAAAAACGCTAATTCTCAGCACATCCCACCGCAATCTTTCCGACATCTGCAGCAGCTTAATCTGGAAACTGCGGTCGGCTTAGATTGTATACAAACCATAGGATTGTCGTCGATCTAGTGGCAGGCTCGGCTGGTACAGCTTTTCCCACAGAGTCACAGAATGCGATCTTGTGGCTTTAATCGCAAGCGTTTAAATGGCAACTTGCGCGATAATTCCGACCCTCCAGGAATTTTTCTTGTTGTTAATTCGAAGTCTTTTTTCTCCCGTGGAATTTTCGGCTCAGCGCGTAGAATTTTGCGGTTTCTGAGCTGTGCAGTAGTGGATTGTTTTGAGGCGTATTTGTATTTTGGTTATATGGGAATGAAATGGTGTTGGATTACATCAGTGACAGTGTTTTTCAACTCTTTTTTTTGCGGCGATTCAAATCCCAGGGGTAGGTATAACGCAGAAGTTTTGGCGACACAATTCTCTTCACTGAACGTTTTTCAAAAGTGAACAAAACTTAAAATAAATTACGAGTTTCTCCTACAATTTATCAATTTTAAAGCAATCTTGTTTAAAACCAATTTAAATAAATCTAACCATATAAACTACTGCAGTTGGCGACCAAACCACATAAAACGGCGGCCATTTTCACTTTGTTCTTTTGTGCAACGAAACTGTATTATCTTAAACCAGGGATTCTTAAACTGGGGTTCCTGGACCCCTTGGGGGTCCGTGAACTAATTTTAGGGGGGCCCATGAAGGCCTAATTGAAATATTAGTGTATATTTCAAAAGTTACCATTTTCTCGAAGAAAACAGTTTAACTAATAATAAAACGTTTTTGCACTGTATGTATTTAGACTCTATTTTACTTTCACATTTTTGGACCGAAATCAGCAGATTTATAAAGTTTATTTGTATTGTGACGCCAATTTATGACGTCAATTTTGAATTTTTTTCCCTACCGTGGTCCACGCAAGGCCCCCAAAAAATTTTAGGGGTCCGCGGTAAAAAAATTCTACTTGTTTGGTTATGTTTAGAAAACAGTGCAGTCCAACATTTTGAGCGCTAGTTTTTTTCATCTTTGCATTATAGCTGTGCTTCTCAAACTATGGGTCGCCGAATGCAGTAGTTCACATGGTTAGATTTATTAGATTGATTCGGAAGATTTTTCCAATACTTGAGAAAATTATGGAGGCAATACGACGACAAGCACCATATTAACTTAATTTGAATTTTTTGATTTTACTGTCTTATTTCTTCTTTAAGTTTGTAAAATGTTCAGTGAAGATAATTGGGTCGCCAAAGCTGTACTGTTATGCTTAGGCTTAAAATTTGTGCCCCTGCAAAAAAATGTTATGTCGCTGGTTGAGAAACATTGCTTTAAACCAGTGCTTCTCAACCTTTTTTCGCGGCGACCCAAATATTAAGCATAAGTATGACGATAAGCTTTGACGACCCAATTGTTTTTTCTTGTAAGCGAACTAAAAACTAACTTCTTGTGAGCGAACAAAACATAGACATTAGCATAAAGAATTTTGAGTTGTAATAATTATTCGAAGACATTATTTGCATTGCTTCCTTAATTTCTTAATTAATAAATCTTCCTCAGAACCAACCTCAATAAACCTAACCATGTAACCTACTGCAGTCGGCGACCCAACCAAATCAAACAACCAACCAATTTTGGGTCGCGACCCATAGGTTGAGAGGCACTGCTTTATAGCGTTCATTTTCACTTTTTTTCCCATATTTCGTAGCGTACCGTTTGCAAAACCTTGCATCATTTACATCGCGATTGGCTGTAGAGCAAAGGAATGCAGACCTTATTGTCACGTCACAATAAAAGCGCGCGAGCAAACCTCTAGCGCCGCTGCCGGTGAAAAAGATGGCGTGACATTTGTGTGATGTTTGATTAGATCGCTAAAGGCTTGGCATACTTCATGTGCGCTATAGTAGGGCGATCGTATACGTTGCGTTGACGGCTTATATTGCAGCAGTTGGTTTGAGTTTTTCGTAAAACGCTAAAAAGGTCAAATCACAACTTTGCATGTTCAAAACACTGTCGGATGAAAATACTTTTATGTCATTTAAGTTGTCTTTGTAGCTTTTAAACCGGACCGACGATACCATTTTTTTTTTTTTTTTTTTTTTTGTAAAACTAAAGTGCTTTATTTTAACAAAGTTGTTTGAGATCTTTTTAACTTTTTTTTTTTTCGGGGCAAATATTTTTCTCACTTTAGATTCTTGTGATTGGAAAATTTGCAAGATTTCTACGATAGTTTTCTGCAGTCAAAAAACGATTCCTAACTAGCCAATTTCCCTCATAGACTTTTTATATATCGCGCTTACCAAACGATTTGGTAGATGCCCTAAGTAGGTATTGGTAAAACTTACTAAGGTACTTTGTTGCTTTATTGTCCAACCCAATACACACCATTCAAAGTTGTTGTGTGTTGCACACGATTAAAATGCCAAGCTTATGTGTATCATGAAAATACCATTTTTCTATCCGCATCCGCTTCTTATACATTCCTGTATAAACAAATCATTCAACTGTGGAGAATTTGACTCCGCAAAAACGCGAATTCGTCAAGTCAGCCTCGGGCTTCGGGAATCTTCGCTTGAGTTTTTACGTCATACTCATGTGATTTCTTGGCTAGTTTGTTGTGTGTTGAGTGTGGCGAATGGAGATGAATAAACACATTGAATATGACACCTAATTTGGCGGCGTTTCATCACGTTTTTAGTGTAAACTTCCTTATCTTCAAACAGTTTGAAAAACATAAAAAGTATAACGTAATCTACTAGATTGGCATAAAGTAGTTGTGGCTTTTAATATTTTCTAGATATTATTACCTTTAACAAACCTTAATCAAGTAACTGTAATGAAGTGTAGTATAGACAAGGTCGCCTAGACTTTTTTAAGCAAAGACATCCTAAATGTAGATATTACATAAAAACAAGTATTTAAACACAATTTTTAACAAATTTATTTAGCATGTGTGAGACACCAGCCGCAAACTTAATTGCAAACATTTAACCAAAAAAAAAACAATTTTCGATGAAATATTTCTTCCTTTAAAAGAGTATTTAAACATAAGTTTTAACAAACGCAATAAAGATTGTATGAGACAGTATGAACACAGGGTCATTTGCAAACTTTGATCAAAAGATAATAAATCTTTAATGAAATATTTCCTCCGTAAAAAGAGCATTTAAACACCGTGTTCATCAAAATCCCGATCATTTAAGACAGTAAAAGTAAAGCGATGTTAAAAGAGGCTTAGATTTCCAACAAAGGTTGAATCCAGCGCGAGAGAAGTGTTCCGGGCCTGTCAACAACCCTAGAAAAACAACTTCGCGCTAACACAGCGACTTTTGGCACAAAGCCAGGGCATTAGTTTCACAAACCCCGAAAAGCAGGGAATCTTTTGTGTCTTTGGCTGTTCGCGCCTTTACAGAGAAGCGGCTGCCTTTGGAAAGCCATGACGCGTCACGTGATTGTGACGTATGACGTGATTGTGACGTATCACACGGTAGTTATGACGATACCGATATTTTGGACAAAAGTATCGAGATCCGATGAGATGCCAAATTACGTCATTACTATCCGTAAACAAGAAAAATAGATCAAATGTCTAACACATTTTTTTCTTATACCGATAATTTTTATTTTGATGAAAATAGCTCTGATAGCAAATGACGTCATTACTATGGTCAAACAAGTAAATTAGATGAAATGAAACATTTGACGATCAATTTTTACTGGCTTTTACATAAAAATGTACTTTAAAGTTCGGTTACTTACAGTTATTAAACAACTAGTTTTAAAAGTTACTTTTTAAGATAAAAATGTCTGCGTTGAAATTTCTATAGTAATTTGGTATCGGATCGGCACCGATACCAAGCAAATATCGGACGAGTACCGATACTACCACTTTGTATCGGGTATCGGCTCCGATCCGATACTATCGGACATCCCTAGTGACGCAAGCATCGACAAACAAGAAGTCTCTCTTCCCGATTCCGTCGTATCCTGACAACCTTTCCAATTGGAGCTTGCCACGATTTTTCTCGATTAATAACCGACAAATTTTGGGAAGTCTGATCCCTGGTTTCCAGTTTGTGGAAAGCTTTTGGAACTTTTTGACGGATGTTTATCGCTCTGTTGTTTTCGCGCTTAGCCTGATCCCTCGTTAAGTTCAGTTTACTACACAGCATCCCGTATGCACTGTATCCAGGGCACCGACGGATTTTTGTTTGGGGGGCTGGAAACATTTTTAAAGTTTAACCTCACATGTTATTGCCACGTGCCTTATAATTGAAATCCAGCCATAATTGATGCTAACATTAATTTAATTATGTCGTATTGACCAACCTGAATGTTGGATCAACCATCACTGGCATTTAATAAAATATAATGTATTTTTACATGTTTTTGTATTTGATTTGGCCGTGTTTTGGCAGATTTGCTATTGAGCTGGTATTAACTGTTGCGTTGTGTCGTTGCGTCGCTTGAACAAACGATCTTTTTATGAAATGATGTCTGGAATTAATAAATACGAAAGCCCATATAGAAGTAGGAAAGAAAACATATTTGAAATGGATTTGGTTTATTCAGTACGTTCACAAAATGCAACCTACTTGTGTATATGCTGTTAAATTAATTTCGCGTCTAACTAAAACCTCCAGCCAATATACTCCAAAGGTGTCTGGATTCTTATTTCGCGTTGACGTTCTTGTGTATTCGGCATCAATATTCTTGTTTCTTGGAGCTTGTTTTCGTCGAGAGGTTTGTCTGTGTGATTTTATCGCCTATACCTTGCGAGAAAAGGGCGGACAAAAGGCCACTTTGGGTACAAAAGGACTTTAAAAATCCAAATCGCCACAAAAGATTTCGCGCCCAATCGTACACAAAAAGCTGCTGACGTTTCAATAGCAGACTCTCGCCCAGCAAAAGCGACTCCTTTTCACTGAAAAGTAACTGGATCTTCACAAGTCGATTCTTTTATCGATCAGAAAACTCTTTCCGATAGGAAGGATAAAGTATTAAAAGGTTTTTTGAAGCAGTCCTCTCTTGTAAATAACCCATCTAAGTGATGGATCCCGATTTACGAGGGTATTCATCAATATCGTATTGCACTTTTACCAATTGTTAACACTCGGATTGGTGATCAGACAAATAATGGCGCTCAATCGTACCGACTGTCTATCGCCTTATTGTGACTGCAAGTAGTGTAACCTCTTGTTTGGTCAACTTTGCTGAACATGACAGTAGTTTGCGACCCACAAAAGCCAAAATGCCTTTTTCTTTTTACTTCATTTGTGGCAAGCTTTTGTTTTGTTTGTCTTGTTTACTACAATATTGCTGTTCTTAACACCTATGGGTAAAAAAATCCTTATTGAATCCCTTTTAATTGAGCCTATGGGCCTACATTTCTGTAAGATGTGTTTTTGTTGTGGTATTTCATTTAGTTGTAGTGCTTCCAGTTTTTTTGTGATACGAATTTTTTGATTAGTATTATTTCTCAATATTACGTCATGATTAAAACACCAAAATATTTAGAAACAAAAAAAATGGCTGGAGGTTGTAAAGTTATACGTAGAATTAACATCGAAGCCAATATAGAGATATTATTAAAAAAAATAAAGATTATACTTATCTACTTGATAATGAGCTTTGATATTTATTTTTCGTCTAACTAAATATTTCAGTCGTGACCTGAAGATTTATGCGAAATGTTCACAAAAAGCAACACTTTAAGCAATTTGATATCTATTCTACGCCCAAATGAATCTGTTTTTTAGTTCCAAGATTTGGCCCTTGTTAATTTAAAAGGTTACATATTGCTGCCCAATCAATCCTTCTCTTTTTCTCTGTTATCTTAAAATGCAGTACTTACATAGCGGACCACCACAGCGGCAAAATATCACGTTTAATTTCTGACCTACTTCGCAGTCAGGCCCTGCATTTACTAAGAGGAATATCAGGTGTTTTAACAGAGTGGACAAAATGACAACTTTGATAACAAGTGATTGTCCCAGTTCCATTCAGCCAGGGCAAGTGTCACTTTAAGCCTCTTTATAAACCTTAAACCGGTTCATTTGCTTCAAAAATGTCACGTTGACCAAAGTTATCAATTCAAAAGTGTCTAAAAAGTCACTTAAATTTTCACCCCTAATTGAATGGGGTTAATTGGCATCTAAGGGGTTCTAAGATGTGTCACCCTTTTGTGGGGAACAGGACACCCCATAAAATTCCCCCTAGATAAGGGGGCTGATTAAGGGTGATGGAAAACACCTTTTTTTGGGGGTGAGTCGTGAGGCAGTGGGTAAAACTATCTGGTCTCAAAGCTGCAAAGTCAGGCAATTGTGATCTCACTAATGGAACCATTGTCGTTTATTGTGGTCAAATCAGCTGATTGCTGGTAATGAGAAATTATTCCTTTGAACGCACTGACATAGACATAGTTTTTTTGTCTGTTTTGACTTTGAAGTTGCATCTTTCTGATGTTCGCTTTCAAAACTGTCCAACGAAAGTTTGGTTTTAATTGATATACACCAAAAGTTGTTACTTCTTGACTAGCAAAACAAAAAAGGAACGATTGAAAATTCTGAAACGTTATGACAATGACTTGTTTTTATTGTAAACCTGAAAAACAAGTTATCGTTGTGGTAACTTCGTTGGTTAAATTTATTGTTTTATGTGTCTATTCCAGATTGAAAAAGTTGTCAACTTTGGAACGTAGGCAACTGTTATATACTGAATTTACTGCTATACTTAATCATATAATCAATAACCTTGAATATTGATTATTATGTGTAAAATTATCCAAATAAAAAGAACAAGTCGCAAAACAAGTATTTGTTTAACGGTAATTGAAAAGTGTAGGTGGCAAAATATGCTTTTCACTTATAATGACTGAGTCATACTGTTTTCATTTACTATTTAAACGGGCGTACATTGAGCGTCAAATGCTACAACCCACGACATTAACTGATAGGCTTACTATGGCTGCCAGTCATAGGACTATTATTTACACGCGTTTTTCGCCCAACTAAGATAATATCGCTCTGACAAATCACTTGGCTCACTTTTAGACAACCACATCAAAGCGCTGAGTCATGCTGGAACACCGTATTCACGGGGCGCTTAGTCATCACCAGTTACTGGATGATTTTGTGAAATTATACGCGTATTTGTTAACCTCTGCGTGGGCAATTGGTGATAGCTGACCTTTAGCGTTAAGCAGGCGAAAAAATTATTTTGTTTAATGTCGAACACCTACAAAAGGCACCGTAAAGGTGCAATCCTTATTTCGTATTTTGGTCACCGTTGAAAAAAAGGTTCGAGTTGAGAAATACTGGCTCAAAAAAATTCGATTCATTTCAAGTCAGTGTTTCTCAACCATTTTTCGTGGCGCCCCAAATATTAAGCGTAGGAATTACAACAAAGCTTTGGCCACCCGTTCTCTTCACAGAACTTTTTGTAAGCTTTATATAAATAATATAACCCATGTGCGGGTCGCATGGTTTCCGCAATTTCTCCAAATTTTAGATAACCTCGCCAAGTCTTAAAAAAATTCCCCTTTTTATAACCGAACGAACATAAGACAACATTAAAAAGTTCGAATGTAACAATCGCCAGCTCCTTCTTTGTACTGCTTCGACATGTTTTTTTTTTCAAAATTTGGACAAATCTTGCTTATTGGGTCGCGACCCATAAGCTGAGAAAAACTACTGTAAGTGTTCATATATTTCCAAGAACTGAGGCAAAATTAAAAAAAACAACGCGATCTGCATCAAGCTTAGTTGCAACCGCAGCATTGCGCTAAGTTATCTCAAAGGAAAACTTGTTCTTGTGGGGAAAGATCCGAGCCGAGTCCAGTTGTCGACAGATGATTGACAGGCGACGAAGCGACGGCGGAAGGGGCCACTTTGGGAGGCAAACAAAGCGACACCTGCGTTTCGCGAGTGCCCGCGTGAGTGCCGCCAAAAACAAGGGCTTATGCAAGCGCCAAAACAACTGTCACATGCCAAGTGATCTGTTTTAATCGGTTTAAAACACCTACGAACCTGGTGGTGCTCAAACTTTTTTAACCGGCGGTCCAGTTTGACCCCTTTAGGCTCAAAGAAACCACAAAAAGAGTTTAAAAAAATCACGCTATTTAATTCGGTTTACGCATACGAATGGTGGAAAATTACGATAAATTTTATAATTTAAAGAAAATTTTCCTAATTTGGTGGATCTCAAACTTTTTCTTCCCTCTTGAAATTATGGAAGTTTCTTTTTTGGAATACGTCATTTTCTTTAAAAAAAAGTGAAGTATGTTATATGCTGAAAGAAGTAATGACTGAAATTGTCATACACAAATGTGTACAACTGTGATCTGGCCCTTTAGAAATTGTACGTACCAACGATAATGGCGCACATATCATAATACACAAAGAGCGTTTAAAGGGGCTAACCGAAATATGTTGATCAATCAAGGATTTAAAGTAATATTAGCACTATTTAGTTTGCGCCACAAGAAGTACGCAGCAGTAAATAGTTCTCCACAAAAAAAATTCACAAAGCTCTTCCCGGAAAAGAGTAAAACTTAAAAAAGCCAGATTTTTCTTTTGTGAAAAACTAGACGAAAAGAATCACAGAATCGCTGCAAGTTTTAAAACCAGGTTGACGGCGGCGGAAAAGGCCACTGCAGATCAAACACCCCCTTCCCTGCTGGTCAAATGCCCAGGCCCGATGGCCTGAGTGGCCTGTAAGTGACCCGATTGATGTGCAAGCCTTCTTGTAGCTAATTACCTTCCTTCTGTGCCATATACTCCGCTCTCGATAGCTGCTTTCGCGCTTTTCGCCGCTAAAATATGTCGCTCGATGCAAGAGACGCCCGATTGAAATGGGGCGTGTCGCAATCTGTCCATCGCCGCTTTTTACGCCGTGTCAAAATGCTATTTTTTCACGGCGTGCCGAAATTATATATTATTCTGGAAAACGAATTCCTAAGGTCGCGGGTTCGAATCTCATTGAGCGCATTGTTGGATTTGTGGACACTAAACAGTTAAATGATTTATCACGATGAGTTCTACAAAGTACTGATGGTGTGGTAGATTTAGGTTAACATTATTTGCGTAATAATTGTTTCGTACTGTTTTAAAACAATAAAATTAGACGTTGTTGCGAGACAAAGGGTAATAAATGCAAGTAAAGCCTGGTGGCCGAGTTTGCCAAAACTCAGTGATTTTTTGGAAAAATAATAGAAATATTAAGCAGTCGTAAAACCCCGACAGTTTGGTAAAAAGCCTTCGGTGGTCAAATATTTTCCAGCAAATTTGTGCCGTTTCTCGATTTGTGTAAACCAGTAGGGCTGCGGAGCCGGCATCAGGACTCGAGTCCGACGTGCGCAGGCGCATTACCAATTTTCGAAACTGATAAGGCCGCAAACTGTAAATCGTAAAGGTGGAATGGCATATGGTGGGCTGCTATACAACCATGTAATGTGGGTGGATGGGTTATATGACACCTCTTACACATACCAGATACGCGAAGCGCGCAAACCTTTACGTTTGATATATATCTTAGTTAACACTTCAGACATTACCGAGTTTTAATAGGTTTTATCAATTTCACAAATTCAGCGATTTTAAATATGGCAGTAGAGGATCTAAATAAATCTTAATTGTTGTCATTCGAAGAGAAACAATATGTTTCATGAACAAACATACATCATCCAAATGACGACATTGCCAAATTGTCTCAATAATTTGCGTAGTTAAGAATAATTACAGGAAACGTATCCGGTTTATAAAGGAGTCGATTTCCATTTTTTCAACTAGCAAAAATCGCGCCTCGGATAAACGGCTGTAGGTTGTCCAGTGTCCAGCCCTGCTCTAGCGATTTTGCACATTTGCACAATTCAGCACCTCCGAGCAAAGAGTGCTATTGACCACCCGATAGCCCCTCTAGACGCGTCCACTCAACTCAACACGAAAAACTGACCAGTGGCCATTCTCGTCCATTCACTTGCCAGCCGCTAAGTGACCAGACACAATGCACGGGTTGTAATACGACCCCAGGTTTTTGCTCGAATAACGCCTAATGTTTTCAGCACACGATCGCTCCTGCTTCTGTAAAGAGTGTTTCCCTGATTGTCGCGAAAGTTACGCAACACAGTTCTTTGTTTGCGTTACCTGTACACGCGAGTTTCGGGGGTTTGGGGTTGAAACCCCGCCCAAGAAACGCTGTACGTTTGCCTAAACTGTTTTTGTTAAGAATATTGATATTTTTGTACACAATGCCAGAACCTAGATTGTTAAAAATGACCGAAGGCCAAGTAAATCGACATCATCTTTATAAAGACGTTTAAATAAGCACTTGTATTACATCACGATAACTAATTCAAGACCATATTGAAATGTTTTTTTCAGATTGATATATAACAAAGTAATTTTATAAACACAGTACCGATTTACTTTGAGATGGGGCCGCGATGCTTTTTATAAAATATCGGCTATCGGTATCAAAATGAAAAATATTCGACAACCCTAGTGGCAAGTAGGCCTCTGAATTTTGGTTGGCAGAATGTAAGAAATAGTAATTTGGAATAATGCAGCTGTAAAGCAACTATATATAACAACCTATAACTCACTAAAGTTCGGTCTATTACCTTGGATTTTTAAGGTAATAGGATTTATAATTTTGAAATGCAGATCTTCCTATTTATCCGAACCCAAGCCATCAAAACATGTAATTGTAAGCGGGTAAATCTGTTGACACACTTGAAATGTCTTGAAAAAATTAACAGCTATTCTTCAATAAGGTCGACGCTAAACAATTCAGAATAGCATCCTTTGTAAATGGATGTATTTGTCTAATTCTAAATAGGGTAATATGGTGGAACTATATAATGACAAATTGCATTAAGATCTATAAGCTTTCGCACAACTTTCACCAGGTCAAAGTAGAAATGAAAGAAATTAAAATGCACAAAGTAGAAGCACAGCAGTAGCACTCCGCTTACAAAATCAGTCGGTTTCTTAAAACTCGGGAATGTTCCACGGTTTCCCGCGACTGTGGTTGCCCTGTAATACGGACGTGCAACATGAAACCGGTATAGCTAGCACTAAGGGGGCTGGCGGCAGCTAACATATGCCCTCACATGCTACTGTTGCATAACCCTAGCCATTGCGAAACTAATGGCGTCAATTACTCAGTGTTGTTTTTTAAAACTACATCAAAGGCCATTATTACAGATCAATGCTTTGACTATTCATAAATGTCACAGCAATAAAGTTATGTATCTGTGTTTCCCAAAAGGTAACTTCTGCAATATTGTAACAAAATTACAGTTTTCAATTAATGTTTAAAAGTGCAAAAACTAAACCTAGAAACAGTTATGGTGCTTTTTTAACACACAGCATGCAAAATGACAAACCTCAAAACAGCAAGTATTCGTCAGAGGATGTTACGTTAACAGAGTGTCTCTCAACCCATGGGTCGCGAACCTAAAAGTGTGTTGCTGTTTCATTTGGTTGGGTCACCCACTGCAGTAGTTTTGTTTGGTTAGATTTATGGTTCCCAGCAAGATCTGTCCGAAATTTGAGAAAATTGCAAAGGCAATACGAATACGTGGGTCAATCATATCATTTTGATTAAACTTTATTGATACCAATGTTTAGATTTTTTTTGCTTATCAAAAGTTCAATTAGGAAAATTGCGTCAAGGCCCCGCTGTTATACTTTCGCTTAATATTCGTGTCCGGCGAAAAAAGGTTTAGAAACACTGTTTTAACAGCATTAGCTAAAATGGGGATAATAAGGGCCTTTTAAAAAGCGCTCTTTCAGTTTGAATTTTAAATTTGCCGCCTTTGGCTAGGAAGTAATGGCGGCCACACATCACCGGTTAATTGGAACTGTAAACCGATGCCAATTTCCCTGTGCTAATATCCGTGTGCCGCGCTGTAACACAGCTAAGCATTAAGCAAGGTCGTGGTTGCCTGTTATAGACGCTGGAAATTTTGGAACAAAGTTTCATATTGGCCTGGATAAGTATTAAGGCCTCTATAGACAGGCTTGCCTGCTTATATCTTAGCCTATTTTTCAGATTTCTGATTACCGCCAGTGGAAAATGATTGTTCTTACTTCTAAAAATGTAACTTGGGTCATTTTGTTGGCCGATTTTAAATAACGCTACAAATTTAAATAAAACTTCATTTCCATTATCATTATCATGAATTTCAAGTGAATTTTATTGGCTGTAAAATCACATTTTTACAGTCGTTGTTACTTAGGGTGGTATAATGATGGTAATCCTGGCTATACAAGAGTATAAATGTTTCCAATATTTTCTTCACTTGCTTCTTTATGTGCTGTGTTGCAGTTTGTATGCATTTAAATGATGTTGTTTTAACCTTCTTCAGTCTTTTCTACTGAAAGGGTAAAAATATACACTGTTTTTGCAGGTTATTTGGTCATTTACAGAATTCAATTTTTATTACGTCAACAATACAGTTTTGTGTCTTAGAACTTTCAAATAATGCTATCTTCATTCTGTTACGATTGAACAAGCCTAAACAGGTTAACAAAATTGATCTCGAAATAGAGTTGGATTGTATTTGGCTGAAAATACTAAAACAACAATAAATTTGGGAAACGGGAATGTTGTTAATAGTAGTTTCATGTCGCATGTTCCTGACAAATTGGTTGGCCTACTGATTGGGTTTTGAAAGAACACAGCCGCCTAAAATGATTTTCTCCTTACAATCGCAAGAGGAAAAAGCCTGTCACTTAACACCGTTATTCGGCCAAAGGGAACTTAGCTTTCAGTTACCACTTATTTAAGTTACAAAGCTGTAAACTGCAATCCATTAATGCAAGACTTTAATAAATTAGTTTGCAATCAAACAACTTAAACACTATATTTTGGTCCTTTTTTTAGCAAAAAACATATCATCCTAATGTCAAAATTTCACCATAAAAAGCAAAATTTAGCCCTTTGAGGATCTAAACTACTGCTTTGTCGTCATACTTAGGCATAGGGCAGTGTATGTTAACCCATGGGTCGCGACTCATAATTAGGTGGCTGTTTAATTTGGTTGGATCGCCGACTGCTGTAGTTTAAATGAGATTTATTGATATTAGTTTAACTAATACGATGGCTAAAACTAATTAAATTCGAATTTATTAATGCTTATGTATTCTGTATTGCTTGCTTACACAACAAAGTTCAGCGAATATAATTTCGGTCGTTAAAGCTTTAATGTTATACTTGCGCTTAGCGTTTGGCTCGCCGCGATAAAGGTTAACCTCTTGTATAGGTCAAGGCTTGAAAACCTCTGCTACGCGCCTTTTGACAGGAAAGCATGCAAATACCCCGCCCCTGTTCATATGTAAATCCCCATTAAGCGTACGGTAAATTTTAAGGAACAATCAGCACTGGGTAAAATATGGAAGCTCGTTCCATAGCGGGAATCCTTTAAGTAAAGCTTAATGTAGAGTTGCTATTTCCAAAAAGGCAAAATCACTGGCACATTCATGACAGGTTGGGTGCCACCTGTAGAGGCACTAATAATGTACTATTTATATGTATTTTGCTTTTGTTAGACACCACACGTTACATTCATATTTTCCTACTTATTTGAATTGCTCAATGTAAAACTTCTCTTACGGACAGTCACTAGAATTCCAGACATTTTCGCGAAAATTATGACGTATGGCAACCCTAGCCTAATGGAACACAACGCAGAAATCCAAAGAATTTTGTTTTTATATCACACCTGAAACGGTGTAATTGTAATGCCTATAGTGTTCATCTGAGACAAGTTGTCCACTGATGCAACTAAGATTTTGTGGAAGAAATTGCATAGGACAATTTTTTTTCTTTTGTGATGTTAAGAACAGCAAAGAAACAGAATACTCTTAACAACTTTATCCCCTATATTAACACACAGTAAATCTCATTGGTTGGCCTGCAAGATGTAATTGCGGGGCTAAAATTCTAGTCGTTCTTAACTCATTAACAAAGTTTATAACATACAACTTAAAATTTTGGACTTTTGAGTATGAAAGTCGCTTTAGAAATCAACTTAGGTCATTTAACGACGCGTTAAACAACTCAGCTCGGATATCTGATCAAAATATCATCACAAATGTCATTATGTGTATTACGTAACGCCCTCTCGCTTTTGTGAAAGCAAAAATTGTTACGTAACTAACGTTTTGTGTCGTTTTTTAGTTTTATATAAAGTGTTAGCACCACCTAGCGGATACTTGTTTCGTATTTCAAAACTTTGCTTTTTTTATTTTTGCTTTTTCAATTAACCATTTTTACCTCGTCATTTAAAATAAAACTTTGTATATTTTAGTCTTATCATATAGAACTACTGCAGTGGTAGGCCCAAGAAAATTAAACGGTGGACCAATTATGGGTCGCGACCCATGGGTTTAGAAACATTGCTTTAAAACTAGAACAAGAATCGTGTGTCCGTTTAAACCAGTGGTTTTTACCTTTTTAATACCGCGACCCATTTTAACAACCCAATGTAACTAACGACCCCCTTCTAAAGAGTCTAAAGCTGTTAAATCTTTACAGTTAAATTTTTATGGTAATTAATTAGCATTCTCGTAATAGTGATCGGCATTTAATTGTCGTCTTCGCGACCCCCAGAGAGAGGGCAAACGACCTTCGTGATCCCCAGGTTGAAAACCACTGGTTTAAGCAAAGGAAACAAAACAATATTGCAAAAGTTTAAATTTAAATATATTTTGAGAATAATTAACGAATGTTATAAAGGAAAGTCAGGGTCTATTAATCATTATTAACAATCATCCATAAAAATACTGCAGAGCCTACAGTAGAGAATACCAAGGCCAATAAGGATTAGGTGGCATTTTGTGAACGTTTCAAATAACTTTATTCCTATCATACCATATTTATATAATGACTTATTTTAACAAGTTCTCAAAATTCTTCCTGCTTAGTGTCCATTTCTTCGTCTTAAATCCATTTATACGTAGTAAGAATATCAAAGCCATTTAGCATTTTGAACGATATTTAGCTTTTTTTTCGAATAACTCGTTATTCATTCCATATTTATAGGATAAAGATTAAACTTAGCACAGAACTTAGTAAACCGAAAATCAGTTTGTTTGGATGTTATAAAATAATAAATATATTTCCAGTGTTGTAATGACTTAAGTCAATGACTTGACTTCAGTGCACTTAAGTCATTGTTTCTAAATAACTTGACTTGACTTAAGTCATTTGGTCAAAATCACTTGACTTGACTTAAGTTATTTTACAAATAACTTGACTGGGACTTAATGACTTGTTTACAACACTGTATATTTCGCCATTAAAATCATCATCAGTATCCAAAAACATAACACAACCAGAATCGTTTGTTTTTCACCATTCGGATTTAGGCAGATTCTGTTATTTAAAAGAAAATTATGACCTTTTTTTGACGCGAGCATTCATCTCCCTCTGTGTGTCGCTTGTCGCGTGTGGCTTGTCGCGCAACCGACGCCAACCGCGCCCGCGACATCGGGTTGTGGTTTGTGTCGCGGCGGGAAATCGGACGTCAATTGCCGGCAGAACGGCTCTGGTTCTTTCCGATGCCCGTCACTCGAGCCAAGCAGCGCCAATCGATCGCTTCGGGCGAATACGAGCCAAGTTTTCCGCCGAAATTTGCCACGGCCTGCTGCGCTTGCTAAGGGCGCCTGCAACTTGGCTTCTACTTCGCTTTTACCGGCTCTCCTACGCGTTTTTTGGGGCTATTTTTGTCCGTGGGATAGTCGCAGGTTCTTGGGCCCACGCTTGCAATGTGTGGCTTGATTATGGGCGAGGGTAAAGCTCAAATGACCGTTTCACATCGGCTGACTATTTCGCCTGTTACTGATTTTTCCGAAGAAATAAAAAAATGCGGTAAGGGTTACTTCAATAAATCACCTTAAATCAAAACTTGGTGGACGTTGCAACTTTACCATGCTGAAATGTATGGGCTTTTGATATTCTTTCTACATCTTACTACAACCTCCAACCATTACATTAAGATTCATTCAAAACGTTTCAAACTTAAAAGGTTGATTTAATGCCTGTTCCGGTTTGTCATGTACCATTATTAGTTAATGTGATACAAGTGTGATTTGAAACGTCTTTATTAAGCTGATGTCGATAATCTTTCGCGTGTTACCAAAGATTTATAAAAAAAGTAAAAAAATAAAAATTGCAAAGAAACTATGGTCACGGTCAGGTTTCCTTGATTAAATATCCTTAAATTTTAACTTGGTAGAAATTTTTTTGGAACACTTACCTAAAATTTTTGCCTGTTTGTAATGCTTTTTCGTAAGTGTCACGACCCAACCAAATCAAACAGTAACCCATTTTTGTGTCGCGGCTAATGGGTTGGGAACCACTGTGTTAATAGGACGCCTATATGATACTGGTATCAATAGGTTTAAATTGAATAATAGGAGCCACGTCTTCATGGTGCTTTTTAAGTTTTTAAAATATCGCTGAGAACCAATCTTAATTAATCTTAACATATGAACTACTGCAGTCGGCGACCCATCAAATCAAACGCCCAACCAATATGGGTCGCGATCCAGCTGTAAAAAAACGTGTAAAAAGCAACTTAAATTTTCGCAAAAATGTTGTGAATAGAGGCGCTGGAACCAGCAAAATAGCGTTTTTCCAGTCCCAATCCCTTCTCCTATCCTGCTCTTGACGTGGTATGATCCATTTTTTCACCGAAACTCCACACTGGTTTGAAACCTGACCTTCCTTCAAAATCAACGCACATCCAACGCAAAAATCCCGGCCTATGTGCGTTGGTGGAAACTGTATAGCACGCCACTGCTATATATGGGTTACAGTTTTCAATCAGCAAGGATGCATTAGCAGCATACGCTTGAATGCGACACCCGGGTGGCATTTGCGCCCAATAGTTCGTCGAATGTTCCAGATTTTTGCCGAACGGGGGCTACAATGTTTAAAAATAATTGGCGAATTTTTTTTTAGTATAATCATGCACTTCAATGTTACAACCACATGCAAAAATATATTTTAGTGTTTTTTTTTTAATTGAGCGCTGTATACCTTTATACGCACTATTGAAACATAACTAACTTTAATGTGAATTTAAACACCTTTAATAATTTATAACGAATTATTTAAGGTAAATAGAAACGTAATAATAATTTTTGTAATGAATTTTGCTGTCTACAAAAATAGGTTTAAAACATCCACAGCAAATATATATTTTGCCTGAATTTTATTTTATAAACCGGTTTAAACGAACACTTATCATCTGATACGAAAGCAGGAATCTTTCTTTTACATTTTATTGTCCGGGATTTCCTTACATTTTATAGTGATGAGCTTATTCTTTTAATAAGGTATTGTTATATACTGTAGTGAAGTATTGTTTAATTTCAATAAAACAAATTAACTTTTTTTACGTCTTTTATATTAAAACATGTTTTAAAAACGAAAAACCACAAAATACCGCTATAAAGGTCAATGTTCTATGGCAAAGCGAAATCTCTCCAAGGCATTAAATGCATTTCCTGCATGTCAAAATTTGCCGCCAAGCGATGATTGATATCCTACGGGTCAGAGCCACCTTGTCCCACTTTCACCCCCGGTTCTGCTCCACCGGATAAAAAGGAAACGGTTTGGGCAACAGGGAGCTTCAAATAAAGTTTCAAGCCCCAAATATTGCGGAAATGAAGGCTTGAGGTGGTTTATGTAGACCAAACCTGACCTAGTTCAGTTTGCAAGAAATGCTCTTTTTTCTGAAGTAGCTGAAATCGACGTACTTGAAAAAAACATGCTTCTTGCTGGTTTCTTGTTGAAATTTGAAGGCTTGATAACAAAAGACCCATTAACTTTTACTCCAAAAGGGGAATTTCTTATAAATCGTCTTTTAACACAGATTTTTAATTTACCACCAACATTTCGATAACAGGTAATCATAGTAAGAATATTAAAGCTCATATAAAGATGTAGAGAGTATTTTTAACGTTTCGGATATCTCTTGATTCATTTGCAACATCAAGATATATTCGAAACGTTAAAAGTGCCAACCAGTATTCTGAATGGGATGTCCTATTATTACTACGACTAACTACAACCTTCAGCCATTGTGCTCCAAAATATTAGGGTAACCTTTATTCAGGCAATAGACAACTTGACACATAGATATATATATAGTAGGAACTAGACGAGAAAAAGGAAAACAAAATGCGAACAACCGTGTATTATAGAGAGCATTATCAGTTTTAAATACAATTGCACTACAAAACACGGGATTCTATAACTTTAACCCTTTTTTTTGGTTTTAATGGAATAAAATACACTAATAATAGACTTGATCTCACTTACGACAGAACAGTTCATATTTTTCATTAACTTATACTTAATTTCCCATTAATTTATATAAACGTTTTCACACAATATAAACGTTTTCATTCCTTCTGTCGCCTCGTTTTGCCACCTTGTTTTTTCGTCGTTTTTCTTCACTATATATATGCCTCTGCAAGGTTACAAGTTTATATGCCCTGATGAAGATTACCTGGATAGGTTATCGAAACGTCGGTACAGAATAAATAATTGTAGGAAGAACCCTCTTTATAATTAATATAATGCCTGGCAGCAACAGTATATTCGTTTCCACACAAATAACACAAAACGCCCTAATAGTGCTTTTTATATGTTCACGTGATCAACTACGTCCAATCATTGCAGCTTTGTTGCGCAATTTTAGATTTTAACTTGCGATCTTAGCATGACGTAATGGACATTTTGGCTTCCAAATTAAAATTTAAAAAAGTTTGTTGATAAAAAATTATAATTTTTATCACATATAATTAAAGAGTTTTAAAACCCGAAGTGCTGCCTTGATTTTTTAGGCTCTGCAAAATATTTCAATAGCTCTTCAATATATAAATTAAAACAATATATACAAAAAGCATGTGGCGAACATACCTAGTATTCTTAACCTTATGTTAACCTTAGCAATTAAATAATAAGTTCCACTGGAATGTATTAAATACAGCAAGGTGTCGAATACCTTAAATCTGCTGCCTGAGTAAATTATTTAATTAAATATTTTGAGGGCATTTTCACAGGGATTTAATAAAGAGTGTCATTCTACAGGAATTCAAGCACCTTGACCAGCCTGTAGAGCTGACCTACGAGTGGCTGTCCCAGCTGACCACTAAACACGTGATAGCTCAAAGTCACAGAGGTCAAGTAGCCCGAAGGTCGTCACAAAATCGCCATTAATCGCTTCACTTCGTCTGGTGACCTTCAGCGAGGGCCAGAGGTCAAATTTCACCACGTGTGGCCGTTTAAAGGTACTTCGGGTTAATGAGGCCTGCCGCGTGTTATGACAAAGTATTAGAGTTGTGCTTTTAAGTAATCACCTCGGGTCAGACACTACACAAGGATACAACCTCCTATGGATGTTCGCTTTGATTAGCCGTAACCAATGGGGTTTGAGATTGTGTGATTCCAGCTGCCCGCGTGGTCTCTGCTTCTGTTTGAGTTTCTTTAGCAGCTTTTTTTTCGTCCTTTTTTCAGATTTGTCTCACGGTCTTGTTACACGAATTTAAATGTAGACGTTTCGATCTCACAGTTACGTGAATGCCCGATACTCGATATTTTATTCCGATAACGATAGCCGATATCTGATATTTTGGACAAGAAGCATCGCGATTTAATCCGATCCCAAATTACGTCATTATAAAATGCAAAAATACACAGAAATACGAGAATAAACGATAAATCTTGTAATAATTGTATATTTTGTCACAAATAAAACTAAACCTTCCAGAAAAAGTTACATAAAAACTGCAATTTGAAAGCAAACGTTGTCCTCCAAAGCTAGTGGAAGCTTGTGTGACTTTCAATTGATAACTTAACAGTAAAACGGCGGCAATGGATTCAGTAGATGCCCCGGAGGTCGCCCTCTACAAGAAAAAAAAAATTAAAACGTTAAACATAAATTGTCCAGTTTAATAGGCGCAGCTTTCTTTTACGTTAGGAGGTTTCGGTACATTGAGTTGTTAACCTACTATTTTGTATAACTTTACATTCCAAGCTAAACAAATTGCATTTTTCTACGAATTAGGACTGGAATTCTTATAATATTACCATCACGAAAATAGTTTTATTAATAAATAATGACAACTTATATCATTTACGTAAACAACATTTAAAAAACAAATTAGGTTCATCTTAAAGGTAACATGCAGTGTAAGGGTTACCCAAGTGTATAAAACAGGGGTGCCTAAACTGGGGTCCATGGACCCCTTGGGGGTCCGTGAACTAGTTTTAGGGGGTCCATTAAGGACAAATTGAAATATTAGTGTGTACTTAAAAAGTAAAAAGTTTAATTAAAACTAAAAGGTTTCACCACTGAATGTTAGACTCTATTTTACTTTAATCATCAGCATATTTCTAACAGGATATTTGATTGTGACGTCAATTTATGACGTCATTTTTGAAAAATTCCTGCCTACAGGGGTCCACGCGAAGCAAAAGAAAAAAATAGCGGTCCGCGGTTTATAAAGTTTAAGAACCCCTGGTATTAAACGTTTAGACAACCTCTCTTGGACCACCAAGCCAAGCTAATCGTGACGATGGCACGTACAGTCGTGTGAAAAAAACGCTCACGAAGCCCTCTGTAAGCCAGCTGACTTAGAGAGACGCTCTTTTGTTTTAGGCCGACTTGTTACACTTTACCCAGCGCTAAAAGCACCCAGTTACCCCCAACAAACCCCCCTAGCCCCCTATACCCCCGCTCACACGCGTTTGGTTGCAAGCTTGAGGACACCTGATCGCACATGCAAGGTTTGGAGCGAATTAACGCGCCCGGAATTCTTACGCTGTCTACATTTTTTTGGTCACTTCCGATTTTTTTTAAGTTGTTGCAACATTTCACCACATCGGGGAATAATATTATTGGACGAGGTGCCTTTTTCTCACCCCCTTTTATTTTTGGCAATTTTCATTTAAGTTTTATCGTCACAACTAGGGCGAATATTTTTTGACCAAAAAAATAGGAAATTTTGACCTGTTAGAATTCATTGACTTAAATTACCTAGGCGTCGTTATTCACTCGATTTTTATACTGTATATTGCTCTAATAAAGATATAATACGGTTAAAATGACTTAAGATAAATTTCAAAATAACTGAACGACCAATTTCAAAAAGCTGACTTTAGTTTATTTTTCAATTTTGTAAGCGATTTATGTGCAATTTTATTAGATTTTAACTTACAAAAATATTGACAAATTTTGACCTAACGTGAAAAATTTTGACAAAATTTTGACTTTTTTTGATAAGTCAAAAAATATTCGCCCTAGTTATTACTAAGAGTGTTTTTGTTTCTTTCTTTAAATGTTAGGCCTTTTTTAACGGAAACGTTGTTAAAAAAAGGATTACAAACTAAATTTAATGGGGTGCTATTTCATAATTTTTAGTTTTTTGGATTGATTTTGCAAATCAATGTGTTCTTTTTGACCTAGTGTACTTTTTGTATTAGTTCGGGTATATTTACTTTCAAGCCTTTTTTGGTGTTATTTCGATTTCGTTTGAGATGTTGCAACAATTCATCGCCTCGGCAAATAGTGTTATTGAGAGGGCGGCATTTTTCTGACCTGGGCGTAGTTTTAATTTGTTTTTTGTTTTTTGTTTTAAAGTTTATCGTTTTATTGTCATAACCAATGGTGTTCCTGGCTTTTCCTTTAAACTTTAGGCCTTTTTAAGCGGATACATCGTTAAAAAAGTTTAACAACTAAATTATATTGAATGAAATTATCGAAATTTTTTGATAATATTTTTGTTTTGCGGCAAGTGCAAGACACTTATTTTTAATATGCTTTCATTAAAAGAAAAAAAATTGTAAAGTTGTTCGGTATAGCAGCTTTGCTTATGGAATTTGTTGTTGTTTGGTGTTAAAAAAATGTGGCTTTTTATTCGCCTACGCAAATTTGAATCCTATCGTGTTTTTATAAAATAAAAGAATGTAAATCTTTCGTAGTTATTTAAGTTGTTGATTTTAGCGTCTTTCGGGATAAAATTCGTTTTTCCGCGTGAAATAAAACAGTGCTGCTCGTGTTTGTGCATATTGAACTTTGGGTAGATTTAACACAATGAGGTATAAACAAATATTTTGTTGCTTATTCTTACAATAACTTATTTAATTTTTGTTTTCGTCAAATGCCTTGTTTTGGCAAGCTTATCAAAAGGTCTAATTGTAATGCCTTGTAGCAAAGGACGTTTTCGTAATATTAAACCAGTGTAGGCTTCCAAACAAATTGCTCAAACTTTGTTTTATTTGGCCAGATTCTAAGAATGACGTATCTTTCTCCTAAAGGTGACTTGACGGATTTCCAGTTCTCTAAGGTGGGTAGGTTTGCATTTGCATAATTCGGTTGTTAGTGCCAATTGATTACTGTCAATTGGCTCCTTTGGTTGCAATCAATTATTGCCACATGTCACCCTCGGTGGCAATCTATCAGTGATGCTTGTCACTCCAAACATCCTTGATGCAGTAATGCGAGCTTTCTCTTAATTCGCTCGAACCATGTAAAATTACGGACGGGGACCAGTAAGTTGAATTCGTAATTCAAGCGCGAAACAGTGTCTTGGTAACACACATTAATGGTGTTGTAGTATCCATTAATATACAAACAACACTTTTGCTTAAAATAAAATAACCGACGGTGCAGTTTATCTGTAACAAAAAGCAACCTTGTGTAAAACTTAGTAAAATAAATTGTTTAGGTTGTCTTGCTCTTGTGGGCCGCTGGTGGCCAGACTCCCCTCATAAACTGTTTGTTTTTTAGGGCCAGTTTGTCTACAGACATAAAACCCTAATCTAACACTCAATAAGTGTTTGTACAGTTTTTACTTTTAAAACTTACAATAAGGCGATACAATTTGCGGTTTTTAACCTAATCTACGACTTTTCACATTTTGTTCTACTTATATTTTCTTACCAGTCGTTTTTTTTTCTTACCAAAGGTTACCCCAATACAGTTTTTCCAAAAATTTTTCAAATGAGCTCGTTAAAAGACAAATTGGCAATATTTTTGACCTAAGATGCCTAACTGCATACCATTATTGACTTAGTAAAGCATTTCAAGTTTTACGCGCGATTAAAAATAGGTTTACCCACGTCGATTGAATGAAAGAGGTTTATTTGCAGAGACTATCCCCTACTGACTCTTGCAAACTTTTAAAAAATCATATTATTTCCAGCCAAAATAGTAACTGCCTTCACGTTTTAATGCAAGTAAATCTTTTCTCTCAAACGGTAAACAAATATCCTGTGGCCGCGGATTATTTGACAACTGTCGTTTGACCGGCAAACTTTATTTATTTACAAGAGAGAGGCGAGCTTGTTCAAATACTTTGCATTCCAATGCACTCTAACACTTCCTTAACTAATGGTCTGACTTCTTTAAACAGGTGTGCTTACCTGTGATGCCGTAGTGTGCTGGGCGAATTTCGGGACTCTATGTTTTTTGGTAGATGATATACTCCCAAAAGTTCTATATAATTAAAATATTTTACGCTGGTCTAGAATTCTACCACTTTTTTACACAAAAGAAGCGATGCCAAAATTTAAATTTCAAGCAGGATTTAAATAGGAGAGAATAAATATAATAATATTACACTTGAACAACCCAAAAGCAAACTCACAGACTAACCAAAACAATGTTAGGTTATGAATATAAACCCCTGGACAAAAATGTGGCAGGATTCTAGACCAGCTTTTCAACTTTTTAAATTTCTCGTTATTTTTCATCATATTTTAGAAAACTATCGGTTGTGAAAGCTGCTTTATTTCTTAAAATTATTTTAGTGTTGTTTTTTTATAAGTCTAAAAAGAGTTTTGTATGAAAACCAAGTGCAAAAATAAAAAAAAGATGTCCTAAATTTATTTGAATCTAAACTTATTAGGCGTGCTTGTATGTTAAGGGGTGGTATTCTGACAGCAACATTAATGCATTCAAAATCACGTCATTAAACACCATGTGCATACAAGTAAAGCTCTCTTTTGTTCAAAACAACTTGAAAGGCTCGCGACCACACCTAAGCACATTTGCAGACTCGAGGTAATTCCCAACATCTTCTGATATAAGCGCTGATAAAATACCTTCGTCTCATCTACTTTCACGCACATTAGGCGTCGGTATGCGGCCTTGGTTCCGCGGAACCTTTGGGCTCATTTCGGTTCCGCTTCCTGCTGTGACGTCATTGTTTGCGTTTTGTCAGGTTCTTGGTATGGGAGGAATTCGCCCCAAGGTAAAAAGAATGCGTTGGCTTCGCGGAATGCGATTGCGAAATATTGGGTGTTTAACACGAAAGATGAATTGTAGCTGGTTGCAGGAATCCTATGCAGTGAAAATAATTACACTAAGCCGCTTCCCCAAATAAATTGTTTGAATTGTGGTATTAACGCTATATAATGTTAAAAACAACTTAATGGTTCATGGTTAATAGCATGTTACATTTAGAAAAATATTGATAAACGTATTCTAAAAGCATGCTATTAAAGCAAATTAATCTTAAAAAATATTTAACTTATAATTTTACTCCAATTTACTGGTGTTAATGGTAAATGAATGCTACAGTACAGTAAAAACGCCGTAACTATTGACTTTGGACCAAAGGTTAAAATTGTGTTATTAAACAAATTACTCCATTTTTTTTTAAATGAAGTGGTAAAATGTGATTGGTGGTCATTAAACAGAAAATATTCTCCTCTCAAACTAAAAAAATTTAGCAAAACCGTGCTTATTTCCAGACATCGTAACAGACAGGTTTTGTGTTCATTTTTTTTCCAAGTAATTAAAACAAATGCTTTACAAGCGGGAGGTTGTTTAATGTGGCGTTTCAAGCAAACGCAAGCAAAACCAAAGAAAGCTGAAGAGGCCAGGTTAAACTGCAAAGCCCATGCAGCAAATCCACCCAAACAAAAACGCCAAAGGCCCATCGCTATCTTGAGACGAAGTTGTATTAATTAAGGACATCTTACACCGCGATAAGATCTGTGTCTGCTCGCCGCCAAAACGACCGGCGCATTTTAAAACCGGACCAGTTTTTCTTGGGGCACTTAGCCCCGTTTTTTCTGGGGTAGGGGGTAATCTTGTTGGGCGCAATCACCCGCTGTCAATCAAATGACGTCATGCCGCTGGGAAACTTGAACCTAATAGCGGAGGAGGGCAAGGTAATTTCACGCAAGGCCGAACGGCAATGCACGGAAAGTTATTTCGGTTTTCCACTTTGCGGCAAGAAATGCAGATATTTTGTGGGAAAATTAGGGGATTTTTTTTGTGAAAAAATCTAGAAGGGGGAAATAGTTTTTTTTCTTGTATTGAAATGAATAAAGAGTTATTCGAAACGTTCAAAATGCAACCCACTTCTTTATGGGCTTTGACATTCTTACTACGTCTTACTGCAACCTCCAACCATTAAGCTTTAAAGTTATTTCATTATTGTGGGAAATACTAATGTAGGGAAAAGTGTTTTGTTTAAAAAAGGATAAAAAAATTTTACTTAAACAAATTACACAGCAGCCATAATGTTCAATAATATCGACTTTACGCTGTTTACAAACGTCCCAGCAATATCTCATTCCTTTAAGTATAACTCTGCTTCATTTCGCAAATTAAGTCTCTATTAAATCTGTGCTTACTTTCAGTGACAGCGACCAATTAAAAGACACTATTCTTTCAAGAATGATGACTGGAGGTTGCAGTTAGATGTAAAATAAATGTCAAAGCCCAACTAAAAGTAGGTGGCATTTGTTTTAATTAAGAGTTATTCAAAATGTACAAAAATGTTGCCGAGTTTTTGTATGTGGTTTATTGTTTCTATTACTTTTCTTAAATTCGGCTAAAAATTCGAAAAAAAAATGTCTAAACAAATCTTGGAATAAATTTGCGCATTAATTTGCAATTACACCAAATATAAATCACTGTTTAGTCAGCGATCTCAAAAAAGCCGCAAAGTTAAAGAAAAACGTGATTTTCTTTCAAACCGCGTTAAAACTGAATCGCTGGCGGATTAAGGGCGAGTATTTGCGCGAAGTTGCGCAACAATGGAGACGCGAACTTGTCGTTTTAGCGACGAGGATGTGATCAATCAGTTGATTGACAGCTGACCATCAGTTCCCATGGCTGGCCAATGCACTGACACCTTAACCCTTTCAACACCGGGACTTGAAACTTATAGATGCCCTTTGTACAAGATTGGCTTGCTCGCTTCAAGTAGAGCAAGTGTCTGACTTTACAGTTTTGCACGACCTGTTAAATCAGAAATAACGCCACGAAAAAGGTTCGAACTTTGGCGTTTTGAATAGCAGATAACCATCAAAATAGCTTTTTGGCATAAAATCGTCATGACCAGTTGTGGTCGCAAACATTTTCTTACTTAACATACAATGCAGGGAAACTCTGTAACTTTTTAAAATTGCAGCAAAAATTAGAACCACCCCGAAAAACAGAATTGTTGAAAATTTAAAAAAAATCTTAACCCTTTCAACACCGGAGTCGTGAAACTTATAGATGCACAGCATTAGCGGAAGGGGTTTAGAAGGTTTAGGGAGTATGTATCTCAATTTAAAGGGATTTTCAACTTTTACAAATCAGTTTTAATTGTCTCATGGGTTATCCGAAATGTTTATGAAGTGCTACCTACTTCTGTATGGGCTTTGATATATTCATTTTGCGTTTAACTGCAAACTTCAGCCACAATCTTACAAACTATTTAAAATGTTCACAAACTGAACTACTCGTGTATGGGCTTTGATATTTATTTTAAGTTTAAATACAACTTCCACCCATTATTTTCCAACGTTTAAAATAGTTTTAATAAACAATCCAATGTGATAAAAGTGCGTTCTTTATTAGAGCAAAGTGTCTGACTTTTTTTTTGCACGACCTGTTAAAGCAGAAATAACGACAAGAAAAAAGGTTCGGAAAAAAACGCAATAGCGTTTGTTTGACCATTTGTTTTCAGAAATATTTTTTTAATCGTAAACTAAATTAAGACGCTAAAACGTTTTTTTCCTGTTAAGTATATGCTGGTGTTTTTTACCTCTTTGTACGCTATTGTTATCAAGAGTTCGTTATCATTTTGCACGACCAACACAATTTCCAAACCTGGTGTCGTGAAGGTGACTTTTTGGGCGGTAAATACGTTTCTTGAGGGTAACATTGTTATTTAATAAACTAATGCAAAACAAATGTGTCGTGTTCTTTTTTTACGATATTTTCAGGTAAAATCTTATTTTTCACATAAACTAGAAATATAAATATATCTATTATTTATGCAAAGCAAAGTGTCTCTTTTTTTGCACCATTCGTTTAGTGAGCAGATTTCTTTAAAGGGTTGTAAGTTTCAAACAATGTAGCAAAATGAAAACCAGCTGTGAAAATCTACAGCGTTAAGTCGTGATACAATCAAAGGGGGGTCGAGAACTACTATTTGCAAACCCTGAACTGGATTAGCGGAAGGGGTTTAGAAGGTTTAGGGAGTATGTATCTCAATTTAAAGGGTTTATCAACTTTTACAAATCAGTTTTAATTATTTTAGGAATTATCCGAAATGTTTATTAAGTGCTACCTATACTTCTGTATGGGCTTAGACCAGCGGTTCTCAACCAGTGGGCCATGGCTCATTGGTGGGCCATAAGAACATTTAAGGTGGGCTACAGACCAATTTAAAAAAGCTAGCTTTAGTTTCATTTCTGTCACTATATTTAATTTTACAGGAATAATGGCTTAAAAAAGGAAATTTAAATTTATTGTTCAGCCGCAAGTATCTCACTAATGCACGGTTAAAGAAATAATCTGTTTTAAAATATGTTTTGCTGTGTTTTTTTTTCTAAACCTATTTTACAGTTTTTTCTTTTATAAAACTATTGGGCCACAGAATTTTTTTTTTCAACGTAAATGGGCCACGAAAGAAAAAAGGTTGAGAACCAATGGCTTAGATGTATTCCTTTTGCGTTTAACTACAAACTCCAACCACTATCTTACAAACTATTTAAAATGTTCACAAACTGAACTACTTGATATTTATTTTAAGTTTAAATACAACTTCCGCCCATTATTTTCCAACGTTTAAAATAGTTTTAATAAAAAATCCCATGTGATAAAAGTGCGTTCTTTATTGGAACTATGGTGCTGAAAGAGTTGAACGAAGCATCACCTACTTTATTCTCGCACACAGATTAGTCCCACCTTGACACATTTCACTGCGTCGGTTACAAGGGATTAGTCGGTTGTATGCTTTCAAGTGTGTACAGCAGCATATGCCGCGATTGGCGGGCCTAAATACAATCCACTTAAGCTGCTTGAAGAACGTTTCCTACGAATCTAGCTTAATTATTTCGAACTTTGCTTGAACGGGAAAACCCAAGTTCAAAGCACTAGAAGTTCATTTTGTTTTTCAAGAGGGCTGTGTGTCTATTTAAGCCACATGTTAGAAGGACGTCTGTTAACGGAATATAAAGTGACTCATTTCAATGGTGGTTTATTTAAATGTTGGTTCTTTAGAAGGTTTTTATCGACTCACGTTCATATTTTTTTGTATTTTTGACGCACGTAATACGTCAATTTATTGCCAAATATAATTCTCTTTTAAACTGGTTCTTAATCTTTCTTCATTGGTGGCTCCCTCTCTACTTTGTGGCCCGTTTTCTCACGTATCAAAAATATGCCACGAAATATCACTGGGAAGATCTCTGAAACTTGATGATAAATCTCAAAGCCAAAAAGGTCGGTAAATCGAATCCTCCTGATAAAGACGTTTCATACGCACTTGTATAAACATCAGTTACTAACTAAAGATGACAGTTCGTATCTAAACCTTTTTTATGCGATATTCCGATATTGTTGGACATCCCTACTTGCCACCAACCAATTAAAAGCTTGCCAAGCTGGTATTGTTTTATTTCGAGAAGCAATATTTGCATATCAGCTGTTACTAAGTCAGTTAACACTAAATGGTCCAATAACAATATTACGTTAACTGATGATGATAGAAGTGTGTATCAATACGTCGTTGTTAAGATAATGTCCATTTCCTCAACCTTTGTGGCTTTGAGATTAATTATCAAGATACATTCTGATTCGTGCATAGTGTACTTAAGAACTAAGATCTCTGAAGTTATGACAAAAATAACAAGTTTGAGTTCAACGAGGCAATTATTAAAATACAATACTCTTTAGCGCCCCCCGAAAACTTTTTCGTAGCCTCCCAGGTTGCTCAAAGTCCACAGTTACCATAACCAGCCTTATAGGGTTGCAGACCAGCTGATAGAACCTATTTATCCTGCTTACCTACATAAAGAATTGATATACTTCACGATGATAGGCGGTGGCTTATATGAATGGCCGATACTTGTCATTTCGTCCCGATAACCGATATTTTAGGCAAAAAGAATCGCGATAAAGCGATAAAGAAGTTTTTTAGTTAATTATTACTGCATAATATGTATTAAATAATGTGCAGCTTGGGCTATTGAGTTTGCATATTTATATTTGCAACGTTTACAACTTACTCTTTGCAACGTTTACAACTTACTCTTTACAAAGGGAGATGAAAATCAAGAAACAGCTAAAGCAACAAAACATTAACTCATTGTGTGTTAAAATGGGAGTTATTTTAGCACAGAAAACATAGACACAACTTTGTATTAGTGACCCTTTGTGTAAAAGTTGTCTGCAAATGATGGTCACTTCGTGTAAAAAAAAAATTAATCGACGAAACACGTTGTTCAGCGAAAGAACAATAGCGACCAAAAATATTGCTCGTAAAACCCAAATGGCAAATAAAAGCTTTTAGGTTTCACGTATCATTACTACCGCCTTTGAATTCAATTTTTATTGTTTTGGCACATAACGTTGAAACAACAGCAAAAGCAGTAAGCGATTATTTAATATGCCAGGAGGCACTGATACAACCAACAGGTTTACCAGTCAAGGTGCCCCCTATCCCAATATATATTAGCAAACACAAGAATTATTTAAACTTATTAATACTAATATTATTTAAATTATTTGAAAACGATTTATACACGATAAAAGGCAGCCTATATATTTGGGTTTTGAAATATTTGTTAAAAAAAGGATAAATACAGGGATACCAATATTTTTAAAAAAAATGAGAAAAAATCACCACAGAAATCTAAATTACCGCGCAAACCCAGAGAGAATACAAGAATACACCAACTTAAAAAAAAATAACCTCAACCAGCTAAATTGTAAAAAAACGATGTAGGCAAAATTTTCCGTGGATTTTCTCCCTTTGTTTTACAAAGGACAATGCATTACGTTCAGTTTAATACTGGTAGATTCAACACCGTGCGGCTTTCTTTCAAGGTCAAACTCAAGGACTCCACCAACGGCCAGGAGTTCCTTTGTCACGTGACCGCCCTTTAATTTTGAAATATTTGTTAAAAAAATCAGAAAATAAAATTTTTATTGATGTAACAATAAAACTGTTGTAGCTTTCGCGATACCTTAGACTTAATACACATTTGTTTTAAAATGTCAGACATATACCAGGAATCATCGGTCGCAAAAGTCCAAAGTACAAATAAAAACCTCGCGGGCATAGAGAAGCGTTTTTGACCCCAAAGGTTCAGTTTGTGAAGCCCTTGCGCCACCAGGGTAATCTTCGGCATTCAATTGCAACCGCGGAATGCAGCAAACGGCCAAACTCTGCGCTTTCCAATTCAACTCTCGACCGAGACAAAAGATGTCGCCAAACTGTGATTGTAGTTGGACGCCAGTGTGTGAAACACTTTGCTCCGTTTAGTGTTTCAAGTGCGCCCGCAAATTTCCCGGGCGCGCCGGAACCGCTACAATGGGGCCAGCGGTTCCTAATTGCCCCGGTTCGGGCCCAAATCGCCCCCGGCGTTATTCTAAACCCAGGAAATGCGAAAGACGGCGAGACGCGAGCCAAGCTGAGCGAAAAAACTTGAACCGAAAAAAGCGCGCTACAGTAAAAATAGGTTACTGGAGCTGGAGAACTTTTTGCAATTTGAAGAAAACTAAAAGATGACATTTATTTCTTTTGCAGTCATAAACCAATTTTCATTTTTCACTCAATATGTCTGTTAATTCCAAATTTCAACTCATTTTGCAATAGAACGGAAATAGTCAACGATTTTTGATACTTATATATATTTTTTTTTATATTTTAAACTTTTTTTAGTTGGCATGTTAAAGATAAAATTTCCTAACTCTATATTTTGATGAATTATTCCAATTTTTCTGAAGGGAGCCAAAGCGTAATAATGCGCAAAAAAAAATACAAATTTTGTGTTTGTTTTTGCCTAGTTCAGTCCTAAAACCACGTTGTTCGTTATCACGGGCAATTTGCAGCGGTCTGTAAGCAAATATAAACCCGCCAATCACTTTGACGCTGCGAAAAAAGAAAATTCCTTTTTTCCGGCCTGCAAACCGAGGTGGGGCGCAGGAAATGTAAAACCAGACCCAAAACTAACCCCGAAATAAAGTCGGATAACCCCAAAATGGGGTCAAGGCAATATGTTCGTCTGAGAGCATCACGTCTAGCAACTAATGCACCTCTGGTCGTTGTTAACAGGGCAGCTGTACACTTATACACACCACGGTTCGCTTGCCTTGCATATGTTAGCAATACGTGTGTCCGTGTGTCTATGTGTGCTCTGTATTCTGTATGTGGGGGGTCGACAACTAGGTTGATTTAAGGGGAGATAAACCTTGACTGTCTCCTACTAACGAAACAACTTTTAAAGCCGATAATGGAAGCCTCTTTTGCTATTTGCTGTTGCAATATTTTAAGGAAAGTTATTTTTTGTGAGTGGTCTACATTGCTCTTTAGGTTACGAGATGGCGTGATAAAATATCACCCAACATTGGAAAAAAAACAGCAAAGTTGCGAAATTTGTGATTTTGCCGAGCTCTTCATAAATAAATTATTACTTTAATTTATAAATGTGTTTTTGTTTTGTTTGGCAACAACTACACCCCTATGAAAAAAAAGAAACATTTTTGGAAGATTTACAAGAACGTTAAAACTGACGGGGCTTTTGTTAAAAAAATAACATCTTTAACAAAAACTTTAAACTCAATAAGCTACATGCGTCTTTGCATATTGTGAGATTAAATGTCCCGAATATAATTGTTTTAAAGCTACCCCAAATATAACATTAATTTTGGAACTTTTTGTTTAATTTGCCCAAGTTTGACCAAGTTTATACCACTATTCGAACTCACTATTCAACTCACAGACTTGAGACAACAGACTCCTTTAGCTAACCTCCCAGCTGAGTGGAAGTAGGCTCTAAAATTTCTCGCCCAGACATCTGTGTTTGTTTGGCCACAAATTTAAAGAGCCGTGCGAAAACATTCGTGTCTAATGCTTCATTGTCGTCGACCAACAACTGCTAGCAAGCTGGTGACCAGATTCTGTGACATTTAACAATGTGTAGGAACTAAACTATATGTTTAAATCATGGTACAACCAAAAAAAAATTAAAAGGCCAGATAAGGACTTGAAATATTTCACAAGCCGGATATGAAATTTTGTAGCGTAGATAAACAATAGCTATTTAGAAACTTAGAAAACTGAATTATATGTTTAAACCTGGAGTTCCCATTTTTTTTCACTGAGGGTCTAATGCTTCATTGTCGTCGACCAACCACTATTGCAAGCTGATGCACAGATTCTGTGACATTTAACAATATGAAGGAATTAAAGTATATGCTGAAATCATGGTTGACCACTAAAACAAAACATTAAAGGCAAGATAACTATAAGGTACCGAAAATGAAATTTTGTAACAAACTTTATTGACTTTGGAGCCCAATGGTAAGTTATTTATTCAAAACGTTCAAAAAATGCTACTTACTTTTGTAGGGACTTTGATATCTATTCTGCGTCCAACAACAACTCCAACTATTATATTAAGGTTTATTCGAAACGTTCACAAAATTCTACCTACTACGTCTGCGTTTTGGCTTTAATCCAACTATAAGAAAGAAACTTTTAAGCAAAAACGATGTTTAGAAACATTCAGTAAACATGCCCAGTTTTCTTTTTTATTTCAAATATCGAAGAAAACAAGAAAAATGATTCAATTTTAGGCGATTTTCGATCACTATTTGTGTAAGTTTGTTATTACAAACGTTAGTCCAGTTCGTGGGTTAAACTCACCCTTATTTTTGACCCAAAGTAACCCCGTGGTAAGTGCATCTGTTCACCCACACGCTCACCCAATGTTTACATGTTTTGCCCCAAACGACCGCGGTCGCAAACGGAACCAGCTGGGTCTCCAAGTCACCCACCTTTACCCCTTTTCACCCGCCTAAAACCACCTAAATCCACCTAAACCCAACTTTAACAAATGGCGTCCCTGCAGCGTTTTTCTTGCGCAAAAATATTTCCGTTTTTTCACGAAATCCTATATTTTTTTACTTTAAATAATTTTTTTAAGTTGCACATCATGATTCATAGTTTTCCCAATTATGGAAATGCTTATTAGCCCGGATCGCTCGGGTACACATACACTCACTGGTGATTATACATTGATTAGGGGTTTGAATAAATTACTTTCTTTGTTTGCCGGATAAATATTAGATAGGCCTTTTAATACTGAACACAGATAACCCATTCTAGTGAAAGGTGCAAAAATAATCCTCTTTTCGTAAAATCCTTTGCTAGATTTACCCTTACTTTTGACCTTTAAGTATAACATATCATTAATGATTATATACATCGATGTGGTTTAGGGTTGGGGTTAGCTTTTGGGTTCGGACGATATTAGTAAATTAAATTTACCTAGTTTAAATTATTCCTGTGATTTATTTTCTAATTCATTAATATTGCTTTGTTAGCCGGGTAAATAGTACTTTTGTTATATTATACATGCTATGTACTATTGAGTTCAGGTTTAAATTTACTGCGGTTGCATAAGGGAAGTTTTGGGTTGAAGTAAGCCTGTTTTGAAAACGCAGCTCAGTTTCTAAAACCGTGTTTTACCAAACATAGTTTTCTGTTTGTTTTGCTCACACTCTGTCACAACCCATTTCAATGCTGCAAATTCAGCCAAAACTAGTGAACTAACTTTGAGCACCAATGCAAGCCAAACCATTTTGAATTGACTAAGGTCTCACTTAAAACATTTGTAAAAAATAAAAGTAATTTCACCCAAAAGACTTGAGCCAAGTAAAGCAATTTAAAAACAGTGACTTAGGTGCACTTAACGTAAATCATTGACTCTTCATTACAACGTTGCACAACCTTTCAAATTTAGAAAATGGTTTACTTAAATAACGCTTAATTTCCAAAATAACATTGACAAATACATAACAATGAAAATAACCAATGGACAAGATAAGCGGGTCTAAACAATTTTTTTTGAGATGTTATTCAAAGGCCGCTAAAATGCTTTTTACACAGTAAATTTTACACTATAAAGGTAAAAACTTTAGTAGGTTAACAATTTAAAGAATTGTATGAAAAATCTCCTTTTTTTCAAGTGACAATAAGGATTTGGGGTCAGTAAAAATTCGGATAATTTCCTCGAATTAGTGATTGGGTCTCTTCAATCATTTCTCCTTTCCCAGTTTACCGGGTTTCTGGGTAAAGAACATTTGACCTTGAAAGGACCTTGCGGGTGAGATTTGCACAACCTCGTGGATGACCTTGAGTGTAACCTTACGCCACGTACAAGCCTACTGGGCCGATGTGAAATTCTCGCCTAAACCAATATGTGCGGTTTAATTAGGAGTGAAAAATCCCTGTCTGGCTTAAAAGCTGTTGTACAACTAAATCTAGCAAAGACGTTTTTTCTTGATTTTTGTTTTTGGAGAGAAGGGTTGACACACTAGTGGTGTGAGAATGCGCAATTTTGGCAACTGCTTGTTTCTATTTTTAGCCTATATTCGACGGTGTCAAATATATTTAAGGATACTTATGTTCAGTTTTGACCCGATGTATGTGTGAATTTATCAATATACGAAGTGTGTTTTTGTGTTTTCCGTAACTATATGTTAAATTTTGGAGCATAACGGTTGGAGGTTGTAGTAAGACGCAATAAGAATATCAAAGCAATACAGAAGTAGGTGTCATTTTGAACGTTTCGAATAACTCTTTATTCATTTTCAACATATTTTAAACATATGTTAAATGACTTTAAACAAATGATTGATCGATTTGTTTATAGTAAACTGTTATTGAACCAAACGTCCGAAAATTTAAAATAACCAGTTTTAGAAAATCATATTTCGTAAACTTTAAGCCCAAAAAGGGGGGTTGTATGTTAGGCGCTAAATACGATAAGTTTGAGGTTATTAACGATCTATAGTTTATTTTTCACACTTTTTGCCAACTGGCTGTGTTATTTACCTTAAACATAATCAACCGAACAAAACATTTTTCCTGTCGGGTAATTGTCAATATTACTTAAAAATAAATTTCAAGTACTTGTATGTTGCCGAAGCAAAGTGGTGACAACCAATCAGAAAGCGGCTTAAAGCCCCGCCCTTTATAGAAAGCAAAATACCTGTGCGCTGTTCATTTTTCATCATCTACCCTGTCGCCTTTCCAACGTCAATCAATGATCTCTTTCCTTTATTTTATTTCTCTTTAAACCCATCCTTGTTTTATTTCACGAGTTTGAAAACATAATAGGTCGCTTTTTTCACCAAAATAACTGGTTCACGGGTGGATTCCCTTAACAGATACTTCCGCCCCACCTATTATGCTCAATCGGAATAATTCGGCCTGGTTAAGGGGTTAAGTTGCCATTTCCGATTGTCAGCGTCATAATCAGTCAGCGCCACGCTCGACCGGAGATGCTCATCCGTGCGTGACGCGTGCCACGGTCGAGATCAAACGTCGATTTCTATGTTTTCATAACAGGGCGTCATTAGTCGCGTTTTGTCCGCGCTTCAAAAGGCCAAACCACCAACGGCACTTTCAACGCTGAAAAACTCCAGGATGTGTTGTTGTACAATTACTTGGCACGCGCTCGCCTCCCAAAAGCGATAACCTTGCGGCCTGCTCTTGTTATTCCAACTTTCTCGCTTCCTATACGCTATCCCAGCGCCGCGCAGAGTTCCAAGGAAATCGTTTTGTGGCGTGACTTGATTGGCGTCTTTCGGGCTCGTGCCACTGGAACACCAAGCCCACGTTGCTATGGCTGGGCTGTGGACGGTTGCTAGTCATGCCGCGCTTTTCAAGCGGTTTCTGTTGTTAACTTCAAGAGCTTGACTCGTTGATTAATACCCGAGTTCCGTTTCGGGAATATTGTTTGGGTGTTGATGGTTGTTGTAATTTTCAATGGGCTTTTTGTAGCGCGATTTGTTTGTTGCCAACTTGAAGTCGTCCTTGGCGATAATGGTTAAATTCGATCAAATGTTCCCGATTGAATTTCTTGTTTTGATTCACAGTCAGCTTCACCTGGGTGTGTTTAGCAGCTGGGCGGAAACCTTTCGTAAATTTCGCGTGATGTAATTATTCTTGAACTTGCTTATTTGGTTCTTGATTTCTTGGTCAAAGTGCGCTTGAAACTGATCTCCATCGATCTTTTAAAATGATATCCTACCTTTGTAACTACATAAGAGCACTGCAATGGCTTTCGGTGTACATTAGAGAAGTGGTTCCCAACACGCTTTTTAAGGCGACTCATTTTGAAAAAAAATTAATTTGGTATAATCTTGCGACCCAAGCAAATACAAGATTGCGTTGCAAACAAATTGCTCTACAAAAGCAGTTACTTTAATGAGATAGTTGTGCTCGCTTGCTCTCAGTGAGTTTTTGAAATCGAGGCGTTATTTTGCTTGAGCCTATAGAGTCACGCATGTCAGCTTTAACTTCCAGCATTTAGCTTTTATCCAAAATGGTTGCGTTCCATTAGAATTACTTAGCGGTTACTAAAGCAAACCCTTAAAACTATGTGTGGCAGTATTGTAACATATTTGTTTAACTTTATTAAAATCTCTGGATATAATAATGATATTTACTCACAGAGCTGAGGTACCTATGGTTTAGTTTACGTAACGTTTTTTGCCACGGCCAACCAAACTCATTAACTGAATACCGCCCTGACAATCTCAGGTTAAACCCAACACACACAAAAAAAACGATTAATTTTGTCTCTTAACGGTTGCCGATCAGTGACTAGCTCCATGCGAGCCGGGCCAATAAACCAAAAGCCGCAAAACTGGCGACTTTGCGAAATTAGCTCACCGAATAGCCAAACTACTTGAACCCGAATTGACAAAAGGCAACTGTAGATTCAAAAGGCTCCAAAGTCAAGTGTATTCGCAGCTTAGGTTAACTCCCGTCTCTGCTATACGTAATTATGTCACAGCTGAATCTTTCGCTGAAACCAAATTAAAAGTGTGATATCGTGACACCAAAGCTAATAATGTTACGTAATGCGTAATACAGACTTTGGAGCGTATGGCTGGAGGTTGTATAATACGAAGAATATTTTATTCTACATATCCATATTCAAAAATGCTACCTACTTCTGTATGGGCTTTGATATTCATTCTACGTCTAACTGGAAACTCCAACCATTATCTTAAGATCATTTGAAACGTTTAAAATGCTTCCCAATTCTGTAAAAGCTTTAATATTATTCATTCTACATATATTCATTTCTTTACACTAATTCAAGGAGAATTCCATAATGCCTATTCTGAACCACTGGTTTATGCAGAAGCATTTGACTTTTTTCATTAAACGAATTATAATAAATAACTGGAACAAATTCCAACATGAAATGGCATGAAGTTCTTCCTTGTTAAATACACTATATTTGCATATTTCAATTTTATGAATTTTGCCTGTTGACTATAGGAATGACGTCACTAGATATCGGACAGGATCTTAAAGTAAAACTATAAAATTTCAAATCAAATGTTAGGAGTCAAAATCCAACTGTGTTAATATATAGTTCTATAGAAGCTCTGTAACTTTATTGTGTGGTCGTTGACCGTATTTATTTATCCAGTTCACAAACTGCAAACAAATGACAGTGCTGGCAAATGAACCTGTTTTTTGTAAAGTTTTGTCTGAAGTTGAGTTTTGCGCATGGGAACTCTACTTGAATCTATTTTTGCGAGCGAAGGAATTTTGACTCATCCCACGATAAGTGACGTCATCATTACATACGTTCTTGCCTCAATAGCGCCATATAGCGGTAATTGTTTTTATGGTGAACTTTTTTTTTCAAATCGTTGAAGTTAAACTAAAACAGACGCAAATTCTTAGATAAAATGTAAAACTTGTTTCGCACTGTTGAAACAAAAATGTTTGATCTTTAAGGATTTACACTGCTACTGTGATATGTTGTTTACCGTTTAAATGTAAAATAATGTGCTACTTTTGCTGTGCTAGATGCCTTAATAGGGCCAACAAAATTGTTGCGGACTTGTTTAACCTTAAGATTCGGTAAGTAGCTTGTTCGGTTGAAATAACGAACCTTGTACACCGACTGCTATCGCGCTTTGTAATTTAAATCTTGAAAAATCTAGTTAAAAGGTCCTGTATTCACTACATACTTGGCAAGCATCACTTAAATTCGAATTCAATTGAAAATTCCTTGAATCTCGTGCGGATAATACGCCCAACGCCTACGCACATATTCCTGCTGCGCGGTCAAGCGATGCACGGGTGCATTTGGGCATGACGAGCACCGAATGTCACTTTTCTCTGATCGTTTTAGCGTGGCTGCCACAAACAGTGGCAATTGCCACATCAATACCTGCCAGTGTTGACATTTCCTGGTTGCCATTTAAAGAACTGACACCCAACACCTTGTCACTCTTCAAATGTTGGCACGCGTTCAGCTTTATGTCTTATCTTGCTGCAAAATCACAAAGGACTTCGTTACGCTAAATTCACCAATTCAATGGGGAAAAAATTCTCGGTCCTTTAGATTGATTTTAAAATGTATTTGGTACTTTACATTGAACAACCAGAAGTTCCAAAAATACAACTTTTCATAAAAATAACTAATAATTTCATAACCAGTTGGATTTCTTACCTGTAGTTTTTGTCAATACTAAATAAAAAAAAAATTAAATCCAAACGACAATGAATTAATTACACGGCAGCGCTAAATTAAACCCAAAATTTGGGCACTTACTAAATCTTCCATGTTGAAATTATTGGAAAGTAGCATTTTTGGTAAAACCCTAATTAGATTAGCTTTCCATGTAACCGTGTGTTTTTTATTAAGAGTTAATTTAACTCAGTCAACTTTTACAAATCTACAAGTAAGAATTCGAACACTTTATGTTTTATTCTTCTACTCTGATTTCGATTCCCGATATTTTGAACAAACAATATCGCAATCCGATTCGATAGTAAATGACGTCATTCCTTTGCTAAAACAAGCTAAATTATTAACAACAAGTAAAACTCAAAAATATATAGGCGTCAGCGGAGCGGTGATCGACTGGCTAAGACCTGCCGCCGATGGTTTTCGATTCTATAAAGATACACCCTATTGTTGAAATTATTAACAAAGTTAGCTAATTACTGATAATTACTGATTAAATGCGCTTAAAATCTCTGGTTAAAACAAGGGTTCTTGAACAGTATTTCAAATATAGGTTAAAGTCATGCTTAGCTTATTTTATTTCACAAAATTATTTTTTTTAGATCACACATTCATATTTGAAAGGCTAAAAACACAGTCATTGAAACAGTCCAAATGATTTTTATTAAGTTCTGTGAATAATACGATTAAACCTTGGGTAACAAAGTCAGCGCCGGCACTTTATTTTGACTATATGGTGAGGTATGGATTCAGAGGTATTTTTTAGGTTTTCCAGTCCACGATTTTTTTACTGTTGAAAAGTTCAGTTACCCTCCAGAGTATATTTTTGATAAAATTACGTTTTAAGATAAAAAAAGGAAACATTGTGTTGAATTATAGACGTCGAACCCATATTATCGGACATTTTTAGCCGGAAAATATAGATACGATTTTATACAAATGATAACACAAGGCCTTAAATTATGCTAACAACTCTCTAAATCAGGGATGTCCAACCTGCGGCCCGCCTGGATTTTTTGTGCGGCCCGCTAGTCAACTTCACTCCAAGTAGTATTTTGAACTTTGAATCTTATCCTAATTAAAATGTACCAGTCAGCTTTCAGGGGCGTATTAAGAGTATGGTATGGGTAAAACAATGTATATATAACTAAAAAGGCCTGTTTACACTACTAGTTATGTTTCGTAAAATTTAATTTAATCGGTTGTGCTGTCCATTAAAATATTTGAAGTTGCAATGCGGCCCTTTGTAGAAAAGATTGGACATCCTTGCTCTAAATGTTGACAGAGAGAAGTTTTTTGGTCTTGCTGAAAAAGTACAAACGTAATTAATTTAAAAATATTACCAGTTTAAATCTAACTTAATAATTAAAAGATTCATATGACTTAGGGTTAAACTTATTTTACTGCTAGTAAGATCCAAAAATTGAAAAAAATCGTTAAATCTTAATACAATTTGCTGCATTTTTTACCTCAATTTATTCGCACTTTGTATGCGAAGAATGTTTCCTGCGACAAATCATTTATTTAGGAAGAAACATATTTCAACGTTAGGTGAACTTTTAAATAAAGTGTTAGGTGAACTTTTAAATAAAAGTTCAAAATCACAAGCGCCAATTACATAAGGATCCAATTACATTTAAACCCCTGACTCGCCTAATCCTTAAAAACACGTCCGTTCGTTTCTCAATTCTACGTAAAGAGAAATCTTTTGATCTGAAGGATTAGCTGTTGACCCTCGCTAGGGGTCGCCCTTCCCACTTCCGGTCGTGACGAAACGAAATGAACTCGAAGATTAAATTCCCGAGCGCCAGCGTCACTGACCCTTGCAGCGTTTGACAACCCTGCAGTCGAGGATAGATTGAAAGCACTCGCCCTCGTGACAGTTTGTGTGTTTTCTTGGTTTCCTGACAAATGTGGGTCAAGTTGAAGTTTTTGATCGATTGCAAATCTTTCTTTTTTCTCTCTGTGGTGAAACACACTTTTGCAAAAGTTAAGTAGATCTTCTGCTTAAAATGCCGACCGCAAAGTGAAAACAGATCTGAAAGATTGCTCTCGTAAAAAGTGTCTTAATTTTCGTTTATAAATCTAGAAAATGTTTAATATAAGAGCATGGTATTGCAAATGAATAAATTTTTATGCGAAACTTTAACAAAACAATATGCTGCCTACTTTTGTATGGACTTTTATATTGACGTCTAACTACAACCTCCAGCCTGTATCTTAAGATTTATTGGAAACGTTCAAAATGGTACCTACTTCTGCATATGGACTTTATAGTTAATTCTACGTCAAACTACAACCTACAACCATTGTCTTCCAAAGGCGAAATAAGTCAATTTGAACTAGTATTTACCCTATATAAAAATAGTAAAAAGTCCCTTAAAACGTGGTTTGTAGTTTTGCGATTTTAAATTTGAATTTAAATTGCTCGAAAAATCTATTTTGCAAATCCCCCCGCCTGTAAAAATAACCAGGATATACAATTTTGTTATATTTAATAACTATACATTTTACGCTAGCACGAAACGATACAGCAACGTCAATATATGAACTTCATGCAGGTTCTCATTAATCTACTTTTAGCAGTAGTTTAAAAAATATTGCACTACACTAAAGCTACAACGATATGCAAAAATGTATGACTTAAGTTTTAGCTATTTCGGATACAAATAACAGTCTTAGTTTAATCTCTTATTTTAACAATAACGTTTGTTTTACTTTTGTTAACACAATATTTTGCCAATTTTACTAATTTCGGTTTTTGCTTCATTTTTTAACTTTTTCAGCAAGTTTTAAATCGTTTGTTCGTCCTGAAAATTAAACCAAATTTGGACTTTTTTTAATTTTTATCCAACATTTTTACAAAATTTTCTCTTTAATTCCCAAACTCGTCATACGATTCGGTCTCCGTCCAATCTGATTCCCACGTCGAATAACTGGCGTCGCTCGTTATTTCGTCATAAAGGGCTTCGGAGAATTGGTCAGGCGGGTCGAATGCCGGATCGTGATTGGCTGGTTCGTGGTGATGTACGGTGGAAATGGTCCAATCAGAAGCGCTTATTCCGGGAATGTTGAGAGGTCCGCTCGCGAGTGAAGAGAACGACTAAATGCAGTGGTGGAAATGAATGTTAAAACTAACTTCAGGTATGGAAATGATCGTCAAACTTAACTTTAGGGATGAAACGAACGTTTGAACTAGCTTCGTTGATGAAAATGGGCGTTTAAATTATATGCAGGGGTAAAATTAGAGCATTAAAACGTAATTCAGGGTCAAAATGACCGCTAAAACTAAATCAGGGTTGAAAATAAAAATGTTAATTAAGTGGTTCTCAACTCTTTAACTCTTTTGCTTTCTTTTCTTAAAATCACAAATTAATAATAATTGCTTAACAATAAAATCGGTTTTCATACAAACTATACAAAGGAGTCCTCGGACTTTAGTCCTAGAACCACCGCGTTAATGCGAGGCCGTGCGTTTAGTTCTTAAGTAAGAGTGGTGCTGTTGGAACTTACTTTTAAAAGTAAAAAACTGGCAATCTTACAACGATTTTTACTTATTAACTCCAAAATAAACAGGAATTTAGCCTTACAAAAAAATCAGATATATCAAAAATAGCCCAAATCGCCGAACCGCTTAATGTAGTTTAATATCACATTATAAATTTTGTCATAAAACTACGATTTAACCTATTTTTTCTGGCAAAGTTATTTGAAAAAGTACTCCTTACCCTTATAGACATCCTACTATCCGGGGCGTAATATTGCCGCGAAGTGTCGGCCCTAGATAGAACTTGCGGCAATTCGTGGTCATCTGTGGAGTAATCTTCAAGCAATTCGTAGTCTTCTGGTTGCGGTAAAATGTGGTCCTTTGTGGCAAAATCTTGGGGTTGTGGTAATTCGTAGTCATTGGTGGCAAAACCTTCTGGTTGTGGTAATTCGTGGTTGTTTGTGGTAAAAACGACAGGTATCGAAAATTGATAGTCGTTTGTGGCTATATCTTGAGGTTGCGGTAGATTGTGGTCGTTTGTGGGTATGTCTTGAGGTTGCGGTAGATTGTGGTCATCTGTGGAGAAACCTTGGGCTTGCGGTAAAATATGGTTGTTGGTGGTAAAATTCTCTGGTAGCGGTAAGTTGTGGTTGTTTGTGGTAAAATCTTCAGGTTGCGGTAGGTTGTGGTCGTTTGTGGTAAAATCTTCAGGTTGCGGTAAAATATGGTTGTTTGTTGCAACGTATTCTTCAGGAACTTTCGGAGGCGGAATTGACATCGAGAAATATTCGCTTTCATGCTGTGCTTGTGGCAATTTGTGGCTAATTGCAGCAACTTGTGGTTGAGTAGATTGGTGGAGATTTGTGGTTTGTTTCGGATTTTTGTGGTCGATTGTGGTTACAACAGTTGGTTGCGGGGTTTTGGGGGTGTTAGTGGTAGTTTTTAGCTCTTTCTCGGTAGTTTGTGGTAAAGAAACGGTAGGTTTGAAATCTTTAACTTCGATGCTTTCCAACGACGTTTTCTTTGCTTTTGTTTTTTCTATTGAATTGCAATTTACTCTATACTTTTTCGTAAATAAACATCTAGGTAAACAAGTAAATAACTTCAAACGTTATTTAAATTTAAACGTATTCAATATTAAAGCATTTAAAACAGTTTTTTACGTTACATTTATATCCTAATCCCTTATCAACTGTTCAGTCTATATTTTATATTTTGTCAGTTATTTATACTTTAACGGCAAATTTACCCGAAATGCTTTTTTCGTCGTAAACGTCAGTCAGCGCGCTTGAGCGCCCACTATCGGTGACCTTTCCCATAGCCATAGGGGTCACCAAAGTACTCCTGTTGAAACAAGTTGTGTTGGTTAACGTTATTCCAGGATTACTTTGTTATATTGGTCTTTAGCGGACGAAACTAATATAAATATTCAGGGGTGAAGAGTTTTTTATACATATTGGTTTGCAGGCATATTTTAGCTCTTTAAATCACACAAAAATAATAATATATGCCTTAAAGATCAAACGGAAAATGTGAGAAAGGTAGCTAACAATTGTACATACGTTTCGAATAACTTATTATTCGTTTATAACGATTTAAAGGTACTGATTCTTTATATATATTTAGATTTTAGATAGTGATATTTATGGCTTCTTTTTTATTCGATCTGCCTCGGCAGTATATATATATATTATATATACATAAAGTCTTCTCATAATAAGAAAATGGGTAATAATAAGCTATTCTCAACTTACAAAATGTTACCTACTTTTATGTAAGATTTGATATTCTTATTAATTCTAAATAAAACCTCCAACCATTATGCTCCAAGCAGACTTGGACAACTAAACAATTCTAGTTTTTTAATTCACTGAATTAGCAAAATGCGGCTAATTCTAGTTGTAATATAATTGAGAATTGCTTGTGTGCTCTAGTCTAGTCCTAAATCTAATAGGACTTCACTAAAAATACTTTGCCTAACAGTATTTTTATTTTCTCAGTCGAAACAAAGGATTTGAATTAGTCTGAATAACTTGTAGGTGACTTTTACAGTTTGAAAAGCAAACGCTATGCTTAAACCTATAAAATTATCTCACCAATGTTTGACATTTAACTTTCTATAATAATAATTAGTGGTTTAAATTAAATTAATTGTGATAAATTTAATGAAATTGGTTTTCAAACTTTAGGTAATTCTAACCCAAGAAAGCATAACTAATTCTAATTCTAATCGAACTCGGAAAAACTGAAAAGCAACATTCCAATCTAATTTTTAAAACATAAATTAAATTTAGCCGTCCGACTCTGGTGCCAAGAAATTCACCTGTATGGCACATATAGCTTTGTCTTGTCCTTCTGTTTGACAGTTTTACCGCAAAGACCACATGTCTTTGTGGAGTGTTTTATGGCGGTTTCTTTGATCTTTTCGAAGAGCTCTTGCTTCTTTTTATCTGCGTAGAAGTGGAGTAATTACTGTGTGCACAGAAACACCAAGGCATTTAAAAATAATATTTCAAACCTTATTTTTTTGCATAAATGAGGCTTCTAACATCATACACAACATAAATATAGTTTAATGCATATAAAATAAAAACTATAATTGCAATTTCTTTAATTTTGGCTTTAATTAAATAGATATATTGCCGAGGACGTTTGCAGAAAAAAATGTTATATTCTTATTACTCCTATAAATTATGAAATCCGATATCTCGATATTTATTTTGATACTAATACCCGATATTTTGGTCGAAACGAACGACCGTACATTTCGATGCCAAACGACGTCATTAATATACATAGATTTTATCGAATTTGAAACCGAAAAACGTAAAAAGTTAAGCCAAATCTGTTTTAGGGTGAAAAAAAATGTTAACTTTAATTTTTAAGGTTACATTTCCTACGAAACTTGACTTTTACGGTAAAAACCTTTAGACCGCAAAGCTAAAGCCGAAAAGTTAGTTTGGTCTAGAATCGGCGCCGATACCACTTAAGTATCGGACTATTGCCGATACTATCACCTTGTATCGGGTCTGGGTGTCCGATAATATCGGGTCGGCGCCGATACCACCCGAGTATCGGGCAAGTAGCAATACTATAATTTGCCATCGGATATCGGATCCCATTCGATATAATAATTTTTCCACGTACTCGGTATTTGTAATCCCGCCTATAGTATCAAACAGTTTTAAATGTCCGTTAATATGTAGCCGCACGACCTGTGTTGAACATAGGGCAATAACACTTCATCAGAATTTTACCAACCCAAAACACTGCGCTTAAAAGATATATATTAAGCTTTGCGTTTATTTGTCTCCTGCATTTTGAAAAAAACAAGAGCGGAAAAAATAGATGTTTGTCTAATTGAGATTCTTGAATGACAAATAATACTTATAAGGTACATCCCAACTGATACCAGTAGGTAGCAGTGTTGTAATGACTTAAGTCAATGTCTTGACTTAAGTGCACTTAAGTCACTGTTTTTAAATGACTTGACTTAAGTCTTTCGGACAAATGACTAGGGTTATAATGAAGTGTTTTATTTAAGTATTTTTTTATAAAATTGAGTTATTTAACCAAATTTTTGCACATAAAAACAATTTGTTTGATGTATGTTGGGTTTGTCTTATTTGTTAGTTCAGTTATTGTTCATAATCGTACTAGTTTAAAAATTCGAATAGTTTAACGTTTGTTTTTATGACAAGGACGTGACTTGAAGTTGACTTGCTCTAATTATGACTTGACTGGGACTTGATTTGGTATTTGTTCAAAAAGACTTGACTTGGACTTGAGTTATTTTGCAAATGACTTGTTTACAACACTGGTAGGCAGTTTCGGTACTTGTCCGATACTAGGGTGGCATCGGTAACAATCCGACAATATATAAGACACTTCTTTCCACGCACCTTTCTCCATTGCGTTAGGGTTGCCATGGTTACTCCACTCCTTAAACTTCCAAACTTCCCAACCTCCCTTCCAATTCTCGAACTCATCTTCGAGAAGATCGAGATGCTTTCGGTTGCCAGGCTTGTTCTCCTGCAACATCACGAACAATGAACGAATAATTAGAGTAACAATAACCTAAAACTGGACCATGGAACCCACATATATACCGTGATCAGCTCTGCTGAAGTATAATTACCGAAGATTACGGCATACTCAACATATTTATATTATTACAAGTAGGTATACAGGAAAAGATTATTTTTAGAATCGTGGAACATCCATAAGAAGGGTAACACCATGAACGTAAAAACTGACGTGATGCTTTCTGCATGCTACAAGCACCTGCTGAAGGACTAGAGGCAGTCGCTAATTATTTTCTTATCGTTTCGTTGCTCGCGTTTATTACTGCTTTTTTTCCTTTCCATTTTATGTACGAGCGTTCAGTGTCATTCACCCTGGCGAAGGCGGCTTGTATAAGTTACCGAAACGTTGGTTAACAATTACAATCGCCAGAGAAGCTGTTTTTGATTTATATTATAAGTAGGTGGTATGTCCGATAATATCGGATCGAAGTACGATACCCGATACCGAATGTTAGTTCTGGTACAATCCTACCTTGAAGGGTGAACTTTTAAAAAATAGTTAGTTATAACAACTGATGGTAATTACACTTTTTAATGCCAAAGCAAAGGTTAGCCAATACCCTGGCAAATATTTTCTTTTACCCTTTTAAATTCATTTATTTTGCTTGGTTAAGCAAAGGAAATGACGTCGTACTTTTGTCTAAAATATCGTGTATGGGTATTAGATGAAAATGTCACGTATCGGACATAATGACGATATACTGTCACGTTTCCTAGTTAGGTTCATCCGCGCAGCTTTACCTCTAGTTGATAACGACGAGCCTTCCCGAACATTCCCTGAATCCCACCGAACCTCACCCACCATATCTCTGAAACCACAAAAGCACAAAATCAAACTAACTACTGGGAGAAAGTTGTTTAGTTATGACTAGTAATATTACAAGCCCAACAGTATGCTTTTAAACGAAACAATTATTCGAACAAATTGATAGGGCACTTTTGTCAAATGGATCGTTGCTCGTGTTTAAATATTGTTCTGTGCCAAGCTTTTATATCCAGTAATTTGACTTTTTCTTTAACGTAATAGCTCTGCAAACTACATCCATTTTAATGAAAGGTTGACATTTAACGTTGAGTCTCTGTTAAGCATTTAGTTTTTTTTAATCTATACAAATCCTTCAAAAAGTTAAGTTAGTGCACAAATTTCTTTTTTTTTTCGTTAAATTGGACGCGATATATATTATTAACTCACCGAGTACGCAAATAAAAACCCCGATGGAACTCCCGATAATAAGGAAGGCGTACATTCCCGTGAACGCCTTAATGTCGAGTTGGTTCTCGAGCGTCTGTTCCACATTACTTTCACATCTCGACTCCAAAGAAAACCTTAAAATATATGCTTCCAAAGAAAAGGGAAGAAAAACGCTAATCGTTTTTGATTTACGGCTAAGGTTAAAAATTTAAATTTCTAGTCATCACGAAACATTAAAAACAAACAAAACTCTTAATAATTCGTTTTTACAACCCCAAAAATGGCTCTACGTAAACAAAAAAGTAATGTAATATGTTTTTATGAATGATTGGCATAGTTCTACCCCAATATATATTTGGAAAACAGTTTGCTTGTTATGTGTTTTACATTTTGTTGTTTGCTTATCAAACTCTATCAATCAGAATCGGATAAGTTTACCAATTTAGCTATTATAAGGATGACAAATGCGCTAGTGTACAGTTTGTTGTTTAGGTAAAAACTGCCTATAAATGCATATACCAACGTATCACAACCAACTCACCATTTGTCCTCTAGTTGTGACAAAATTCCTCGATCCCTCAGTCTTGAGATGTGGTCGTTGAAGAGGGGAACGACCAGAGACCCCTTGGGGAAGGGTAGAGCGAACTGGTATTGGTAAAAACCACTTCCGACCTACACAAAGTACAGTGTGGGAAATAAACTTGGGACTAAAGGATCAAAACTTATCACCTTGCGGACCGTTTATGCTTCCTAGAAATAAAAAAATAACCAACAGATAACACAAAGGCAGCCAATTATCCTCAAGCTGGTCAAGTTTGTAGTCCAGGTCAACTCAATTTCATTGCGTGAGAAGGCTTGATATTTTTGTTATTACTAATACATTAAAATTACGTGTAATTTCGGATCCCCTTTTTGGACAAGTATAGGATACAAATGTGTTGGTGCTTATGCGTAATTACATTGTTTGGTGTGATTTGCGCACAAAACTTTATTTGACCACCATATTTTATCGCATAAAAATTATTTTTAGACACAAACCTTGTCGAACTCGCAAGATTGCGTGAGAGCTTGAACCGTTGTCTCGAATGAAGCCATGAGGTAAAATCCACCTTCTAGAATCTTCTCAAGAGCTGTTTCGGTGTTGGAGAAGACAGAACTGTTCCCTCTATTCTTCAGGTAATTGTACAACAAACTGCGCCAAAAGAAACTTAGAAACGAATCTTTCTTTAACTAAATTTGATAATTTTAATATTTAAACATTTTAGAAAAAATATAGACTCCAACAAAACATGGACAAGATATCAGCTTGTTTTTCTTGCTATTAAAAATGTCAGTTTAAGTTTCAAAACATTTTCCTACACCGGTACACAAAAATTACAACTGGCCTGCCTCTAAACACCTTAGATTGGAGGTGTGAAGGTAATAGCGCTAATTACCACGGATCTCCGCACGCTCCTGAGGTACTATTTTCTATATTTAAGCCGCAACATCGCCGCATTTACGCGCATACAAAGTAACTACTCTAGGGATGTACACAGTAGAAGCGGGGGCCTCTGCCTAGCGGTTACTTCATCTGCCCAACTCCTTATATGCTCTGTGTTTACTCTTTTCGTCAGAAACCGCCCAAGTCTCTCGCTAAGGCCAGACCTACCCTTCTCTGGTCTCCCTTGCTTGCTTTCTAGTCTACCTTCTGTGATGAAATAAACGATACAAGATAACAGTTAACCTAGTAGTCGGCTATCTACTATTATGATATGCCCTACAGAGGTGTCCGATGATAATATTTATACTGATGCTAGGGAATTTCAGCCATAGTTTGCGACCCACGCAGTGATTTAACCCTAAATGGTAAATTTATCAAAAAACTAGGATAACAGCGGGATGTAACAACTTCTTAAAAAATGGCTTTGATTTATTTCGTTTGTCTGTCATGTCAATATTTTTTATCGAGTCGCAAAATTTTTTTATCCCAAATATCGGTTCCAGTGGGAAAAAATGTTAAGTATTGGACATCCCTAGTTCAGTTCATTCCTTGGTAGCCACACGTTGTATCATTGCCAACTTATCTCACGTGTAAGGTCTTTCTTTAGCGTCAGGCAGGAACAACTCCAGCATTGGGTTGTCGTGCATCATCCCGTATGAGAACTCCTTCTGGCTCGCCAACTGGTCCAACGTCTCAATGCCTCCTTTATTAACCTACAACATAAAACCTACAGGGTTTTATATACCATAAAATTGAGATTTACATCTAACAAAAAATATATTTGTAATACTTATTCAATATTTTGGAACACTATATACGGATCTGTTCATAAGTTTAATGGTGTAACTGATATGGCCTTCATATCACTGATGATGGCATGAGCATTTGCCGATACGTTTGAACAATAAAGCATGTCGCTTTTTACGTCTATTTGGGCTTAAACTTATTCAATATTGTTGAACAAATATTGAACAATACATGACAATAAACTTCTGACATTATGGCTGGACGTGGTAAGAATATTAAAGCCCATACAGAAGTAGGTAACATTAACATCCCTTGTAAACAATAATTTTGCTAAATTTATTAAATGTTGAAAAATACACGCCAGTATGGATTTTTTCCACTATAGCACAGAAGCTAAAGGCTAGGATTAATGGAAAACTATGGGTTTATTTAAAAAAAACAGTAGTATTTGAAAAATTACGAACAGCAAAAAAAGAAAGACAGTATCCTAAAATGAAGTAATTTTAAATCCCTCCTTAGTGGTAAAGTTTTGTAGCTTTTAATTTTATCAAACTTGGCGAAATCTGAGGCTGTATTTTTCTTTATAAAACAGTCATAGTGACGAAACAGTGTCCGACCTGCGTCATGAATAGAGTCATGTTTGCTGTGTAAGCTGTGATTATAGTGAGACCGAAAAACCACCAAGCTCCAGTCAACATCTTGGCAGCTCGAGACCTGAAAATATAAGATGGCAATCGTGAAATTGACATAAAAATCATAAAATAAAAGACAGAAATAATCAAGAAAGGGTATAATTTATGTATAAAACAGGGCATGAAAATCAAAACACGAAAAATAAAAAAATAGAATGACGAAACGAAGTAAACACTACCCTACTAACTAACTAAGCTTGCTCTACCAACTAAGCTACACAGGCTCAGAGCGGAGCAAGTCGAGAAACAACCATAGCAAGTGTTGCCTGCTGCATAGTGTTCGTAAAACTAGTCTGTGGTGAGGTTCGAACTCACGACCTCTGGTCATACAGGGATCGTCACTCTATCAACTGAGCTACACAGGCTCAGAGAGGAGCAAGTCAAGAAACAACCATAGTACAGTTGCCTGCTGCATCCTGTTCGTAAAACTAGTCTGTGATTAGGTTCGAACTCACGACCTCGGCCAAACTGAGACCGTCGCTCTACCAACTAAGCTACACAGGCTCAGAGAGGAACAATTCGAGAAACAACCATAGCAAGTGTTGCCTGCTGCATCCTGTTCATAAAACTAGTCTGTGGTCAGGTTCGAACTCACGACCTCTGGTCATACAGGGATCGTCACTCTATCAACTGAGCTACACAGGCTCAGAGAGGAGCAAGTCAAGAAACAACCATAGTACAGTTGCCTGCTGCATCCTGTTCGTAAAACTAGTCTGTGGTGAAGTTCGAACTCACGACCTCGGTCATTCAGGGACTGTCGCTCTACCAACTGAGCTACACAGACTCAGAGGGGAGCAAGTCGACAAACAACCATGACACCATTACCTTCTGCATTCTTTTCGTAAAACTATATTCTGTGGCAGTATACCCCGGTCACATCAGGACCGTCGCTTTACAAACTAAACTACACGTTTATTGCACAAGTTAATCCCAGAAACCACTTACCTTGGTACAATATCGACTCCCTGTTGTACAATGGAGGAGAAGGTGAACCAGAGACTGTTAAGAACACCGAGGTGGTCTGAGGGGTCGGAGTCGGGCCCAAATGTCGCGGCAATCTTCTGATACTCATACGGGTTCTTGTGGTTAATCCACGCCATGAACAGAGAGACCTGGTGGAAAAACTCTGCAACGTTAAGGCGTAAATTACACCCAATATAGACCATTAGACCAGTGCTCCTCAACCTATAAAAAACTTGAAACCTTAACTTACTCATATGAAATAAAATGTAGTTTAAATAAAATGTGGATTTTTATTAAAAGAATTCCAAATGATTTAATTCCCTGCGTGAGAATGCAACACTTAAAACAAAACTGCTCTTCAGTTAAACAACTTTAGTTAGAAAAGCTCGGCTTTGGATTTAAGCGGCTAGCATGAGTTCGCCTGAACAGACTGCGGTCTGAGGTCGGCCGCTTCAAATTATTTATGCACAAATGGGGCCTTGCTTCTTCTGCGGCGTGCGAGTGTGGCGCGGAGGAACAGACCGCTAACCACATTATTTCGGAATGCCCTATTTATCGACCTCCCAACGGGGTAAACGGTCTGATTGTTCTGGACTGTGATACGAAATGCTGGCTGGTTGAAAACTGCACAGACATATGAAACTGGAGACAAAAAAAACGTCCAAAAGAAAGAAGAGAAGAAGTGAGAAAAAATGGATTTTCCACCAACAATAAAGTTTTCTGAAAGAGATTTAAAACCTTACTCACACAGATGAAGTAACTCCAGAAATAAAAACACGAATATACACCATGTTTTCTAAAGACAACCTTTAAAATATAAAAATGTAGTTTTTTCAAAAAAGGTGGATTTAAAATAAATAAACCATTACAAAACCGATATCAAGCAGGAACAATTATTATAAATTTAAAAACGTAATTATTAAGCTACATTTGTGCATATTCTACCTAAAACAGTTCCTGTGCTATAAAAGCGTAATTAATCAGCCTCAAAACCCATTGATAGAAGTGATAATAAAAAAGTCATTTCACCCACTATTCGTTCAAAAACTTAAACCTGACTTACACAAATGAAGCAGCTCCAGAGGTAGATCCAGCTCTCCTCGTGGAAAGGTGTCATGAACTGCCAGATGTTGATCGACTCCGTCTTCTCACTTCTTCTTGTGAGGAGGAACATGGATGGTTGCTGGAAGGCCAGGGAGAGGTCGACCGAGTCAGCTCTTCCCAATCTACCTCCGCGGATGCTCTTCGCGAACAGGAAGAAGTCACACTGGAGGAAAAATGAAGAATTTAAGTAATAACAATAAGTAATCAGAATTAAACTAATGAGAAGATTAAATTGGTGAGAGATCTGAAGGTCTTCCTGCAAGAAAATCCCAACCTCCTTCGAACCCCGAGACTCTACAGCAGTGGTTCTCAAACTTTTTTTAGCTTGCGGCACACTAAAAAACCTCATATATTTCGCGGCACGCTTGTAACAGAGCAACAATATAGTAATTTTACAATCTCCCTTAACACACGACAAACCATACGTAAGTGTCTCAATATGATTAATTTGTAATGGATAGTGCGTATTTAAGTGTAAATTCCTAGCGTGTATGCCTATTGTTAATACAGATAACTTTTTTTTTTTCTTTAACTACAAAAGTTTCGCGGCACACAGTTTGGGAATCACTGCTCTACAGCCATCAATTAACACATTTACGCAACTAAAATAAGATGGATATTCAGCAATCCAATCATAGAGGTGTTATCACTGTCATATAACTCATCCACCCGCAATACATGCTGGAAAATATTTCGCATATTTTCGATTCATAATTTGCGGTCTCATCGGTTCCATACTTCAGACTCGGGACTCGGGTAGTGTTACATGGGTCCTGAGTCTGACAGCAAAAAACGACCCGGTCAAGTCCGGAGTCTTGACTTCGCAGCCCTGCTATAAAATCTACTTATAACATTGCGGTTTTATAGCATTAAACCAGCGCGGTGGCCTACCCGAAATATTAGTGTATATTTAAGAAGTAATATTTTTTTATAGAAAATCGTTTGATTAAAATTCAAACGGTTTTGCACTGAATCCTATTTAGACTCCATTTCACTTTCACATTTTCAGACCGAAATTAGCAGATTTATGAAGTCTATTTGTGTTGTGACGTCAATTTATGACGTATTTTTGGAATTTTTTTGCCGACAGTGGTCTACGCAAGGCAAAAAAATTTAGGGGTCCGCGGTAGAAAAGTCCCTGCATTAAACCCACCGAATCGTTCTCGAACATTCCGAATATAAATCGCTCCATTTGCTGATCGCTAAGTCTGTCACGTGATGTAAGGTTTGTGTGGAGGACCATCTCATACGTGAAGTTCATCGAAGTGCTCAGATGCCCCAGTACGTCAGCCAAGTACCCTGGAACACACAGACATGATGGTACACGTACGACAGACAAACATACCGCGTGATGTGCAATACGACATTAGTAATAAGAAAAGAAGAAAAGATTACTTGGAACTGTGTGCGAGTAGCCTATTAGAAGTTTTTCTAAAATGGATAATAATGGCTGGAGGTTGTACTTGGCATAGAATGACCATGTTGATTCCAAATAAATAATTTGTCGAAACGTTTTCAAAATGCTGCCTATACTTGTCTATAGGCTTTGATATTCATTCTAAGAATAATAAACTTTTAATTTTTTGAAAAAAATTAGTCAATTCTGGTTATATATGACAAGCTTATTTTGTGTTTGTCAAAAATCGTGTTGTTCTGATCGGAATTCGTGATTAAAACTTATATTAATAAGAATGTAGTGACGCAAAAGAGCACGATTGCCCTTTCACGGCTTAACAAAATGTGAACTTTTGACCTCACCTTTGAAGGTACTTTCCCCTGTTACGTCATCGGTTTCCCAGCTGAGCCACGGTGGTTGCTAAGTAACAATAAAAACTATATCAATAAATAGAAATTCAAGTTGCGTCGAAGCAAATTGTTGTTAAGGTCAAATTTTTTCTGACAGTCCATTTGTGGCACTCGATAATTGACCAAACAACTAATATCTATAGTAAGATAGGATTATTAACAGGATTTTTGTTTTTTGAAGGAATATTTTTTCAACAAATAACAAAGTTGCATCGTGAGGTGACGCTACATAGTTACAAATAGACGTGACGTCATATCAAGTATAAAGGACACCACGATGTTCGTTTATTTGATGAAAGTTTTAGATTGCAGAGCGCGTTAGGCGAAAAAAATTTTTATATTGTTTAAATTGGCAAAACTTTCATTTTCGAAGGTGCGATGAGAATAACGACGCCTTTGTGCTAAACTGATTTCATCAAAATGGGCCATGATATACTGTATATATAATTCAGAAAAATATATATGATTTAAGAGCAGAATTATTTGATTTACGTTGTTAAAATATGTGAAAATACAGTTTTGGGGGCATTGCCACTTTGAAAGGTTTAAACCAAAATCCTACTCAAAGCAAATCCATGGTGCAAGTTTGGGTGATGCTGATTGGCTTATCTGACCCACGTGAGTTCACTCAGTCGTGTCGAGTAAAACTAGGTGACGTCGCGAACAAAATACGTCATTATGCTACGCAGGTCTATGACGTAACACTTAAAAAAGACCTGAACTTACCCATGCGGCGCATATTTTTAGCGGCCTCCTTGGGAGTTTGACGTCCACCACCGAAAACTGAGGGTAGGCGACCTTGAGATTTGACCTTGAGCCGCTGAACCAGCCGACCGTGACCACATCCTGGATGTGCGATTTCTATGAGAAATTAAGGCACGTTTTTTCGGGTCGAAAAACATTGAAATAAAATACAGTTGAAAAAAAAATGTTGTCGTGCTGAGTGGGCGGCAAAGTCATAAACTATTACAATTGGTAAACTTGACCTTGCGTGATTAATAGGTCAACTTAAAAGTAACAAAAACTAAATATATAGCAAGCAAATAGTTTTACATGCCAAAATTTTGGTGAATACTCTAATTTTATGAAAAATATTTAATGAAAACACCTAATTTAAACCCAAGTTATTTGACACAATGACTTAAGTCTAAGTCAAGTCATTTGCACAAAAGATATTTAAGTCAAGTCAAGTACAAATAGTGACTTAAGTGCACTTTGGTAAAGTAATACAACAAGCTTTGAAATTCTACGATTAACTTTAGTTGTAGCCGTCTTCTGTTTCTAACAATGTCAGTTGTCATGTGTAAAATTAGTGTGAGGATTGACACATGACAATTTGAGGGTTGTTTCAAATCCGACGTTAGGTATTATTTTTCTAAAAGGCGCATAATCAGACAACTTTTGATAAAGATGCCAAAAATATCTGTACATTTTTTTCAAAATCTATATTACTTGGGGTTTTGAAGTTACAAGTTCTTCGAAATTGATTATTTCTTTGAATTTACATTAACTTAATTGCAGAATATTAATCAGGGATAGAATGTGTTTTAATGGGTGAGCTATGACATTTTTGGAAACTCCGCTTTAATATAAGGATATCTAAATCTTCGTATTTTGTTGCAATATATGATATTCGGCACAAAAAGCACCGCGGTCCGACACATAATAACGCCATTACTATGGCAGAAAATGTTAAAATTTACCAAATTACCCATTGTAATGTATCCACGTCCGCAAATAAAAAATGCATAAGCCCTTAGAAACTTATAAAGCACCATTTATTTGGGTATCTCTCAACCCATGGGCCGCGACCCAGAACTGTGTCACCGTTTGATTTGGTTGGGTCACCGACTGTATACTATAGTTTTATATAGTTGGATAATATTGCAGAAGCCATACCAAGACATGGTTCATAGCAATTAAATTTGAACTTATTTATGCTCAAGTCACATGTTTAAAGCTGGCAAACACTTTAGTGAAGATAATTTGGTGGCCAAAGCTTCACAAAAAATATCTTCTGAGTGGGTAAAACGTTTAATTCGACCTCAGACCATGGCTAAAATGCTAAAATTAATTTGATATCGGATCTGTACCGATACTACCACTCCGGGTATCGGCTTTAGTCTGATAGTATCGAATATTTGTGTAATGTTGGGCATATGGTATATTGTTACCAGTAGTTAATTTTTTTACTTTTTCGTAAAGACGTCCAGACGTTATATTAGTTTTCCTATGCTTTAGGACAGGGTGGTCCAAGGTTGACAGCATCGCGGGCCACAGTATTTCTTTGATATACTTCGCGGGCCACATAAAGTGATACATGCGTATGGGGCGGAAACGATTTTAGTTTGGTCAAGGCATGATATGTTAAAGATGACGACATACGCATCGTCAAAAAGTAATGTGATAATTAGACTGCTGGAAAATGGTGCGCGTGAAGCGCGAAAAAATTGCGTACTTGACAAAACAGAAGACTGCATTTATAAGCGTAGAATGTTTTCAACTATAGATATATTTGGCTAGAATTGTACGATGGAAAGGTCCAGGGCGTTAACCTTTAGTCACAGTGAAATCCTGTAAAACAATACTTTACCGAAGCGCTATATATTTTATCGTTTATGTACTTCAAAGTGGCCAAAATAGTAATTTATATATAGGGTCGTACTTTTTATGTTATGTTTACTGGTACATTAAAAAGACGTAAAACAAAGCGCAAATGTAACCTACAAGTTCGCAAAACAGCCATTTTAAAAAGTTCTATAAAGAACGTACTGCGACTTTCAAACCGCTCTAACACATACCAAAATTAGGCGTTCTTGCCACCCCTGGATTAAAACTTAATGGGCGATAGTAAACCGGTTAATTTATGTAATAATGTAACTAGGCCTGTAACCAACCAATTGGAATGTTTCTTTGATTAAACCCTTAACTTTACGCGTTGCAACAATCCAACAGTGCTTCGCGGGCCATGAAAAAATTTAGGATGTCAAGTGTCAATACGAAATCAAATCAATTGTTGGTTTTCTTCTACGAAATCTCGGGGAAGCGACATAGTGAGCATTTTAGTTCGATCGGTGTTTTATTGCAAAATTAAAGAACTCAATTGTTAGTACATTTTTCAGCGAAAATTATAACTTGTGTGCCTATTGATTTGGGCTTGAATTTAATCTGCACAAAAGATTCGAATTTGATCTGCACAAACGAATCTATAGTGTTGTGTTAATTTGAAGGAAATGAAATGTTTCAGTTTTTTTCCACGAAACTATACATTTTACGTTTTGGCCTTACTCGTTGAAAGACTCTTTCAGTGGAAAAAGTGTCACCAAACAGCAAAGCATATGCAGATATCGATCATTTTATAATTCTAACAGTTTTTATTGAAATCTATCAAATGAAACTGGCACAATTTTCTCCCCATTCTGTTCAGTAACATGATCCCCGGGTAGAATAATAGCGTTTTCTTCGAAGAAATATTTCCGTTAAGTTTTCCATTCGCGCAACCTTTAGTAAAAACGCAAAACGAAAAAGCTGCTTAATCAAAAAGCGCCGCCAAGTAACAAGATACGACGCTCGGAAGCCAAATTGGCAGCTATTGCTTCCCTTATAGCACAGACCGTACGTCAACCAACAGCCCGGGCAGCCCTGGTAAGCAAGCAGGGGTGCATATTGCTGTTTTAACGTGTTGTGTTCCAGTGGCATATGCCCAGTAAGCTGTTGGTGATTAACAAGAATCGAGTAACAAGAACCGCGGTGTCGAATTTGCTGGAAATGGGTTTTAAAGTGGCGTGAGCTAACTGCTGTTTAACTTTAGCCTCTCTCGCGTGGAATAAGTTGATTTATACTCGTGATGAATTGCGGCAACCACAGGGTTATAAACCGCTTAGCATAACAAGGAGTTACTAGGTGTATAGACGAACAAAACCTGTCTTTAGCCGCCGATATATTGCTTGGAATAACTTAATTTATTCGCGTGATAAATTGCGGAATTAACGGGTTTTACACTTGTAAGCTTTCAAAGGGGTCAATAGGGGACGTATCCTAACAAACCATGTATTCGCTGTCGATATATCGATAGGAATACTCCTGATGAATTGCAAGTAAAGCTTTTTAAACTGTTTAAACTAGGATTAGGAGGGTCCATAACCTAAAAAACTGTATTAGAAACCCATATATCGTTCGGAAATATGTTAACGAATACTCCTGATAAATTGCGTCAACTATTAGATTTTAAACGTCTTTAAATACAGCTTTACAAGGTATTTTTTACTATAACATTTTTCCAATAAACGCAGTTCGAAAAGCTGGCTGCATATAAAGTGACACATGATCTTTATAAAGGGATGTCAGCATCTTTTTGACGCAACGTATGTTTGGCTGTTTAAAATACTGCGTCCAAATGTACAGCGTAAAATATCGTTTTTTAACGAGCCCCCAGCAAAATGTTATAGCGCTAAAAGCACATTTATCTTTCATCACACCTTTTCCTGAGCATTTTAAAAGGCGTAAGTTTGTGGATACGGAAGCACGTTTAAACGGCATTCTTCCTGTTCGAAAATTTCAACTTTCACGTGTATGTGTAGAGTTTGATACTTATAGGATAAAGGCGAAATGACAGTCAAGTTCCCCCTGACCTTACCGACTGGTTGGCTGGTTGTTTCTTGCTGTACTCGAGCAACATAATCAAGTTTCCTCCTTTTATTTCAAGCTTGTTTAACAGCTGGGCGCTGCAAGATCCGCCTATGTAAGCCTGGAAAAATAAATCGCGTTTATTTTCAATAGGCTTTGGTTAAAAACCGTTAGCAAACTGTACACCACCATAGTTATTGTGACTGATAACTAACAAGATCTGTATAAGGTTTACATCAAGTTACATTAAACTGTTAAAAAGTTAAGTACACCGGATGCCATCAGAAAGCTTCAAACACAATTTCAAAAATACGTGCGAATTCTGAATTGCAATTAAAACTCGATCACTGAAATCCCGAATATTTTTGTTATGTGCCCAACGCTAACATTAATGTGCTCATATTGGTAAAGTAAACGTATTTTATATAATATATAACCTTACTAAAAACAATGACTTGATATACACGTAAACATTTTTGTTAATAGGCCGTGTAGGCTTAGAAAAGTAATACATCAATAGCGCCACACAGCGACCGTTTAAATTTAACAGCGATCCGCATAGTGTCGCTAGTGAGCTCACCCAGTTAGTGTGAGTTTGATTGAAGCAGAGGTCCACTGTGCTGTTGTAATCCAAGGCCAGCGATTCTCTGGTGATATTTGGACCTACAAACGTTTATAAATGAAAAAAACGTGATAAAATAATCTAGAACTGTTTTTCGGTTAACTCCCATTTATAAACATTTAGAATAATGTTCTGAGGGCCACAGATAGGGATGTCTGATACTTGACATTGTATTTCAAAACCGATAACCGATATTTTATACAGAAGTATCGCAATCTGGTACCAAATGACGTTTTTTCTCTGCTAAAATATAATCCAAATAGATCAATTCTAAACGTTCAAAGCAGTTGTTTCCAGTGTTGTAATGACTTGACTTAAGTGCACTTAAGTCACTGTTTTTAAATGACTTGACTTGACTTAAGTCTTTTGTTCAAATGACTTGGGTTAAAATAAATTGTTTTAATTAAAGCAATTATTTATAAAATTGCGTTATTTAGCCCAATCTTTGCAAATAAAAGAATTTGCTTGTAATATGCTGCTTTTATGTTATTTTTGACTTGAGTTTCTCATAATAATCGGAGGAGTTTGCCGGTTTTCATGATTTAAAGTTTTATTTTTTTAACAAGGGCTGGACTTGAAGTTGACTTGCTCTAATTATGACTTGACTTTGGCAACCGATGACTTGGGACTGGGACTTGACTTGTTATTTTACGAATGACTTGTCTACAACGCTGGTTATTTCTAGGTTATTAAGCCAAATTTGCTTTATAGCGTTGAAAAGTTTAGTTTCTTTTAGTTGTTAAACTATAATTATTTTAAGATAAATTTAACTTTCAAAGTAAAATAGCTACATCGGTTTGCAAAAAATGTGGGAATTATTTTTTTTAATTTGTATCAGACCGGAGCTGATATGTCCCTAGTATCGGGCGAGTACATCGGGTATCGACTTCGATCTGAATTATCGGGCGTCCCTATCTATATAAACAACTCCTTGTGAGACTTGTTTTGGTAATAATGTGAAATTTTTACCAAACAATTTGTCCACTGCTCTCTGGCGCCAACTATACAAAGTGCAGTTGGGAGGAGTTGCAGTTGTGGGGATTTCCCGCTTTCGACGCGATCTGGCGTTTAAAGCATCTGAAATAAGAAATTGGTCGAAATAAAAGCTGTAATAAGTTATTGCGTGAACCAAACGACGAATTGTCATTGTTTTAGGCAAAACATTTTTTCTGATAAACCCTGTAATTGGGTACACTATACAGTACACAGATCTGTAATGTGATAATGCAAGTGGATCAGGGGATTTTAAACTTTTTTTACCGCGGAACCCCCAATTTTTTTTTGCCTCGCGTGGACCACGGTAGGCAAGAAATTATTAGGGTCTCTTTGAAAAATTGATGGACCCCCTAAAAGTAGTTGACGGACCCCCAAGGAGTCCATGGACCCCAGTTTAAGAACCCCTGAAATAGATCGACATCATCTTGATAAAGACGTTTCGATACGAACTTGTAATACGCTCACCGCTAGCACGCTTCTTTCTTTTTGCCCCTGGATCGAAAATAACTTTGTGCTTGGTCTCCTCTTTGGCACCACCACGTGGAATCTGCGTCAGAAACTTGGCGATCTGAAAAGCAAAAAAAATTACATCTACTGTATAGATCGGTGACTGTGAAATAAATGAGCAGTCGTTGTTCTTTTAAGGTAAAATACTATTAGGATAAAAAAATGTCATCAATTTAGAATTACTAAAACACGTTAATAAGAAAATCAAGTTAAGCTGTTTTCGTTAAGTAAAATATTTAACCTGTTTTCCCCAAAATGTTTACATTTCATATACTTGAGTCTTTATTTTATTTGTTTTTGTTAAATTGCTGCGTGGATATATTTATTAGAATATATTGTTGAAGACCTTCATTAAACAGTAAATACAATATTAAATAGCACCTGCTGACAAGCTGCGTTCTTGTCCTTGTTGTTTTTGCAATCGTCCATCAGTTTTTTCGCCTCCAATGGAATCGAACGCTTTTTCCTGAGATTGACACTAATTTATTATTCACTTTCATTATCTAATGTTTTGAAAATAAACAAGTTTCTTGCTATATATTGCGTTTTGTTACCTTTTTGTGAACTATTTAAGCTGGATTTTTTTTAGGTAGGTTATTACTCATAATAGTAGGATCAAACAGATTCGGTGAGTCTGCGATGGCTTTCGGTGTACTAGTAGGAAGAGTTTACCAATTTTAATAGAGTAACGTTTAATTTTAATGACAAGGATTTGACTTGGGATTGACTTGGGATTGACTTGTTCTAATTATGACTAGACTTGGACTTTCGTTATTTTCAGTACTATGGACCAAATGAACGGTAGTTATCTGTTTAAACACCTTGCAGATGCACTTGGAACGCTGTTAAGTAAAGATGAGTCGATGTCAGCTAAGCGAGGAGCACAAACAACCTGTGTGTAAAAAAAATGGCATTTAGTTTTTACGTTAAATGTTTTTTTTGTGGGGGGGCGAAAAACATTAAACGTAAAACATACAAGTTTTTGCCGATGTCAAACACTAAAATATGGATTTTATTTACCGTACAGTGAAAAATGTTTCATTTCCACATTAAATAAACTGCGAACTGCAGTTAACTTGAAAAAAAAAAATTACGAACGGTAAATGCAAATGTATTAACCTTAACACACTAGAAATACAGAAAATGGTTTGGGTTTAACAAAATTACAACTTAAACACTGTTTTCTATTGTTTTTTTCTTTGTTTCGTTCATCGTTTGTGGACCCAAAAGTCTTAGCAAGCGGGTCGTTCCGACCTTTTAGAATTTCTCAGAGGTCACCAAAGCGAAGCCTAAAGCGACAAAAAACTGATAAAAACGTACACCGCCGCCTATATAAAACCCAGGAGATGATATATATATCGCCCGGTCTAAAATTCTTTAGCAGATATCAACGTTAAACCTTGAAAAAAACGAAAAAAATTAAAATGATTAAACTTTCACGGCCATTTATATCAAAACCAGTAAAAGCATATATCGCCCGTTTTAACATTCCTCAGCTACCAACGCTAAACCTTAAAATTAAAAAAAAGTTAAGATAAAAAAAAATTAAAAGCCATTCATACCAAACCCAGGAAATGCTCTGATTCTTACTCACCATTCCATGTTCCGCTTCCCCGCAGCTTAAACTTTCGCACGCCGCAACCACCTGATCAACCGCTAGTAGCGCCAGAGCGCCGGTGACGTCGTCATATATTCGGGCGGAAGTGACGTTGATGTTTTGCGCCTTGTAATTTGCCATTAGTTGGCGCACCAGAGGCGTAACTATTGGACTGATGCATAAAATAAAATTATAACTTTTGAGCGTTACCAGGGCTATGTTCGTATTTAGAGGCGTTAACCTATCATAGGATTTGCAGTCATACTCTAGGACCCGGTTAATGGGAGGGGGGTAATACTCTCTTAACTTAATACGGCAGTCGTTCAATTAATACAGGGACGCCCTAACCGGTGGTCACAACTACTTTAGCAGGGCTTGTTGTAACTCTGATGTGGCTGTGATACTTTTTAACCTCCAGCCGACTTTTATACCTTTATTGAATTTATCTCTATGTAGCCGAAAAAGGTAATAAAATATATTGTCAGTGGTGAAGTAAGCCGTAAAGGTCCGGAACGGCACCAATTCCTTATGTAATAAAACTATGATTTCAGTTGTATAGTTGTGCACGACATCGAATGATAACCTGATGTTTCTAAGATTACTTGTTTTAGACATTCCGTCATGATTTGTGACGTCATCCCTGAAAATTTCCTGTGTAGCTGTAAGTACTGTTTTCATGCTTGTCGGTAAGAATTATTCTACTTTCAACCCTGCATGTGATACTTATCAAATCCCTCTACTAATTTGATCGAAGAAGTAACACACAGCAGGTTTGGAAAACCAACAAAGGCGGGAAGCGTTAAAAAAAACACAATCTAACCTAGACAGAAATGTCATTCTCGTTCCATCTTCAGCGATGTTCAAGAAATCTTCAGGGTTGAAAAACTGTAAAAAATCATCCAGTAGAAAAGAAGACTAGCTTAAGGAAAAGTTAAAAAACGATTTATCTTTCCTGGGACAACAATAAGGCAAGAAATAAATAACCAATCATCATAAACGCCAAACGGGTATACTGTATTATTGGGGGTTACTATATGTAATCTTAGGGAACATAATTATTTAACAAAAATTGCCAAAATAATAAAAGTACGAAGTTTCTGTCACCGACTCAGGGTGGAAATAGCTTACAGTGTTTGGTAGGAACCAGTGAAAGTTTGATGTGACGAGCTGCATTTCTTTCGCTGTTTCCATTATCGTCGGCGCTGATACAACGGAGCTTGTGAGAACGAACTCCCTGCAAAATATCCTCATTACTATGCTCAAATAATAATATGAAGAAAATTTATTATTTTATATTATTGTTTTTGTTTTCAGGTGGTTCAGGTTTCTTAAATTAAATTGCGTTTGTTCAACTTTTTCTCAATAATCTGTTGCTGCTCTTTTATTAAAATCAATTTATTTTGTTTCAAGGCATTTTAGTTAGTCCAGGTTTGTCAAATTAATTTGCGTCAAGAAGCTTTTGTTTTAAAACCTTGCCATCCTTAATTTTTTAAGTTTAAATATTCGGTCTCCGCGCTTTAAGCTTTGCTTTATTAAGTAAAAACGCGTAAATCATGTTAAACTTTTAATATGAAGTAGGGAGTAAAACCGTGTAGCTTTTCCGGCTTAAAAAATTGTATTAGAATTCGCTCAAGTTTTACGTTCACAGCCAGTTAAAATTTTAAGTTTTATCTCCGGTTTGACCCACCGAACTTGTTAGAAATAACTCTCTGTAAAATACCGTTCAACAACGAAATGGATCCATGTGAAAATACAACAAAAATGAGTTTTAATGAGGGAGTTGAACTGTTCGATTTTTCCGGTTATGGTTCGGCTCAAAAATTGTATTGAATTTCGGTTCAGTTCCGGTTCGATCAAGTTAATTTTCAAAACTAGTTTATTAAGTCCACCTTTAAGTCGGTTTCGACTCTCTTGTTTAAAAAAGTCAATAAAACTAACGTACTACCCGAAAAAAAGAGTAATTTGCTTTATTTTTGTAATCTGTTGTAAAATATTCTTTTGTCTGCATAGGTACAATGACATCTAAAAAACAACTGGTAAGTTCAGTCATTAACTTGTAGTTACCTTAGCCCTTCTTTCCGCGCTAGCTTCATGGTACCCACCATGTTATCTTCGTTCGCTTCATAAGCTATCGTTTCAATTCCCTGCTCGCGTGTGTATTGCATGTCACCGAATGAAAAGCCGATTTCTGCGAAAATACTCTCGCTAAAAAGCGCATAGTTATGCGGATAAACGTCGATTGTTAGCGAAAAATATCGACATAAGTGTAGGGGGTCATTTATTTGCAAAATGTTTATTTTCAAGTATTTCCTATTTAAGCCCTCCTGCTGGCATGTTGGACTATAACGCCCACCCCAGTTAGCGACATTGCATTGATTCCAGCAGGAATTCAGATCGAATTGGAAATAATGAAAAATAAACATGTAATTTTAAACAGTACGAAAAACAAACCTTAAACATATTCAGCAACTAAAACATTCATTTTCCCAACGTGTATATACTGTCATCACATCCTTCCCATCAACAAACATAGCGTTCGTCTACTAGAATCCTACCACATTTTCGTCCGGGGCTTTATATTGCTAAAATTATTTGGGTTGGGTGCGAGTTAGCGTTTGTGTTAAATCGGCAAGGAATTATTAATAAATTCTTATTATTCTCTCATATACATTTGTTACTTGCCATTTCAATTTTGACAACTTATTTTGTTACTGTAGAAAAAGATGGTGGGATTATAGATCAGCGCCATAAAACGTGTATGTTACCATTGTTATGTTTACCAGGCGTGCATTCACCTCAATGTGATATCTTACATAAAATATTTGACAAACAAATCTTGGCGTGCTGCTGGTCTAGAATCCTACCACAATTATTAAATGAATGGAAAATATTTGGGTTAGGGTGCGAGTTAGCGTTTGAGTGTGGGTGGGTCAAGTATTATTATATTCATTATTTAATATTAATACTTGACCCACACTAACCCAAAACGCTAGCTCGCACCCTAACCAAAATAATGTGCGTTGTGGAAGGATTCTGTGAATGGAAAATATTTGGGTTAGGGTGCGAGTTTGCGTTATTATTATATTCATTATTTAATATTAATACTTGATCCACCCTAACCCAAACGGCAACGCTAACTCGCACCCCAACCAAAATAATGTGCGTTGTGGTAGGATTCTAGACCAGCGCCCTTGACGTTTGTTCTTTGTGGCTAAGCTGGTATTGTTGACAAGTTATAATTTACATAAACTTAAAAAAAGTTTAAGTTACCATTGCTCTGTTTCTCAAACACTACAGCCTTGTGCCAGTCGTACAGCCTTCCACTGGATGAGAGCGCCGATATAATGGATGAGCTTGCCGGGAACAAATAAGTTATTCCAAGGTCACCTTCACATGGATGCAGCGTCCTTAATATAAGGTTTTTTAATAAACAAAATGGCATAAAAAAAGACAAGATAATTCTTCATAGATGGGGAACGAGCACCACTGCGCTATACATTAAGGAAAATGTCATTAACTTATATAAATGCATTAATTTCATGTGGTACTTTCTCAAAAGCCAAAGTGTTGGACACCAAAAGCCCTGTATGTATTATTTGACCAATAAAAGTGAAGTGATTTCAAGACGATGTGACTCACTTTGCAATAGAATAGATTGGCAACAGTCTTCCCAGCACCGAGATTTTTGTACAATCTAATTTTCCGACCACTGATAAAATCGCAGCAAGATTAAGTCCAAGAATGTCACCTAAGAAAGAAGCTGTTGTGAAAAAGTTCGTACGTATAATGCTTTGTTTTCAGGGCTTCGGAACGCATAAAATTTTTTTAGAAATGACCTCACAATGTTGCGTCATAACGGAAAGTATAAAACAAGCAACTTTAAGAAATCGGCGAGGTAGTGTATATATATTTAACTGAAATCCTTGTTTAAATGCATTTAATAAATGGCGGGATGGCTAGGTTAAAAAGATACATGGCCTGGTAAAAACTAACATATTTTACTGACAGTAGCCGTTTCAGACTAACTTTCACAACTTACTTAAACCAAATTTGCCTTTCTTACTTAACAGCATCTGTTTCTAAAGCAATAGAAATAACTTTCCACGTTAAAAATAACTACAACTTCGTTTAAATTTTTAATGATGTCACCTGCACTGCTGGGAACATTCTCCTGGAGGATGTAAGCTGTGCTTATGATGACGTCATTAAATCGAAGTTGTGTGACGGTGTTGTTGACGTCATCAGCAGCGCTTTTGTGGCTTTCGTCATAAAGGATTCCTTAAAAAATACACAATTATACTTTGGGAAAAGTTATAGGGAAAGTTGGGAAAAAATACGCAGTCATTTAATCCTAATCACGGTATTTATAATGTTGAATAAGAAAAATTAATAACATTTGCTAACAAGGTCATTGAGCAAATATCAGCTATAAAATGTGTTAGTTTGCGATGGAGACGTTCGCCTCATCGCACCCCCGAAAATACATCTTTGTAACAGAGGTTTTGTATCGAAAGATGCACCTCTCCAATCTAAAACTGTAACAAAACAAACGAACTGTGTAGTGTTCGTACGATACTTCTTCATAACGTCACGTTCAAATGTAAATTCGTGACGTATCGTTATGACGTTATTTGTGACGTCATCTCTGAATTTTTTTATGCCTACTTCAGCAAACTTTTATTTCTCAGTCTTTATGCAGATGATTTGCCGCAACAAATACTAAAAACTTACCAATTTTTACAGACGTTATGCAAAGTGCAGTTTTGCAGAAAAAAGCTGCAGTAAAACAAATCAAAGCTAAACTGTAGTTGTTTTTCACCATTCTAATCCTGACCTACACTCGTATGGCGATAATCAACATACAGAACGGAGCATAGCATAGTTAGATTCGGCTTTTATTGATGCTGTGTTTTTTTGTGTCTAGTTTCGAGGTGACAGCGCTAAGCAACCATTGCGCTTCAATGACAATTAATAGCATAATTATCGCCGTGTCTACAATCTCCTGTGTAAAGCTAATTATATTTCACGAGCCTAGCAACGTATAACCTGGACAACAGCTGTTAAAAACCTGCCTTTGAACAAAACGTAGGCAATAAAAGACTTAAAATTCATAGAAATCGAACAATATTTGGCCTACGTCCTGCTTATTTTAGCTATCGGCCAACTTTTGTCTTTGGCAGTTTTTTTGTTTATCAATAATAAAAAAATTATATTTACGCATATTTCAAACTTCACTATACTGTAACAAAATATAAAAAAAAGCCTAAAATCTACAAGAAATTATAATTTGAAAATAATATAACTTTGGCACATATCTGTACACGGTCGTTTTCTACATATTTTATGTAAGTTATTTAGGGAGTATAAAACAATTTATGCAACTTGTATTTAGTGACATTGCGACATTGGAAAAAAAAACAGAACAAGTACTTTAATTAGTATTCTATGCTTTAACATCTAACATAAAAAATACTTCATTTAAACAAAAATAATTAAAACCGCATTGGGTCGTTAAAAAATTGGTTACGTAATATTTCTCTTGTGACCCAGATTCTCCTGTTACGTAACAAATAATCGCCGGAGCGAGGGAAACAATAGAATGGTTCCCGAACAGCGCGAAATCGCTCGACCCATTTGGCGCGTTTATCAGCTGGTCGTGTTTACAAATTTGCTCCCACGGTTCGAAACACTTCCGCGTTCCACGGCCTATCTGTGCGCTGATTGGTCCACGCTTGAGTGATCAAGCCCGCGGCAAATTCGAGTTCGTTTTTCTTTTTTTCTCGCGCGAAATGGCGTTGGAGAAAATCGGGCGGCCAGCTTTCAAACAAAGAAGCTTTGCAACTTAAAAGACAGTCGAGCTCTTTCAGTTAGTCAGTTGAGTTCTTTGCAGTTCTTAAACCACTTGCTTTAGTTTGTTTTTAGTCTATTTTATCCTTTATTTTCATCAATATGAGTTCGGTTACCGCTTCGCCAAGAAAAATGCAAAGGCTTTCGAGCTCTGTCAATTCCATGACTATGGATGAAAACACAGTAAGTACTTGGCCATTTTTTTACGAAACGTGTACATTCGTTTTGCGTTTTAGCTCGTATTCTTTCTGTAAAAAATGTATAATAAGCAATGTTATTAAGGTATTAGGTACAATTTATCAATGAAAATATGTTAAGTGTTTCCAACAGTATTTCCGTAAAGTTGATTTGCAAGAGTTTTATTTTAGCATATAAAGCTTAAAATACATGTTGGTGTTGGTAGAACGTTGCCTAATTATCTAAATCAAAATGTATCTGTCAATGTAGTTAACTATTTATTTTTTTGTAAAAATCAGTAAAAAAAAATATGGAGATGCTGTAATTACGTTTTTTATTAGTTACCGGTATTTAATATTTTTTAACAGGAAAACGTCATGAAAACGAAAATGATGGCTAGAAATGCCGGAAAACGAATCCTTGGCGAACTTCAGAACGATTCCCTAAAAGAAACCGTAAGTAACGGCCTTTTAAAGTAAAACCTTAATATTGGAAATTATTAAACCGGGCATATTTGTATTTTCAGATGAAGGAAAAACGCAACGAAGTCGCAATCAAGGTAATAAATTAACCGCTATAGTAGTGCTGTACAATTTGTTCAAAGCAAGAAAATACTATAATGACGCTGGTCTAGAGTCCGAACACATTTTTTAAACGAGTTGTCAAAATTGAAGTTGTGAAAATATAATAATAATACTTGGCCCATACAAACTCTAACCAACCACAACTCGCACCCTAACCCAAATATTGTTCACAATGTAAACCCCCGGACGAAAATGTGACAGGATTCTAGACAACTGTTTGCCCTGTTTGCCAAACCAACATTGGCGCCAGAAAAATCCTCGTTTTTTCGCGCGATAACTTATTTAGACAATGTTTACAAGCCCAGCGGAAACCAGAATTGCCCCGGAGTTTGTAACGCCCATGATGAGTAGGCATAAGTAGGGCAGCTGGTTTGCGACATTCGCTGTAATCCTGCCGCCCGACGCATGTGTGACGTCATATTGGCTGACATGAAAGACTGTGGCTGCAGTCGGAACTGTACAGTTGCTGCTGGTACTGTACGGAAGCTGCTAGTGTCGCGTTAAGTAGGCTTAAATGGGATACGAAAGCGTAAAACATTCTGCCGATAAAGCGATAACGAGCAGCACTAAGCATTGCACTTGCTGTAATTGCAAACTAACAAGCCACATTGTAAGCAAAAAGCTAATTAATCTAAATTAATCATTAGACAATTTTGACTTTGATATTATCTTAGTGCATAGGATTCAAATTAATTGCCTGCATCATTTATTTAACTTATTGATCGCTAATTAGATTTTTTTAAAGTTTATAGAATTGTTCTTTCCAATTCCATTTGTCCATCATTTTCACTTTATTTTGAGTTTAATTTTCATCATTTTTTGCGAGCAAATTTTGGAACCTTATTTTACAATAATCAAATAATGTATGTTATCTGGCGTATATTTGTTTATGTTTGCTAAACTCTTCATTTTTTATCCAGGAACGTGAAACTGAGCCCCTTCTCCGCGACAACCCTCGTCGTTTTGTCATCTTCCCGATTCAATATCATGACATCTGGAGAATGTACAAGAAGGCTGAAGCTTCATTCTGGACTGTAGAAGAGGTAATAAGACAACCTAATATTTAGCATTAAAATATTACTTAAATGAATCCAAACTTTTCATTTAAAACATTTACAAAATGCTACCTATTTCTGTATGGGCTCCTTTCTAGAATCCTGAGTCGTGCATAAAAACTAAAAAGTTAAATTCTGCAAAAAATACAAAATATAATAAAAATAATAATGGTAAATTTAAGAATAAAAATCTTATTTTACAGCCTTTGCTTCCAAATCACTGAAAAGCATAAAGTTCTTGGGTCAAGTTAAAGGTTTAAACCTAAATGTAATTTTTTTCAGGTCGACCTCTCGAAGGACATGGCTCACTGGGAGGGACTTAAACCCAATGAGAGAAAGTTTATCACTCATGTGCTTGCATTCTTTGCTGCCTCCGATGGAATCGTCAACGAAAACTTGGTCGAGAGATTTGCGCAGGAGGTTCAAGTAACGGAAGCGAGGTTCTTCTACGGCTTCCAGATCGCAATCGAGAATATTCACTCGGAGATGTATTCACTTCTCATTAACACATACGTACGCGAGAGAGAAGAAAGGTAAGACTCTTCATGTTTGATCTTGTTATTATAGTAAAATGCCACAATGGCCCATATAACCTGTTATGAACAGAAAGGCAACATGTAATTTAAGTTCATTCAGAAGTAGGTAGCACATATGTGGCTTGTTTTGTAGAACTTTAAAAATAGTTGTATTTGTGGCAATCAAATAAAATGTGTGCAATTTAAGTGGGTGTTTTGAATGACAATTTTGCACTTAACTTCACAGCATAGTTTTACGTCATAATAGGAATTGTGACTCGCACAAAGCAGTGTGTTAAACTATAGGTAAAGTTCTGTCTTTGCCAACCAAATCGGTTGATGCATTGTGACATAGCTTACATTTTTTTTTTGTTTTTGCAGAGAGTATTTATTCAATGCAATTGAAACGATGCCGTGCGTTCGCCAAAAGGCGGAGTGGGCCCTCAAGTGGATCGGAGATAAGCAGTCTTCGTACGCCGAGCGAATTATTGCCTTCGCTGCCGTAGAGGGAATCTTTTTCAGTGGCTCCTTTGCTGCCATCTTCTGGCTGAAAAAACGTGGCTTAATGCCGGGTTTGACCTTTTCGAACGAACTCATCAGCAGAGATGAGGTAATTATACCATTATTTGAAAGTTGTTGTTTTTCATGGGAACAGGTTTTAGTGGCAACTCCCAGTGTATAAAATACTTCTAGAGATTTTTGTCGTATATATAATTGGTCTTTCATAATGTCATTAATTAGGTAAAAAAATCTTGCTGATTCACCAAATTTGTTAAAATCAAAATCCTAACCCTAACTTCCCTATGTGATTTTAATCTTCAGGGTCTTCACTGTGACTTTGCTTGCCTTATGTACAAGCACCTCGTAAGCAAACCAACTCAAGCAAGAGTGATCGAAATCATCAAAGATGCCGTCAAGATTGAACAGGTTAGTAAATCTGGTTTAAAAATAAACATTCAATGTTAATATATTCCGCTTGAGTGTCAAAAATATACACTTCGATTTAACAAATCCTGACTGCAAGTAAAAAAACATCGGTTTATAGTTTCACATGTTCAATTAATATTCCCTACAAAAACTGAAGATCGCATGATTAGACATTCACTTTTATTTACGATTAAATTATGTGATGGAATCGTGGAAATGTATAATAAAGCCAGCACCCCTTCTGTATTTTTAGATTTTCCTGACAGAGGCTCTCCCAGTTGCACTTATTGGAATGAACAACCGGCTTATGAAGCAATATATTGAGTTTGTAGCCGACCGCTTGCTTGTCGAACTTGAATGCCCCAAGGTCAGTTGATTCTTTATGTAGGATTTTAATAATGAATTAATGGATGCAGGATTGAATATCAAAGCCCATCCATAAGTAGGTGGCATTTTGCGCTCGTTTTAAATACATCTTAATAAAAAAAGGGCTGCCGGTTGTAGTTGATGTAGAATGAATCTCTCCATGTTTTCAGTAGAGATTTACAGCATGAGATCCTGTTAATTGGACAGACAGCTCATTATTTATTGTACTATGCACAAAACAAAATAATATCTTATTTTACTTCCAACAGGTTTTCAAGAGCGAAAATCCTTTTGATTTTATGGAGTTGATTTCCCTGGAAGGCAAAACAAACTTTTTTGAAAAGCGTGTCGGCGAATATCAAAAAGCTGGGGTGATGGCAAAAGCTGAGGACATGAAATTTACGCTTGATGCCGATTTTTAACTGTTATTTTATCGTTTTTATGCTTGCTATTTCCACTTTCCTCCTAGCTATACTGCAACTGCCGTTAGGGTTTCTATTTTATCGACTCTTTTATTTGTAATCTGCTACTTAGTGGTAGTGAAATTGTTTTTTTTATTGTTTATTTTCTGTTTCTTTTGAGCTTGATCATATCTGCTTTGGAAGCTAATAAATGTTCTATGATCGTACATTTATGTGTTTCTTTAACTATGCAGCAACATTGTTTTTTAAGTCGCAAGACTAAGTGGTTAGGAACCCTTACATCAGTGGTTTCCAACCTGATTCAATTCGTTCAGACCAGGGTCTCCTAAAAAATATTTCAAAAATTTTTGTGTGCTGATATGGGTGAAACATGAAACTGAATTAGTTTTTTTTATTTGAAAACAACACCAAGAATTTTTATAGGCCTGTATTAAATCTGTAGTTTGTTTTTTTTAAGTGATTATACATTTACTAAAATCTAAGCTTTGAAAACCTGGAAATGTCTTCTAAATATGTATAAGCAATACTCGGAACTAGGTGATTAACAAACTGTTGTGCAGAAAACTCATTTAGTTCAGGGTGGTCCAACTTCTTTTTATCGCAGGCCAAAAACAAGTTTTTTGTTTTATCTTGCAGGCCAATGTTTTCAAATTGCGATTCTTCGGCTTATTGCTGGCAAATTATACATAGTCTATGACATATATACTAACTTTATGGAACACCTTTGTTCAGTTACGGTAGTTATGAAATAATTTCAACACCAAAACATTAAAAAAACAAATGACTATCAATTCGCGGGCCAAAAAAGCTGAACTCGTGGGCCAACTTTGGCCCACGCTGATTTAGTTCATCAAAGCTTTGAATAGTTCTTGGAACAATTTATTTGAAATATTTTGTACAAAAGCATTTTCATGCAAGGTACCAGTGAGGTGACCTTAAACTAGAAACACGCCACAAATCAAGAAAGAACTCACAGCACAAACAAATAAAACTTAATGGTATCTCGAATATTCTGCTGTGAGAAAAGTGAAATTTAAGTTTTGTGCAATAGTCAAACTCTATAAAGCATAAAGGTTGGAGGTTGTAGTTAAACACAGAATAAATACAAAGCCTGAAGAAGGAAGCATTTTGGAACGTTTCGAATAATAGTTTATGATCTAACTGAATAAAAAATTACTTGTAACGTTTAAAATATTCTTCGTAGTTCTGTATGGGCTTTTCGTTTTACTTTCACTCCTCATGCAGTATTGAGTGTTTCGTGATACATAAAATAAAAAAGAAAAGAAAGTAATCTTTGAAAGAACAGTACACAAAAAGGTGTTAACAAAATTGGGGCTGAACTTATTTTTTATTTTATTTTAGCACTAGCCTCAAATACTAGTATTCATAAAGAGCAAGCTGCACTTAAGATTATGCGTCTTTTACAAATAGTAATTTAAATTGAACGTTACTGATGGTATATAAAAAAAGACGGATTGAAACATATTACTTTTGTGTTGAAGGCATCATTCTCTGTAGTACAGCAAATAGTTTTTTACTGATTCTGGCACTGGCAGCATAAGAATTGCTTCCCGGAAAATGACATTTGATGTATTTTCTTCTTTTTCAAACTTTTCAACCTGTAACCAAAAATGTCTAAATTATGTTAAAATATTAAATAGGCATTGTGTAGCCATCGAATCCAAATCTTTAAATAAGGGGTGTCCAACTCAAACATGCCGACGTGCCAATTTTTATCTTATAATTTCTTCCTGTGTCAAGTTTAGCAACTATATATATATATATATATTTTTTTTTTTTTTTTTTTCAAAAGTTTCTCATTTATAAAACTAAAAAAAAACAATTTTTGGTTAAAAAAGTTAAATAAGCATTGCGTAGCCATATATCTATATCAATTCTTTAAATTAAAACAATACCAGGTTGAACATCATTATAACATGTTCAAGTATTCTTAGTTTGTAGAAATATTTAACACTAAGATCAGCTTTTGCGAAAATTGACTTGACTTGGCCAAGTGTTTTCGTTACTCCAATTTTAGCTTGTAAACAGTTGCTCGATATATGTTACATTTTTAAACTATTGTTTAGGATGGAACAAGTTTACCAATTTAACAAAAAATGTTTTTAATTCAATGCAAATGACTCCACTTGGCTGTGAGTCATTTCAAAATAACATCCTCAAACATTATTAAACCTTGGATTTAAGTGTTCGATAATATTTGCTTCATGAACCCTACTTTCTGCTTGTAAAACATTAAACTATCTCTCAGGATAAGAAAACCAATTTTAATCGTTTGTATTTTACTTTTAATGCAAATGATTTAGACTCGGGCTTGACCTGCTACTACAATGACTTAGATTGGGACTGTTTACAACACTGTGTCCAACTTTAAACCAATCAAATTTCATAATTTTTATTTTAATGCAAATTTCTTGATTTAGACTGGACTTGACTATTTTTTACAATATAAGTTATTTTTATGAATGACTCGTTTACAACACTTATGCACCTCAGTCTTATATTTTGCAGTTAGAACTTTCAATCTTAACTAAATAAACTATCGCTTAGGTTCGGACAAGTTTACCAATTTTAAATAGTTGTATTTATTTTCTTAAGGTATTTTTGTGAATGACTTGTTTACAACACTAATACACCTCCGTCCTTGATATTTTACAGTTTCAACTTTCAATCCTAAAAAAATGCCCGGACCTTATTTTGTTTGTCGTCCTCGTCATCTGAAGAAGTTGACGAGCTGTTGATACGCCTCATCGCACGGTCGGTGATGAGCGACAAGAGATCGGTGGTGCGCATCGCAGAAGGTGTTCGGTTTGCGCAACCGACGAGGAACGAACGGAGCGTCGTGACAGAATCGGATCCAACATGGAGGTCAAAACTTGTGGTGCTCTGTCCTCCTGGTGACATTAAGGTATTTATTTCAAACTTTGATACTGATAGATAGTACAAATAACTGACAGCAAAAGAACGAAAAAAAACAAGATTACATAGAATCTCAGGAGTAAAACTACAAAAGTCCCGAGTCGGATGTGTGCATGCCCAGTACCAAATTGCGAAATGAATAAGGACGCACATTGTAAATCTTAAATATGGAATATCATATTTCCAACTATCTTTGTTGGTGGATGTTATATGACACACCTATTAGTGAGTGCTGTATATCCACCTTGTTTTTGTTTAATGTATGGGTGGAAACAGGGCTACGGAGTCAGAGCCAAATTCCGACCAGATTTTATTTCTGAGGCTACAGCTGGGCTTGTTGTTTAAACCTACTTCATAGTATTTCTCAAAAAACAAACTTTTTAAATATGGGTATTTAATAAAAGACATCATTTTCCCAGCACTCGACTGTGGTTACCGCTAAAAAATGCACGATAAGGAGACCACCAAATTTACAGAAAATGCCACTTATAGCACATTGTTAAGAGTATTGCTGAAATTAAAATAATCATTCTTGACAATTTAATGTATGTGGTTCATGCCAACCATAGATATCTTACCTTGTTCGGCCGATCTTGTTCTTGTTTCTTCGTACATTACAAATGTTCGTTGTCTAGATGTTGATTGTCTGGAAGAACATTTATTGTTGGTTTTAACTGATTTAGTATGAGTGAAATAGAATTAAGTGTAAAAATTAAAAAGACAACTCTATTTCAGTTTGAGGCATGTTAATTTTAAGTTATAGCCTGTTTAAGGCCACCTTATGTAGCGCACTAGAAAAAACAATTAAAAATTGGGTATTTACCAGTTTTTAAATATATAATTATATACCTTATTATTTTTGCATAATTTCTTTATTATTGTCACAAGTCATCTGTTTTCTAAGTTAAGTATTTTTTATTAGCATCTTATTGGCTGATGCATACTGTGGTTCAATGTTAGAAGAAAAATGCCTGATTTTTTAAGATAGCTTTAAAGTGCAGTGGTTCTTAAACTGGAGTCCATGAAGGCCTGTGAATTAGTTTTAGGGGTGTATGAATGCCTCATTGAAGTCTTGGGTACAATTTGATAAATGGTAAAAAATTTTCAAATCAAAATAGTTTAATACAACAAGACTTACATGACGCCTTTTTCATAAAACTATTTCGACTTTATTTTCATTTGTTGAACCGAAAACAGCAGGTTTCTAGTCTATTAGTTTTATGACAGCATGTCTGAAGAATACCTGCACACCCTGGCCCACGAGACTTGAAAAAATTGTTTTGGGGGCCGCATTAAAAAGTTTACTTGCTGCTACATACTGTGGTTGTACTGATGATGTTTCTTCACTTGGTTTTTCCACAATCTCCTTATTTTCTTTTGCGTTCTCTTCAGAACTTTTGGTTTTATAGCGACGTCGGAAGAATGGGTAACATCCACGTTTTGACCCTAAACATAAAATCACAATATTATAAAGGTAGAATGATGCCGGATTGGCAAAATATATTTCTCTATTAAAAACTAGATCTTATTAATGACTGATTGTGACTCAGACAACAAAGTCGAAAGTATATTGCTAACATTCAAAGTCATTGTCGTCATTGACGTGCTTTCGGGCGAGGAGATATCTTCTTTTTACATATTCAGTTTGCATTATAAAGGTAGATTTTCATCATCAATATAACCATGGTATTTATTAGTAGGTTCTAAAAAATATTAAAACCAAATATATAGAAGGAAAACACTTTTCAATACTTTTCATTTTTCCATTTCCATCCCCGTTCTTTTTAGTCGACCCAGAACTGAAAAGATTTCTCGTCTTTTCTTTCCGCTTCCTCGATTCCGTGACCTTTGACCCGCTTCCACATGACTTCGAAGTCTCAACGTCGACCCAGTCCAGCGATTCACCACTTTCCCCGTCACGCTGCGGATTCGTTTTGTTGCTTTTTGAGGACGTTGAACCGGATACTTTGGTCACCGATTGCTCGTCTTTTGGGGACTTTTTTGTTGGTGAGTCGTCAACTACGTCGGTTACTGTCCCCGTTGCCACGTTTAGTATCGAACTGCTACGTCGTACCTGGATGACAAAAAAGTTGTTATTCAAGCAATATTGTGAACAAGATGACTTGACTAAACTTAAGTGCACTTAAGTTTTTAAGTCAAGTAACTTAATTGCAGTAAGTTAAGGCGGATCTGAAAAAGTATATGTTATTTGTAAAAATAAAAGTAAAAAGTATTTAAATTATTTTCAAGAAGTTGGACTTAAGTCAAGTCATTTCAAAACAGTGACTCAAGTGGACAATTTAAATTTAGTTTATGAACCAGTGACCTAAGTAAACTTAAGTTGAGTCATTCGAAAAAAAATACACAGACCTATTTTATGTCATTGGCACTGCTTTCAGCGTTAGTACAATAAAAACATTGTTTTTTTGAATTGTGATTACTTGTAAATTTTAGTTTATATTTTCCAAATTGGTGAACATTTATAAAAAAAAAAAATAAAAAATAAAAAAACCTAAAAAAAGCTTTAAGCGCAGATAGAACTAAGATGTAAATACTTACTTTTGATAGAGGACTGTCTTTTTCGTTATCATCAGAATCACTGTCTGTTAACATAGGTTATTTATATTAAAATTGCAGTGATATTATACTTCCAACAGTTATTTTAAACATCCAAAAAATTATCAGAAATTTCAAATTGTAAAATATTTTATAAAAGGACAACATCTTGTATTTATATTTATGCTTAAGTCTATTTTATACTGTCTTCTTAAAGAACATGGCAAAATCAATAGCTTTAAGTGCATTCTTTCTCCTAATCCACACACTATTGATTTACGATGTGACACATGACAATACTGAATTAGGTTTATTGTCCAAAGCAAAGGAACAAATACAACATTGAGTTTGTACGAGCTAATCATTACCTTCTAAACTGTCGTCTGAAAATTCATAACGCTTATTTCTATTCCGTCTTGTACTGTGTTCTGAAAATAAAATTAGCGAAAAGTTTATAAACACATTTATGTCAACACATTATTTTATCAACAAGGTTAAAAAAAGTAGAATTCTGTTCATTTGGACACAGATTTGAGTTTTGTCCCAAGAATCTTAGTAGTGTTTCACCAACTAGGTTTTTTAGTTTTTTAAACATCAATTATCTTTACCAGACATGGGCAAACTGAGCCTCTTTTCTGTGTCATTTAAAGAGTAACAAAGAAAAACTTCATTCATATGTTGATTGCGTACAGGAGGCATTTAAATGTTTCGCTTTTTGACGAGTTTATTGTGACAAAACAGTAAAGTATTTCCATAGAACCCTGCACAAAACTAGTTATTTACCAGGTTTTTTAGTTGAATGATTTTTTTTAAATGAGTTATATTTTTCTCTATTTTTTATTTAAAAAAATACATTAATTAAAATAGTAACAATTAGTATCAACAATGTGTGCCTTGATAATAGTTTATAGCAGGGGTGGGCAAACTGCGGCTTGTGAGCCATATGCGGCTTCCCGGCATGTTTCTTGGCAAATTCAAAAAAAAAATTGTAAAGGCTACCAAGAGTACCGTTTATAAACGTTTCTCTCTTTTTCTTTTCTTTTTTTAGGCCAGCATTTCGTTTATGACGTAACACTAGACATAGAATCTGAAGAGTTAGTTAACAGCAAGTCAACGCAATTTCAGTGCTAAGGTTTCAGAGGTTAGCCGTTTGCGTATTGAAATAATTTTGAGGTACTTATATTTTCCGCAAATGGCTCTTCCATTGAATACAGTTGCCCACCCCCGGTTTATAGTATCATATTTCAAACACAAAATTCATTACTTAAAATGGCACAGTGACACCACTTACCGTCCGAGTTATCTGAAGAATCATCACTGCTGCTGCTACTGCTAGCAGATGCTTCTAAAAAAAATATTATTATTTTTCATTTTTTGAAGCAGGTTTTTTTTACATAGATCAGATTTATTCAATTAATGTAAAGGTATTTGGATAAGGTTTGATTTTATTGAAGCGTCACCAAATTTGTGATAAAGTTTAGTATTTCCAAAGGTATAAATACAGATTGAATATGTTTCCTGGTTAATCTTATTAAGTAAATAACAAATTAAGAATATTGCAAACTATTTGACATTTATTTACCAACCTTTATACTGTATATTTGCGAAAAATTTACAATTTTTATGTGCATCACATGATTAACAGGAAACAAAGTTAGATCATAAACATCTTACATACTACTACCCTACCTTTTGGTATTTTACGTTTCTTGTGAATCCGTAACGACCCTTTGTGAAACTTTGCGCTTAATGTTTTTCTGATACAAGATCGGCACACAAAGCGTAATGTTGGAGGGTTTCGTTCCGCTAAAACATGAAATAATTTATAAAATAAAGGCCTGGAATAATACAAAGCTTTTTATTATATAACATTATGTATTAATTTGAAATACAACAGTTCATAAGCCATTTTTAAATTTTCACAACCATTTGTAAAGAGTATTTTGTGAACATTTAAAATAAAACCTTTTTTTTTGTTCATTAGATAGTTTACATAAATGTTTAAGAGGGTAACTCTTCTTACCAGCACAACATTTTTTAAGTACTTCGTCATGAAAATTGGGATAACTTACAATGTTAGAGTGTTATTTTACATCTAAATAATTTAATTGTTTTTATTCTTACGCAGTTTTGGAGGACTGGCACTGTTTTCTTCAGTTTGGGGAACCACCAGGCTTGCAAAGTTTACCGACAAAATATTTTTCGAATCCCACTTTGTTTGATTGACACGTTGGATAACTTGCAACTGAAAAACATAGAAATCAACCAAATAAACTTTTACCTAAGGTAAAAGCTCCTGCCAGCATACCATAAAAAAAAAAAGTTTATTCATTAATGATATCATCAATTTATTGATTATAAGCTTTGTATGTGTATTAACAACAGAATCTGGCCCTCCAACAGAACACATAATGCCGACGATAAAAGTTCTAAAATTTTTTTTATAAAAGCTTGAGTAGCGCACCGATGCGAACAAAAATCAGTCAGCAAGGTCAATTTAAATAAGACAAACTGATGATGCCATTTGTGGCGAAATGCATATTTACATTAAAAGTTTTAGACCTTGCTGACTGATTTTTGTTCGGAGCGGTGCGCTTCTCAAGCTTTTATTTATTGATTATACTGACAATTCTTTCTAACTACATGTTTACAATATCTAGCTACATGTTTAACCTGATATATAGACTTCTTTTTTTAAGTAATTTACATTTTAGAAAATATATGAATAAATAAATTATGCTAAATACTTAAAAGGCTTTTATCATGGTTTTCTTTTAAGTAAAATAAAACATATTTAGGGCATTCTTTAAATATGTTTTTTATTAGATAAATGAAGAAAAAACAAAAACTTAGTATTACCTGATCATTTAATGGCATGACAAGAATTCCACCGACATTCAATAAGTTCCTCATAAAGGACTCATATTCTGGTGGACAAGCAGCGCCACAATATATTCGGTCGTAACTTGGAACATCTAAGTTATAAATGTATTTTTTTTCATAAAAATGCATCAAAAGCATGTACAGCAAATGAAGTAAAAATAATCAAACGCCAGTCCCTTTGGTTGGAGGTATATTTATAGTTAATAATAACACTACAGTACACAACATATTTAAAATCTATGTCAACTTATATGTTATTAATCACAGTTAATGATTTAGCTTTGTAATTCACCATAGGGTTGTGTTTTTTTAAGCATTTATCTTTAAGAAATTCAAGAATAAAAATAGTTACCAGGAGATAGATTAAGGCAATTTCCAACAGAAAATTCCGGTTCGCAGAAAACGTATCTGAAAAAATAATTAAATACCAATTAAAAATTTATTTCAATGGCTGGCAACCCTAACCCTAATTTTTTAAACAACATATAGTATTTATGTGTCTAACACATAAAAAATAGTGTAAAAATGTATAATATGGGTAATTCTATACAGGAAGGGTCTAGTAAGCGATAAATAAAATTCAGGGTTGGGATTATACACTCCCCGTTCGCCACTGCAAGCAAATTCGCTTGTGATAAGTGCGCATTGACACCCACTCGACCGACTGTAGGGTGCCCATAGCAAACTTAGATTTGTAAATAGAGTCTTATCTGAAAATATAACGCATAACAGCATAACATGGTAAATCCTACAGCAAAGGTCTAGAAAGTCTACCCATTTATGCATCTTCATTACTACAGATAAATGTAGATGGGATGAAAAGCAGATGGCATTGACAGATATGATGTGGTGCAGATTATTCTTATCAGGTTATTACACTGCACATGTGTTGTACAGTGTAAATCAATATGGTGGTACAGTTATGGTGAAAAATCCATCATGTTGGGTTGTCGTTCCAAACCATTGATTTTTTTATACATCTTTTTTTCTAAATTAGCACTAAATTGCAAAATTAAAATGAAATTTAACATATGGTTATTATTTTAAGGTTACATTTTTGTGCATAAAAGGTAAAATTTTGGTGTCAATTAACAAAATATTACATAAGGAATTTTTAAGCATATTTAATTATAAAGTTTCATAAGGACTTGATGAACTTACAAACAGTTTTAAAACCTTTGATCACCTGTCAAAAGCATGAGAACTTGATATGAAGTCCTCTACCCTTGTTCTTGCATATTCAACAACATCAGAATGCAATTCGATGCCATGATTGATTCCGTTCGGGCCTAAAAATATTAACGTTCGGGCCTAAAAATATATTGGCTTTTCTGGTGTATAGATTGCAGGATTTGGCCCCCCTGTATATTTACAAACCCCTGTATTTTACAGTTATTTAAACAGGAAACAATTCATTGTTTAAATTTGTATACCAAGCATTAATCCAGCCATGGTGCTAAGGTAGCCTGTTCCACTTCCGATGTTAAGGAAAGATAATCCAGATCGTAACTGAAGTGATCCCATCACTTCAGAATAAATGCAAGGCGCTGAGATATGTAGGTGTTCATGTTTCCAAGCTAAGTCACTGAAAATAAAATTATAACGAGTTAAAACAACTACACAAACAGAAGTTGTACTATTTATGTTAATTTGGTACAATGACAAAATCAAACAAAAAAATTAAAAGGTATAATTATGTTTTGGGCTACTTTTAAGAATAAGTAAACATTAATTAAATATAGGTTTACATAGATAATATAGGGTCATCAGGTGGCACAATAAAAGACAAATTCTACTGAAATCTTGACAAGTTTCGCACAAACGTGCTACATCAGGTCAAAGTCGAGAGTATAATACAATTCGTCTTCTAATGGTGCCACCTGATTACCTTATTTAGAATTAGACAAAAACGGCAATTTAGTAAGATATTTAATAGTTTTGTTGGGTGCATTGCAACTTGTATTTTGGTTATATGATACAATTTTTTTCAAGGTGTTATTGACATTTACATTCAAACAACAGACGGGCAATAAATTATATTACTTACTATACATAGAGTTTATAAAACCACCAAAATTTTGACATGAACTTACTGATATGCTGTATCTCGATGTCCACGTAGATAAAAACTTCCACGGTCCACCGCACGAAATATATCCTCAATCTGCAAATTTAACATTTTGGTGTTTTAAGCATATACAGCAAGTTTACATTACAACAGATGTATGTAAAATTTTCGTTGTATAGTTTATGCGCCATATCTTGAGAATGTTCACCTTGCAACCTTATCGTTTAATTTTAACCTATATTTACTCATACCAACCATGTTGCTTTTAGTTCTACTGTAGTCTTTACTTTATCATTAAATGTTATAAACCAGGTTTTACGTTTGCATTGTTTTGCTTATTTTTAAAAATAAAAATTTTTCTTTTTCGCGCAAAATATATCGCTATTAACATCTTATAAAATAAATAACCTTGGCGTCGTTAATCACACGTTTTTTATACTGTATATTGCTCTAATAAAGATATAATACGGTTAAAATGACTTTGAACTTATATCAAAACTAATTTTTTTTTGATAAAATGAAAGATAAATTTCAAAATAACTGAACGACCAATTTTAAAAAGCTGACTTTAGTTTTTTTTTAATTTTGTAAGCGATTTATGTTCAATTTTATTTGATTCTGACTTAAAAAATTTTGCCAAATTTGACCTAACATGTACATTTTGACTTTTTTTTGACAAGTCAAAAAATATTCGCCTTAATAATGATATTTTTTATAGTTTATATTAGGATCTAAGCCTCTTTCTTTTAGGATCTTAACCTATTTTAACACTGTCAGTTGTTTTTCATTCATATCGTAAGATCCACAAAGGTTAAAAAAAATCTAACTTTAAAAAGATACAAACACAGATTACTGGTAGTAACGCCAAACATGGCATCTTCAGTTCTGCTAAAAGTTTTGCACTACAGTATATCTTTCAGTAATGCCAACAATTTTTTACCTGTTTTGTTCTTATGTAGTTTGCCTCAAGCAAATTGTCAATAAGTTCATCATTATTTTCACCTGCACTTACTGCTCCCCCCATTTTATCAAAGAAATACCAGAATATCTTTGTAGTAGAAGTACTATATTAACTTACAAACTACAAAACAATTAAAAACGATTTTAAATCAAGGAAACTTGCAGAGCTTTGAACAATGAGAACAGCGTCAAATGTGAATGTCAGATATTTGGAACTGGTCTTGAATCTTACAACATTTTCGTCTGGGGTTTATATTGCTAACAATATTTGTGTTAGGGTGTGAGTTTGGGTCAAGTAACATTATTATATGCATTTCTTCCTTGTAATTTAAATTTGACAACACTAACTGTAGATTTTTTGATTTTTGTAATTCTGCAATTAGGGTTACATATGATTGACTTGATCACGATACTTAATGTCTTATACAGTATGAATGGCTGATTGTAGAACACCGTATACTGCTAAAAAAAACATTCGAATTTCTAACAATTAGTTTCCGTTATTTTAAAATATATAACGCTATCCTAAGTGTGTCAGCTGGCTTTAACTGCGATAATAAAACCTTAGTGTGTGACCTACGGCCTTTTGAAAGACGATATCGTACCATAAGACATTTGCAGAACCGAAACGACATCTTGTTTATGGCGGTCAGCTGATCAAGTAACGCAGGGGAAAAAAGAATAACAACAAAAGGTTCAACCACGTGTTTAAAGGGAAGAAGCTAGCAACCATTCTTTTTGCTTCCAAAAGCAACATAATCACATTTTAAAATTTATTTGCATACTTATATAAGTTAAATAATGTGAAACAATGTCTTTATGATTTACAATTTGGATTTAAGTTGGAAAAAATGTTAAATAAAAATACAGTCCTTTATTTTACTGTTTCGTTCTGCATCAGTAACTTTCGACCGTTTTTTCTGAAGAGAAAGCTTTAAGTTTGTAAACTAAAGTTTTTTTTTGCTTTGATTTTCTCGTCAAAATGAACAAGAAAAGGTAAGATGTTTGACACATTTCAAACGAATTATGATACATTTTATTGGAAATTGTCTGGCATACAGAAAATATTTGCCAAACACAAACAAAGGCAAAAATTAAACATTCATTACCAAGTTGTTTACATTGTATAACTTTGGGCGCTCTTTCACTTATGTACGTGAAAAGTTATGCAAAAAAAAATAATAATACCGCATACCACAATGCATATTGTTTGGGTTAGGGTGCGGGTTAGCGTTTGGGTGAGGGTGGGTCAAGTAATATTATGTTTATTATTAATAATAACTTGACTCACCCTCAACCAAACGCTAACCCAAACAATATGTGTTGTGGTATGCGGCATTTAAAGAAATTTTTTTTTTTAATAATTTTTACGTACAATAGTGAAAGAGCGCCTAACTTTGTCCTTGTTTATTGTTTAGCCATTTTAGTAATATATTCCCTTAAGTAGAAACTGAACTTTTTACGCCAAAAAGCAATTTTTTAGTGCGATAAAAATACGTATTTGCTGTGAATAAGTTTTGTGCAAATGGCGTAATTACTCAATTTCTTTTAATTGCTTTCTTAAGCCTGTGAGCCTGGTTGTGAAATCAAAATAAAAACATGTTTACTTTTACTAAATAATGCGCAAGCTCCAACTATTCTGTTTTCAGTGGTGTTACGTTGAGATACGATTTTCATGCATTTCCGTTTGCACCTGTACGTATTACATCATATCATACCTGTTGCGAAGCATAAGTTCAAAAGCGAATCTTTTGCGAACCAGTTCCCTTCCAACAAACTCACAGCACTGTTTTTACAAAACCGATTAATAACAGTGTATCTCCAAAAGAGTCGCGACACAAAATCGTGATGCCGACTGCAGTAGTTCATATGAATAAATTATCGAGATTAATTTTGAATTTATATGAATCGATTTATTGAGATTTAGCACATGAAATACGAAGACATAGCTCATATTCATTAAATTTCCACATATAAGAATAATGGTATAAGTTTCGTTTACTTACCAAAGTTCAATGAAGGTTCGCTGATGTTATACTCACCATTAGTATTTGGAGCGACGGTAAAAAAAGGTTCAAGGTTGGTTCACACTAGACGCGTCTTGGTTCTAGCGTTAGCGTCTGCCGCAAAACGCTAGCGTCGTCCAGTTCATACATACGGCAAAATTCCTCGCTCCTAACCGAAAGCGTCAAAGCTGAAATATATGCGTTTTACGCTTTAGACGTTGACGTTTTCCGTTAACGCAAAACGCCTGTGGTGTGAACCAGCCTTCAGAAACACTTAAACTTCAAATTTACGCTAACCACGCGGTATTAGCCTACGTAAAAAAGTAAACACCAAAAAAATTATTTTATCAGTTTTTTTTTATTAATTTGTGAACATGATTGGCTGAACGATAATTTTTATCCAACTAGGTTGTTCTGCAACTTACAAAAAGTTCCTTAGCTTGAGAAATCACTAGCTTTTTTTTCAAGGCTAACAAAAAACATAGTATCTCTCCAAATTTATCAATTTTTGAAGACGTGCGCATGCGCAGTACCACATTGAAGGGCGCAAATCTGTAAATCGTAAAGATGGAATAGCAAATGGGGAAATGTTTTTGTACCCTTGCGGTGCCCTTTTGACGGACATCTAGCGGTTTATATTTTGCATTGGTAATTTCCACAAGATGTCAGCATTGAGTGTGCGTTTCGATTTTTCTCTTGGAGGCATTGTCATGAAGTCACAGTGATTATTATGTGATTTGTAATACCATTGGCTAATCACTTGGTAGAATACCACTTTATGGTTTTTAACGAATTTCTACTGGAAAAAATGCGTAATAACGTAAAAAAAAATTCTGCATCGTTGTTTTACATAAAAATTTTAAGAGGGACCCAGGGATAAAAATGGACTATAGAACTATATTAACCTGGGAATAGAATGCAGTTCGAAATAGGCTTGAAACCGGACTAATATAGTAAGTTAACTAATTTTTTATCAATAGATAGAAATCGCTCTTCTGGCAGCAGATACCAGCTGACCTTAACCCTGATGCGATTTATAAATATTGAGACGTTGCCTGGTGAAGCAATTTTTTTTTAATTCGTTTAACATAAGGTTTTTTTTTCTAAACTTGGTTGTAAGCATGGATAATATTTTAACTATTAGTCGTTGACCTTAGAACGCACGGTTCTGCGAAATTTCATTAGTTTTCAAATTAAAATTTTCTTTTATAAGATTCTTCTGTTTTTGGGTTTTAAATCGGACAAATGTCGCCACTAACCATCTTGTATACCATGAGATCATGGGCTTTTTTTACTTTTAGGGAACACTAGAATTTAGGGAATAGGTTCGCCATTACAATAGGCCATTGATCCTGGATATTATTTGACCATTTTTTTTTCTATTACGTCACGGGACGAAGATATGACGTCATTGCCAACATATTTTCGTCGCAGAGTGACCACGACAATTACAATTACTATGACGAACAAGCAATGATATTCTTTGCGATTTCGTTTATTGCACAAATGTAAATCAGCAACTCTACACGTAAGGTATGACGTATGTAAGATATGACGTATGTAAGGTATGACGTATGTAAGGTATGACGTATGCTGGGGAAGTCCGATAATATCGTATTTCGTCCGATATGGGGTGGTATTTGTTCGCTTTTTCCGCGATTAGGTCTATTTTATTAAGCTAGTAGTCCTGGAGACGTCCGTTGCTTGTTCAGCAATTAAAGGTTTTTATCTTAAAGTTAAGCGCCGATAAATGTTTGCAGACCGACTAAAAACCGAAGTTCGAATTTTTACGAAATCTTGAAAATTAAATTTTTTAAAGATTTACAAATCATCACATTTCAAAATTAAACGTTTTGCCACCTTAAGCACTTTATTCGCTCTTTTTCGCGGTTAGGACTAATATTATAAAGCTATTAGTTACGGAGACGTCTATAGCTTGTTAACAAACTAAAGGTTTTTGATAAATGTTGGCAGGGCGACTGAAAACCCCCTTGGCCGACAGATCGTTTGACGAGTTAAGTGAAAGAGGCCAAACGCGGGCAAAGCAAGTAGCAAGTAGCTGTTTAACACGAGAACGCCACGTAAGATTTACGAGCACGTTAAACGCGAAATTTCCACCCTACGTTCAAATAAGTCACTATAGGGTGTCGTAAAAATAACGACAAGACCCTAACATTGCTACTTTTAGCACTTTAGACATTACCGTCTGATTGCGTGGTTTTAGTTATGTTGCAATTATTAAGGGGTCGGTAAATCTTAACGATTGTATCTTGGTGCTGAAGGGTTGACTTACTGGCCTTTTATTGCTAAGCCATCTATAGCGTTATTGTTCAACGTTATCGGTGATATCATATTTGCAAATGAAATCATTAGATTTATTACGCTTTATGTTGTTGGGCGGTAAATAAATTACGGCGACCGTATTTGGAAGTGTGCTGAATGGCCTGAAGAGATTTACTCAACTACAATACAACAGCCAATTAACGCACCTTGTTACACATGTGTAATTACAACGTATCCAACTTTAAAAATAAGTAAATTTACCTGAATAAGGTGCGCACTTTTAGCAAGTGATGTCACTTATATGTTAAAGTGACGTCAATATTTCAATTTGCTCTTTTATCAGTGTATAAGACGTTTTAAAATGACACGTTCGATCATCTTAAAATGCACCTCTTAAAATAGGCTTTTTATCTTTCATTTCTTGTGTTAAATTTAAAGTGAATTAATAAAAAATTAAAAGTTAAAATTCTTGCTAAGTTTACAATGTAAAGGATTTCTTTTAAAGCACAGTTTGTACCATTTCCAAGATTAACCACAGTTATTTTCTGCTAGGTTCAGTTCAACCTGCATTTTTTAGCTTAAAAATCTTGCGAAATATGTCGTTTTTATGATTTGTAGTCGCGCAAATTTGTGCCGAAGCCACACAAATCGCTTGTGCCGTAACTACGGGGTCTGTGTGGGGCGGAAACTTGAAATTGGGGGGCTCAAAGTGAGAACAGCCGGGGCCTAAAGGGATTACCTCATGGTCACGAGTCATGAAATAGCGACCGAAAAATTTTGCGAGCACGCTTTCGCGTTGAGAGAAAGTACACTGTTGGAAAATAAAGATATTTACGCTATAAGCGGGGTTAACTGTTGTTAAGACCAAAAAACAAGCACGCTGATTTGTAATGCTATATAATAGTTTACCACCCGTAAATATTTATTGGAATCTGTCACGTAATTGTTCTGGCGAAATTATTGGGTTATTGCTAAAAGTTGTGGTTATTTATACTTAGCATCAATATAAGAAGTTAAAAAACATTGTTAGAAATAGCACACAACCCGAAAATAACCATGTTTAATCTAAAAATAAGCACATTACTATTTTCTTGGACATTGGATTGTTGGTGCTCTTCTTTCACGGTTTATCTTCGTCAAATATTATTGTTATTATTATTAAATTAAAAAACAAGGAAAATAACCGAGGCAGAAAACGTTAAAATATTTTTTTTTGTTCTTTTTTGTTTAATTTTTGTCCAGTTTTGGTTTTTTTTTTTAGTCACGTTTCACGATAAGAAATTATTAGTTTACTGTGTTTATGCAAAAAGCGAATTGGTTAAAATCCGGAAAAAAATGCTTTATGGACTATTTTTATTTTCGGGCTGTGTGATAAGAAGTCGTGTAATTCATATGACCGGAGTGTGGGTGCATAGAGGTGCCAATTTAAAAGCGTTAGGTTCAACATGTTAATAAAACGGAATTTGTTGGAGGTCACGGGCCTTTGGAAATCATTTCAAGCACTTGTCAATAATTGAAAACTAAAAAGGACATGTTTCTTTTTCATATGAAGTACGATCAAGTTAGCGTTTAGTTTTGCAATTGTCTTTAAAAGTTTTCATTTTTAGCCAATTTTGTGCCGAAGTTTTTATGATTTCACTGAGCATGGCACTATGATTAAGCTGAAAAATATGGTTTTAAAGCAAAACCTCGTTTTTTATTATTGTAGCATTGTGTTATATTTAACAGGAAAATGAAAACCATGAACGTCTCCAGTTTTAATCTTATGCAAATTTTGTTTCGAGCTTGAATGATTATTATGTAAATAAACCTGAACATTTTCAACTTAACAGTTACACTATGAGTAATAATAAAAAGAAGGTTTGCTTTCAAAGCATTTTTTTTCTCAAAATCATCTCCAACTTGATTACTACAGCATTGTTATATATTTATCAGTAAAATTAAAACCTCCAACCTCACCGCTATTCTTCAACTTCAGCTCAACTTTCGCAGATTCCTTCTCGCGTCAAATCGCGGTCGACCATTATGACGTCATAGGATGCGGGTCGTCGACGTTTCGCGACTCGCGCCTTCCTCTCATCCAGTTTACCTCTCCTCGCCCCGAAGTGCGAAAATATTGGATGAGCGAAGCTGGGCTATAAAAGCTCGGCTCGGGCGATTGCTGCGGCAGAACGAGCCAAAGTAGGCTGGAGGTAACATTGGCAGTTCGGCAGCGAATACGATATTGCTATGGTTGAATTATTGTTAGCCGGGCTTATGTTGATTTTTCATTTAAACTGTTGTTATCGATTTTTTCGTTTTTTTGCGACATTTAACGGCTCAAAATGTTATGTTTTGTAGCCACTTTTCAGCCACTTTTTTTAATGTAAATTGCTGCGGCCTAACAAGCCGACTTAAGCTGAGGTAACATTGGCGGTGACTATGCGATAGTGCTATTGTTTTGTAAACAGGCTAAACCAGGGATGTCCAACCTGCGGCCCGCGGGCCACATTGCGGCCCGTCTGAAATTTTTGTGCGGCCCGCTAGTCATTTTTACTCCCAAGTAGTATTTTGAACGTTCAATATTAGCCTAATTAAAATGTGCCAGTCAGCTTTTAGGGGCGCACTAATAGTATAGCATGGGTAAAAAAACATATATATAATTCTTAAGGCCCGTTATAACTCTAAAGAGCAATAAAATCTTGCAACTTAATAGGTTCTGCGGCCCATTAAATTATTTTTTTAGCTGCGACTTCTTGCTTTTCTGATACTTGGTCGCTAATTTTTTTGGTTTATTTAGCTGCGATTTTTAGCTTTCACGGTTTTACGTTTAAATTAGTATCATTTTTAGCGCTTTTCAGTTTTTTATGGACTTTAGCGCTTTTTAGTGTTTTAACTGCTTTTTAGCCACGTTTTTTTTATCAATTTTTTTTTATATAATTGCTGCGGCACAACAAGCCAAGATAGACCGAGCTCACATATCTGGTTCGGCAGCGCATATGCTATGGTTGGACAGTGTTTTTAATGCAAACAGGCTGGGCAGTCGATTTTGTGTTGTTTGGTCTTTTCATTTTTTACGACGATTTTGTGTTTTTTGCTGCCACCGCTTTAGCGATTTTGTTTTTTTAAAGACATTTTTTTTACCAAAGGACAATTTAGGTAGCTTGTTTGACGCTTGCCAGAAGTTACGAGGTTTTTTAACAACGTTTATGGCAAGGACAGAAAAGTTATTTTTTTCCTATTTTTCTCCTAACTTTATTTTTTTTAATTTGTAGCTTTTTTAATTTTAAAAGTTTCATTTACGCGCTTGATCTTTTTTTCTAATTGTTTGCGCAAATTCTGTTTGTTTTGAAAACAAATTTCGATTGCATGGAATCTAGACATTCGTCCGATAATATAGGATCGGTGACGATACCCGATGTCAAGTGGTAGTATCGGTACTCGTCCGATAATATCGGTTTGGAACCGATACCCGATACCAAGTGGCAGTAGTATCAGTGCCGATCCAATGCTTAATTATTACAGAATTAAAAAAAATAAGATTATCAACTGAAGGTAACTATACTCATTATGACTATAGCAAATTTTGGCCCAATATCTGGACAAAATAATCCCTTGGAAGTTTCGATTGTAATTGATTTGGCACCGGGTCGCGATACTTAAAAAAATATCGGGTATCGGTTAATTTGAAATAAAATGTCCAGTATCGGACATTCCATATTTAGTATGTTAATCATATTCAAGTTATTCAGAATCTTGAATACTCGTAAAAAACCTTAACCCATCTCAGAAGAAATCCCGCATAAAACTGGTCATATTTTTGCAGGTGTTGTATCTGACGCAATATGCCAATGAATAGAGATTGTCTGCTCCTTTCTGCTCCTAGGAGCACACTTCTCCTCTCACTCTGCTCTTACTTGCTCCTGGCAGCCTCGTTAGCACGAAGTCAAAGGTTTGACGGAATTCCAGGTAATTTCACTGTTCGTTACAATATTTTCTCGAAGTTTGGGAAATATTTCCCGCTTGTACATCGAACAATGCTTTCACCAAAACCATTTTGTTCTTAAAAATAAATACAAAATTAATTTATGGAAAACTTAGAACCGTGGAGACGACTTTGCTTTTTGCAAAAACTGGTAAAAGCTGTACATTGTGGTTTGGATTTCAAAAGCTGTATTACACTTTTTTATATAAAATAATTACATTGTTGGTTTTAAAACGTTACTTAAACTTTTCGTAATATTCATTTTTCGATTAACAAGTTTTTACCACAAAAAAGTTTTTTTAACTCCTTCACTGTGATAGTAGATTTCCGGACACTGCTTACAAAATTTGACAAACAATTGGATTTTCGCATGTTTTTAACGTTCGCATGTGTGAAATTTAGAAATCTATAAAAGACTGATTTTGTGTTAACTATAAAATGGAGATATTTTCACGGAAAATGTATAAAATTTGACCAAAATCTGACATATTACATGTTTTCAAGGTTGGCAAAAAGCTAATACATTTGAATAGTTGAAAATGGCTTACTCAACAACTAAATAATTGAACGGATTTTTCTGCTTGTGCCCTGTATAAACGCATTATCCTTCTAAGGTTGCCGAACCACCAAACTGGAACTGGTGTTTGTGATTGACGGCTCGAGCAGTGTTAGCTACAGCGACTTCGACCTAGCTAAGGAATGGATTCACAACATGACACTCAACTTCGATATTAGCCCCTATACTACCAGGGTTGCAGTTGTACAATACAGGTGAGTGACTAAATAAACCTGCAGCGTATAAAGTGTATTTCAACGCACCTTGTTTCATAAAGGCGTCATTAAACTTGTTTGTTAAGTAGGAAGTCTTCAGGTTTTAAATGGATGTTTTGAAATATAAAAAATTAAGATTTTTAAATTAAGTGATTAAAGATTTAAAAATGAAAGCGTTTTGATTTAAATAAAAAAGTTTAGATATTTAAAAAGTTCTTCAATACAGTTTAAAACCTATTTAAAAGCTAAGGCAACAAAAAATGTTGAACAAAAAGCACCTTTTATGCAAAGTCTGACGTGATTTGAGACCGGAATAGCAACTATCCCCTTAAAATTCCATGTCTAACATAGTTTATAGAGCGAATCGGGGCATGTCTTAGTTGCTGTGTAGTTTGCGTGCCGGGTCAGCTGCTATGGCATTTTGTATGTGGCTGAAAATAAACTTGAAAACATTCTTATATTTGCCCAATCGAACCAGTTTATACTGCTCTATTTTCTGTTATCTTTTTCAATTTTTTAAAGGAGGATATTTACTGGGACAACAAAGCTTTAAATCGATGTATAATCTCTAAATCGGTGTCTGTGTGGCAAAAAGCCGACGCTATTTACCTGGCTAACACAATATGTAAAGGGGTCCAGTATTAAATCATTGAATTAATGCAAAACTGGGAAAATTAAGTTTATTATACCAACACCGGAGCCCAAACGCATCTGATTGATCGCTAAAAGTTATAGCTCAGGGGTGTCCAACATGAGGCACGCGACCTAATAAAAAATGGCACGCAAGCCCCCCTAAAATACAGCCAATTGTCAAAAAAGCTAAATTTGTTATTCAGCCAATTGTCATTGTTTATTCACAATACGAAACAATCCCAGCAATTACAACAACAAACAATTTATTCTGATATTATAACATTATACTGTTTTTTTGTATAAAGGCGAAAAAAATAGTTGCTAACTTTGGCACGGGAAGAAGTTATAAGACAGAAATTGGCACGCCGGCATGTTTGAGTTGGACACCCCTGTTGTAGCCAAATGATCTGGGTAAATAACAACTTCCTTATTTTCCAAGATGCAAGCAACACGATTTGCATGTTTTTGGTTTAGAAGCTATTAAGCGCTCAACCCATTCACTGAATACATTTTAGGATCTCTTTACTATATTCATTTTTTTCATCTATGTCTATAAACTCGGCTGATGATATTTTTATAAAATTACTTCCATAAAGTCATAGATTTTGCGCTTTCAAGTCTCAAAATTGTGTCGGACATTTGCGTCAGAAGTATTTTAACAAGAATCTAGCCGAGTATAAAGTTGTGAGGCAAGTAATATTCGCAGCTGGGCAGTAAAACTAGAAAGCGAATGACTGTGGTTTCTCGTCACATTTAACGTCGCTTTCCATAACCTTAGCGCAACTTTTTTTATAATGCGGGCCCTTTAGATTTTTTTTTTCGCTTCGCATGGATTAGGTAGGCAAGACATTTGAAAAATGACGTCATAAATTATGTCACAATACAAATAGACTTCAGAATTACGCTGATTTCGGCCCAAAAATGTACTTCAACTTTTCGTAATACATTTTTCGATTAACAAGTTTTTACCACGAAAAAGTTTTTTTAGCTCGTTAAAAGGGTAGTAGATTTCAGGACACTGTTTACAAAATTTGACAAACAATTGGATTCGCATGCGTGAAAATTAGAAATCTATAAAAGACTGATTTTGTGCTAACTATAAAATGGAGATATTTTTACACATTTAACGTCGCTTTAAATGTTAAAGTGAAATGGATTCTAAATACATTCAGTGCAAACCGTTTTATTTTTGATTGAGCTGTTTTCTTTGAAAAAATGATTACCTCTTAAATATGCACTAATATTTCAATTAGGCCTTCATGGACCCCCTAAAACTAGTTCACGTACCCCCAAGGGGTCCACGAACCCCAGGTTAAGATCCCCTGCGCTTAGCGTAATATTGTTAGGTGGTAAAAGTAAGCTTAAATGTTTCAGAACGGCGTATCAGTAAAATAACTTTTGCGGCAGGAAAGCTATACCTGTAAAAATATGTTTTTTTTGTAATCTGTTATACCAGGCTATCCCGCCATCGCCTTGATTGTATTAAAACTAAGCTTTCGGTTGCGCGCACGACTTCGAATGATAACCTCAGGTTTCCTAACGTTACTTATTGTAGACATTCCGTTATGACGTAACTTTCTGACGTCATCCCTGAAAATTTTACACGTTCCGGTGAAAGGTGTTCTACTATCCCCCCAGATTTAGTTCATTTCACCAACTGTGGGTTTTGTAAGGCATGGCTTTGGTGAACGCAAAAAACATTGAAAAAACTACAACTGTTTCAAGTACCACGTCAATTCTCCGCCGTAATTACAAAAATGTGGCTATATTTTAAGAGACCGAGAAATTTGAAATAAACTAATTTGTTTACTTGCAGAGTAAAAAAATATAATAAACTCGCCTCTCGTAAAGTGTTTAGATTGCACGGAACGCATCTTCTATAACATAATCCAGATGCCCTTCATATTATCGCACTCAGCAAATTTCTGCGGGGAAGGCCAGTGTGTAATAAAAAGCAGTAAAATTTAAAAGTGTCACTCCGTCTGTCTATCCCGGTGGTCTACTTATACTGGTTGGATTGCGAAAACTGTACTGCTTTTAAAAAAAATCAAACTAAGCACATCTATAATTGTTGAAAATGCTCATAGAAGTGAAATATATTTATCGTATAACATCCAAACAAACTGATTTTCGGTTTACTAAGTTCTGTACTTAGTTTAATCTTTATCAATTGATGTGCAACCAGAATCGTTTGTTTTTCATCATTCGGGTTCAGGCAGATTTTGTTGAAAATAAGTAATTCTGATTGTTATATTTAACACGAAAACAGTAGAAGAACTCTTTTAACACTTACTAAACAAGTTTTAATTGAGTTAACGTTTCGTATAAAAACGTTGCTTTTTAAAACGACGTTTTATTTAAATTTTAACAAGAGCTGCATATCACAAAACTTTACAGACTTATATAAAGACTCTGTTGAAAATTCATCAAATAAGTTCGACTATAATGGTGTTTCCCATTGGTATGTTTTGCTTCCAAATAGATATTGCGTTATACAACCAAGTTTAGCGTCAACTATCACGTCTAGCCTTAAGAATAACATCAACGTCGTAAAGTTTTAAGATTAGAACTTTAGAAGAATGTGCGCTGAAGTTTAAAAATACCAGATTATTCGATTAAGGTTCGAGTTCTAACGCATTTATTTATTTAAATCATTTTGAAACATTTTCTTTAGTAATAGCATTTTAACACATTCTTTAGTTTCGTGTTTCCCCACATTTTTCTTGTGTTTATGTCAGTTTTAAATTTTGCCGAAGTCTTAAATTAAGTTTTACCCCTTTGAGATAATCCATAAAGTCAACACGTTGTCCGATAATATCGGTGGTAGTATCGTTACTCGTCCGATACTAGGGTGGTATCGTATCGATTTTAGCCATAATTTGCGATCGAAAACAGCGATTTATTTCCGACATAACGCTAAAATAACTTTTTGCCAAATAATCTAAAAAAACATATTTCGATTTTGCCTGTTTAGCCAAAGTAATGACGTCATTTGGGATCAGATCTCGATACTTATCGTCCAACAATATCGGGTATCGCTATCGCGATAAAATGTCAAGTATCGAACATCCATAAAACACACAACCCCTATTTACACCCCAATGCCCCCTAACCCTCCCCCATGATTGCCACACGTCATTCCTTTTTGTGTCCACCACAGTTGTTTATATTGCGCTCAGCTGTGCGTTACAACAACATTACAAATCAAGGCAAACATACCAGAGCGTTGGCGGATGTGAGACGAAGCTAATGCACTTTAGGCGCCAACTATTAGTTTAATGGCAGGTAAAACATTAAATTTAGATAAAATAATACAAGTTCCATCATTGATTTTTCGCACCCAACCCCCGTCGCTGGTAAATAATTACTTCAACCAATTCAATAAGAAGGACGCGAGAAGGTTGTTGTGACGTAACAAGACATTTTTGCAACGTTAATTTATAGCAGTGGTTCTTAAACTTTTGCACTTAAGTCACGTTTTTAAATGACTTGACCTAAAACTTTTGGACAAACGACTTGATTTGACCTAATACGACTTTGTTCTTACAGTAACGCAACGAGTTGTCACAATTTAATTCGCAGTGGAAGAAATGAATATGGGAGAATAAATATAATAATAATACTTGACCCACCCAAAGCCAAACTTTAATCCTAACCCGAAATAATGTTGGCAATATAAACTCCGGACGAAATGTGGTAGGATTTTGAACCAGCGGCAAAAAGCCGCGCTAGTTAAAAAATTTGCCCTGAAAGCGTATCACATGTTTGTATAACCGGCGAATACGCCACTAAACTGTAAAAACGCTACTAAACCGTGAACAAATGTTACAAATAGAATAACTTTTTTACAAAACCCCAATCCGCCCGTTGTATTATGTCGCCCTATCTGTAAATCTGCTCGCTTATAGTCCGTTTTTTAACCTTGGTTGTCTGTGTTAATCTTTAAGTTACAGTGAGATTTGCCACATTCGATGACAATGGGTATGTTCGCGAATCTCATATCTGTATGACGTAATAAACAAAGCGTCCAACAATGTATTTTGTTCGTGAATATACGGAATTACGTCACTTTTAGGCTAAAAAGCCACAACTTTAACCCCACAATTTCCAGCGATGTCAAGGTTTGCAAAAAAATCAACTAAAAAAGCCGCTGTATAGAGCAGCTGTTGCTTTTTAAAGCAGTTGTTTAACAATCACGTTAAATTACAAGGCCGGAGCAGCATCCGTGCTGTCCTTGCAACGCGACGCGCGACATCAAACGCTACGCGCAGTACGCGACAATTGTGACAAATGAATACAGACCATTGTGCGATTTTGACCCCAAATTTACGTTAAATTGTACCCCTACTAGAGCCCCAATGCTGGATCGGAAATGCCCTATTGTATTTCTGCTGTAAGGTGCTGCTTTTAAGTTGTCAGAAATGATGTTATCCGCTAATATTAGGAACATAGGCTATATGCTTATAAAATACCTGCCGCACGATTTTTAAATACAACTGGCAATTTCCATACGAGAACATTGGCACCAAACGTTATCCTAGCTTGCAGGGTCGTTTTTTTATTTATTGTGTTGATTGCGTAATATCATTACGTCATAAATTAGTTTTCTACCAATATCCTTCATGTAATGCAACTATGTTTTTCAAGTCAAATAATATGAGTTCTATGTTGAAATAGCAAAGCAAATAATCGTGCTTATGTAGTTCAAACTTTTAATAAACCCGTTCTTAAAGTACTAGCCGCGTTTTTTTAATGGTTAGTGTTCGAATCTCACGAAAACCATCAAACAAGGTATTGTACGAAACTGTGAACAATAGTAGGTTTCGAATCGATTGAGGACTAAACAATCCCCTTATGACGTCACCTGTACCGCAGCTGTTGCATTGTGGTGCTTTCGTGTTGCAGTGTGAAAAGCTTGTAAGAACACTAATGTTGGCTTAGTTTAAACGTCAAACGATTAGCACTTTATTAACATACGTCATCATAAATTACGTCATTGTTAAAATGCCACAGATCGCCGTTTGCGAAATCTTAACTTGTTTAGGGCACTCACCCATCCAATATTATTTACTTGAGTGGAATTTAATTGTCATTGCAATTAAAAAAAATCTTTACCTTGAAGAATTGTTTTTTTAACGAAACAGTTCAAAAGATGCTCGTTTGTTTTCCTTTTTAAAACTTTTTTCTTATTGTACATTTCGCCAACTCTACAATGCCACATTTTAACGGGAAATGGTAATAATTTGCAAAAAAACTATTCCTAGTTCGGACGTTTTACTGAAGAGAACATCTATAATGTGTTTTCTATATTTGGTGGGCCGTTAAACAGCACTAGGATATATAATTCCTAGCGACAAGTTTGTTGTTAAGACTTTTAACACGAAAGCAATGTGCAAAAAAAATATCCATGTTCAATTTATCTGTTTTAAATATCGATTATTTACAAAATGTTTTTTTGAAGTTTTTTTAATTTACACAAGAATACACATTTAATAACGCTAGTTTTGATTTTCCTTTGTTCCACACACTTCAAATTTCACACATTCAAATCAATGGCTAATAGACCTAACCCAATAAAAACACTATTCAAAAACACGTGGGTAGCTGCAGTATTCTATCTTTAAACAGGTTTGTCTTGAAGCTTTCAAAGCTTTTTGCATTTTTAAGGCATAGGATCCTTGAACAAACAGTGACTTGAAACAATCGTTGAACAATCGATGTCATTGTTTCGATTTTTCTGTGACGTCGTGTCAAATTCGAAGGCGTGTAATTGTTACGTCACAAGTGCAACGGCTTGTGACGAAATAAGGGCCAACAATCGCACCTGTAAGCCAAGTGCATTGTTACGTATCAATTGAGCGGAAAATTTTGGCTTCTTGTCAAAGTTTTTGCGAAAAGTCAAAAAACTAAAACAGCAAAACCCAGCATTTAATTGCGATTGTTGTCTAAAATTGGGCTAAATAAAAAGAACAACATCGATAAAGAAACATTACAATGTTAAGTGTAAAACGAAAACCACCTTAAAGAAGTTGATTGAAAAAAATTGACGGTTACAGACGATGCTGCATTTTAAATGACCAAGTTTTAATACACAATTCAAAATATGTTCGTTGTTTTCAATTCATGTCATTTAAATAATAAAATAGAAATAGTTTTTTAACGAAATCTAATTGAAGGTTCAATTATCGTGAAATGCTTGTCTAGTTAAAGATTAAACTAAGTACAGAACTTAGTAAACCGAAAATCAGTTTGTTTGGATGTTATATGTTAAATACATTTTACTTCTAAAAGCATCATCGTTTGTTTTTCACCGGATTCAGGCAGATTCTGTTATTCGAAATTTCTCTAGTTGTTCTTATTTTTTATCTTTTCAGACGTGAAAACATATTTGATTAACCCGTTATTACGTATTTACTTCCAGTTCAGAACCGCGCACCGAGTTAGAGCTTGATTCTTACGAAGACGCGAGAGGAGTTCTTGTTGGAATCGACAACATTCGATACATGTCAGGTGTGTAAAACAACTCTAACCACACACTAAACTACAATCTATAATAATGTGTGTATTACACATCTCCCCCAAACTATGTACAATCAAGCTATAATTATAAGTAGTGGTGAGTATTACAAAATAAGTAAAGCATAACAATCATTTTTTTTATGATAAAATTGTTTTATATTTCTTTAATTTGAAAGACGCGACTTTGGTTTTGCTTAGCCTTATTCAGTTCTGATTTTTCGATTAATTACAGAATTACGAATGTTTAACATATAATTTTATCTTAAAAAAATCTTTAATATCTTTCTTTAAATTACATAAATTAGTTTAAAAAAATCACGTCAAAACGTTTAGTTTGTACTAGCCGACAAATATTATTTACTGTAAGAAGGTCCAGGGAATTTTTTTCTTGTTACTGATTTCCATTTATTATTACGATTTCTATCTTCCAGGTAACACGCAGACAGGTCGTGCACTTCAATACGTCATCGACCAAGTGTTGGACAAATCGCGCCAGGGGTCATCCAAGGTCGTTGTGCTTCTCAGCGATGGGGCTTCCCAGGACAGAGTGAGAAAAAAATAATTATTTAATTAAAAAGGGGGCTTGGAACTAAGCTAATCTGTAAGAAAAAAATAATTTTACAAAATTTCTAAACGTCGTAATAGTGATGGTTTTTCCTATATTTTTATTGAAGAATTGGTAATTTTTTATAAAAAAATATTATTTTAAAATTAGCAATATTGTACAAGTGACGTAATTGGTTTATATTGCTAAATCAAAAACCAATTTTAAACCAAAAAAGTCATATTTTGCCTAATCCGCATTTTTTAGGAAACATTAACAACATAACTTGTTTAAACCCTGGAGCACAATAGCTGGATGTTTTAGTTAGACATAGTAAGAATGTCAAAGCCCATACAGAAGTAGGAAGCATTTTGAACGTTTCGAATATCGCTTTTTTTTCATTTTCGGTTTCGTTCTTCTGTTTGATCCTTGTTATTTAAACCCCTTTTATGAACCCCAAGTTATTTTCCCACCAAAAGCCACAAAGCATCACAAAACCGGAAAAGGCCAGCATTCCTCCAATAGCAATGTCAGCAAACCATAAGCCTAATCCCCAGTTTATTGCTCGTCGCACGTAGCCTCACAGCTGCTACAGTTACCAGCAGTTGGCGTACACCTGTTTGCTGTGGGCTTAAGTCAGCTTCAAAGCGGATATAATTCGTTCCATCAGGGGCGGATCCAGGGATTGTGTTTTGGGGAGATTGAGTGGGGCGACATGGATTTTTTTCAGATGTGACGTCACAAAATAACATCTTTACAATTCTAAAATTGTTCTCGCGCAAAATTTTAATAAAGTGCCAACGTTTTCGACCACCTATTTTTTCAGGGCAATATTATTGCAACTATTTAGGCGAAAAAATATATATAATTAATTATACCAGGCAAACAATGAAGAAAATAACACAACCGACCACGTTGTGATCCACGTTCGTTTTTCTCCTGTATTGTTTTCTGGTATATTTATATTTTTTAAAAAGATTGCCCGAACAGGTGGTCGAAACGTTGGTAGTTTACTAAAGTTTTGCCGGAAGAACCGTTTTACGATTAAAACAATGCCTGGCAGCATCAGTATATTCTATACATCTTTACGTGGCGACATAAAAGTAAATTTGGGAACACACCACATATTCCTTTTTTGTTAAAGTTTACGGTAGCAGAGGTACAGGTTTTGGGGGGTTGCATGTACCCTTCTCCCCCCTTGATCTCCACCTGGATCCGTCCCTGGATCCGTGTCACTTGTATTAAGGTGAAGGGATTTGGCGAATTGCTACAAGTTAATCCTTTGTTGTGGAAATGGCGGTTTAGCACTAGGATAACATCACGCCTATTTAAACCAACACGGTGCCAAGTACACTGGGTGCTTTTTTTTCCTAGATCGCACTTTTTATCCTCAGCAATTCTAATAGACTTTACGACTGAGAAAGATTTGCTCAAAATGCCGCCACTCAGTTAATCTGTGCAAATACTTTGATATTTCAAAAAGACAACTTTTTTTGCGGAAATATATACGTCTAGGTCCCCATGTGTATATGTTTTATAGTGAAAGAAATCGAAATCGCTTATCTCCTATTTTTCATTTCTCGCGTAATTGGCCTATTTCTAAAAAAGAAATTGGTGGCTCAGGTTTAAAAGCAATGGTCTTTATTTTGCAATTTATTTTCTGCGCGATATTCGAAAACAAACAAAAGCCTATACAAGGAAAACATTTTACCCTCCAACAAAACGTGATCTTTATTTTCGGGCGAACGAAGCGGCATTTTTGATCAAATTCAAACGGTACGACAATTTATTAAAGCCCACTACAGTTTTTATTGCAGACTTATTTATATTTCCTTTGTATAACGATAATAATTAGGTTAATGAAGTTCGAAACAAAGGTTTATAACCGGCCCGTGATCGTCCGGCCTTACAGTTATCAGCGGTTTACTAAATAAGTTTAACGATCCCTGTTCCTGCAGGGTCTGTATTTTCTACACGCAATAATCTCTAACAAGCCATTACAAGAAACGCATGTTACCTTTAAAATTGTGAGCTGCATTTCCAGGTGAGCGAAGAAAATTCCGTGAAGCTTTCAACTTGAACGTATTTAAACTTCATTTCAGTTCGACATTTTTTTAGTGAAAAAAAAAAAAACAGCACGTTTAATAATTCGCTTTTTTATTGCGTCAATTTATGGCGTATACCCTGTTCCACGCGAACAAAACAAAATAGAGGGTCCGCGTTAAAAAATAAAAATTAAAAAATTAAAAAAAAGTACCCCTGTGTGATTGCTTGACATAACCAATTTTTTTGGAGCATTTACAGGCAAGCAAAAAAAGTTAAGTTCAACTTATTCTGCGTTTTCAGGCCAACGAGGCGGCATCAGCTTTGAGGGAGCAGGGAATCGCAACGTTCGCCGTCGGTGTGGGGGATATGACGTCATCAGGGAGGTTGCAGGAATTACGTCTGATCACCAACGGGATGGGGAGTTCGGACGAGAGCGTGTTCATGGTGAGGATTGGTGCTTTGAGTTGCTTGTGTTAGTGTCAGTTAATCTCGAGTAAGTGAACTTTTAAGGGGCCGGGAAGGACTAATTTCTAGTTAAATTTTTAGTGTTTAATTTGTAAAATGGAATATTTTTTTCGAAAAACAAAAGTTCAATTGAGTGGACAGAGTAGGGATTTTTTGATATTCCCAACACACATCTCATACACAGCTTGCGATCTATACTATAAGTCTTATTTGAACCTTAACATTTATTGCTGTGGTGTTTAAGCAACTACCTTAGGTGACATGTGAAAATTACAGTTTGTTTTTCATGCAATTTCAATATTCTGCTTTATTTCCAGGTGAAGGATTTCCGTTCGATCGGCCAAATCCAAGAACGTCTAGTGGACGCAGTTTGTCAGCAAACGGTTCAAGGTCAGTTAATGTGAACGCAAAAGCTGGAAAACACAATAGTTTATGAGAAATCATTTTTAAAATAAAAATATTAAACATAGCTACAAGAAAAAGTGCGTTTCTAAAATCGATTCTTTATGAAGTAAATTATTTGCAAGTTACATTAAAACGCACATAACAATTTTTTTCGTTTTCTCCAGAATGTCCGACCGCCAAACATGACCTCGCCTTCGTAATCGACGCGTCATCAACTATTGGATATGACGATTTCATGAAGGTAATGAGTTTTTTTGTAAAGCTACAAAAAGCTTTTTTTTTTTACATTTAATGAACAAAAAGCTTTTTTTACAATTATTTATGATACAGTAATTAGTTGATTTGGTGAATCAATTACAATGTATTGATATAATATAAATTGTAATAAACGGCCTTATAAATTTACCAACTTTTAACGTTGGTGAACAATTACAATTATCAGAGGAGCCGTTTTTTGATTTATAATATTAGGCCTGGTAACAGTTCATGTATCGATATATTACGAAACATAAACATATTTCAGTTGTTAGTTGTTCGTGTGGATGTTTTCAACTGAGGTGGAGTTGTATTAGGAAGCCAATAAAGGCCAAATTAAAATCTTAGTGTATAATTTGAAAAATAGAATATTTTTTTGTAAATAAAATAATTTAAATGAAAAATATGCTTTGGCGCTTTTAACTTCAATGTATTTAAACTTCATTTCAGTTTGACATTTTACTCGTGAAAACAGCAGGTTTAATGATTCGCTTTTCTGATTGCGTCAATTTATGACGTGAGCTCTAAATATGACGTCACTATGCCCTGTTCCACGCAAACAAAACAAAATTAAAGGGTCCGCATTAAAAAAACGTTTTGCATGATATAACCAATTTAGTTTTTTTTTGTGGGTATAGGTTTAGAACAGAGGTTTGAATAATTAGTTAATTGATTAATTATTTTATCGCAAAAAAATACATTTTTAATAGCTAGGCTGGCGGAATAAATCCAAAAAGGCTGAATTTAGTTTTTGAAATTAAATTAGCAGCACCTGCTGTTAAACGAAAGACATTGGGTTAGTGTTACTAGAACAACATATCTCGCTAGCTCATACTTGTTTGTTTACAGTTAACCCTGAAACCGAACATTAGCACAATAAACTGACACGACGGATATGACAGATATAACCGCGCCCTGTTGAGTATGACAAATTTTAGTAGGAAAAGCTTAAAGACAGGGCACCGCATGAGAAACTGAAAATGTCGTGGAGGGCCGCTTCATGAAATACACATAATATAATTGTAATTCCTTTGTAAAGAAAGAGCGCCAAAATGCAGATTACTTTGAGTCTTAACTCGTACGGAACTACGAAAGGTTCCATACAACTAGCATTTTAGAGTATTTTAGCCTCGAGTATATTTACGAGGCATTACCATGTTTATTTATAAACGAATTAATTTTTGTATGCAACCTTTTTCAATGACTTGACTGGCGGAATTGACCCGAAATGGCTTAATTCAGCTTGTATTTCAAAAACCTAGCTTTATCGTCGACTCAAATCCCCAATAAAGGTTTTCTTGTCTCACCAATTAATATTTGAAAAGCATTTTTATTTGCAAGTTTATTAACAAACTTTGCAGGGAATATTGAAAGTCCAAACACATAGAAATATATGGAATACATGAGCAAAAACGCGTATAATACATCCTGAATTCTGATATAGGTTAATTTGATACAAAGTAGTTCAACGTATTTCAATTGTTAGCGATGTTAAAACCAAGTTATATTGTTTAGTAGTTTGGTTTAGAACAGGGGTGGGCAGTTTATTTTTTAGGGGGGCGCAAAAAAACAGAAAATGTCTTTAGGGCCCGGGTAAAATCAATGATCTCAAATTACAATATTATGTAAGGCGCTATGTTGGCCATTTAGGCCTTATTAAGATGATTTTATGACGTATTCCGGCAGATTAAGGTCTTATTCAGACGATTTCGATCTTATTCTGTACTGGATATTACTGCGTATTTGGCTGTATTATGTCGTTGGTCTTTATACTATGGTTTTATAGATTTTTTCTGCTTTAGGTATGGTTGCTTTTTAGGTCTTATTGTGTGTTCCCATTGTTGCGTCGTGGGCCACATTATAAACCCTTGCAGTTAAAATTCGTATATGCTGATCCAAATGTCACCGAACTGAACTACAATAGGTTCCATACAACTAGCATTTAAGCCGGTGATTCTCAACCGCGGCTCTCAGAGCCGCATGCGGCCCTCAACTGTACATTTTGCGGCTCTCACTAACCGAGTGAAAAATTAGTTAGAAGTAGCAGAATTGCAACAAAGTAAGTAAGATAAATCAAGAATTTATGAATTGTATCAGCAAGGATCCCGAGTACGAAGTACTAATGTTACCGTGCAACCTTTTTCAATAACTTGACTGGCGGAATTGACCCGAAATGGCTTAATTCAGCTTGTATTTCAAAAACCTAGCTTTATCGTCGACTCAAATCCCCAATAAAGGTTTTCTTGTCTCACCAATTAATATTTGAAAAGCATTTTTATTTGCAAGTTTATTAACAAACTTTGCAGGGAATATTGAAAGTCCAAACACATAGAAATATATGGAATACATGAGCAAAAACGCGTATAATACATCCTGAATTCTGATATAGGTTAATTTGATACAAAGTAGTTCAACGTATTTCAATTGTTAGCGATGTTAAAACCAAGTTATATTGTTTAGTAGTTTGGTTTAGAACAGGGGTGGGCAGTTTATTTTTTAGGGGGGCGCAAAAAAACAGAAAATGTCTTTAGGGCCCGGGTAAAATCAATGATCTCAAATTACAATATTATGTAAGGCGCTATGTTGGCCATTTAGGCCTTATTAAGATGATTTTATGACGTATTCCGGCAGATTTAGGTCTTATTCAGACGATTTCGATCTTTTTCTGTACTGGATATTACTGCGTATTTGGCTGTATTATGTCGTTGGTCTTTATACTATGGTTTTATAGATTTTTTCTGCTTTAGGTATGGTTGCTTTTTAGGTCTTATTGTGTGTTCCCATTGTTGCGTCGTGGGCCACATTATAAACCCTTGCAGTTAAAATTCGTATATGCTGATCCAAATGTCACCGAACTGAACTACAATAGGTTCCATACAACTAGCATTTAAGCCGGTGATTCTCAACCGCGGCTCTCAGAGCCGCATGCGGCCCTCAACTGTACATTTTGCGGCTCTCACTAACCGAGTGAAAAATTAGTTAGAAGTAGCAGAATTGCAACAAAGTAAGTAAGATAAATCAAGAATTTATGAATTGTATCAGCAAGGATCCCGAGTACGAAGTACTAATGTTACCGGGGTACTTCCATCCGGCTCTTTAAAATAATTTTTTGGTTTGTTACGTCACAATATATTTAGTCCCGATCGACAAGCTATGGCAAACAGTGTTAATTAGTTAGCCTAGGCCAGCGTAATGTATATTTGTTGTTTTCTTGTTGCTATTTTAATGTTTTTTTAATTATATGTCTACTGTTGTTTTTTATGCGGCTCCTTGCAAACCTTAGGTTTGAAATGCCGCTCTTGCTCTAAAAAAGGTGGAGAATCACTGATTTAAGCGTATTTTAGCCAAGTTTATTAACCAGGCATTACAGTGTTCAATTGTGCAATCATTTTCAATAACTAGACTGGCGGAAATGACATGAAATGCCTTAATTCAGCTTGTGATTCGAAAAACCTATCATTAACTTCGACTAAAATACCCTAAAAAGGTTTTCTTGTATCACAAATGGATATTTGAAAAGCATTTTTATTCGCAAGTTCATTAACGTACTATACAGCCTTAGGGAACATCAAAATTACAGATATAGGTTCATTTGATAATAAGCACTTCAACGCATTTCAATTGTTAGTGAATGATAACAACTTTCATTGTTTAGTAGTTAAGTTTAGAGCAGGGGTGGGCAGTTGGTGTTTGGGGGGCGCAAAAAAACAGAAAATATTTTGGGGGGCCCGTCATTTTAAGGAAAGATATAGAAACATTTACTTTTTAGGTTAGTAAAAGTGTTAACCAAACTGTACAGGGTAATACATCCTAAATTGAGCACTGATATATCGTTTATTTTAAACCAAGCAGTTCAACATCGAATATAAGAGTAGAATTGGGTGGGATTAGACCAGGGTAGCCTTTTGGTCCATAAGCATAATCAGGCGAGCAGGTCAAAATTGCTCGTTCCCCGACAGACATCTTAGCAACACCCTCATCCCATCCTTTTATCACTTGACCAGCTCCAATCTTAAATTTAAACGGATTTCCCCTGTCCCTTGAAGAATCAAACTTCTGTCCATTTGTTAGAGTCCCAGTGTAGTGAACAATTACAGTTTGTCCCATCTTTGGAAAAGTTGCTCCGTCGCCTAGCTCTGTTACTTCAATATCGACACCCATTTTAGTTAAAGTAAATTTATATATTTGTCTAATTCTAAATCTAGGGCAACAAGGTGGCACTATACAAAGACAAATTGTATTAAAATTATGGAAATCAGGTGAACAGTGCATGACATGCAACATTTACTTGTTAGGTTAGTAAAAGTGTTAACCAAACTGTACAGGGTAATACATCCTAAATAGAGCACTGATATAACGTTTATTTCAAACCAAGCAGTTCAACATCAAATATAAGATCAGAATTGGGTGGGATTAGACCAGGGTAGCCTTTTGGTCCATAAGCATAATCAGGCGAGCAGGTTAAATTTGCTCGTTCCCCGACAGACATCCTTGCAACGCCCTCATCCCATCCTCTTATGACTTGACCAGCTCCAATCTTGAATTCAAACGGCTTTCCTCTGTCCCTTGAAGAATCAAACTTCTGTCCATTTGTCAGAGTCCCAGTGTAGTGAACAACTACAGTTTGTCCTGACTTTGGAAAAGTTTTTCCGTCACCAGGTGTTGTTACTTCAACAGTGACACCCATTTTAGTTATTGTAAATAGATGTATTTGTCTAATTCTAAATATAGGGTATTTGAATTTAAATTGAATTCTCGGCAAGCTATCACACAACTTTTATTAGGTCAAAGTAGCCTAAAACCACTAGTCCATGGACCCCAGTTTGAGAACCCTTTGAGTCCGAACAGGTCAAAGTAGAAGGCTACTTTAAAGTTGGAATCATATATTGTGTAAACTGTTAGGACTCTAAGGTAGAGGTTCTAAAACTTGGGTCCATGGACTGGGGTTGTAGGCAGCTTTGATGAATCACGGTTGTGCTTAGAACTCAATACAATTTGTCTTAATATGGTGCCACTTGATTACCCAATTTAGTTCGTGAAATTAAATTAGCTGCACCTGCTGCAAAATGAAAGGAATGGTGGGGTTAGTGCTACTAGGACAACTATCTCGCTCATACTTTTTACAGTTAGCCCTGAAACTGAATGTTAGAACATTGAACTAATAATAAGACACATTTTATTTGACTATGACAAATTTTAGTAAGAAAAGGGTTAAGCAGGGCCTGGCAATTATTTTTGACATGGGCCGCATAAAAATCAAAAAATGTTGTGGCTGGCCAGATTAAAAAGGGACACTGAAATACACAAAATATCCTAGTTTTTACAAGTTGGCAGTAGTCGGAATAAAGTAAGGTTGCCTTACATGTATAATTTATCCATTGAAATATTCTTAAATTCACGACAAAAGCGTTTTTTTACTTTAAAAAGTTTTATAGAAAGTGAGCCTCAGGCCAATTTAATTGACATTCGGGCCAGATATGGACCGAAGGATATAGTTTAATACATAAAAAAACAGGGCCGAGCTTCAATCATGTGGTTGGGCTTTCTAGTTCAAAAAGCTCTTTAGTGTTCAAAAACAGAAGATCTAACAAGAGATAGCAACAGCACTTTTTGCAATATATATATACCTAAAATAAATACATTTAAAGAAAAAAAACATTATTGTTTTAAATTAACACTAACAAGCAGCTGATATTTTAAGGACCATACACCTTTATTCACTTTAAATCAGGGAGTCGAACCGGAACCGAACCGGAACTTTATGAACTGGTTTTAGGTCAATTTTTTCCGAACCGTAACCAAACCTGAACGGGTTTTTATAAGATTTTAAGGAGCCAAACCGGAACTGAACCGAATAATTTGAAAGTACCTGAACATTAACCGAACCCGAACCTGTAAATAAAGGCGGTTCGCTCCAGCATGACGTCACAACTTCTATTTTACAGAGTCAAGTTATGCCATGATCGAAATTTTATGAAAAAATGTAAATATTGAATAAAAAAAAATGTTCATTTTTTATTTTTTAGATATTTCAATATTGAGTTGCTGTTTTTTTAATAAGTCACGGAACCTAGATTAAATGACTTACAATTCAAAGATTGTTCTCTACATTTATCGACCCACATTTTGAGACTTAACGCAAATTATATTGTTGCTGAACCGGAACTTTATGAACCGGTTTTAAAATAACGATGTTCGAATCGGAGCTGAACTGAAACCTGAACTACACCGGACTCCGAAAAAATTTTTGAACCCGAACCGAACCTGAACCGGAAAAGTCAAACGGTTTGACTCCCTGCTTTAAATAACTATTTATCAGGATGAAGTCCGCTTTATTTATACACACCTAGCACAAGAAAAATATCTCTCTGAAGATAAGCAAGGAATACAAAAAACATACCTTAAAAGTTTTGAAAATATTTATGAATATTATTATTCAGTCATATTTGGCGTTAAAATTTAAATGTGCCCAAAGTGACCCACAGAGGGTGATACCTATGAGTCTATTTTCAAAAAGAGCCATGACTCGACCGCCATGCAGTTATTTAGAAATAAGTTCATGATATTTGTTCAAAAGTTCATAAACGTCGAAAAATTCAAGTACTATACCTCGCGAAATAACCCTGATTTTCAGTCAAATTTTCACACATTACTTAAAGAGCGCCCTTTTATCAACATGGCTGTCCAACAAGCAGTAAACGGCATTTTATTCACAACACCTTGGGACTTTGTTTCAGCTACTACCCCCATGTCCTGCCATATGTTGAACTTGCCATACAGGGCAAAATAAACAACTAGCCTGCCTTTAGCTTATTTTTAATAGATTTAGTTTCCATCTTCAAATTTAAGCAGTCCAACGTATTAATGCATTTTTTATTTCAGTGAAGTTAAATTTAGGTTATAAAATTGTACCATTTTTAAAACTTGATGAACCGCCCGTTACCGCATTTCATGAAATGTCGATGGATGTTAAATTAAATAGTCATGTTGGTGTGAAGAAAGAATTTTTATAGCTAAAAAACACTTTTTAAAATAAAAATAAATACACTATGGCTTTCAATTTCGTTTCTTACCCTACTATTTCACAAAAAATGAAAATAAAGCTCTGCAATCCATCACGTGGTATACGGCGCGGCAAAATGTTTAAATTTATTTACAAGGCGCTGCGCGGTAGTTTGACCACGCTGCGCGATTTACATCTCAACTGGAGATGGTGTGAATATAAAGTTTGTGTTCGCAAGCTGCGCTGCAGTGCAAATTATTTTCGCCAGCTGGAAAATTATTATGTAGTACTGTTAAATGGAGTATCTTCTATAGTGATTTTAGGTTTATGAGTTTAATGCATGTTGCTTAAAAACTGTAATTTTCGTAAAAACACTTATAAGAAGAAACACAACAAACACTTCAAAGAAAGCTAGTTCATACATAAAAGTTCAGACAACAGCTCAACAGCTTACTTTTTTAAGACGAAACATCATCCCCATGTGTTAACTGCTCTCTATTATCTTTTCAAGTCAACTTTGTCATGCCGCGCGCGGCATGCGGCACGGCGCGCCAAAATGTTTAGATTTATCTATTCTCAGAGAGGAGCATGTCGTGAAACGACCATAGCACCATTAACTGCTGCATCCTGTTCGTGAAACTTACGACTAGGGGAGTTCAAACTTCAGAGTACAATATCTAATGCTTTGATTCGTATTCAATTTTGTCATTTATTTCGGGTAATTGGAACAGGTTTAATTTCTTCGTTTTACCGCGAACGGTTGCGCCTAATTGTCCATACGCCAGTGGCAAGTTTGGAAGAGTCTGTAGCGGTGGCGAAACAATTACTGATTGCTTTAAGTTACTCTCGCGTCTCGCGATAAACTTCGCCTAATAATTGAGTGTTAATCAAGCGTTATTGGGCGAGCGACTAACAGTGTAATGCAAGGTGCAGAGTTGGCAATTTCCTTGACTGCGTAAAGTTGCAAAAGTTAAACCCCCTCTTGGTTAGCACAGTGTGATAGTCAAGTATTAGATGCATATCGTTTCCAATAGCAACTTTGTATTCTTTGCAGTTGACTGCATAACAGATCACGTTTGTAGTAAATTAGAACTGATACACAATAATGTTTTATATAACGAGACTGAATTGCTAAAAGTATTTTATGTTGCATGGTAGTCACTATATGGGCAAAATATCAAGTTTTTTGACAACAACCTGGTATTTGTTTTATGTTTATATTTTTGTTTTTATATATATAGTTATGCACGACAGTTTACATAACTGCTTCAAATGACAGTTGTTGAGAATGTTAAAGATTTAGGAAATAAGTTTTTATTACAATATATAAACACATGTTCGCAAATGTTGTGCGAATAATTGCTGTCACTGTAGGCCTTAGGGCACATTATGTGGTTAGCGGCCGAAACGTCGCACTGAATTTTAACAGAAGATATTGTTTCTTCTCAACCCATGGGTCGCGACCCACAATTTGGTCGCCGTTTAATTTGGTTGGGTCGCCGACTGCAGTAGTTAACATGGTTAGATTTTTTAAGATTGGTTTTGAGCAAGATTTTTCCAAAATTTGTGAGGATTGCAGAAGCAATACGAACACATGACCCAAATTTCGCGAAGGCCAGAACCACCTTTTCCGGTATCCCTTGCTTCCCCTCTACTCGACCTTTTGTGATGGAATAAACAATACAAGCTAACAGCAAACTAAATAGTCGGTAATATGCGGTACCTTGTATGATATACCCTACCTACACTGTCACTGCAGGGTATTATAATTAATTTTGACTGCTCATAGGTAAAGGAATGGATGAAAAAGATCATCAACGCTTTCGACATCGGCCCCGACCAAACCAGGGTGGCAGTTGTTCAGTACAGCACTAATGTACAGGAGGAGTTCAAGTAAGACATCTGGTGTTGGTTTAGATAATATAAATCACCCGCTAGGTGATGCTGGATAGTTGCTTTTCACCCAACAAATGGAGTGACTAATAAGCAGGGCTGCGTTGTCTAGTAAAAATGGCCGGGGTCTGAAATATGTAATTTCGAGTCCCGAGTCCGTTTGCAAATCTACAGCCTTTATTCCGCCAACTAATCAAACTGAAATAAGGTGGATATTCAGCAATAGGGGTGTCTTATAATTCACGTCACCATAATACGTCGTTGGAAAATACTTATTCCACCATATGCTCATATGCCTTTGCAATTTACAGTTTCAAAATTTAGTGCTGCGTATGCGCACGTCGGACTCTGGTAATCTTACTCGAATGCAGAGACTTACTCCAGCAAATTTAAGCGGGTTCCGAGTCTGACTCCGACTCCGCAACCCTGTTTAAAAGTAAACTTTTTTCATTATGATTTGAATTTTAATCCTGATCAATATTCGAAAAATGTGTTGCCCTGCTGATTAAGTAGGGGACGTTCTTCAAACAAAGTATTTCTTTTTGGTAACACGTTTTAGATTTGTTATCATAAATAGAACTTAGTTGAAGTGTGGCAATTTTTAAACGTGAGGAGCTGGATAGGCCTTTTTTATAAAGTGCTTTTGTTAAAAAAATTAATAGCGGTATATATATTAAGTAATTTTATTGCTTTTTGAGGTCAATGACTCTACAATATAAAATATTAACTTCATTTTAAGGTAAATAAAGACAGACAAGACATGTTTGACTGGAGTTGCCTGAAGGTCTTTTTACATTTTATTCTAGCTTTGGCGAGCTACTCACAAAGGATGAAGTATTGTCAGCGATCGACCAAATGGACTACATCATGGGTGACACCCACACTGGAGACGCCCTTATGTACATGCTGGTGGGTTGGCGCAAAACATGGGACTAATAATTATTTATTAAAATAACAAACGAGAATGTCTTTGTAGTGGATATAAACCTTTCTTTTTTGAGTAAAAACATGCCGTTTTATAGGCTTAAGCTATAGTTAAATCTTTGAAACAGCGCAGTTTTAAATGTTGCTTTGTTAACAAGTCGATAGAACGTGTTTTAGGTATTGCCTCTTTAGGGTAATATGTCCAGCATAAAGATTTAAAAAAGAAAACTTATACAAAAAGCAACGTGTCGGCCTGCAGATATTTTTAGACTTTAGACTTTATTTCGAAAATGAAAGTCAGCCATTTTATAAGTTGTAAACAAAAATATATTTCGCCAAGCAATGCACCTTCAGTTTCTTAATGTCAATGATTCTGCCTTAATTTATATCTTGTCGCCATTTACTCTGATGATGAAATATCTTGTATAGAAACATTTGTTTTATCTTGTGGACTTATTCATAACTTTCATCAAAGTTTTATAATTTAATAAACTAACGATCTTAAAGAAGTAAGATCACCGTTGATGTATCACTGAATTTATTGTTAAATTCTAACATCAGTGCCTTTTGTTTTGTGGCGTTAATGCCTCATTGATATTATGTTTTTTTTTTCAAATCACTATGCGTAGTTTAACCAAAAATGTTATACATAAGTAATAAATTAATATAGAATAATAATCGAATTGCCTTATTTATACTTTTATTCGTTTTTAAATGTTGAACTAGTAAGTTAAATTATTTTGACAGCATAATTAAAATTGCTAGGCATCATGAAATTGCTCAAATAACCATGAAGACATCATTGTAGCATTGTTATAGTGACGTAAGCATTGTTATAGTGACGTTAGCATTGTTATTGTGACGCTAATTTTCCATTGTGACGTCATACAGAACTCCATCTACACTGAGACGAACGGCGAGCGTCCAAACGTCCCGGATGTAGCAATCGTGATGACTGACGGAAAGGCTCAAGAGCGACTCTTGGTGGAGAAAGCTGCTCAGAAAGTCCACGAGGTCAGTTGGGGATTCCCCTCAGTAAAATCAGGGCTGTGGAGTCGGTAAAAAAAAACTGATTCCGACCAAAAAAATAAACCCGAGTCCCGAGACCGACTTCTGCCAAATGTGCCATTTCACCGAGTCCGGTGTCAACTCTAAAGTTGGTATTCCACCCATTAACTAAAATAAGGTGTATATTCCACTCAAAGGGGTGTCAATACGTGGTTGAAAATATCCACAATATGTTATCCCACTTTTAGTTATAAAATTTGGTACCGCGCATGCGCACGTCGGACTCGGGACTCTGGTAGTCTTGCGTAATCTTACTGGAGTCCCTAGTCCGAATCCAGCAAAACTATTACCTGTATTTCAAATCCTTTCGCGCATTTAACTAAAGTTAAATCATAGCTTTTGAAATATCTGTTGTTTTACACTTGTTTAACTGCCTATAATAAAAATCCTTAAAACAAACTTTTAGGTTATTTTTAGTGACTTTTTAAATCTGTAGTTTATAATTTGTTCAAACACACTTTTTTAGCAACTTTTTAAATAGTAAAGTATCTTTAAACTTTGTATTTTTAGTTTTTGGCAACATTAAGCGACAATTTCTTATAATTTCGAAACGTTAAAAAACTGCTTTTCTTGCATCTTATTAATTTAGATGTAACTAGCATTAAACTAATTTAATTTCTAACGTTTTTTTTAACCAGGCGGGTATAACGGTTTACTCTGTTGGAGTGGCCGACTATAGTATCGAGGAGGTACGGATTATCGCTAGTGACCCGGACGAAAAGTTTGTGATCGAAGCTCTTGATTTCAACTTGATCGAAATGGAGCGGGTTGGGTTGATCAAGGTTTGTTAGATTATAATGGCTTCCTATAAAATTAACTACATACATTTTTTTTTAGTATGGTTTCGTGCAAGTAAAAATAAGTTTTTTTTTAATCAAATGTTTTAAATTAAATGTCACAAATTGTTTTTGTTTTAATATACAATTTATTTTTTCGGATTTTTTGTATATTTAAAAAATGTTAAAACAAGTTTTTAAACTAAATAATTTTTTGTATCATCTCTATTGATTAACCTATATTTTTGTTGGAGTAAATTTGTCTCCGAAATACTTTTACTCATGGTATGGACAATGGACATACGTTAATTGTGGCGTGTCCCATACGCTTTCTACCATATTTAGGGTATTAAAAAAAGGTTAAAAAAGATCTAAACTTTATTAAAAAAACAGAATACTGCCGTTAAAACCGGCATCATCAGTTCTGCCTAAAACTGCAAACACAGAGAAAATACAATAAAAAAAAAGCTTTACAAAATAAAAAATACAAATAATAAAAGAAACCAGAATACTATACAGTCCAGCTGAAACTCGATGCTGTAGTAAATGTAACGAATAAAATAAACAACTATTAAGAATATAAGTTCTGCCTGAAGCCAGTGCACCGCTTATGAATAAATAGGTCGCGCAAAAAAAAAAAAAACTACTTCGGTTTTAACACTTTAAATGTAATATTTTGCAAACCATTTTGTGCAGAGTATTTGCCAAGAAAGTGAGCAGACTTGCCCAACCGCATCGGCCGAACTCGTGTTTCTCATTGACGGATCAAACTCAATCGGTTTCAACAACTTCGAAAAAATCAAGCTCTGGCTCAAAAATATCGTCGACGCATTCCAGGTAAAGGACAACTCTTTATTCCGTTTATTTCGGATTTTTTCAATTATTTGTATTTTTGTATATTTTTACTTGGGACGTCCGTAACTTAAGATTTTATTTCGATAGCAGATAATTTGGACTTGAATATTGCAATGCGATCCGAATCCAAAATAGGTCATTACTATGCTCAAACATGGAAAACAGATGGAAGCTAAAATTTGCCTTAACGTTACGAAATTTAGTTAACTCCAGCTGCAATTCAACCATTTTTTGATCAAGTTACCTTTTTAGAAATCGCTGCATTTTATCTCAAATCAAGACTGAGATTCCTATTTTAATCTGGTATCGGATCGGCAGCGATACCACCTAAGTATCGGACGAGTACCGATACTTCCACTTGGCATCAATCCGATATTTTCGACATTCTTATTTTTTAATTTTTCATTTAAACTTTAATAATTTTTAATTGACGCTTAGCGTAATTTTTCCATGGCTCATAACAAGAGTTGATAATCTCAAGGTTTTTATTCTTATCTTTTTAGAGCCCCTATTTGAATTTTCCTACTTATTTTTAGTTACAATTTTGACCACAGTTTCACCACTGATGGCTGCAAAGCATATTTCTCCATGTCTTATGCGATAAATGTTTTTATGTATCTTCATTAATATACCGGATGACTGTCCAAATAACTACATAATACAAACTAAAATTTTCTGCGTTTAAATAAGAATAGTCGTTAATTGCAATGCTATTTACTTTCCTCCAGATCGGTCCTTACTACACTCGCATAGGGGTGGTTCAATTTACTGAGACGCCCTACTTGGAGATAGCCTTGGGTGATCACAGCAACACTCAGTCTGCGCTTAAAGCAATTCAAAACATAAGGTAAGTCGATGAAAGGTACAAACATACGTGTACAACAATAGTACACCAAAAGCCATCGCAGACTCACCGAATCTGTCGATCAATGATGCAAGCAGAGCAGGCTAGAGTGAGGTTCGAACTCACGACCTCCGGTCAAACCGGAATGGTCGCTCTACCAACTGAGCTACTAACGTATTCAACCAATGTGTCCTTGTCCTTCTAAAGTCGCTTATTGGCCAACGATTACAGCTTACGTTCGTACGCCAAAAGCATATTAACTGAACCAGTCGATATTAGCTTGCATCATCATTAATTGGCTGAGTCGGTTAGTCTGTCAGAGGCTTCCGAAAGCGGTTGATTGTAGCGAAATAAGAATTAAAACTTTTGATGACAAACTTATGCTACAATAATTCACGGTATTACTATTCCTTAAGTGCGCAGCTTTGGAACACGTTCCCAACTTTATATAGACTATAATATTTCTATAAATGCAAAAAGTATTTTACCATATACAATTTTTTTAAAGCATTTGTTTTTCTAAAATGAAAGCTTTATGCCAGTTTAAATATTTTTAATTTTATTTATAAATTCGTAATTTGGAAGTTGCTCAACATTAAGGTGTTCACATTTATCAATTTTCGTTTATTTTCGTACAAACGATTTAAAATCTATTTTACGAAGTATAGACTTTCGAGAATTATTATTATTAATAAAACTGACGTAAAACGATACTAAATATAGCGCCACAACTTATGACGTCACTTTTTCCATTTCTGCTACAAATTCTAGGCAGACAATCGCCGACATTCTAGAATGCTCTTCATTCATTCTGACGTCACATACGCTTTCATTGTTCCCCCTGTTACGTCACAGGTACCAGCACGGCAGCACGAACATCGGGCGCGCGATCGACTTCACAATAAAGCAGGTGTTTGGCACCGCACGGAAGAACGTTCCCAAGATCCTGGTGACCTTGACCGACGGCCAGTCGCAAGATGACGTCACTGTTGCTGTGGAGCGCGCGCAACAGGTTACAGGGGGGTTAGGGGGATGTTTAGGGGGTACAAGGTACTGGGGGAAGGAGGTCAAAAACATAATTGCCGATTTTTTTTATGTTGAAATCTGCATTCGTCAGAGCTTTGCTTCAAAAGTGTTTCTGTACAAATTGCTAAGGTCTTTAATTTTTCTACTATCAGATTTATTTTCCATGAGCAGTACACGTAACTCAATTGTTGCTGCCAGAATGCGCCACGGAAATCGTATAACTCCATGAGATACCAGACTATTTGCAAACTTCTAAAAAATTGATTTTTCTGTCAAAAAAATGGGAAAATTAATAAAAAAAGCTTCGCTATTTTACCTGTAAAATCCGAAAATCTAAACTCTGCGGTCCAAATTACAAGAATTTTAGCAAATAAGTTATTTCTATTTGAAGAAGTTTTTAATCTGCGTCAACAACACGTCACACATATTCAGGCAAGCGAAATATATATATTTCCTGATGGAATAACACCAAAAATCACGGGTTTCTCTTCGCAGGCGGGCATCCACACTCTAGTGTTCGGGGTGGGCAACGTCGCTCCCAGTCAACTCCGCCAGATGGTGGCGCAAGAGGACAGCATGTTCAAAGCCTCGGGATTCGAGGAAATCCAACGAATGCAGAGCAAGTTGGTGTCGCTCATATGTGTGCAAGCAGAACCGGGTGAGGTCTCGTAAAGTATACAGCAAGGGTGGGCAACCTTTTTCCAGTTGCAGGCCCAAACTAACCTCAGAAAGGTCTCTGTGGGCCGTTAAATTTGTAACTGTGTAGACTTTACTACGTATGTAACAACAGCAATGGCCATCAATCAAGGATAAAAATAGTGTATTTTGCAATTGAACAGACTTTAACTACATGATGCACTCGATGTAGGAACAAGATTTGCGTAAATCAAGTAGCCAAAAAAATAAGAAATGGTGTTTCGCCCATGTTGTAAAATAGGTCGCGTGCCGCATAATTTGCGTTTGTAGGTTGCCCACCCCTGGTATACAGTGTTGTTTTTCTCCCATTCTCTAGTCGAGTGTTTGTCAACCTATGATCGAGTGTTTCTCAACCTATGGGTCGCGACCTCTAAATTGAGTGGCCGTTTCATTTTGGTTAAATCGCTGTCTGCAGAAATATTGGATGGTTAGGTTTAGAGATGTATCGGTATTTCCTTCGCAACCGGTATGAAAATAATGTCACGCTTTGTTTTACGGTTGTTGTGCTTGATCAGAGTGTTCGAGCCAGGAGGTTGATCTCCATTTCCTTGTGGATGGATCTGAAAGCATCGGTGAAGAAAATCTCGTGAAAATTAAAACCTGGATGAAAAACATTGTCAACTCGTTCGACGTCGGGAAGTACACCACAAGAGTAGGTGGGTGATCTTCTCGGGGAAGTATTCCATCATTTGTTTGTCAAAAGTTTCACGTTTTCAGCAGTTCCAAAGTCATGTCGATTTCCAAAGACCTTTCTTGTAATTTCTTACAACAAAATTCAAGTCCGAGTCTGTTCCACGTGCGGATCTAGGATTTTTGTTTGAAGGGTATGATAGTCTTAGAGATGGCGTCACAAAGTTACGTTAAACGTGACGTCACAAAGTAACATCTACACGTGACGTCACAAAGTTACATCTAAGCGTGACGTCATAAATAAATAACCTTAAAAACACCTCACAATTTATTTATTTTGTAAAAGTTTTATAGTTTGGAGTATTGTTACTTTCAATACAAAAGCTACATTACGAAGATGTTATCGATTCGAGCTACGAAAAAATGCCTTTATATCATTTAATTTATTTACCTAGCGCTCACCCAGTGTTACTGAATTTACTCAGGGCTCACCCAGTATTGGTATATTTACTTAGCGCTCATCCAGTATTGGCACATTTACCTAGCGCTCATCCAGTATTCCTAAATTTACTTAGCGCTCACCTAGTATTGGTTCATTTACTCAGCGCTCACCCAGTATTGGTTCATTTACTCAGCGCTCACCCAGTATTAGGACTTTTACTCAGCGCTCACCCAGGGTTGATGAATTTACTTAGCGCTCACCCAGTATTAGGACTTTTACTCAGCGCTCACCCAGTATTGGGACATTTACTTAGCGCACACCCAGTGTTCCTGAATTTACTCAGGGCTCACCCAGTATTGGTATATTTACTTAGCGCTCACCCAGTATTGGGACTTTTACTCGGCGCTCATCCAGTATTGGTACATTTACTTAGCGCTCACCCAGTATTGGTTCATTTACTCAGCGCTCACCCAGTATTGGTTCATTTACTCAGCGTTCATCCAGTATTTGGCACATTTACTTAGCGCTCACCCAGTGTTGATGAATTTACTTAGCGCTCATCCAGTATTCCTAAATTTACTTAGCGCTCACCCAGTATTGGTTCATTTACTCAGCGTCACCCAGTATTGGTTCATTTACTCAGCGCTCACCCAGCATTGGCACATTTACTTAGCGCTCACCCAGTGTTGGTGAATTTACTTAGCACTCACCCAGTATTGGTTCATTTACTCAGCGCTCACCCAGCATTGGGACTTTTACTCAGCGCTCACCCAGTATTGGGTCTTTCACTGAGCGATCATCCAGTATTGGCACATTTACTTAGCGCTCACCCAGTGTTGGTGAATTTACTTAGCACTCACCCAGGGTTGGTACATTTACCTAGCGCTCACCCAGTGTTCCTGAATTTACTCAGGGCTCACCCAGTATTGGTATATTTACTTAGCGCTCACCCAGTATCGGTTCATTTACTCAGCGCTCACCCAGTATTGGTATATTTACTTAGCGCTCACCCAGTATCGGTTCATTTACTCAGCGCTCCCCAGTATTGGGACTTTTACTCAGCGTTCATCCAGTATTGGTATATTTACTTAGCGCTCATCCAGTATTGGCACAATTACTTAGCGCTCACCCAGGGTTGGTGAATTTACTTAGCACTTATCCAGTATTCCGAAATTTACTTAGCGCTCACCCAGTATTGGTTCATTTACTCAGCGCTTACCCAGTATTGGGACTTTTACTCAGCGTTCATCCAGTATTGGGACATTTACTTAGCGCTCATCCAGGGTTGGTGAATTTACTTAGCGCTCATCCAGTATTCCTAAATTTACTTAGCGCTCACCCAGTATTGGTTCATTTACTCAGCGCTCACCCAGTATTGGGACATTTACTTAGCGCTCACCCAGTGTTGGTGAATTTACTTAGCGCTCACCCAGTGTTCCTGAATTTACTCAGGGCTCACCCAGTATTGGTATATTTACTTAGCGCTCACCCAGTATCGGTTCATTTACTCAGCGCTTACCCAGTATTGGGACTTTTACTCAGCGCTCATCCAGTATTGGCACATTTACTTAGCGCTCACCCAGTGTTGGTGAATTTACTTAGCGCTCATCCAGTTTTCCTAAATTTACTTAGCGCTCATCCAGGGTTGGTGAATTTACTTAGCGCTCACCCAGTATTGGTTCATTTTCTCAGCGCTCACCCAGTATTGGGACTTTTACTCAGCTCTCATCCAGTATTGGTTCATTTACTCAGCGCTTACCCAGTGTTGGTGAATTTACTTAGCGCTCATCCAGGGTTGGTGAATTTACTTAGCGCTCACCCAGTATTGGCACATTTACTTAGCGCTTACCCAGGGTTGGTGAATTTACTTAGCGCTCATCCAGCATTCCTAAATTTACTTAGCGCTCACCCATTATTGGTTCATTTACTCAGCGCTCACCCAGTATTGGTACATTTACCTAGCGCTCACCCAGTGTTCCTGAATTTACTCAGGGCTCACCCAGGGTTGGTGAATTTACTTAGCTCTCATCTAGTATTCCTAAATTTACTCAGCGTTCATCCAGTATTGGTACATTTACCTAGCGCTCACCCAGTGTTCCTGAATTTACTCAGGGCTCACCCAGTATTGGTATATTTACTTAGCGCTCACCCAGTATTCCTAAATTTGCTCAGGGTTTACCCAGTATTGGCACATTTACTTAGCGCTCATCCAGCATTCCTAAATTTACTTAGCGCTCACCCAGTATTGGTTCATTTACTCAGCGCTCACCCAGTATTGGTACATTTACCTAGCGCTCACCCAGTGTTCCTGAATTTACTCAGGGCTCACCCAGGGTTGGTGAATTTACTTAGCTCTCATCTAGTATTCCTAAATTTACTCAGCGTTCATCCAGTATTGGTACATTTACCTAGCGCTCACCCAGTGTTCCTGAATTTACTCAGGGCTCACCCAGTATTGGTATATTTACTTAGCGCTCACCCAGTATTCCTAAATTTGCTCAGGGTTTACCCAGTATTGGCACATTTACTTAGCGCTCATCCAGCATTCCTAAATTTACTTAGCGCTCACCCAGTATTGGTTCATTTACTCAGCGCTCACCCAGTATTGGTACATTTACCTAGCGCTCACCCAGTGTTCCTGAATTTACTCAGGGCTCACCCAGGGTTGGTGAATTTACTTAGCTCTCATCTAGTATTCCTAAATTTACTCAGCGTTCATCCAGTATTGGTATATTTACTTAGCGCTCACCCAGTATTCCTAAATTTACTCAGGGTTCACCCAGTATTGGCACATTTACTTAGCGCTCACCCAGTGTTGGTGAATTTACTTAGCGCTCACCCAGTGTTGGCGAATTTACTTAGCGCTCATCCAGTATTCCTAAATTTACTTAGCGCTCATCCAGTATTCCTAAATTTACTTAGCGCTCATCCAGGGTTGGTGAATTTACTTAGCGCTCACCCAGTATTCCTAAATTTACTTAGCGCTCACCCAGTGTTGTTGAATTTACTTAGCACTCACCCAGGGTTGGTGAATTTACTTAGCGCTCATCCAGTATTCCTAAATTTACTTAGCGCTCACCCAGTGTTGTTGAATTTACTTAGCACTCACCCAGGGTTGGTGAATTTACTTAGCGCTCATCCAGTATTCCCAAATTTACTTAGCGCTCACCCAGTATTGGTTCATTTACTCAGCGCTCACCCAGTATTGCTTTATTTACCTAGCGCTCACCCAGTATTGGTTCAATTACTCGGCGCTCACCCAGTATTCCTAAATTTACTCAGGGTTCACCCAGTATTGGCACATTTACTTAGCGCTCACCCAGTATTGGTGAATTTACTTAGCGCTCACCCAGTATTGATGAATTTACTTAGCTCTCACCAAGTATTGATGAATTTACTCAGCGCTCACCCAGTATTCTTCGAGCATTCATCCCGAGTTTGACCTGAAGAAGTACGCCACGAAGCGGGAGGTTGTGCACGCGATCGAGCAGATGAAGTTGATGGGAGGACCAACTTATACTGGACGAGCTCTCGATTTTATGCGGGAAAACGGATTCTCAAACGCCGCGGGAGGGCGCAGCGGCGCACCTAAGGTAAATACAGTGATAAAAATGGAAATATCAATTCAAACAGATCAAAACTATATTTTAAAAGAACTGGCTTTTTTTTTAAAAGGGTATACAAACAATGCGATTCTAAATATACTGAATACACAAATCAGCATAGACTTATCGACACAGAAAGAATTGAGCGAGCGCCCAATCATGCTTGAGGAAATTCTAGGGACAATTACCACTATGCCGAGGAATAAGTCCCCGGACCTTGATAGATTGCCGGTAGAATTGTCAAGCCCGTTGTCGTTATAAAAGTACACCGGGTGCTTGCGAAAGCTGTTACCAAAATCAGTCGGTTCAGGATTTTTATGCCGACAAAGTAAGGCTAGAAAAACAACTAGCCTGCGGTGAGGTTCGAACTAACGACCTCAGTCATTCCAACTACTAAGTTAATCTGGCAAAAATTGAGAAACAACAACAGCGTGGTTTGTAATTACAGCCTTCGCACGATTATCGTGATTAAGCTGATCTATTTCGGTAAACCCTTACAAAGGCACCCGGTGCATATATTAGTAATTTCTAATCAAGACAAGTACAGTTTACATGCTATCGGGTGTACTTCCAAACTTAATTTTGTTGAAATTTAACAAAGCGTTTGTCGTTAGTCAGTAGAATTTACAGGCTTATGATGGTAGTATATACACAAGTTGTACAATCAATGGTTGAGTTTTTATGCAAGAGTTTAATCCCTCCTGACCACTAGGTGCTGATCGTGCTCTCCGATGGAAGATCAGGAGACAGCATCGAGGAAGCGTCACAACGTCTCCATGACAACGGGATAAGGGTCTTCTCTATAGGTAAGTTGCTATACACAATGTTCCTATACACACAAACAAGCATTTTATAAACAAATTATATTGGAAAAATTAATAAAAAGTTTATAACTTTTTTACATTTAACCCTGTTTTTGTCTATTTTTACCCGTGTTTATCTATTTTAGCACATTTTACCAAGTAAAATGCCCTTTGATTGATGAGCCATGCTCCACCACTGATCTCGCCGAATTTAACGATCGGGCGAGGCAGTGTCGCAAAAAAGGGAAACTCTTCGTTTAAAAATACCAACTTTGAAAACTCGAATATATATATATATGCCCAGTATGACCTGAACCCTGTTGTCTCGTGGGTTGACAACTGTTTTAAAGTTAGGCAAAAAATTCCAAAACAAACTAGAAGCTTTTCCTATAATTTCGTTTTTATTTATCCGATGTTTCGATTGTCTTCTACCTTATTTGCCAATTAATTTTTTTGTCTATTTTAGTTCATTTTTATCCAGTGTTTTACCATTAATACACATATTTATTCTTTTCACTCTGTTTGCACTTATTTACCCCCGTTTTAATCCGATATTTCACTATTTTTTCAGGAGCCGGAAACACGTGGGTTTCAGCGATGCGCGTCATCGGTTCCCAACCGGAAGTGACGCACGTGCAGGAAGCGGCCAGTTATGACGCAATAAACAAGTTGAGAAGGGAGTTGGTGGGCGAGATTTGTCGCGAGACCAAAGCTGGTGAGATGAAAAAAATATGAAGGATAATTGATTTATTTATCTGTTACTAATATCCTGCTATAACTTTTTTTTCCTTTTTATTAAGTTTTTTTAAGAATCGCATTTTTGTAGTGGGTTCATGCGCTAGTCTGTCATAAAATAGGTTAAAATAATTTTAAAAAAGTTTGTTGATTTGTTTTGATGATGTTAGGCTGAAATTGGCTGGAATTTAAAAACAATTAAAACATTTTAAACCTAGGAAGATGTTCAATTGACCTTTCCAATTTACTTTGTTTGAATGTAAAAACATTTAGAGTTGTCAAAAAATGTGCCGCACTTCAAAAGACCTTGGCATGGCGTAAATAACAATGTTCAAAACCATTTAACAAAGGATAGAAGTTCAAATTGCTTTCTGCATGTAAGACTGAGTTAAAAATTAAGGGTCAAAGTTCCTCCTGTGGTCCCCAAACCATTGTTTTGAATTGTTCCATTGTTTTAACCATTGTTCGCTGCATTAAACCATTGTTCACACCATTGTTCCTTATTGTTCGTTGCATCCAGAATGCGCGAACACCGAGATGGATCTCATCTTCCTCGTGGATGGATCTTCTTCGATCGGATCCAACAACTTCGAGGTCACCAAGGAGTGGATGACGTCATTTGTACGTCAGTTCGAGATCGGGGAGTACAACACGAAGATCGGGGTGGTGAGTTGGTTTAAAGTTTATTTTGTAAAATAAAAAATACGTTGATTTTTTCTGTTTTTCATGAGCACTTAAGGATTTTAGAGTTGTGCTACTTTTTTAATAATAGTTATTTTCGAGTTTTGAGTTTTTATGGTAAATTTTTTTAAGTTGGGTTGGAGGATTTTATAAATCGAAAAAGTTTTAAAATTTCGTTTTGTAAAAGTTTAAAAATATTGCAATATTTTGGCAGATAAATAAATCCTTAACAAACGGATTTAATACCAGAAGTTAACAAATGGAATTTCTCATTAGTCATTACCAACAAAATAGAATTTCTTAATTTTTAAGAAGTCTTTTGATACTCAATAGCTCTAAATTTTAAAATAAAAATGTTTAAAACTACTCCCACCCCCACCCCACAGACCCAGTATTCTTCTCAAGTTCGTCAAGAAATCGCGATTGGAGATTACGACGGTAAGGACCAGCTAATCGATGCTATAACACGGATCAGGTTCGCCACTGGACGCACTAACACCGGGTCCGCCCTAAACTACATCAGAAACATCGGCTTCTCGCCTCAGCATGGAGCGAGGAGGGGCGTACCAAAAGTAAGTTGTAAACCCAACGAGGGGCGTATCAAAAGTAAGTGTGTAAAGGTAGTTTAAGGGCGTGTCAAAAGTAATGTGTAGGGTAGTAGAGGGGCCAAAGTAAGTGTATAAGCTAGTAGAGGGGCGTGTCAAAAGTAAGTTTAAAGATGGGCGTGCTAAAAGGAAGTGTTTGAGGTAATTGAAGTAAAAAGTTATCTTTAAAAACTATAGAGAGGCGTAGCAAAAGTAGTTTTTTTGAATAAAGACGTGTACAAAGAACTTAGTATTTGGCTTCAAGGGGCGTAACAAAAGTAACGTTGAAAACCTAGAAAACGAAATTCATTACCAAGCGCGTAGTGTATCTAAATAACTATTATGGTAGCAAGGGTTGGCTACAAAAAAAAGTACCATGGCTACAAAAGTGGTTATAAGAAAAAAAAATCTATGAAATAGAAGCTGTGGATCTGGCAACCGTAGGTTTATTTGATAAATCTTTTTTTTTTTCAGGTTTTGATTGTTTTCACCGACGGAGATGCGAATGATCCAGTGAGAGAAGCTCTCGACAATTTGAGGAGAAATGGTAGGTTGCCACATCTAGTGGTATTGTAACTAAAAAAGGGGGACATAAATCAAAGACTGTTGAGAATATAATAAACAACTTCTTTAAAAACTTTAGTGTTTGTTTTAAGTCTTGGAACCCCATAAAAAAGTCAACAATAAACTCTTTTTACTAGAACAATGTCAACCTTTTTTTCGGGCCACACAAATATCTAAAGTATAACGTCGAAACTCTGGCGGCCAAATTCTCTTGAACTTTTGGTAAGAGAACAAAACTAAAGAAAGGGAACAAAACCTTTTCTTCAAGTATGAGAGAAATCTTTCTCATAATCAATCCCAATAAATCTAACCATGTGAAGTATAGGGCAGCCGGCGACCCAACCAAATCAAACGACGACGCAATTTGGGGATACCCTTATTGAAACATATCTTACAACAATAAACCATTTCGTAGTATAATGTTCAAGCAATTGTAGACATTCGTGCGTATTTATTTCCAGGTGTCGAGGTTTATGTGATTGGTGTTGGGCGAGCGAACATGGGCGAACTGAGCGCTGATATGGCCACAGAGTCACCGAACACTTACCACGTGAACAACTACAACGCTATAAAGACTATTCAGAGCCGGTTGCTGAGGAATGTGTGCGAAAGAGTTGAACCAGGTAAGTGTAGTGATGATTGACAGCTTTTTGAAGACTGGCATTTTAAGTTTTTACACTGTATGTGTAATAATTCCTTAAAAAGCGTATTTTAGGAAAGTGTAATGATTTATACTTGTTTGTAACATTGATGAAGTGGTACCAGCTGGTAAACGATGAACTTAAAAAGTGTGTTCATACTAAGTTTGGGTACATTGCATAGCGCAATGGTATGAAAATATCAACCATTCGATTAATTCTTTTAGAAAATGACCCCTTAAAATAGAATATGAGTAAGTTTAAAACTCTATATTGTCAAAGACGATTTTTTAGAATCACTGACAAATTGAGTGATTTTTTCCAGATTGTGCGACCACAATGACAGACCTTATGTTTATGGTGGATGGTTCAACTTCAGTCGGTTTGGAAAACTGGGAAACCGTGAAGTCGTTCATGACCAACATGACTGAAAAGTGAGTGAAAAGTAACATAATAATGAAATGTTGTAAAAAAAACAGCTTTTGTCATATGTAGTGCAATGAAAGATGGCTAACTAAAAACATAAAATCGTTTTGTACAAAATATTTGTTTGAAATCTGTAACATAGATTTCATGGCAAAACCGTATACTGGTTGGTTGGTTACTGTTAAAAAAAGGTTTTCAACAAACGTCGTCATTCTGATATTTAAAATAGGTTCTTCTGGCATATATTTCTTCAACCAACGTTTCGGCTTACTATCCGGCAAGCCTTCGTCAGGGACTGACACACATAGCCAACATGACGCAAAATAAAATGACACAAAGAAAAAAGGAGATAAAAATGTGCGTGACACGTACAAACTACACAGCGATAAAACAACATTCAAAATAAACGTTGGTTGAAAAAATATAGGCCAGACGAACCTATTTTAAACATACTATGCCTGGTAGCAACAGCATATTTATTGTCGTCATTCTAAGTGGTTGTGTCACGATTGGTAGTGCAACTGTGTACATTATTTTGTGAATTTATTCATAAAATACCAAGTATCGGTCACCCTTACTTGTTGCCCCCTATTTGTTACCCACACAGCCCCCAAATTACCCCTTTCACCCCCAGGTTCCCGATCGGCCCCAACGAAGTCCGGGTCGGGGTCCTTCAATATTCCACCTGGCCAAGGTCGGACATTCCCCTGGGGAACCACCAGAGTAAGGAAGGGCTCCACAAAGCAATCAGGGGAATGGAATGGCAGCTTGGGGACACATACACCGCTAAAGCGCTCAGGTTGGTGAAACTAAGTGTTTTAGCATTACTTTTTGCTAGCTTCTGGCATGTTTTTGATCCTACACCTCTAAAGCTCTTTGGTTTATGTAACTAAGGGTTTTAGCATCACTTTTTGCTAGCTTCTGGCAGATTTTTGATTTTTTTATCCTACTATGTTAAAAGCCTTAGGTTGGTGAAAAACTGAGGGTTGTTTAACGTTGTGTATCACTTCTTTACAGCTTCTAGTAGGTTTTAATGTTAATTTTTTCCAGTGTACAATATTAAGTTATTTCTACACCGCCAAAGCTTTCGGCTTGGACAATAACTAAGGGTTTTAGCATCACTTTTTCCTAGCTTCTGGCAGGTTTCTTATGTTAAATTCTTGCTTTTATACACTGTATTATTGCTAACTTTTTGCTCCTGGAACTGGTACGTTACTCGCTGTAAATAACACGAACACCGCTAAATCCCTCAGGTTGTTGGGCCTGTGCTTCTTTTTTAACAGTTTTATAGAGATAATTTTAATAATATAAAAAAAAATCCCTCTTAGGGCATAATGACTGGTGCATAATGATAGCATAATGATAGCATAATGACTTTTGTGAAGTTTTCGAATCAATCTTAAGTTAGTGGTTGGAGTTTATAGTTAAACAAATGAAAAAATATCATACTTGTGTATAGGCTTTGAAACTACAACTTGCAGCCATTATCGTAGGATTTACTCAAACTATAGCTACAAAAAAATACTTGTTTCATACGATAAAACTGACAATAAATTCATTCAAATAATATTTTTAGCAGAAATTGGCGTAACTGCAGTATTCGGATTTAAATAAAGTCGTTTTAGATTTTAACCTTTTTGTGGTTCTTATAGATTTAACCTTTTCAGGTCAAGGTTTAGTTTCTGGCATCACACATATTGTGTACCATTAATTTCTTGTGTAATTGTGCACATTTCTGTTGTAGATTCGTGTCTCGAAGCTACGGCCAGGTAGCAGCCAGGATGGATCAAGACGCAACTAAGCTACTTATCGTTATAACCGATGGTCAACCACAAGATATTGACCAAGTTGCAGAGGTAAGAGCGCTTGAAAAAGTAGACAAAATATATTAACAGTTGGCGTAAATGTCGCTTTTTAATGGAACGACATTTTGCTGAAAGTAGGAAAACCTATATGAGCTTTGGGTAAAGTTTTGGTAGTTTTTCACATCCTTCACATTTTACCTTGATCGTTTTATTTAGAAGAAGTCCGCAATTTCGTTTTATTGAAACTGTCCCCAGTCATTTTACCATGCTTCCCTTGTCCCCCAGCATTCCATAATTTACCTATTTTATCTTGCTACTTTTAGAGATGTTTAAAGACAGTCTGCAATTTCCAATTTTATCTTGTTCTTTGTTAAAACTGCCCCGGTCACATTTTGCGCTGCATAATTTATTCCTGAGCATTCTGCAAATTTCATTTTTATAATACTATGCAATTTACACATAATACCATGTTGCAAACAAAAAATAAAACAAGAACAAAATACACAAGACAATGAGTTTACGTTGCCTAAGTTTTTCCGGGCATTCTTCAATTTCTCGTGTTTATTCATCTTCAAGTGGTCCGTAATTTGTTTTCAACCTTGCTTATTTTTCCTCCAGGCTGTCCGCAACCTCCACTCCCAGGGATGGAGGATCTTTGCGATCGGGATCGGGCAAGTTTCTTTATCGGAGCTTGGAGTCCTCGCATCCAACCCCGACTTTGACCACGTTTTCTACGCCAGTGAGTTGGTCATTTTACGATTACTTAGTGGCTTTGTGTCGCTGTATTGTTGTCTATGTTTGACCTAAAAAGTTGTATTTATGCAGAGAAAAAACACCGACTTTTCAAAATAACTAATTTTGTTTGCTGTCCTATTAGTTTCATTTGCTGGAAGAGCGATTTTAATAAAAATGCACAACTGGCTTCCTTAACGATTTCTTCTTTTTTATTTCTCCTTGGTTCCAATTTTTACCTGTCCCTCAAATGATTATTAGTCATAAACTCATAACAGTCTTAAATGAACCGACACAAAAATCCTAACGTTTATGATTCTGTAAAAATATTAAAGCCCATATAGAAGTTCACAAAATGCTATCTACTTGTGCATTGGCTTTGATTTTCATTCTACGTCTAACGACAACCTTCGTACACTATCCTCCAAGGTTTTCACGTTTCATTTTGTCATCTGAAACCGTTTTTTCTTTTTTCTTCCCAAGACGACTTCGCATCAACGCGAAAGTTCCAGGGCCGACTCACGCGTCTCATCTGCGGGGATTCGAGCCCCGAAATCACGCCAAGCGTCGCCCCGCCAACCCGAGGTCTCAGCAACTTAGCAGCGAGGAGGTTACCGTCGCCCAAGCGCACCAGACCTGTCAATCAACGGAGGCCGCAGTCGCCAAAACAGAGAAACCAAGGTAATTAACACAAGACAACATATAAACTGTCTTTATGCAGTGCCACCTGATTCCTCTATAACAGGGGTTCTTAAACTGGGGTTCATGTACCCCTTGGGGGTCCGTGAACTAGTTTTAGGGGGTCCATAAAGGCCTAATGAAAATATTAGTGTATATTTGCGAAGTAATCAATTTTTAAAATAACTTTAATTGAAATTAAAACGGTTTTGCACTGAATGTTGACTCCATTACACTTTCACATTTATTTGAACTGAAATCGGCAGAATTCTGAAGTATATTTGTTTTGTGACGTCAAGTTTTTTACATCATTTTTGAAAACTCGCGCCTACCGTGGTTCACGCGAAGTAAATATTTAGAGAGTCCGCGGTAAAAAAAGTTTAAGAACCCCTGCTCTATAAACTGTTGCTACCGGGCACAGGTAATTGTAATTGCCAACCAACTTTCGGCAACCTATCCAAGTCTCCTTCTTCAGGGTAAGTGACAGCAAGCCGTATCACAACATTATTTCTTATCGTGTTGCTTCTCGCGTTTTTCTTCTTTTTTTTTCATTCAATGTACTTCAACGTCATTCACCCTAAAGAAGGTAATTTTAATAGGTTACTGAAACGTTGATTATCAATTACAAGACAACATGTTTGAAAGGTTGTAGGTTGTAAGTTCGAATCCAGCTTCTGTATCACCCTAAGGATGTTACGAATTATCACCGATCAATTATTTACAAGCTCCAAAAATAAGTAAATTGGGAAACAAGTACACTGAAAGCCATTACATACTCACCGAATTTGTCGATCAATGAAGCAAGCAAGACAGGCTAGAAACACAACTAGCCTGCAGCGAGGTTCGAACTCACGACCTCCGGTCAAGCCGAGACCGTCGCTCTATCAACTGACCTATGCAGGCTCAGGGAGGAGCGAGTCGAGAAACAACCATGCGCCAATGCTTACTCAATCTGTTAGTACAAGCACAGATTATACGTAAGCCGTAATCGTTGTTCAAAAAGCAACTTCAGAAGGGCTAGATCTCAGTTGTTAACAAACATATGTGTAACATATGTTTCATTGGATTGGTAAACAATTGTCAATTTGAATGTAGCTCCACTATATAATTTTTGACTTAAGTCACTGTTTTTAAATGATTTTTCTTGACTTGGATAAGTCTTATGGATTAGTGAATTTACCTTTTTAAATAAAATTGGGTTATTTATCTCAATTTTGCAATAAAACAGTTTAGTTTTACATCTTTCAGTTTTGGTAATTTTATTAGTTTAACGTTTTATTTTTATGTCAAAGACCTGACTTGGAGTTGACTTGACTTTACTGGAACTTGACTTGTTATTTTTTGCAAATACCTTAACTTGAACTAAGCCCATACTTTCAGTTTGTGAACATTTCGAAAAAAGCGTCAATTATTAGTTTATGACGTCAAATATTAACGTCAAATAGACGTCATCTCTAAAATTTTATGCCACCTAGCCCACAAAACCCTGATTTTTAGGGGTGTTCAAAAATGTTTTTCGGCTTTAAATCGGGGCTATTATGTTTTTTCACAGGTCGCAACGGTCGGTACTCCCCCGCTCTAATTACCCCCCCAATCGCGACCCCCCAGCGAAGACCCCCAGCCGGGCTCACAGCATCCACACTGCGCACTCCCCCGAAACAACTCAGTGAGTATTTGTTCGACCGGGTAGCGAGTGTCACGTAATATTACTCGCTTAACTTCTGTCATGACTTTTTCTAAATACGTGATTTATCAAAGAAAACAGACTTTTAACTTTTTGTAAGTTATTTGGAAGCAAGATCCAAAACGAACCACAGAGGTAAAAAGATCTAAATTCAACTTTATTCAAACAGCTGCTTCGGATCTTTTTATTTTAAACCTTTGTGGTTATTTTATATCTTATAACATGACCAAAAGATCTTGCAGTGTTGATAGAGGCTTAAATCCGAATACAAAACAATAATAATAATACTATTGTTATTATTTTAACAACCCAAAGCTTGCAAGAACCAAAGTACTTGAGTAAGTGTTGTCGCGCATCTAGTGAGGACAACAATAAAATTGCAGCCTGAGTTAAGTTATGTAGTCTGCATTAAATCGTTTCTTTATAAATATTTTTCTGTTTCAGAACTTCCTAACGGTTCCACATCGGGGGGATGTCCCGCTTTTCGAAGACACGGAAAGAAATCCACAGGTGACGTCATTAATGATCGAGTATATAATTTCTAAATACATTAATTAAGCTTCATATAAAATCTATTGGTGTGTGGTGGCTCAAACCTGTGGCGACTCGATAGCTACAGCGAACTAAAACGATGACGTCACAATATTTTAGGTTTTTTTTTTCCCCAATCAAAGGCCCTGGGGGTGCATACTCATTAATCCCTTAATACGCCCTATACGAAAATCTGACAGTTCTACGATGTATACTTAAAGTTCCGGACAGAAATCGTTCTGAAACATAACAAAGCAAAGCAAAATCAATTTGCGAAAAAAAAGGCCCAATGTAATTTATTTAACTTAGATAAAAATTTTATTTAAAAAGATTTTTCTTAGTTTGCTGTTTACCACCAATCTGAGCATATTTCTAAAATGTTATATTCAGTGTTTCGGCCAAATGCCACATTTTAAAATAAAGAATACCATCTCTTCCAAGTGATGCTTGAATTGCTTCTCAGTCACATTAACTAAAGATGATACAAGTTCGTATCGAAACGTCTTAATCAAGATGCTGTCGATCTACTCGACCTTTTTTGCTTTGCAATTTATTATCAAGAATATATTTAAACAATTATTTATTTTTTTTAACTTTGATTTAACCAGGTGCTTTTTTATTAAAGTTCTTTTAAATATTGCTTTCCTAATTGTTAAATTTACTGTAAAGTCAAAAAGTTAAAGTTAACTTTAAAGGTGCAATTTTTTCTCCAGCGCTTTCCCAAATTTTGGACTTGCAACTTTTTGGTATTTAAATGAAACACTTGCGGTCTGTTAAAGCGCTCACCCAAACCAAACCTTAAATAAACCCTGCTTATACCCCTTCCCATTTACCCAGTTTGGTCGTCGGCTGTAGTAGTTCACATCTTTAAATTTATTGCGATTGGTTTTGAACCAAATTTCTCCCAAATTTATGACTTTGGGGAGAAATAAGAAGACTATAATTAAATTTATTTAATCTGCTAATATCTTGTGTGTTTATTATAGCCACTCACTGACGCCGTAAGTATTAATATTTTCACCCACAGGGTCCGACCTCCTCAACGCCGCCGACAGTCGCCCCTCCCGTAGGGGTCCCCACCCCAGGGCCCCAGGTTCACCCAAGAAACGAAGGGGAACCACCGAAAACGTAAAATCTTTCCGGATCCAAGATGGCGTCACCTCAGAGATGAGATTAAGGTTTTAAATTTTTCTGTGCTAGATTCCGTGCTTTTGTTTCAAAATGTCCGATAATATCGGATCGGTAACCGATACATGACATTTTTATTCCGATTTTTTTTTTAATTGATTTTGTTTTTATTTTTTATTTTTTTCAATTTTTTTTTTTAAATATTTTGTATAACCGATATTTGTCATTTTTATTTCGATACCGATGCTGCAATGCGATTCGATACCAAATGACGTCATTACTAGGGATGTCCGATACATCAGATCGGATCGCGATACGTTTTGTCCAAAATATCGGATATCGGAATAAAATGTCAAGATATTGAGATTTTAAACTTGTAGATCAGTGGTTCTTAACCTTTGGTAACCTGCCGAACCCCTTTGTTAATCTGCAAGCGTTCGTCGAATCCCAGTTTTTTGCTCAGTATTCGTTTTTTCCTCCTAGCAGCTGCAACTGGGCATATTCAAATTATAAAATTGCATTTATACAGGTTAAATTGAAACTTTCAATTTATAACGTTACATGACACCCTGGAAAATAAAAGAGATTCCAATTTCGCTTGAAATAACAGCATTTATGTTTCAGAGGACGTTCTCGCCGAACCCTTAAAACAGCTTCGTCGAGGTCCAAGGGTTCAATCGAACCCTGGTTAAGAACCACTGTACTAGAGGCTGTGCTTTTAATTAAATATGTCCGATAATATCGGATCGCAGCCGATGCCCGATACTTTTTTATTTCGATACATATGCACGATATTCTGGACGAAATATATCGCGTTTTTTATTTTAAAATGCTGTGCTTTTGTTCGAAATTGCCCGATAATATCGGATCGGAGCCGATACTCTATACTAGGGCTGTCCGATACATTTTTATACGATATAGTTGCCCGATATTTTGGAGACGACAAGTATCGCGATTCGATCCGATATCAATGACGTCATTATTATGCGAACAAGCGAAACAGGGCAAATTAATCTTGCAGAAACAATAAAGCTATTACTTCCTAAGGTCACGTTTTGAACTTGTCGAACACCTCTTTGAACATTTTTATTAGGTTTGGGCAAGTTATTCAAAACGTTTAAACTGCTTCCTACTTCTGTAAAAAAAATACAATATCCATTCATTATCATAAGATTTATTCGAAACGTTTACAAAATGTTTGATACTCATTCTACGTCTTACTACAACCTCAAACCATTATCTTAAGATTTATTTTAAACTCCACAAAATGCTACCTATACTTCTGTATAAGCTTTCACATTTTTAATATGTCTAAGTACAACCTCCAACCATTTTGCCCCCAGTGGTTGCAATATTAAAGTTTGATCACTGTCAATAGAACTTTAGTTTTAAAACTACAGCAAAACGTTAACAGTTCTACCTTCTAATGCAGCCAAGTGCTCAATGGCGGCCTCCCGTCTGAGTTCTCACTGATTTGTGTGTTTCGAATGCACGGGAGAACCATTAAGCAGGACTGGACTCTACTGGAAGTTGCCTCAAGCACAAAAACTCATTTCTCCGTCGCTTTCAACGTAAGTTTCTTTAAGATTAAGTAAGAGTTTTTACTTATCAAGTAAGTGTAAAGCAATAGGATGGTTTAGAGTTAAATAGGAGAAACAACATTTAAAGTAAATCTACAAAACTTTTGTAGATCTTTAATATTTAAGGTGAAATAGTTTAAAAGATATGCCTAAACCGAGTTTTGAACGGGCTTTGATTTTTATAACACTGAAAAGAACTTAATTGCGATAAAAAGTTCAGGGTTTTAAAAACGTGATTGTAGCAGATTGACTCTAGTAATAAATTAAATAGATCCCGTAATATTTCAGCTCTGTTTGTCTTTACTTGGTTCTAACATCCTGTAAAATGCAAAAATGTTTTCGGCAAATATTGGGGTTCAAATATTTTTTTCCTGTACTTATGAGTTCTCACAGCGAACTGTTTCTACATGATGTTAAAAATGAATGAAGAGTTATAAAAATGAATGAAAGAGTTTTAAAACGTTCAAAATGCTACCCACTTCTGCATGAGATTTGTCATCCATTCTACGTCTAACTAAAACACCAAACCATTATCTTAAGATTCATTCGAAAAGAGATTCTCCTGCAGTAAATTTCTTGCTACATTCTTTATTAATTCCCCAAACTGAAACCATGCATAGAACCTTTCAAACTGTTCCATTACGTCACTACTTATGACGTATGTTGTCCTAGGGAGCCAGCAGGTCGTTGTTGGTGACCCGCTCATCCGATACTCCCCGCTCATCCACCCAAACCTCCACTCTCCGAGGCCCTCTAGTGACAAGACTCTTCGATCGAGGATTTCACAAACTGGAGCTCATAGCGGAAGGAGAGGCGGTAAGTGACGTCATGTATGACGTATTTAGGGTGTAATATGACGTGTCGGCAAAGCACTTTGTGTTCCTTCCAATTTTGTTTTTTTGCTGTTTTGGGGTTTGAGTTTATTGAGCTGGAGTAACTAAGTATAGTTTTAATTTTTTGAATATTACTGTCATTGAAATTGCTGAAAAGTAAATTAAAATGTCATTCTCACTAAAATTTTAAATTTAAACATTTTTAAACTAAAATCTAACAAGGATATAAAGTAATTACCCGAGGTCGTGAGTTAGAATCTAACTCAGGCTTGTCGTTTTTCTAGTTTTATTTCTAATTGGGTGGGTACGTTATGCTTTTATTCCAAGAAAACAAAATGAGTTTGTCAGGTTTAAAGCTGAGAATCACTGTATCGAGTAATGTTTCTTGTAAATGTAACCTTTAGATCAGGGTTTCCCAAACTTTTTTGGACCACGGACCACTATTTGTGAACCTGTTTTTTCGCGGACCGCAAAACAATTAAAGTTAAGTTACTGAACTAATCCAATGCCAGTGTAATTACCTACACAATTGAATTATCCTATAACTTCATTTAGTTTCTCGCCTCACAACAAACTTTTTACTCACTGACTTCGCGCAACAAGAAAGATTTGCGATACTAGATAGCAAAAGCTTTTAAAATCATTAAGTTGTGAATAACAGCGGCTAATATCTTGGAAAGGGTACGTACTGTACAACGTATATGTTACTTTTTAATTTATTGTTATATCGCCACAGACCACCTGTGCAGTCGTCGCGGACCACAGTTTTGGAAACCCTGCTTTAGATTACAACTTAACATTTTGCCGCCGTTTGATTTGGTTGGGTCGCCGACTGCAGTAGTTCACTTGGTTGGACATTTTGAGATTGATCAAGAGCAAGTTTTATATAATATTTGAGAAAACTATGAAAGCAATAAGAAGACGCGCCACTTATTGATTAAATTCAAACTGTAGTGCTAATGTCCCATGTTTTGTTCACTTTAAGCAAAAAGTTTAATGAAGATAATCGGTTGGTCAGGATTTTTCTGCAATTAATTCCTACGTTTAGTGTCAGAGTCGCCGCAAAAAAATGGTCCAAGAAACACTTTTATTGTGTAACTTATGCCTGTATGACGTCACAGGTAACGGTCATGGTCGACTGCATGCAAGTTCCCACCCAGCTTAAGTTCAGTCACGTGAGTAGCGACTACTCGGGCGCAGTGATGCGTATCCTCCCACAAAGCAACGGCACGGCGCTGGTCGACATCCAGGACCTGTCAATCAAATGCGAGGGCGGCGCGATAGAGGATTGCTGCGAGATTCCAGGACTTACGGTTGGTTGTTGTGTTTATATGATTATTTCCTTGCTTTTTTCTTTTTTTGCAAATTCAAACTCATATATTACTAAAATAGAAAGGGTCGGTCTCTTTGTATAACCACTTGTGGTGTAATCCTGGTCCTTCCCCAAATCCGGTAACGTTATTTACTTTTCAGTTATGAATTGCGTTAAGCGTGGATGGGGAGAAAAAATATAATTCGAAAAAATAAAACTTGAATCTTGGTGATTTACATTGGAACGGCAACACAAGAATAGAGATTTTAACATGCTGGATCGAATCCATGAAAAATTATAAATTTAGAATAGGTTATTAACATACAACACATATCTGCATGTTGTCTACTATTTTCCATAATGGAAAACAAACTTACATTGGGATAATAAAAACTCCTACATAACACTATATGTAATTATGTATATATGTTTAATTGTTTATATAACCTAACGTACCACCGCAAGAATCTTTTAACGCTCAGAGAACAAACATTCGAACAGTTTGAAAATATTTCAGTAAGAAAAACTGACGCTGGATATTTGTTGCAAAGCATTAATTCTATTAATCCAGCATATTTTTGTTTCTACGTCACAGTGCTCGTCGCGGTCCAGCGCTGGCCGGCTTATGACGTCACAATCGGCTTCTGCGATGACGTCATGTGGATGTATGCCGGATGACAAAAGCCCACAGGTGGGGGCTGCCAGTGTGACGTAATAATGGCATGTGTGGCTTGGAGTAAATTTGAATTTTGTTTAGGAAAAGCAAAATAAAACCAACCATGGCTTTGTTGCGGATTAAGACATTTCAAAAAACACTGATATGTGATAAAATAATGTCTGCAGCAACTTCTTGGAATATTTCTAACTTTATTTGTTGTTACGTCAGGTTCGTAAGGCGGAACTTGAGCAAATGACTTCCCTTGCAACGAGCATAGCAACGCGGATTGTGGAGGGTAAGAAGTTCCGATAATTTGTATTTTGCTTTCGACCAAGATTTCAATCGCTGCGTTAATTGTTCCAGCATGACTGAAATTCCTATTTTAATTTCACATCGGTTCGGGGCCAACACTATTCCAGCAACGCGGGTCCAAGGTTTTTGTTTGGGGGCAATTTTTTTGGCCGTCAATTTTTAACGTGAGGTCTTAAAGAAGTAACAAAAGCTACATTCCCAAGATGTTATCGATTTGCGCAAATCGACAAAAAACGCCTTTATATTGTTTAAGTTGCAAAAACTTTCAGTTTCGAGGGTGCGATTGGACGCACCACGCATTTTATCAAAATGGGCTAAGACATTCTAAAAAGTTTGGCATTTGCCTAGTTAGCAAAGTAGACCTATAGCAGGGGATTAGATATATTGGTTATCCTGCTGGTTTGAAATGTTAACTCTGCGCTTGATGAATACTTAATTGCTGTTTATGGATGCATCCCTGTATAGAAAAATTCTCCAAGTTAATCTCTTCCCTGGGGCTTACTGCACAAGATTTACTGAATCACGACGATGTTCGTCGGAGCATTCAAGCCTTACAGAGGAGGTCGTCTGGTCACAGGAGAAGGAATTAGATGCACAATTAATCTCTGCTGATTGTTTTGTAGATTATTAACAACTGTCTGAGTTTAACATTGACTGACGCGTATAGTAGTCAACTGTGCTTTATTTAGCACATGAGACCTAACAATAACACTTTTAACCCTGAATGTGCGATTTTTCGCTTTTATGCTATGTAATAAAGTTAATGAACATACTATATTTAATTAACCATTCATTTATTGTGTTGAAATGTGAATCTTTTGTAAATATGTAAATTTTACTTTCTGTGTGCTTCATTGTACTTTGATAGAATTTTTCTTCAGCATTTTGCGATTAAAAATCGACTGAGAAAAAGTTGCAATGTTTTTTTTTTAATGTTAAGCAAGTGAATTGTAAAACATTACAGATTATAGAAAAGTGGTGGACATTCTCAAACAGTCTTTGTAAGGCTTAATAAGGCACGGTTGTGTGGAAGCTTGTCGAGATTTCAATACAATTTGTCTTTATATAGTGCCACGTGATTACCCTATTCTCCAGAAAATTGTCAGAACGAATTTCAGGAGAACACTAACAATTAAAAAAATTGCATTAAGGTTTTATTTCACAAAAATGACTTGACTTAAGTCTTTTGGACAAATGACTTATGTTGAAATCAAGTGTTTTCACTAAGCTATTTGCCCCAGAAATGGATTATTTATCTTATGCCTTGCACACAAAACAGTTTGCTTGTGTAGCGACACGTCACCACATTGTTATTTATCACAGAGATTTTTTGTTTTATCGCTGTATCACCGTTTTAATATTTCGTCATGGAAATTTTTCTGTAAAAAACATCAATTGCCGATCTAGCAAGATTTTGCAAAGACACCATTTTTCACTGAGTCAGGCTTCGCCGGCTCATACTACATCCGTTTTAATGTTAACGCGTGTTTTGAAATTCGTAATATCGTCAACAATTCGGTATTTTTAGAATCGAATATGCGTTTGGCCCGTTACGTGGCTTTGTCGATGGAAGGGCTGTTGTTTTGGCCATATTGGGACAAAAATGTTATTTCCGTGTATAAGAGAGTCGAGAGAAAAAGCTTAGCTGGAACCGCCCAACTATCACGTGACGCCTACGTATTATAATGTAACAAATAACTATTTCATTGAGTATGTACGTCTTGCCTTCCTTTATACAGATCTCTTGTAACGCCTTTATAAGCTTGCGTTATAAGACTCTTTATCATTAGTATTGTGAATCATTAACATTATGATTATTATGAAGATCCGTATCGAATAAAGTGTTGTCTGTTACTCAAGGAACCAATTGAAGTGCTCGTATGTTAGAAGCAGTCGACAATGAACAATTCTATTTAAATCAGTATCTACATTGTAGTCGTAAGATTGATACATCGAGGCACAAAAGGCAATTAAATGAGTACTCATTATCAACTACATCTACACTTGTTTTATGTTGTTTTTTTAATTAAGTTTCTGCTCATAATCAGGCGAGTTTAACAATTTGGATAGTTTAACGCAGGAAGTCGAACCGGAACTTTATGAACCGGTTTTGGGTCAATTTTTTTCGAACCGTAACCGAACCTGAACCGGTTTATAAGATTTTAAGGAGCCGAACCGGAATTGAACCGGATTCCGAAAAAATCCTTGAACCCGAACCTGAACCGGAAAAGTCAAACGGTTCGACTCCCTGGTTTAACGTTTAGTTTTTATGACAAAGACTGGACTTTAAATTGTCTTGTTGTAATTATGACTGGACTGCGACTTGTTTTGTTATTTGCCCAAAATGACTTAAATTTAGACTTCAGTTCTTTCAAAAATGACTTTATTGGAACCTTCATCATTTCAAAATGTCTTGTCCCTGGCTTGTTTATTTTCTCTTTGTCTTCTTCGTACTAATATAACGACATGATACTTTTCTTCTTTTTTGTTGTTTTGAGTTATTTTATACTTTAGCGACATATTGATTTAAAACCGCTCAATTTTCCGATTGAGAGAAAAGTTTCTCGATTGAAACTGCCGTAGGGCCACTGACGCGTGACGATGTAAACAGCTAAACATGTGACGTCATGTTGGTTTGTAGATTCTTGCTCCTGAATTGCAAATGGCGCAGACAAATGGAAAATTACTATTGATGCATTACCTGGTGATATTGACACGTGTTTTTTGATTTGGGCGATGGGTTGATATATAAAGATTTTATTGCATGGTTTTAAATTAGTTATGCTTAAACTGTGTGCATGGAGAGATCGTTAAAATTTCGTAATTTAGAAAACAACTTTTTCGTATTACATATAATCATGCAGCCAAACATGTGTGACTATGTGCAAGGTAGCCATTTGATAACTACTAATGAGTTTATGGTATTTATATTTTGCTTTGCCTGTAGTAATTGTTAAGTTTTGTATATAAAAGTGTATAAGGCTTTTGTAATAATAATCCTCGAAGTTCAGCATTTTTTTTCAGTTTAATTTTCAAAAAATGGTTATTTGATCACAATTATTGAAGGCAGATAATTTGAATAGCTTACAGATTTAGCTATAGGGTCTTTTTTCGATAAATCTTCAGTTTGTTGATTTTGAAAAAGAGTGACCCAAATAAATGATAAAAGATTCATTATTTTATTTGCATACGTTTCGGCTAGGGTTCCTCCCTAGGAATGTTTCGACGGGAAATTCCCGGGATTTCCCGCGAAACAACAATCCCGAATCCCGGGAATTTTTTTTTTATAATCCCGGGTATTCGGCAATATTGCAAACCTTTGAAAAAATTGTCTTTTTGACTAATATAAAGAAAAAATAGGGCGCTCCTTCACTTCTGCACGTAGAAAGTTATGCAAAAAAGCGGTCTGCAAATTCCGCATACCATAACGTACATTATTTGGGTTGGGGTGCGGATTCGCGTTTGAATGGGGGTGGGTCAGGTGTTATTAATAATAAATATAATAACACTTGACCCGCCTTCACCCAAACGCTCCCAAATATTGTGCGTTATGGTATGCGGTATTTTTTTTTTTTTTACATAAATTTATACGTGCAGAAGTGAAGGAGCGCCAAAAATTGTACTGCATGCGCTGTTTTTAAATTAAAACTAAGAAGGGTCCTGACTTTAATACGAGAAGGTCTTGTAAGATGGCAGAAGCAATACTACAGAACATAAATGAGCTTAATTAAATGTTTGAAGCTAATATAAAATAATTTCAACCGTCATAATGACGCAATTTTAGGTATAATTTTTTCATCGGGATTCCCGGGAAGTTTCATTTTTCAATCCCGATTCCCGGGAGTGAAAAAATCCGGGGAAAAGAGGAACCCTAATTTCGGCAAGTGCTTATACCGCATTAAAGATGGCATAAGCACTTGCCGCAACGTGGCCACTCTTTCTACTGAAGATTATGAACAGATCGGTGTTTAGTGTTCCTTCAGTTTGTTGTTTTTTGAAAACTTGACAAAAAGTTGTTTAAACTTGTTTGCAAATTGAAACTGATTCACGCAAATGTTTTTTCAGAATTTTTCTAACTACCTTTAAAATAAAACATTTTTAATCATGTCAAGAAATTCACCAACTTGTTGTTGCTGTGGAATAAAAACTGGGACAAAAGTCTTGGCAGCTTTCTTTGTGGTGAGTTTAATTGTTTGTAAAAATGTTTTGTAACCACATTTTGTGATTGTATTAATTAATTATCTTTGTTTTAACAGTTATTAGAAAAATAAGCACTTGAATCCTACCCTTTTTTATGGAAGAAATAGATATTTAGGAATAAATATAATATTAATTTTAACCTACCCCAATAACTGAAACAATGTGCAGCCCTAAAAAAAATATTTTATGTCCTCCCAAGTTTGGGCTTATTCCCTAGCGCATTGTTACATTTTGTTAAATCAAAACAACGTATAATATTTGGGGTATGATGTTACTTTGGGTTCGAATGGGTCAAGTATTATTATTTTATTCTCCCAATATGTAAATTAAATTTTGACAACTCGTTTAGTTACTGAACCTAAAATAAAATAAACTGTGGTAGGATTGTAGACCAGCTCCAAAAAGTGATTTTAAGTAGGGGGTCTGGGATTTTTTTTTTGGGGTTATTAATTCAGTATTTTTTTTTTATGTTTGCATAAACATGGTTTACTAAATCATTGAAATTTTCAATAAAAATTTTCAAATCTTACACTTATTTTTGCAGATTTTTAGTATTTGGGACATCATTGATGGTATCCAGGGCTTGGTAAAGGGAAAAGAAGGAAATTCTAAAAATGTTCTCGATGCTTGTGAGTTGCGTTTAACATTGTAGTCAGTACATCTCGTTTACAAGATCGCAAACAATAATAAGTAGGAATTGCAAAAATATTAAATCCCTAAAACATCGATTTTATTCTTAAATAGTTAAATTCCATTAGTTCTACAGGAAATATTGTCCAAGCTCAGTGGCGTATCCAGGGGGGGGGTTGGGGGTTCGGACCCCCCCCCCTTTTCGGAAGTGACATTAACGTTTATTGTTCGTTTTTGTCAGGGTTTACCTCACCGTCCGAAGCTGCGTGTTTTTTTCAGTGTAATTGGGTCACATGTCTTGCTAATGCGAAACCAAAATCAAAGGCAAAACGCCTTTTTCGTTTCTTGTTTGGACCGTAAACGCAGGATATTTTTTTGTCTTTCGCCTTTCGTTATTCATTCGGGTTGGCTGATGAACAAGTGGGTGTTCGACAATTAATAACAGTCAATCAAGCGGTCGCGAAATGTTCTTTTTACGTCCGGTTTTTACGTTTTGATGCTGTCTATTGAACTAGATTAGCGCTTCTCTACCGTTGCGCCGTGGAAGGCTGCCAAGTGCCTTGCGGCCAAACGGAAAACGTATTAAAAAATATTGGACATATATTTTTCAACATTTCTTTTATTTTTATTTTCGGCAATGTAATAAAAACTTTAAACAAACAAATGCCATTTTCCCCCAAAAAAAAAATCGCGCTCACTTCGCTCGCCAGGTGTGTCCTCATTTAAAAAGCTTGAAAACATTGAACTAGATTAACTATTGAAGTGGCGTTTTCGCAGATGTTGCGCTAAAGAAATAACACCGGGGAAAAGCAATCTTTGTTTAGTATTGCAGGTGGCGAAAGACGTGCTTTTAATTTAGCGTAGTCCCGTAAATGGATTTACCAAAATCGATCACATATATTCCACGGACTTGTTTTCGTTTTTCTCCTAAAGTTAAAGATTGCACACTAAGCGGGTTTCGCAGCTGGCGTCTGGGAGGAGTGTCAACGATGTACGTGTGACGTTGTGTTTTGCGTCTAAAAGTTTGCTTTTGCTGGACGTTAATTGGCTGTTTCTGATGATTTTTTTATTATTTATGACGTCATTACAATGGCTGTTTTATGACGTCATATCTGTCAATATTTTATGACGTCATTTACGTCAGACGGAAAAACGGGGAATTCCCGAAGTTGAAAATTTGGGACCCCCCCCCTTTTTGGATTTCTGGATACGCCCCTGTACTACTAGCTACTTTTAAATAAAAGTCAAACTTATTAATTCTGGTGAACCAGCATGTGTGATTTAGTTTGTAACTCGGAACCTACTAGACATATTTGCTAAAATCGTAAAAAAACTTCAAATAACCACTTGTAAGTTGGTTGGGCGTTGGTACGCACACAAGCAATTCTATTTTTGTACATAATTGCATTTAGCTAAAAAAAGTTGAAAAACACTGTGTTTAGAAGTATTTTTTTTCCTTTCGACCATTGTGCCCTGAGAGATTTAAAATTGTGACGCGGTTAAAAATATGTTAACTCTACCTATGTGTTTTAAAACATAATTATAAAAGTTTGCTTTTGTTGGTACGTTTAATACGGCTTATGTTACGTCACAGGCTACTTAAAACAATGGCTTATTGGTTACGTAAAGTTTTTTTGAACATTTCAATAAACGCCCAAATGAAGGAAACTTGCAAGTCGTGTGCAGTTCGACTGTTTTGTAAACCAGCATGTCTGATTTAGTCGGCATTTAAAGCAATAAATATGTGTTTTATTGAATATTTCTTTAAAGATTGAATATGTTCTCTAAGATTTTACCTTTTAAGGTAGAAAAGTGTACGTTGGTTTGCTAAACATGCTTGTAAACTGGTAATGCTACAATTCATTTGGCATTAGATCGGCACCAATATCGGCATAGTGTATTTCATCATGCTTTCAGAATAGTAAGATCACGGTTACACTTGTATGCATGATACATAATTCATCATGCATTTTATTCATTGGAACATAATGGCTGAAGGTTGTAGTAAGTCATAGTAAGAATATCGAAGCCCATACAGAAGTAGGTAGCATTTTGAAAGTTTCGAATTTCTCTTTATTCATTTTCAACCTCTTTTTCAACACAAATTGACATGGAGCCGTCATTGCACAAAATTTCTTTGTTATGTCGCTAAGAAAAATATTAGTTTTGTATGTTGTTTGAGATTCCCTTTTTAAATAAGATGAATCCATACCTGTCACTAACTCATCGTTGTGTATTGTAAGATTTCACCTGTTATTTTAAAGTGTACTCGGAGCCATGGATCAATCTTGTGTTCGGTGTTTTGGATCTTATCTTTACATCTTTGGCTATTCATGGAATTAGAAAGGTTTGTATATATTTATTCTTATGGAGATATTTGTTGGATGCAATTAAATTTTATAAAAAACAAGGAAAGATGGGCTTTGTTATTTTATTTTCATTTTTAACCTATACATGGGTACAAATCCAGTATCAGAGTATACAGTATTTTTTTTAACTTTTGCTCTTCCAAAAATTCTGTGTTTATTACCAAAAACCATTTTAAATTTTTCAAATATTTTTAGCTTAAAAAACTTTTTTTAATGACGCTGTAGTGTTTTAAGTCTTAGAACCTTACTTAAAACCTAATGATAACCTTTTCTTTCAAGTTAGCTAAAACAAAAGTTATTTTATTTTAATTTGCTTGTTATTACTGGCGACTATTATTAAACTCTTAATATTTGTTGGATGCAACATCATTTCATAAAAATAATGAAATTCAGGCTTTGTTATCTTAGTTTAATTTTATTGGCCAACACTCCGGTACAAACCAAATATATGAGTATATAATTTTTTATATCTTTGCCCAAAAAATGCTAGGCCAATAAATCTACTATATTTATGTGGCCCGAAAAAAAAAATTTTTTTGGACACATGTTGTTTTTGTCCGAATTATTATTATGTGGCCCGAAAAAAAAAATTTTTTTTGGACACATGTTGTTTTTGTCCGAATTATTATGTGGCCCGAAAAAAAAAATTTTTTTTTGGACACATGTTGTTTTTGTCCGAATTTTTTTTTTTTTTTTTTTTTCAGTCAATTTTTATGGCTCACTTTTGACAAGGAAAAAAACATAGTTGGAACATGAAATTTTCACAACTGTTAAATACCCTCCCAAAGTTGTTTCTAATATAAAAAAAAATTGCCTAGGTTCTAAGGGGTGGTTTTTAGGGGGGCAAAACTGTCATTTTTTGTTAATTTTGGTTTTAAGCACTTTTCAGAGATAAAAAATGTAAAAAAAATCTGATATATTTATGGATGATGGATACATGACATATACAATGCTAAGTAACAAAATTTTAAACCTTACCCCTGAACTTTTCATCCGGGGGGTCAAAATGCACAACACTTTAGGAAATTTTAATGATATATTTACACTAGAAGGAAATGACATAAACATCTGAAAATTTCACAAATGTTAGAGAACCATTTAAAGCTGATGTTAAAATAAACATTTTACCTCTTGAAAAAAAGGGGAGTAATTTAGGGGGGTAAAATTAAAATTCGGCCGTTTTTGTGTTTAGAGATGTCTAAAAAACTAAAGAAAACATTGTTAAATAGTTTTCAATTATAAAGACAAATTATAGATTGCTCCTCAGGCCAATTTTGAACTTCAATTTAAAATAATTAACCTATGGGGGAAAACAACTAAACAAAAATATAGAAATTAAAGTGATTTCATTCATAGAATAAAAACTGGAAACAGAGTGGTGTACACTGCCTCCACAATTTTTCATTTCAATCTGCGGCGGTAAAATATGTTGTTTTGTAAAAGCAATAAGTTAATTTACTAAGAGAAGCCTCTTTTTAAAAGGCAAGTCGCACGCGCTTAGTTTCCCTGAGACAAGCCACTTCGCACAATGAATGTTGCACGCGCTGGACAAAAAAAGCACAGTAGGCAGCCAGACGCTTCGCGGCCAGAATAAAGCAAGTGATATGAACAAATTCTGCATTGAAGGTTTTCTGCCGCTAGGTTAGAGTATATAGCTGTAAAGAACTAAATCGATTACGTCACACTATTGACTTTTGTCCCCAATGAGAGGAGTACAGGGGTGCAAGAAAAAATTGTCAAATATTTTTTAATTATAAAGACAAGTTATAGGTTTGCTTCGCAGCCAAATTTATATTAAGACCACTGACAATCATTCTTGTAAAAGTGCACCATGTCCAACCTATACCACGCAACTTCGGGCCACATCCGCTTTTGCCTGCTAAAGCACCGAAACTGGAAGCACAACATTGGGAGTATATGGACACTGACAAATAAGACCCGTTGAAAGAATATAGAATAACTAAGGAATGACACCCTGGTAAAGTATAGTAGAACTGCGCTGTACCCCCCTGGTATAATATAGTAGAACCGCACCATACCCCCTGATATAATATAGTAGAACCGCGCTATACCCCCTGGAAAAATATACAAAAACCGCACACCCTGTCTAGTTATGTGGCCCGAAAAAAAAAAATTTTTTTTTGGACACATGTTGTTTTTATCCGAATTATTTATTTATTTTTTTTTTTTTTTTTTTTTTTTTCAGTCAATTTTTATGGCTCACTTTTGACAAGGAAAAAAACATAGTTGGAACATGAAATTTTCACAACTGTTAAATACCCTCCCAAAGTTGTTTCTAATATAAAAAAAAATTGCCTAGGTTCTAAGGGGTGGTTTTTAGGGGGGTAAAACTGACATTTTTTGTTAATTTTGGTTTTCGGCACTTTTCAGAGATGAAAAAATGTAAAAAAAATCTGATATATTTATGGATGATGGATACATGACATATACAATGCTAAGTAACAAAATTTTAAACATTAGACCTGAACTGTTTATCCGGGGGGTCAAACAGCACAACACTTTAGGAAATTTCAATGATATATTTACACTAGAAGGAAATGACATAAAAATCTGAAAATTTCACAAATGTTAGAAAACCATTTAAAGCTGATGTTAAAATAAACATTTTACCTCTTGAAAATAGGGGAGTATTTTAGGGGGGCAAAATTAAAATTCGGCCATTTTTGTGTTTAGAGGTGTCTAAAAAACTAAAGAAAACATTGTTAAATAGTTTTCAATTATAAAGACAAATTATAGGTTGCTTCACAGCAAAATTTTGACCTTCAACTCAAAATAATTAACCCATGGGGGAAAATAATTAACCAAAAATATAGAAATTAAAGTGATTTTTTGATGGAAAAAAAATTGCAAACAAAGTGGTGTACACAGCCTGGCAGATTTTTTGTTTAAACTTGCGGTGGTAAAATATGTTGTTTTGTAAGAGCAATAAGTTAATTCACTAAGACGAGACACTTTGCACAATGGATGTTGCACGCGCTGGACAAAAAAAGCACAGCAGGGAGCCAGCCGCTTCGCGGCCAGAATAAGGCAAGCGATATGAACAAATTCTGTATTGAAGGTTTTCTGCCGCTAGATTAGAGTAGATAGCTGTAAAGAACTAAATCGAACACATCACACTATTGATTTTTGTCCCCAATTAGAGGCGTATAGGGGTGGAAGAAAAAATTGTCAAATATTTTTCAATTATAAAGACAAGATATAGGTTTGCTTCGCAGCCAAATTTATATTAAGACCACTGGCAATCAATCTTGTAAAAGTGCACCATGTCCAACCTATAACACGCAACTTCGGGCCACATCCGCTTTTGCCTGCTAAAGCACCGAAACTGGAAGCACAACATTGGGAGTATGTGGACACTGACAAATAAGACCCGTTGAAAGAATATAGAATAACCAAGGAATAACACCCTGGTAAAGTATAGTGGAACTGCGCTATACCCCCCCCCCCAGGTATAATATAGTAGAACCGCGCTATAACCCCCTAGCAAAATATACAAAAACTGCACACCCTGTCTAGTTATTATTATTTTTTTTTTCAGTCAATTTTTTATGGCTCACTTTTGACAAGGAAAAAAACATAGTTGGAACATGAAATTTTCACAACTGTTAAATACCCTCCCAAAGTTGTTTCTAATATAAAAAAAAATTGCCTAGGTTCTAAGGGGTGGTTTTTAGGGGGCAAAACTGTCATTTTTTGTTAATTTTGGTTTTCGGCACTTTTCAGAGATGAAAAAATGTAAAAAAAATCTGATATATTTATGGATGATGGATACATGACATATAAAATGCTAAGTAACAAAATTTTAAACATTAAACCTGAACTGTTTATCCGGGGGGTCAAAATGCACAACACTTTAGGAAATTTCAATGATATATTTACACTAGAAGGAAATGACATAAAAATCTGAAAATTTCACAAATGTTAGAGAACCATTTAAAGCTGATGTTAAAATAAACATTTTACCTCTTGAAAATAGGGGAGTATTTTAGGGGGGCAAAATTAAAATTCGGCCGTTTTTATGTTTAGAGGTGTCTAAAAAACTAAAGAAAACATTGTTAAATTGTTTTCAATTATAAAGACAAATTATAGGTTGCTTCACAGCAAAATTTTGACCTTCAACTCAAAATAATTAACCCATGGGTGAAAATAATTAACCAAAAATATAGAAATTAAAGTGATTTTTTGATGGAAAAAAAATTGCAAACAAAGTGGTGTACACTGCCTGGCAGATTTTTTATTTAAACTTGCGGCGGTAAAATATTTTGTTTTGTAAGAGCAATAAGTTAATTCACTAAGATGAGACACTTTGCACAATGGATGTTGCACGCGCTGGACAAAAAAAGCACAGCAGGGAGCCAGCCGCTTCGCGGCCAGAATAAGGCAAGCGCTATGAACAAATTCTGTATTGAAGGTTTTCTGCCGCTAGATTAGAGTAGATAGCTGTAAAGAACTAAATCGAACACATCACACTATTGATTTTTGTCCCCAATTAGAGGCGTATAGGGGTGCAAGAAAAAATTGCCAAATATTTTTCAATTATAAAGACAAGTTATAGGTTTGCTTCGCAGCCAAATTTATATTAAGACCACTGGCAATCAATCTTGTAAAAGTACACCATGTCCAACCTATAACACGCAACTTCGGGCCACATCCGCTTTTACCTGCTAAAGCACCGAAACTGGAAGCACAACATTAGGAGTATATGGACACTGACAAATAAGACCCGTTGAAAGAATATAGAATAACCAAGGAATAACACCCTGGTAAAGTATAGTGGAACTGCGCTATACCCCCCCCCTGGTATAATATAGTAGAACCGCGCTATAACCCCCTAGCAAAATATACAAAAACCGCACACCCTGTCTAGTTTTTAAATATTTTTGTGCCTAAAATTTTTTTGCTTAGAAATTTTGTTTTAATGATGCTGTAGCGATATAAGTTTTAAGCAGCCGACTTCAAAGCTAATGATAATTTTTTTTTTAAGTTAGCTAAAACAAAAGTTATTTTGATTAACTTTGCTTATTATTCTAAACTACTAATTTTGAACTGTTAAATAGTCCTTACCTGTATTTTCACCAATAGTATTTTTTTACCCCTAATCCCCTTATAAATAATATATATTTATTTCTAACCAGAGCCTACATTGGTTGCTGCTCCCCATTTTGATTGGAACAGGTCTTGGATTACTTGGCATCCTTGTCTTGATAATTGTGCTAGCAGCTGGCTGGAGTTATTATGAACAATTTATCATCAATGATGTAAGTCTATATCAGTAGTTTTATTAGTTAGACTTTTGTCCCCTTAATTTTTGTAAAATTTCAATCGTTTTATACCTTGATTTCTGCACCCACAAAATTCTGTGTTTTAACATTTACTTATGATGAAACAGCTACAGTAATTTAGACAATCTACCCAGAACATTACCCTTTTGTGATCTCCTTTGTAACGACACATATTATGTGGTTCAAAATGTTTTAAAGACATCTGTTAGCCTGCAGACAAAAACACAGTCCAATTAATGAAAACTGACCACGTCAAAAATCTCCTGAATTAATACCTTGCGCCGCCAAAACAAAATGTAGTTAGAAAAATCCATGTTACTCTGGCTGTGAAACGTTACTGGATTTTATGTGCAGTATGTTTTATAATTTTGCAAATCTCAAGTGTCAGTTGTATTTGTATGTCTGGTGATACAATGTGATATAATTTTGTAGAATAGACAGAAGTTTAACTGAGCAAAATGACTAACATCAGACCTTAGGATAATCAATATAAATATTTAATAAGACTAAAATAATAAAATAAAACATTATAACGTCTTTCATCATAAGATGTAAATAATAATATGCCTAAATCTTTTAGACTCTTGCCGACAGTGGTGATATGGATGAAGCGAACATGGTCCAACAGTGGTTCGACCAGAATCCAGCCGTTCTGCCAGGATTTTTCTTTGGTACTTTGACTTTTGTGTTGTTGTTACAAGCCTACTTCTTCTCAGTGTTCTACAGATGCTTCAAGTACATCAAAGAAAAGGTTGGAGGATTTTTATGTCTACAGTAAATCACTTGTTAGGCTTTCCAATGTCAGTAAATTGTGCAAGCATTTATGAAAATACAGTTAAAACTAGTGCTGGGGAGCCACCGGTGGGGAGCCACCGTAAATAATAAAAAGGGCTCTGGCTCCGGCTCCAGCTCCACAAAAATAATAAAAATGGCTCCAGCTCCACAAAAATAATAACAATGGCTCCGGGCTCCAGCTCCGGCTCCCCAGCCCTGGTTAAAACATACCCTGAGTTGTCGCAACTTGATAAATACTAGGCATAATCAATAATATTGGATTGGTGCCGGTATCCGAGCCAAGTTTTTACAAGAATTTCAGCCGTGATTTGCGATTCCATTGTAAAAATCATCCTTTTTTTAAAAACAGTGGGTTATCAACTGGAGAACTTAACATCCTTAAGCAAGTTTTGGCCTACTAAATTAGTAAAATGATCTTTGGACACATTTTGATTTTGTCTATTTAGATTGTTTTAAAACTTTGGTATTAGATTGACTTCATTTTTGCACTAATGATGGCATGAGATGACAGATTTATTGCTGAAACCTCTGTAAATTCCGAAATGTCGTTTTTATTGAATATTATGGCTTTTATATTTTTATTGGTTTGGTTCTCAAAACTTTTTGTGCAAAATATTGTTATCAGTATCGGAATTAAAGTGTCAAGTAATGGACATCCTTAGTACCTAGGGCAGAGTTCTCAGGTGGTCCGAGGCGATATGACAAGAAATTCAAAAGTCACACATGCGTTGTACAGTATGTACCCTTTCCAAGTTATTAGCCGCTGTTATTCACAACCTAATAATTTTGAAAGCTTTTGCTATCTAGTATCGCAAATCTTACTTGCACCGCGAAGATTAGTGAGCAAAAAGTTTGTTGTGAGGCAGATATAAGAAACAAAGTGAAGTTACAGGATAATTTAATTGTGTGTTTATACTGCCATTATTTAATTGTGTGTTTATACTGAATTAGTTATTATGAGTGCTAACTTAAAATGAAATTTTGTGGTTCGCGAAAAAACAGATTCACAAATAGTGGTCCATGGTCCCAAAAAGTTTGGGAAATCCTGCCCTAGGGAACACCTTAAACCTCTTTTGGCACTATTTAATTTATGAGAATTTCTCGCAACCATACAGTAATTTGTTTTGATAAATTACCAACAAAATGGATAGAAGTATATCCTTGAATATGAGCATAGGCGCCAAACTTTCAAAATTCATTGCGTTTTACTCCCTTTTGGCAGGGCGTCTAACAAAAAAATTCTGCACACCCATTTTCGGTGCCTATGAATATGAGGTTTGTTTGTAATAACGGGATACAACAAACAACAATTCTATGGTTAGCTGTAGTAAAAATATCAAAACACATAAGTAAGTAGCATTTTAAACATTTCAAGTTTTTATCCATTTTTAACATCATCTCGAAACGTTCACAACGCTACCTACTTCTTTGGGCTTTGTTATTCCTATTGCATCTAACTGAAACCTGGTTGTTTCTTGACTTTTTCTCTTCTGAGCCTGTGTAGCTTAGTTAAAAGAATGACAGTCCTGGTATGTTCAGAGTTTGTGAGCTCAATATCACTACATTTTTTTCCAAGAAAATGCTTATTAAATTAGTTTGTTCAAGGCTCTGGGTGTGTTAAATACAAGTATTGTCAGTGCTTTGCACTACACTGTTGTTATAAAAATCACAATAATAAAAAAGCTAAGATAATTATTTAAATAAATTTACATGATAATGTCATTACATTTTAATTAGCGCTATGCCTCTACTAAATTTATTGTTGTATAACAAAAATGTTTGTTTTTTACACAGAATTCCGGGGAACAGAGAGGAGCCACTTTTGTGCAGTTGCGATCGGCCCCTGAAACTAAGATGGCAGCAACAGGACCAATATACACAGTAAGCTTTAATTTGAAATTAACTTTATTTATTGTTGCAACAGAGTCTTTGCATCTTTAAATGTCTTTAAAGCTATTTGCACAAAAGTTCATAAACATCTTTGAAAGACAACTGAGTTTTCCAATTCTTTTAATTTATTTCAAGTTGTTAAATTTAGGTGATTTGAAAAGCTGTAGCAAAACAAATTTTTAATCTACTTGTAATTGTGGTGTTTATACTGATTTGTTTTTGAATTACACATGAAAAGTCTTTGAATGCCTTGGGGTTTATTTCATACAAATGTGTGACGTGACAGCCCTGTACAATATGGTACAAACTTTTTCTAACTAGGGTACGCTATGCACTGGTAATGTAGCTTGATAATAAATTGAAAAGCCTAAAAGGTTGAGTAAATCAACAGCATCTTGATTAAGACGTTTCGATACGAGCTTGTATCATCTTTAGTTAATGTGACTGAGAAGCATTTCAAGCATCACTTATAAAAGGTGGGACACAATTGTTATCATCTGAGTTTTGAAAGTTGGGGCGTTATTTAGCACCTTCAGGTGTTGAACAGGTACAGCGGTGTTGATAAGGTGTCAACCTGCAGTCTTGGATAGATAGCGACTCAGTAGGCAATCTAAAAACTTTTTTCTAACCATCCTGTTTATCAGTTCTTGGTGACATAACTTGTGTGCAAGAGTACTTTATCCTATTTTATTTAGGGTCTAAAACGATTTTTAAGCTACAAATTCCACCTATCTTAAATGACACATATTTAAATTAAAGGTGTTTTTTTGTAGTATGGTTTTATATATTAAAAATTATGATATGTCATGCAGATTTAATAACAGTACTTTACATTTATAATGGTTGAAACATAAATAAATATATTATTGATTAATGTTTTTATCTACCAAACAAAAATTATTTGTGTGGTCTGTATACTGCTTTCTTGATAGGGACTTTTTTATGGGTTTGTCAAGTCATTATTACAATTATTTATATTATTTCAGGCTCCTGTTAACCAGAAGGAACAACTGCTTGAAAATTTTGACAACGAAAATCCACCTGTATACGTTGCCTAAATCCCAAGCTTCCAAAACGAAAAAGAATTCAAATGACATTTCAGGTTTTAAGGCATGGTATCCTTCACAATTCTAAATGTAAGACAATGTTTGATTTTTTCTTAAGTGTTCAGTTATTTAATATTGCGATAAAAATTGTTTGCCATGTTATACTTGTTACCTGAGGTATTGCAATTGTACTTTAAGTCAAAGTTTTCCAAAATGCATATTCTTGCTCACATTTTAACATCTGTAAATACATTTTGCTTTTTTCTGCCACAACCACAAGATACACACACTTCTAACCACAAACTCAAAAAAGTAAAACTAGAACGTTTTTAAAAAGTTTTTTGTAAAGTTATATTGATATTAACAAATTTATAGCATTTACCTTTTTATTTTTTTATTTTTGGTTTGGATAATAGTGTTGATTAGTCAACTAATGAATGGCCCACATGTATTTTTAATTATGCAAAGGTCCTTGGTTCAGTGTTTTGTTGGAGTTGAGTAATTTTCCTGGATTTACAGTGTTTGCATTTATTTTTCAAATTGATGTTGAAAATGAATCACGATTTATTCAAAACGTTTAAAATGCTACCTACTTCTGTATGGGCTTTGATATTCATTCTACGTCTAACTACAACCTCCAGCCATTATCTTAAGATTTATTCGAAATGTTCAAAATGCTACCTACTTCTGTATGGGCTTTGATATTCTTACTACGTGATTTCAAATTGTTTACCCTGAATTTTTAACCTATCGGAACTAGCGTGCTTTTATTACAAATCATTACTTTTTTTTAAGGTATTTTATTTTCAATTTGAAATATAAAACTCTGCCTAACCCTTGTGCTTTCGCTGTAAATTACTAAAAAAAGTCTCACATAAACGAGTTTACCACAAATATTACCCTCAGGGGTGTTTAGTCTAAAGCCTCACTTTGCCTAATTGGCCAGTTTCACAAAAGCTAAAGATTTCAAGTTCTAACGGTGGCCTTTAAGCTAATGCACTTTGGAAATAATTCAGGGCAACAAAGTAGTTTATAATACTTACCTTCATCACAGTATTTATTTTCCTTAGGATGTTGATTTAAATAAATGTTGAAATAAACAATTTATTTTTTGTTTTTTTATTTTACAATTGTTATTTTCCATTGAACACATAGCCCAGTGGTTCTTAACCTTTTATGAGTGCTAGCCCCCTTTTATTGGTTCTCACTTCTCTGTATGTAGTTACAATGACTGTTTTATTATTTTTTTTAATTTGTGCTAGACTGTTAGCAAGTGGTTCTCAAACCAGCTTGTGGCTCACTAAAAACATTATAAAAATTCGTATAAAAAAAAAACTATGAGGCATCAGTATTGAAAAAGTGTCAAATATCAGACATCACTGGAAAATAATACTTGAATATTGTGAGTTAACTAACTTACAGTGCATATACATGCCTCGCATGTTTTTCATGTACGTGCAAAACTGGGGTGCTTTTTTGTCAAATTGCTATACATGAATTACGTGGTACAAAGAAAGATACATGTAGCCTACAACAGCTGTGATCTAGCCCTTTTTGACCAAACGATAACGACTTACGTATCATACGTAGATCACAGTTGTTGAACATGTATGTGTGTCTGTATCTTAATATTTGTAATATTTGAAGTTACTTACTTCCTTCTTTTTGCCTGTACGTTGCAAAACTGGTAAAGTGCTTTTTGTAGATTGAAGATTACGCGGTACAGTGAAAAATACACACATACGTGTTTAACAACTGTATTCTATATTACTGAAGTCGAGTTTTGACTCGTTTTTTTTTTTTTTTAAACTATAACGACTTACGTATCATACGTAGATCACAGTTGTTGAACATGTCTGTGTGTTTATCTTCGATAAATATTTGAAGTAACATGCAGTTTAAATTTGTGCCTCGCATTTGTGCCTTAACGTGTATAACTGATGGGTGCTTTTGATCAAATTAATAAGTATTACGCGGCACAGTGAAAGATACACACATACGTGCAACAAGTGCGGTATGGCCCTTTTTAAAGTCGCTTTGTGACCAACGATTACGGCTTTCAACTACAAAAAGTTTAAAAACCCGAGTAAAACAAACAATTAGGCTTATGGGTATATATACGTATTTCTCGCCAAACGGTAACTTCAGTTTCTTATTCAATATATTTCAAAACATATATTCCCTTGTAACAAACTTACATTCATGTATTTTTATCGAGTAGCTAACCTTGTTTTACTTGCTCGAAATAGCACGCAGCATACAGATTTAAAGTCAAAACTCATGCATATTATGCCGAAGCATTTAACAAATAAACTGCGCAGTAATTCGTTGAATCGTTTTAACAGCGTTTTGATACGTAAGCTGATGGGTGCTTTTTTATCAAATTACAAACGATCACAAGGCACGCTTGGGAATTTATCGCGGCCAACAGTTTGAGAATCACTGCTGTAAACTAACAACAAAAGTGGAACCTTTGACATTCGCAGCATTTTTAGGCCAATGACACAGTTGTTCAACTTGTATGACAATAATATTCCACTGCGTGTATGAAGCACAACTTTTTTAATTGTACAATTTCGAGCGTTCTCCCATATATATACTTGTTGTACAAATGCCTCTAAAAGCTTTTGCTTTTTATCATCGTGTGTGCTGTTTTGTCGTGGTTTGGTCGCCAAATAAATGTGCGCTGTTAACCTATGAGGGGATACTGTTGATTTTTTTTCACAAATTTAAACACGATAGCGAAAGTATCAAGTAAAAACAGATGGTTATCGAGTTAGCTCGCAGAATGTATGCGGAATGAAGTTACAAAAAATCTATAAAAAGGATAGAGTAAACATGACTTTAGATTAGAATAGTTGGAGGTTGTAGTAAGCTCTAGTAAGAATAAAAAAGCCCATACAAAAGTAGCTGATGTTTTGAACGTTTCGAATAAATCCTAAGATAATGACTGAAGGTTGTAGATTGTAGTTAGACATAGAATGGATATAGATGGCATGATGTTGAAAATAAATAAAGAGTTATTAGAAACGTTCAAACTGCTACCTACTTCTGTATGAGCTTTATATACATTATTACTACATATAAACACGACTTGCAGGCTAATAACACGTATACAGTATACGCAACGCAAAATACTCGAAAATCATTTAGCCACTGTGGGAAGCTAATGGTTCTAATACTTGGAACTGGTCAAATGCGATCGCTCGAAATGCGGCAGGCTTGCAAATGACGTCATCCAGTTTCGGTTTCGAAGGCACAGCGTGGGCTGTTTGATTGAAGCGGGTTTTCGCGCTGGTCTTAATAATGTTTTATTGACTGCTAAAGGTCTGGCATGTCTGCATACCATTGTCATGTAGAGGAAACCTCTGTTTAAATCATCCTCCCTTGGTTAATTTTTTTGTCCTGTATGTGTCCTGTCACGGTTTTCAGCTTTGTAACCAGTTTATCCCAAGGCAGAGCCTTTTGGCTATAATATCTTTCAACACACTGTATCTAGTCCTTCTTATTGCGGCGACTTAAAAACTATAACAACAAAGCTTTGCTGACCAATTTCTCCTACTGAACAATATGATTCATGTTGCTTAATAATAAATTTCAAAGCCAAAAAGGTCGAGTAGATCGACAGCATCTTGATTAAGACGTTTCGATACGAACTTGTATCATCTTCAGTTAGTGTGACTGAAAAGCAAATCAAAGCTTCACTTATAAAAGGTGGGACGCAATTGTTATCATCAGAGTTTTGGCTCCAACTGTAAAAACTCTGATGATAACAATTGCGTCCTACCTTTTATAAGTAAATCTTTTCAGCCACACTAACTGAAGATGACACAAGTTCGTTTCGAAACGTCTTAATCAAGATGCTGTCGATCTACTCGACCTTTTTGGCTTTGAAATTTATTATTAAGCTACATTACAGATCCGTGCATAGTGTACCCATGATTCATGTTATTATAAGCTCTTGTTACTAATAGCGGAACCTTCGAATGTTTCATAAATGACGTATTTTGACAATATATTTAATCGTCTAAGCAGCTTACAATTTTAATTTATAATTTGTAGTGGGGTTTGAATTGGTTTGAATCGGAATTACATAACTGGTTACAACACTGAAAGTTAAGTTGTATATCTTGGTGTTATGAAAAACCTGACATAGGAATAAAATTTAACCTGAAGAACATTTTTGGATTTATACATTCTCGAAAAGTTTAATCTAAAGCAGTGGTTCTTAACCAGGGTTCGATCGAACCCTTGGACCTCGACGCATCAAGGGTTCGGCGAGAACGTCCTCTGAAACATAAATGCTGTTATTTCAAGCTAAATTCGAATCTCTTTTATGTGCCAAGGTGTCGTGTAACATTATAAATTGAAAGTTTGGCTAATTTAACCTATATAAATGCAAGTTTATAATTTGATTATGCCCAGTTTCAGATGCTAGGAGGAAGAAACGAATACTGAGCATAAATTTGGGGTTCGACGAACAATTGCAGAATAACATGGGGTTCGACAGGTTACCAAAGGCACTGATCTAAAGAATCAGTTGTTACCATTTTACAAACCATGGCGACTTGCATTAAGGCAATGTAGCCCTAATAAGGCTAGCATTTTCATTTGCAACCTGAGATAAATAAGTTAACCATAGACAGTAAGTCCCTTACCGCTGAAAAGAAGTTGGCAACAAACTTTAAGAAACATACAGGCACGAGATTTATGTTTCGTGGTCTTAAGAACTTCTTCAGACAAGGGGAATGTGATAATATCGGATTTGGAGCGATCTAAGTCGATACTAGCACTTATCTGATACTTTAGAGCGCCGTCGGCGAACTTAAAGTCGGATAAAACGTCTTTGGGCCTTAACAAGCATATTGAAGGATTTTTTTGTTGAATAATAATGGGGTGAAATATAATAAATTTACAATCATCAGCAAAAAGAAAAAAACAAAGTTCAAACAGAAGTAGGTTGTCGTGAGATTCTTTAAATAAACCAACCTTTTTTAAATTATAACGTTACAAACTGTTCTTAATTAATAAATAAACATCAAAATGACTTAAAAATTGTTTATTACATACAGATTAAATGGAACTTTTCCTTGTTTTTGAATCTTGTTTTTAGCCAGCAAGTATTTTGTAATAACGAGGTAAAACGATGGATCTCCTAGCAGACAAGATTTAGGATTTTTCTTTAAGGTGGCCATTTTTTTTTTTAATTTGCATTAGCGTTCAAATAGGCAAAAAATACAGTTTAGGGAAGGCCATGGTAACGTGACCTCCTTGGGTCCACCCTGGCCTGGCAATTGTTATTTATAAAAGTGCATTGGCTTATATGGGATTGCTCGTTTAAATCAAATGAAAGGTTACCCATTAAAGTCAAATAAAAATCTATTTCAGAGAGAGGTTAACATTCCAATGGTATGTTAAATAAGAATTTTTTTTTTCATATTTTGTTCCAGCTAAAGACAACCTATGCAAACTTGGGCTGAATAATTTTCTTAGGTGTGGGGATAGAGCATTTTGTAAGCCCCCTTTATCGATTGGGTCGAGGAGTTTTGATAAAAGCAGCGTGGATTTGCCCACAGCAGCTTTGCTGTGACAAAGTCACCCGTGCTATACCAAACTTTGCTTCTTATTTCGTTTTTGCCTTGTCCAATTATTTTACTGCAACAACCACCGTCTAAAACTCTAAATACACGTAAACTTTTGTGGTTAAACAATATAAAAATGGACAACGCCGGTACTTATGTATTTATATATATATTACTTTGTATTACCTTTATTGCAAATTTGTTTGATAAACGGCGTAAATATTAAACTCATCTGTTATGTTATTTATGAGATTAATCAATCCGGAATTGTGTTTAAAGTTTGAACTATAAACTAGTAGTTCAGCAAACAACAATGTGCGTGATCGGGTAATTATGTAACGAAGAGGTTGTAGTTAGGCGTAGAATGAATATAAAAACCCACACAGAAGTAGGTAGCATTTTGAACGTTTCGAATACATCTTAAGATAATGGCTGGAGGTTGTAGTTAGACGTGGAATTAATACTAAAACCCACACAGAAGTAGGTAGCATTTTTGTAATGTGTTGAATAATTCTCAATATAATGACTGGAGTTTGTAGTTAGACGTAGAATGATTTAGTTAGTAAATCCCATACAGAAGTAGGTAGCATTTTGTGAACGTAACAAATAAATGTTTATTCATTTTCAATAGGCTACTTTATCCGGAACTTTCATAAAATCCCACCTTATAAAGGCTATGGATTCTGATATTCAATCTTAAGTTTGAGATTGTTTCACACGGAACATGAATTCGGCCTACTTCGCATTAGGCTACCGGCACGTACAGTCGTACATAGGGCCGGTAATGGTTCCTCACAACTTGGCTGGTATTAGGTTTCTCAGTATGAAGTTGCCTCAGGCTACGAAAGGCTGGCAGGAACACGCTTTGTGGTCATGAGGTGAAACTTCTTGGCGCGGGCGAGTGTAACAGGTTAAGGGGGGGGGGGTTATTGCCCCCCTGGAAATTATTTAAAAATATTGTTTTTTTGCGGATTCAAAAGTTGCAAGATTGAAATAAATTTGCTGTCCCGCAAAAAAAATTGTTGGATCGTATTTTTTCAAATGTACACTTATTTGCTTTTTAAAAATATCTTTTTGTTCAATTTTAATAGATTTTCGAAACGTTTAAAATGTTAGCCACTTTTATATGGACTTTAAAATTCCTACTATGCGTCTAATTAACTAAAACAACCAACCATTATGCTGAAAAATTATATTCTTGTTTAAAGTAGTATTTCCTTCGCAACTCTTGTACAAATTTCCGTTTTTTCGCGAAAATTTGTGATCCTTACAATATAGGCTACTGAAGCGAGACATAGAGCGCCGCTACACTACAATATTAATTTTTTTGTGTGTCAGCTACCCCACTGGAAAGAATTAATGAAGGCCCTTGCTTTAACTAAGAGAGAATTAAATTCCGGCGCATTTCGCCAAGGCGTGTTTACGAACGCCGTAGGTTTCAAGGATGCTCTTTTCTCCCTTGAATAATGTATGCAGAGGTGCTGGAGTTTGAGCTCCTGGGGAAAACCAAACAGCTCATTTTTCTCTCGACTGAGCAACGGCCGACTCCTAGTTGTTTTCTGTCGGATGTGAGACTGTTTCGTGTTGACTGGGAGCTTTTGAGCGGTTAGAATCGTCGGTAAAGCGACTGCGGCCTTGATTTTATGATCGCAGATCGTAAATCGAAAAAGCCTTTAATTGCTTGTAATTAACCCTAGTTTATAGTTAAAGTTATTTTTAAGTTTTGTTAGAGTTAGGTGCCGTGCTGACTGCTGACCCTTGTAATTGTTTTACTGCCCTTAAACGCTTTGTGAAAAACCACATGATAGACCTATGGCCTTATAATATCTAGTTAAACACCTAAAAAGTCAAAAACTTTATTGTTATAGAAGAGTCCCAGCACGTATATTAAAACTGATTTGTATTCCTCGTGCTGACGAATTGCCGTTTTATGTGTTGCCTTTATTGGATGCAAGTTATAGTACAGTAGGTATGTTAATTATGAAGGGAATATAAAAAGCGCTTTCGTTATGAACCTAGTACGTAGGCTAATAAAAGCAATGCCGTTTGCTTGCGTGCATACTAATTATTGTTTTTATTTTTTGCCTGTTTGGTATAAAAGCTAGGTATGTTTAATTAAAGGCATAATAATTCTATGGAACTCGAAATATATTGCAAGCAACTTCTCATTCTTGCCATTGTATTCTATTTCCCGATCGTTACAAAGCTAATTTCATCTCAAGTCCGCCATTGTTAGTGGTTAGGATTTAGAATTTCCTTTTGCCATTTTATCGCTGCTTCGTTTCTTTGCTTAAGTTCTTTGAGCGCCTTCAAAGCCATAAAAACGCAAGGAGCAAAAAGAAATGGGCGCTCACAAGAGCAAAATGAAACAGGTCTGGTAACTTGACGTCAGCGCATGTCAATAGTCTCGTGATAAGAGAGGTTCTGCTTTCTGTCTGCCACCCTATTTCGCCATTGCAACTCATGGTTAAAGGCTGCGTGTTGTTTTTCTACTTTACAACGCAGCACTTTTATCGCTGGGCAGTGATTTAGTAGCTATTAATGTTTAACCTATTAATGACAAATTGTCAAGTTTTTCATAATGTTATATTTCATTATGTGCTTATATATCGTTTTAATATGAAGTTTTAGCTTGAATTATTAAGCACGTATTTCTCGAAAGTAGAGTTATGTTCAATCGTAACTACGTTAAGACTAAGAGACGAATATATTTTAATTGTGGTCCTACAGTAACTGGTAGAATTTTTCTATAATTAATTGATTTTCAGGGCTTTTTAGTACAAATACTGCAACGCATATTAATATTTGATTGTTTGAGTTTGGATTGGTCAAGTATTATTATTATATTTAATCTTCCATATTTATTTGTTGCTCAAAATTTTATTTTTGGCTAATTTTGTTAAGTGTAAAAAAATTGGTAAGATTTTAGACCAGCCCCAAAAATGTCCTGATATTGGTGCCAGTCATTAATTTGTCAAAAGGTATTGAATATTCCTGGAATGGAATATAATGAAAGTTTTTACATTTTGTCCACTTCTTTATATGTATTTTTTATTTAGTATTTTTATTAAAAAAACGATAAGAAAGAAATATTTACAATAATCATGTCTGGAAAGTCACCTACATGTTGTTGCTGTGGAATCAAGACCGGAACCATCGTGCTGTTGGTTTTGTATTTGGTAAGTTCAATAATTGTAGCAATTATTTTTATGTTACTATACTGTATGGTATCCTTTAAATTTTTTTTCTTTAAACTGATTCTATTTCAACATGATCAAAATTATGTTTTTAACGTAGTAATCTGTTTCAATTTTTTTATTTAAACTTTAACTTACTTTTTTATATATAGGCCGCCCGGCTTTGATTTCAAACAATGTAAATTGTTTTTATTACAGATCAACTTAAAAACTTTGTTATAAAATTTAAAAATAAATTTTGGGTAAAAAAGTTTGGTTTTCAATTCGTTTGTATATTATTGATTATTTTAACAAAAATTTCAAAAAGAACTGTTAGAAAATAGTGCTGATTAAATGAATTCATTCCCAGTATTTCCCAACTTCTTTCCCGATCCGATATCAAACTGATATAGAAATTTAAGCTTTAATTTGTAATTTAACGCAGCGATTCTACCTTGAAAGGTAATTTATCTGAAGATAGTAGATTAATAACTGGAGATTGGAAAAATCAAACTTTTTCACTGATATGTCAAACTTTAGCCTAATAACCTGACAAAAAATAGCTAAGTCTCCTGTTTTAATTTCATGTTAACTATTTGAGCGTACTAATAACATCATTTGGTATTTGTTTGGATTGCGATACTTTACGTTAAAAATATTAGGTAACGAAATAAAATGTTAAAATGTCCAGAAATAAAATGTCCCTACTCTAGTATTGTAAATCAAAAACAGCTTCTTTTGTAATTTTAATTCTTTACCAACGTTTCGGCATCCTATGCAAGCCGCCTTCGTCAGGGTGAATGACACTAAACGCTTGTACAATAAATGGAAAATAAACTAAAAAAAACGCGAGCACTGAGACGATAAAAAAAATAAGCGATAAATGGTAAAGAATTAAAATCACCAGAGGAGCTGTTTTTGATTGACATTACTTTTCTTGGTTGCAACAGTTCATATATCCTTACTCTAGTTCTAACCTCCTAAGTGTACTTCAGCTTGGAGGAGCGTATGACGTGTACAAAGGTGCAAGAGGTGTGTCGGCAGCTTCCTACTATGGAACCTCCTATGGCCTTACCCGTATGTCGTTGTTAACTATTTACCAGTGTTGTAATGACTTAAGTCAATGACTAGGGCACTTAAGTCGCGGTTTTAAAATGACTTAACTTAGGTTTTTGGACAAACTACTTTGTCTTTCCTTAAAATCTTTTGAACATGACTTGGCCGGACTTAGTTTCTTTTGACAAATGTGTTGATTGAAATAAAGTGTTTTTAATATAAAATTGAGTTATTTAAATTTGCACGTAAAACATTTGCTTGCAATATGTTGGGTTTGAGTAATTTTTTAGTAGAGGGTATTGCTTGGTAGAGGGTATTAAAAGCAATACCCCTTTTAGTAGAGGGTATTGCTTTTAGTAGAGGGTAAGTATTGGTCGAAAAAATCTGTCGGCCTCCAGGTTACAGTAAAGGAAAATATTACTATTGTATATTATTGTATATTTTACGTTTTTTTCTGTTAAGATAGTTTTTACCCAACTCTTGAAACACACTGTTTATTGTTGTATTTGACAAAAACATTTTAATTTTTAGAGTCCTGGGTTACACTTGTTATTGGAGTCTTGATTCTCTTATTTTCATCTTTGGCTCTTCACGGAATTAATAAGGTATGCTTTATACGGAAAACACCTTTATATGAAATCACTTTTAACCAACAAATTGCAAACAAAACTAATTATTTACCGTACATTTATTGTGATTTAAATCAGTGTTTTTTAACTAGAACAACTTTTTTTGTAACTAGTTTTTTTTTTAACTACAAACCTTGTCACTAAAAAATAAATGCTTTTTAAGTTCGATAAAATAAAACTGTTTACTGCGCAGCAGTTTAGTTGAAAAGCTATTATATATTTGCTGCTGTAATTTAACCCCAAAAACTTTAAACACAACTTTTATGCAACTTGATAGGCTACAAAGACCAGTCACAATGCCTCAATTGTTATTCAATATAAAGAAAAACAATAGCCCATTGTTGACGATTCTTTTTGTGTTTACTTTTAAACAGAACCAACACCACCTGTTGCTGCCCATGTTTGTTCTTCAAATGCTTGGTCTTTTTTGCTATGCTGTCATTACTGGACTGCTGGCTATCTATTGGTCTAAAATTGAAGGACAAATCTACCTTGTAAGTTGCCAAGATTCAACCATTTTAAACCAAACATCCTTATTAGGTTTAAAAGACATGGAATATTTAAGTAATTTCAAGGACTGCACAAAATATGACCTGTCATGTGTCACGTACTATTTTAGTTTGACATATAACAGGGTTGTTCCAAAGCAAAAATTTATACTCGCCAGGTGAGCGAGTGGCATCAATCAGCACTCGCCCAGACGAAACAACACTCGCCAAAACTGTTGGCACGCCGTCTGCAAATTTTCGTCCTAGCGCAGTCATTTCTTGGGTTATCGTTAATCTGTCTTGTTGTATCCATACGTAAACATTTGTTTTTATAATAGTCTTGTTTGTTTATTTCCATGCATGGGTGAACAAATGAATGGCCCCATAAAGCAGTTTACCCTTAAAACAATGTTTTTAGACAAAATATTTGTTACAATCTTTAGTGAAAAAATAACACTGACAATTTAGTAGACAATTTCGCTTAGTAGTGGTGCTTAACACGCACCAACTATATAAATTTTCCGCCGAAGCCACTCAGGCGAGTGAGTGTCAATCAGCACTCGCCCGAAGCGATTTGCACTCGCATTGGCGAGTACTTAACCCAACCCTGTATAATACAAAATTTAGATACACTATGCACAGATCTCTAAAGTAGCTTGATAATGAATATCAAAACCAAAAAGTTTAAACCGACATCATCTTAAGAAAAAAAACGTTTTGGTACCTACTTAATGTTCACTGATGATGAGACAAGCAGATATCAAAACCTCTTTATCAAGGTGATGTCTAGCTAAAAGAAAATTGTTTAATAAAACTACCGTTTTTACTTTTAATTAATAACTTGGCAATTCTGTTGTTTCACTCTAAAGTTTAAAGTTCAGGACGAAGGCGATACTATTAGTCATAATATTTTTAGACCAAAAAAATGGTAAAGCGTCTACAACAAAAGTTTTAACAAATGGTATTTTTTACTCAGTACATTGAAATGATGAACGAGGATGGTAAAACTCTCGAATGGCTTCAACAGAACCCGAGTGCTTTGCCTGCAATTGTCTTCAGCAGTTTGACTGCTTACATATTGCTTCAAGTCTACTTTGGTACTGTGGTCTTCAGATGTTACAAGTTTATTGCCAAACAGGTCAGGTTAAAGTGGTTATTTTTAACGTTTAAAATACTTATGCAGAAGGAATTTTAGGGGTTTATAATCAGTATTGTGAGTTAGTCACTTTGGTATGGCTTATGTCCCACTCAAGTCATTCGCAATACTTTTAGCAAATTCCAAGTCAACTTGTAACAGGTTGAATCTAAGTCAAGTCTTTGGCATCAAAAATAAAGCTTAAACCGACAAATTAGTGACAAATTTCATTTGTGCAATATTTCTCTAAAAAACCTCAAAAACTTATAGCAATTTAGTTATTTTACAATTATTAGGTATGTAAATAACCTAATTTTACTGGAATGCAATGTTAAAGCACTTAAAATTTCCACAAATGACTTTTAAGTTAGTCTTTTTAAAGCAGCGACTGAAGTCATAACAACTCTGGTTTAAATTATTTGTGGCAGATAACAAATTGTGGAGCCAACTAATAACAACATAAAATTAGTTGCATTTGGAAAACTTGTCCAACTTTTTTGTCATTAATTTGTTAAAATTAACTTTTTTCAAAAAAATTGCCCAAAATAGTTTGTTGAAAATTAAAGTTCTTTGTAGCTGGTAAAAACGTGTTGAGTTCAAAATGCAAACCAATCTAAAATGTTTTCTTTATTTTATAGAGTTCCCAGTCAAGTGGCAACTTCACCCAATTCCAGTCTGCCCCAGAAATCAGAATGGAGGCAGGACCTATTTATGCTGTAAGTAAAAAAATTAGACCAAGATCAGACCCTGATAACACCAAAGCTATGAGTCGGTGGGATATTATGTTTTGATTAATTACTTTGATTTTGAGTATGTGCGGTGTTGTCTATGTATTGCCCAATATTAACAACAGGATATTGATAGCATAGGTGCCAATAGTGTGTGCAGCAGAGAACCAAAACACTCTATAATTTGGCTGAGTTGCATGCGCAATTAGTGTACAAAATTAATTTCAGTATATCTGTTTTAAAAATAAATTTGTCGAACTGGAAATTTTAAATTGCTCAAATTTTAAACGGTTCGATTTCCTGCTTTTGCCCCCCTGAGTGACCGTGAGGACACCATTAAGAAAAGTGTTCCATTGTAAAATTAATCGCAATTCATTAACGCTTCAGCCTCCTGCCTACTCTGACAAGCAGAAGGTGCCACTTGTGACTGATGTGGATGATTATGTTCACGAGAAGTTGCCCAGTCAGTACATTGCTTGAATGACTGGTGAAGAAGAGGATACAAGAGTTTCTGTAAAGGATTAAAACCAACTTATTAACACTTTTAAGCATTGTTTGTGTCGCTTGTTTTTGCTCGCCTATTACTGGGTTTCCATTTTTTCTGTTCTTAATCACCTTCTTTCTTAAAATTCTTAACTGCACTTTGGTTTCACATTTTATACCATCCAGTAGTTCAGAGAAAAGTTCATACTGTTCAAATGCCACTGTTAGCAACTTTGTCAGGATGTTTAGTACTTGCCAATCTTATGCATTTAAGTTCAACCCAGTACTTGTACATAGCTTTTGTGTTCTTTGACTTCTTAAAAAAAATGTGTCACTACTTGGTAAAGCAAAACCAAATACACGATAGATGTTTTTAGTCGACTAGAGAAAAGATACTTTAAGTTAAATACACAAATTAATTTTTTCGTATATTTTCAGTCATTTTTCAGTTAGTTGTACATTGAAGAGAATTTGCTAATGGATCTTGCACATTAAACCATCCCACAAAGTGTATTTGTTGATTTGGTGAAATACTACAATAGTGCCTGTTGTGAGAGTTTAGCCTTCGTTTACTTTTCTGAAAGTGGTTGAACATTATGTTGGCAAACTGCTACTAAGACAAGTTTTTATAAGAACTTAAATTAGTGTTACGCTAAATTTGTAATGAAAGGTGTAATTTAGAAAATGAAAAGATATTATTTTGTTTATTATTTACTTTTAAATGTTAAACTGGTGAACAACTGTAAAAATAAGTACAACACTTCAATTTAAGAAAAACTGGGCGTGCAGTTATTGTACCTTGGTTTATTTTATGGCAGTGATGTGTAAAAATCTTGTTAAAATTACTAAAAAGTCTAACGTCTTTTCGAATTATGTATGTCCAGTTGTTTACTTAAATTACTTGTGTCCAGAAGAGTGAAATTGAAAAACTATGACTAATGAAGTAATTGACTGAACAGCAGTGATGTGTCCTGAAGCCATTTATCATAAAGAGGAACTTTTGAACTGTGTGACAAACAAGATTGAAGTTGATTTATTAAAAATTGTAGCATGTCAAAGTTACCTGGCTAACCAGCAGCCAAAAGCATATTTCAAGCAAAATCTACAACGTGTATGCAATGAAGGGGAATTGGGTAATTTAACCGAAAATATATTTGTTTATTAAGTTAAAAAAATTATTTGATTTTGGTAATTGCTTATTTGTACCTAACTAAGGTCAAGAAGTGGTGCATTTCGAAAGGCATTGTAAAATATCTAAAAAGTGGAGACTAAGATGGCAAGGTCCAAGAGAAAATAAGTTTCCTTTAAGTTAGGGGTTTGGCCCATAAATATAAGGTGTTTATAGTTGTGGAAATACCTTTTATGTGTGAATCCATTACAAATTGGAAATCTTTAATAATAAATCAAGTTTTCACTTCAAAGTCATGACCACATCGATAATATTCAATTTTAAATACGAAATCGTGCAACTCCGAAAAAAAACGTTTAGTGGTGGAACCCAGACGGTTACCTTGGATTAAGTTCTAAATTGTTTGAAAAAAATTAAATTTTGTTTTGTTAAACAAATCAAAAGTATTTTAAACAGAAATAATATTAGAAAATTGCCCAAAATTTAAAATTTTTTGACGGTTTACAGGTTGACACAAGCATAAAAATCGGCATTGGCGGTAAATCAGCACAAGGAAATAGAAAATTGATTTTCCAAGGTTACAAAAACAATTGATTTCACTTCAGCCAGTCATAAGCGCCGAAGCGTGCGGTCACGTGATTTAATTGTTTGTGTCGCAATAAAGGTGTTCCTTTCCGAAAGCTGACGAGTTGAAAATTTGCCTTTTGTTAAGTATCGACGTCTCAACTTCTAGTTCTCCATTATTACGGGACATTGCGTAATTCGTTTAGTTTTCTAAACGCTTTTGACTAGAAACTACTGTGTTTTATTTAATTAGAAAACAATGATGGCATCTGTAAGAAGGAAAAACATGTGTTTAAAAGTTAGTTAAATTTTAAATGTCTAAGCCGAATGTTAAGCTAATTACGTCTAGTATTTTGTACGTTTGTATCTGTAAACGACAGTTCGTAGGGTTTGTAAGGTGTTCGCTGTTCTTATTTATTAACTTCTGATCCACTCAAATTTTAAATTTATAGTTGTATCTTGATAATAATTGTCAATGCCAAAAAGGCTGAGTAAATCAAATCAACATCATCTTGATAAAAATGTTTCGCTACAAACTTGTATTAAAATCAGTTAAAAATCGTCATTTTAACTGATAATGAGACAATTATTATTAGAACGTCTCTATACAAAGGCTGTCGATCTACTCGACCCTTTTGGCTTGATCAATATTATCAAACTACATTGTAGATGCAAGCATAGGTCAATCTGGTTCATATTTGGAAACAGTGGTTTTCAAATTTAACACTTTGCCTTTTTATAAATGTTCAAAGTCTTAAATTGTTCACAAGATGTTTCTAACAAATGTAATTTGTTTTGGTAATATGACAACTTGTTTTTTTTTGTGATATTCATACGATTTTGTGAGAATAGTTAAAATGGATTCCATAATATCCCATAAAATGGTTTCAATAATATTCCAACTTTTTTTTAGTTTAATTAAAATATATTTTTTATGCGCTTATGTAGATTTGTTTACAGTGTTCTAGAAAACGTTTTATTATTAAGAGTCTGATAAAATAAATTAAGATGAGCCGTTCTAACCAAGAACCGCAATGTTGCTTTTGTATTCACGTGAAAGCGGGGACATCATTCCTAGCTGGCTTTATGTTGGTAAGATTAATGTTTGATTCTATTTTTTTCAATTTCCTCCTAAATTCCAATTATCCAGTGCCAAATCTTTGTAAGGCAATATTTTCAATTGGATTTCCATTAAAAACTTCCCAGATCAATAATATCTGAAAAATTATGAAAGATTAACAACTGGCGAGGATAAATTTTTTTAATTAATAATAAATTAAAACAAATATATTTAAACGTTTAAATTTTATATATATTTTGGTTATTTGAGCAAAGTAATGACATCATTTAGTATCCAGTCGCGTCGCTACATGTTTTGTCAGAATAAAATATCAAATATCAGACATCCCTAGTTGCAATGCTCAAAACAAAACTTACTAATGTAACGAGATAAAGGTTTGAACTTGATAAATTTTATTATATATGAAATGTTCACAAAATGTTACCTATTTCTCGATGGGCCCTTATATCATTCCACATCCAACTACAACCTCCAGCCATTAAACTGCAAAAAAAATAACATTGTAGAATTGTCAGCATATATAACACTAAACAAACTTTTTAACGCACATTTGACAAATGTGAAACATTCAAAATGCTACCTACCTCCGTATGAGCTTTGGGATTTATTAAACTACAAGCTCCAGCCATTACATTAAGATTTATTTAAAACATTCACAAAATGCAACCTACTTCTGGATGGGCTTTGATACTCATTCTACATCTAACTACAGCCTCCAGCCATTAAACTGCAAAATAAATACCATTGTTGAATTTTCACTCTCAGCACATGTAACACTTTGTCGACCAATTTTTTCAGATGAGCGGGCTTGTATGTTCTGTGTTTTCTGCCCTTCTACTTTCTGGAACTTTATCCACTGATGATATGATAAGTGAAGATGTGTACAACTACTACAAACAACACCCTCGATCAAGTATGTGAACTTAAAATTGAGATTTATGCCAAGCAGCATGAGAGAGAACATGGGTTTATTACTGACTGTTATCAGGAATATCAACTAGACAAAATATATAATAAAAAGAAGTCTAAACAAATAAAATCCAAACAATATTAAAAAATGATATGAAAACTATGATTTCAATTCAAAGGCAATTGTTCAATCAAAACTGCCGGGTGTCAGTGCGCCATAATTTTATTTTCAATAAGTTGAAGCATATGCATTATTTATTTTTAGAAAGTGCAGTTACCTCTGTTTGTTAACATACTGGTTTTTTAGATAAATTTGCCTTTCAAAGTACAAATCGCTGCGTTTAATTGCAAATCTTGGATAAAATTATCGGATTAGGTCAGATACCTCTCTATTATCCAACGGGTAGCGATACTACCACTTGACATTGGATATCCAATATAATTTTATTTCTTTTTTGGCATCCTTAGTTAACAGTATAGACCAGTGCTTCTTAACTTTTTTAGTTTTGTTCACCGCTAGCATTTATCTCCAGATTTCATTCACCCTTGTTTCATGATATGATAAAACTATCTCATCTAACAGCACAAAACGACTTGGGTTGTTTCGATTTTTGTTAATATCAACTCAAGCTTAGTTTTACCATTGTAAATCTACAATTTCTCGAGTCCAGAAATACAGCTACAGAAGCACAAAACACAGTCACCAATTTTTTGTACTTACACACTCAGTGTAAACCAACTTCACTATTACAATAAGCAAAACAAAACACCAAAAAACAACAGTTCAGTAGTCGCTTTACTGCAGAGCTATCATCCATTTCTGACGGTTCACCCTTATTCACCCCTTTTGGTTGGTTTTGTTCACCCTTGGGTGAACCATTAACCTGTTTAAGAAACACTGGTATACACTACAATCTGATATTACCAAACGTCCCTAATAGTAATTCTTTTCTTTTGTTATTCAATTCAGCTCTCTGGATTGGTCTTGGAAATGGTCTTTTCTTGGCTGTTATCTCCTTTATGGCTATTTATGGACTTGTTAAGGTTAGTCAGTGTTTTGTTATTTATCTCACAAGTATTTTATTTCTTCTGTTGCATATATGGAAATTTGTTAAACTGGATCTAAGTATCATGTTGCCGTAATATAACTGTGGCTTTTGGACTTAAAGTTTATAGTATTGCTTTTTCATAGTAATGTGAGAAAATAAAGGCATTTTGTCTTGCTGGGTAAAATTATGTAAAAAATGTTTTTATATAAGTATCGAAACACAACAAGGTACTTGACAAAGTAAAGTGTACACTCTTGACAAATTTCATGATCTTTTGCAGAACCGTTCTGGATATCTTCTTCCATTGTTTATTGTCCAACTCTTCAACTATCTTTGCTCTGTCATCTACATTGGCAGTCTTATGTTCTACTGGCCAAACGTAAAAGAGCATCTTAAAGAGGTAAATATGTTGTTTCTATCAACTTTTATTGGACTTTTAAAACGGTTCGAACCAGTGTTTCCTAACCTTTTTTACTTGGGGGCTTATTTTATTATACGGGTTTTATAGTTGCATATCTTTAAAGAAACTTCCATCCAAATGGGCACATATTTACAATTATAAACTGGTAGAGTGGGAACCAATACATTTGTACGAGTTATAATATAATCTTTTCCAAATGAAAACAGGCATCTGTCTGTCTGTAATTTACCCAATTAATGTTTTTTATTTATAACATATATAAAAATGAAACTTGTATTTTACATGTTTTTATTAAAACAGTCTAAAAGGCTCAGCTAATTTCAAGCAGGAATCCAACCTTTTTAACTGATGGTCATACAAGGCCAAATTGAAAATTCTATTTTAAGACGATAACGATTTACTACACTTTTTGGCTTGGACATTTTTTTTCAAGCTATATTACGGATCGGTGTTTAGTGCACCAAGCAATAAATTTCAATACCCAATGTTAAATATTATTACTCCACATATAAACCCATATTTTCGGCTGGCATTTAGTTACGTCATATTTATGATTTTGATCACCATTGTGAAAAACAAAAAGTCAATGTCTATGTCATGCCGATTGTGTTTACTTTCTAAAGTGCCTGAGCTATATATCCTAGCCTGACAGAATTACAAGGTGCCCGTTGTTTTATATTTACATTGGGTTTTCTCCTATCTACAGTGCAGACATATCCCAGCTGAATGGAGCCAATGGCTGATGAATTTAGACGACCGCTGGTTGGCTTGTATCGTATTTGGCGTCTTATTTCTCTACCTTATTGTAAAGAGCTATCTTATCTCGATGGTTTACAAGTGCTATAAGCACATGACACACCAGGTATGTTCGATGTTTGGTCTAGCAATTCGTTCCAGTATATATGAATCGATTGCTTATGTAACTATTTATACAAAATTTATTTTATTGAAATATGAAAGAATACTTCACCCTTTGTGCACATGTCCATGTAATATAGCTCTTACTGTGCAGGCCAATTATTTTAGCACTTTATAAAATTCATGTGTTGGCCCTTGGTGACTTAACAAGGACAAATTTTATCGACTATTTATCTGTTCGTGGAATGTTGTTTAACTGAACTATGTAAAACACTTGACATATCTTGTTCGTATGTTTAAAGAGATATGCCCATTCTGAAACTATACACTGAAATACTTTGACTGAATACTTTGTCACATATCAATAGTACATTTAATTTTGCGACTTACAAAAAACACCCAATACCAAAGTTATAGGTTATGACCGTTTAACTCTTTATGTAACAAACATCTTTTTACTTATCATGTATAATGTAAACCTGTTGTGTATATATGTTTAATGCAATATGTTACAGCTGTCTTGATGTGTTAAAACATTTAAACACAACTTTTTTGATTAATATTTGAACAGTGCAATGTTATTTACTTTGTTGCGCACATTTTAATTATTTTTATGTCAGTCTAAAATTCCTTAGTTTGTGAGTTTGTTTTTAAAACCCATGATTATAGTTGTTTTATTTTTGTGTTTTCGCAATCTTATGCCATCCATAGGTAATTCTTACCCCAAACACCTATAATGTGAAATTTAAAGAACGATTTTTTCTTCAAGATTTGGCTTTAGTGTATGCTAAGAAATTTTAGGATACCATTTGCAAAGTTCCATCTCTGCATTAGCCCTTTTTTTTGAGAGATAATCGGGAGAAATTTAAGTGGTCCTTTTAGATTCTCAAAACCGCTTAAAAATCATTGACAGTGGCTTTGGCAAAACAGTGTGTAGTGTTGAAAAGTGAACTTATTGATAAATCCTTAATTCTTAAACTGTTTTCCACAATAGGCTCTTCGCCTGCGACAGGATCCAGAAATCAGCTATGTACAAGATATTGACCAAAATGCTGGACCCATCTACAAGGTAAATGTTTGTTTAATAACTTAAAAACTATGTGTTATCAAACAGATAGTGTACATTTAGTTTATTTAATCTATACCAGTGGTTTTTTTCTTGCCTAATACAACCTAATGGCCCTTTTATGTTACAGCGCACTTTTCCTCACATTTATTAAAAATAAAAAGTACATTAAACCCGCGTTCCCAGTGCCAGCCGCAGAATATATTCATGGCTGTTTGAATGTAGCTAAGATAGAATATATCTCCGCTCTAATGGAATTGGTTTCAATGCATAAAATGTGTTGTAAAAAATAGATTGACAGTTTGATTCTAGGGTTAATAACTTGTAGTGCTTTATTTTTTTAAGCTATCTTTTGAAGTCTTGTTGAAATGTAGATATGTTTCCTGATTACAATGTAAAAAATATTGTTTCAAGTTTTACAAAATATGTAAAAATCAAACAGCATTTTTTAATTTCATTAAAGTAATTATTTAATTTCTCCATAATCAATAGCTGTGAAAATACATTTTGAGGTCATTTTTGAAAGATTTTATTTCTTTGGTTTAAAGATAAACTTAATAATTGTTCACTATTAAAAAGTATTTTAAATTGAACACTGAACTTCAATTGAAATGAGCATCTAATTGAAAATCCGAAACTGTAACAACATTCTGTCAATGTCAATACATGATTCATCCTACTTCCAAAGCTAAATTGTTGCTATCTCCATGATTTAATGTTGTTTGCTAAAGTCGTATGACTGAACTTACAAACAAACCACAGTAATGTTTGGCAGCCGGTGCTTGTTTCATCATCCATGTTGATTTGTGACTGCTGTAACATTCTGTAATTGGCCAAACATTAACTTACTAATATGGGTAAGAATAAGTAGCCCTTCACATTAAAAATAATATATATTTCTCCCTATTTTGTTATGAGAAGTAGTTTTGAAGTAACCTAATGTATAAAAGACTATGTTTTTATCGATTTTTTTGATGGTTATATATTTAAAAAACAGCAGTTATCAAATAACCCATTGTAACACCTCTTTTAACGTGTTTTTTTATTTAAAAATCTGCTCAGCAGTTAAAACTTAAAAAAAAAACTATATTTGCTACATATTCTCTTTTTTATTAAACCTAAACCCAGTAGTTCTAATTAACCTATTAAAAAAAAAAACAATTTTCTACATATTTTTTATTAAAATCGAGTAACCAATTTTAAAAATATTAATTTCAAACTTGCTTTTTATACAAAAAATGCCGGTAGATACTACGCAACCTATTATAAAAAAAAATAATTTGTTATTTTTTGCTAAAAAATCTGGTAGTTCAAACTACAGCCACACAATCAGCTTTTAGAAAGGAAATTAAATATATGAAAAGATTTATGTAAGATTAACTTTTGCAGTCCACCATAAAGCCTATCATTATGTTGTTAGGCTCTTACTGCAGTAAAGTTGTTTATACACATATGGTGCTTTTATTATACCCAGGCTTCCATCTGTGGTAGCCCATAGTTTATTTCACTGGTTTCATTTCCTTGTAAGTTTACCCAATATTCTGCCAGACAAAGTATTTTAAATATAGTGGTTTAAAAGTTCACACTAAATTCGTTGAATTGACTTAATTATGCAGCCCAAGTTATTTTTCAGTTATTCCGCCCTTGCTTAAATGAAAATCCTTATTTAATAGACTGGATTGGTTTATTTATTGTAGTCCTCCCTACTGCATTATTCTGACCTGTTGTGATAAGTTTGGTAAATCCTGAATGTACAGTTGGCCTTTAGACATATAACAATTTGCTTCGATCCATTAAAAACCAAAGAGTTAATGCTTGTTGACAAAAACACTAATATATTTTATTATATTTGAAGTATATATTGGAGCTCTACAAGAGATTAATCTTAACAAATGTGACATATAAAAAGATTGTCCTGAGTTTATAGTTTTCAGTTTTACGTAATCTCAAAAGACAATAAAATCAAAAAAGGACTTTTGCTCTCAGGCGAATGACTTTTACGACTGCATATAAATAGAAGACTTGTTATAAAAAATTCTGTTGATTTAGAGTTTTGTCAAACAGTCTTAAAGATTTTGATTTCAAGTTGTTTCAATTTTCATTTCATTTGTGTATATGCCCTTATTGTGTGTTACTACAAAAAGCAGCTTCAGAAGGGCTAGATCACAGTGGTTAACACACATATGCGTGCATGTTTCTTATTGTGTTTGATTTATTGCAGCCACCCAAATATGAAGACATCCAGAAGGTTCCGCTGGTTGCAGATGTCGATGATTACGACACCAAACCTCCTTCATACTACCCGTAACCGCCCCCCCCCCCCCTGCAAAAAGTAACATCCTGTCTGTTTGTAACTTTTCACAATTAGACGTTAACTTTCTGTCGAGTCCATAATTTTCAAGTTACCAGTTAAAATCCATACAATGTCTGTATAGAAATGATTTGTTAAAAACTAGAATATAGCTTGGCTGTCAGTTTAGATTTAGTGTCTCAAATGTGTGATCAACTTCAAACAAAATATGTTTGCTCGTTTAAAGAAAATATGTTTTTTAAATCAAACTGATTTGTATGCTTCTGCTCTTCAGGTTAAACCATTACCACGACAAATATATTTGTTTTTATTGGGCTTATTTTTAGCAATCCAACCAGACTTTTATTTTTTGCTCATCAGATAAAGTGTTTATCCAATAAAGAAATCTGAATAAAAATTAATTCACTAGTTTATAAATTGAGCACCGCTTGGAGTAAGCGCTTAAGTATAGTGTCATCAAAATGCCAATATGTACATACATTTTTACTCCGCATGAAACCTGTATTCCATGCTTATTATTTAATCTTTTAAAGTTATCTTTGGTTTTTATCAGTTATTTACTTTTTCTCCCTAATTACAATATTTGAAATATTTCTGATTTAACTGTCATCTGTGTCTCAAGGATAATACCGACTCGCATCTTATTTGTGGAAGGAATAAAGTTGTAATTAGGTGAAACGCAATCTTCTTTTTGTGCCATAGTTCAGGTTTTAATGGATCAGCCACTCTATGTATAAGTTTTGTATAACTTTTTAAATAACCAACTAGGTTGGTTGGATATTTGTTATGTCCTCATAAAATTCTTGCTTTAACATGTGAAGAAAGACAAAAACTTTTAACAGCTGAAGCACGAGCAGTAATATGCAAGCGTTACTTGTTTTGAAACAGATATTATTTAAGTACAGTCAAAGTCCCTTTGAAGTTATAAATACAGCGAATCAAGTCCAGTCCTTGTCATTAAAATTAAACTGTAAACTATTAAAATTGGTAAACTCGACCGATTAATATGAGCAATAGCTCGACTAAAAATGACAAAAAAACAACTTATACCAACCATTTTTTTTATTCAAAAATTGAGATAATTCAGTCAATTTTATAATAAAAAATGCTTATAAAACACTTCATTTCAACCCAAGTCATTTGTACAAACTAAAGTACCTTTTGCTTTTTTTAAATGAAACTCTTTGAATGAAAACTCATGACCACGGTCTAGTCCGGTCATTAAAAAAACAGTGTGTCGAATGTATATATTTAAGTAAAGTCATTTAAACACTGGTAAATACCATATATTAGTAATATTGTAACTGATGGTCAAGTTGCACATGCTTGCCCACATTCCGGTTTGTAATAAAACTTGATTGTTTTCCAAAATAACGAAAGCTGCATACTTGCATAGCACAATTTCTTCCAGGCAAACGGTTTTAGAACCCTAGGTGTGGGCTGTTGCATATGAGCACTAGGGATGTCAGAACTTGACATTTCATTCCGATCCCCGACATTACAGGGCATCCCAACTAAGCGGGGCGTCTGTTGACAGGGAAAGGTTGTGTAGCTGAGAGCTGGTTTCACTTTTATTGCTCGGTTGCGGTGCGAGAATGTTTAGGCAAAACAAGGAAGTTGTTGTTTCAGCTGACTGTAGGTCCTATGTCCCGCCTTTAAACAAGCCTTCATGTACATTGTATTTTTCCTAGTGTTATAATGACTTATTGAGGAAGTAAAAATGACAATAGAGTCAGAAATTCCTATCGATTTCTGTAAGCAAGGGGTAATTATTGTGACGCAACAATGCCCGCTTGTGTCCTGTAGAGATACGTAACTCGTCCTACAGTACAAGTAGGGGCATCCCCTTATTTTCTTTTCCCCAACTACAGTATTGATTTTGCTTTATGGAAGGAAATAGTTGCACAACATTGTGAAATAGGCGGATTCAAGGACCCAAGCTATACGACCTTAATTGAAATAACATTAACGTCGAAATAACAAGAATTTGGACTAATAACTAACAGTCGGGAAAAGATCTCATTAAACCCCACCAGAAACTTTCAAACAACATTCTGTCTAACAACAAACCCAACCCCGAACTATATCACTAACTCCACAAAATATTTAAACACCAGCCCACCCCTGAACCCCTAAACTGTACGCTGCCGAAATAACGGCGCCCGCCTAATCGTCCAATACCCTATTCCTCTGCTTTTATCTGTTATTTAAGCCAAATTCCGATGTTTTTAGCCCTTATTCCGTCGTAGTTAATACAGCGTATTTGGCTTTATTATGTCGTTGGTTATAAAACTGTTGTGTTTCTTTAGATATTAGTGTTTTAAATATAGGTCACATTGTGTTGTACCGGATTCAATACAAGCCTGAATGAATTAAATTATTCTATTTGTGACGATTTAACATTGAAGAGAAAAGTTGCATTTTCCTCCGATTTGGAAAAACTCGCAATTTCAACAACAATTACAGTTTCTCGTCTATGATTTAAACATTTTTGGCAGTGAATCATAAAAATTTCAATCTGTTAAAAAAAATGCGTTGTTGGCAAAACAACACTTTATTTGGCATAGAATCGATACTTTCACTGAACATCGGGTCGATCCGATAATATCGAACATACATACCGTAGGCCTGTACGCGAATTCAATTTGCTAAATTGAACCACGTTGTAACACTGCCCTTGGGCAATGAGCGAGTTCATGGTAACCCGTAATTACAGCCTTCGTTATTGATTGCCATTAGTCTCTGCTGCATAATTATCCGCATACCATAGCTCAAAGGAAAACGGACAAGAGCTGGTGATCCTAAATTAAATCGGTCGATGTTAAACAGCTAAAAAAATCGCCATACGTTTACAAAACAATAATACTATTTAAGTTTATATTGTGTATTGTGCATTTAGGTCTGGCACGCTTGCTTGCATGCATATTCGAAATATTAATATTTTTTTTTCAAAATTTCCCACAACATCCCCTCAGATTGGACAATTTCGCGGAATCATTGATTTGCCGCGGCAAACAGTTTAAGAACTACTGCTTTATATACTTAATAACAGTTATTTGAAAACAATACGAATAAAAACAGGTGACATATGTGTAGTTCAGTGTTTCTCGACCCCAAAATGGCTATAACATTGGTTAGATTGATTAAAATTGGTTCTGAGCAAGATTGCTCTTAAAATTTAAGGAAGTTGCAGAAGCAAAACGAAGACATAGCTTTTATCATTTAAATTTGAATTAAATTGTACTTATTTGTCTTATGTTTGACAAAAGCAGTAAAGAGAATTAGTTCGCAAAACCGTTATTACTGTTATACTCCAGCTTAGACCTAGCATGTGGGTCGGCGCGAAAAACGGCTGTAGAACGCTTAACTGTAGTTTATCACGTTTTTCACTACATCAGACAGCAAGAACACTTTTTTAATATCTCTAATTTTACCAAAGGCGCTATGAAGCAGACACTTTTTCACTACCCTGAACGACTCCCTCCCTTACGGCAGTTCCGTTACGTCATATTTTTGTGACGCAGTTGTAAAGCGCTTATAACTCACGTCATCCCGAAATCGGATTTAGCCCGACGGAATCTTACCACAGTAAATACACAAGAGCAAAAACCTGAGTCATCAGCATTAGTGGTTTGCGTAATACAGTACAAAAATGTGCGCATAGCTTGACTGAACGACCTAAATTTTGTTACAATTTGCACAAACTACAGTTTGTTGCCGAAAGTATTATTTAACTCTTTTTGTATTGTACAAGTGCTAAACACCACTTCATTTACTACTGATCTCAAGGGATGTCCGATATTTGACATTTTATCCCGGTACCGATGCAAGATATTTTTGACAAAAAGTATCGTGATTCGATCCCAAATGACGTCATTACTATGGTTAAACAAACAAAAAAGTGACCAAATCGTTAAGTGAAGGTGCGGTAATGGTTTTCAGTGTAATAGACCGAAACTTGCTTTCAAGTTAATTTTAGTCAGGCCTCACTCCAGTTGTTAACTAATATAATTTAATAAACTTACATTGCAAGGTAGAAATGTTTCATTAGGCGGAAAATCATTGCTGAAGTTCCTGAATTAATTTAGCATCTGATCGTCACCGATATCACCCTAGTATCGGACCAGTACCGATACTACCACTTAGTATCCAGCAGTGTTGTAAACAAGTCATTTAAAAATGACTTAAGTGCAAGTTAAGTATTTTTGAATAAATAACAAGTCAAGTCCCAGTCACGTCCTTGTTATAAATATAAAACGTTTTATGAGAAATAACTGAACTAAAATAAAGAAATAACGCAACACACAGCAAGAAAATTGTTTTATGTGCAAAAACTTGGATAAATAGCTCAATTTCATCAAAAACACCTAAAGAAAACGCTTCATTTCAACCCAAGTTATTTGTCCAAAAGACTTAAGTCAAGTCAATTAATTTTGCCCAAATGACTTAAGTCAAGTCAAGTCATTTGAAAACAGTGACTTAAGTGCACTTAAGTCAAGTCATTGACTTAAGTCATTACAACACTGGTATCCACTATCGACCGCAGTCCGATATTATCGTATATCCCAAATGTTCAACTTGAAGCTTGCATATTTGTATAATGGCGGTTTTACTACGACAACCTGGACAGAACAATTAGGAGACCGTTGGAGCAATCAGTTTGTGGTCCACCAAGTTTTATATCGACCCAGGAATAACAAAGCTCAAGAGCATGAAGGAAAATTATTTGATAAACCTCAAAGAGAAGCTGGCAAACAATCTCTTTAATTTGGAAAGGTAAGTCGAGCAAAGAGTAAGTTTAAACTGTATTTTGCGACTCGACGAAATGCCCCCTTTCTCATACTTTGTTACTAGTTATATGCACAATGTAGAGCGACTCTATGACGATACATAGGTTTGTAGGGCAAATGTAACGTTCTACTAATAAAAGTTCGTGTTGAATTTTACTGAATTGTATATTATTTAACAAATACTATCTTATTTTTTATTAAAATATGCAGTGAGCCGTAGTTGAAATACCAAAGCCTATAGAGGTGGCATATTTGACCTTGCGAATATTTATTTATTTATTTATTTTTATCATCTATAAAATGTTATAAAAATGCTACTTGGTCTACTTCTGTATGGGCTTTAATAATTATTCCTACTACGTCCAACTAAAACGCCAACCGTTATGTAGTGCGCCTTTAAAAATTCAAGACTATATTTTTTGCATTTAACAACGTTCGTTGCGTAAGCTTTGGTCGATCGATAAACCGATGTAATGCTGATATAGCAACAAATCGTCGGATAAAGGAGTCATTTGCCATTCCTTGCCGCTCACTAATATCCTTTGCGCCTTGATGGTGTTAAAAAAATCGATATTTTCGACTGTGCGCTTGATGAAGCTCATGATTATGTTCTTGTTGCAACCTGCCCTCCTACATAATTACAGACGTCCGACTTTGCGTAATTAATTTTGTATGCAGGTGCGAAAAAGTAGCACAATTTTTTGACTGGAAAGCTCGAAAATTTATAGATATGACGTAAGAAAGGTCACGAAACGTCGAAAACCAGTAACCTTGAAAGGTCATTGTTCGACGTCGTGCACAAATACGCAACTGACATCTCAGTTTAACTTCAAGGAAAAGGTGAGATAACCTAGTTAAAATGGGGCATGGCCAAACAGAACTTATTTTACCGGTAGGCCTACAGCGTCCCTACAAAAATATTTTACCGCAACGCCGTCCTGGGTCCCTTTTACCACTGTTTGTATAACAATCTCCTTTTTCGCCGCAAAATCTTTGGTAAATTTACAAAGCGCCTGTTAAATATGCTCTCCACATCCAATTTTATCACTTCACCAATTGAGTGCTTGTCATTTTTAGCCCACCCAGTATTCAAAGTGGAACGTCCTTATATAAAATAAAAAAGGCATACAGATAACGAAACAATGGGCTGCTAAGTCTTACAAGATACGACTTTTATTTTAGCTTTCTTTTATGTTTGCTAATCTGTGTTTACTGTTTTTCTAAATTGAACATGACGACATAGCGATATTGCTGCGAAGGTAATTTGTCTTCAATAAACAATTTTTTTTCAATTTTTTTTATTTTGGGAACTTTGGAAAAAGAGTAGGCCTTCATTTTAGAAGCCCCTCAAGCACCGAAAGAACCCAACGAAGACTTCACCAGGACATCAACACACAAGCGAATAACCATCAGAAGATACGCGTTAAAAAGCGACATCAACCCTGAGAAGAAGCCAATCGTCCAATTGAAATACAAGCCGAACATCGAAGTAAACCAAAGCACCACAAACCCAGAAAGAAACCATAGCCAAGTCAATAAAGGACCACTGATATTATTATTATCGTGGAATGTGCAGCGTTCGCGTTTATGATTTTCAAAAATATAAAAATATGGGTAGCATTTCTTTTTTAACCAAAAGCTTTTCTTCTGATTTTTTGCCAATACACAAGATTTATATACACTAGCCTCGGCATTGAACCTAACTTTGTAAAAAATATAAAAAAATAAAAATATAATATAATATACGTTATAAAAAAATAAAAAAGAACAACAACCTACAAGAGAATAACCACCAGAAGATACGAGTTGGCGAAACAACATCAAAAAATATGCCAATAGTCCAAAGTTGAAGAAAACCAAAGACCCACAAACCCTGAAAGAAACCATAGCCAAGCCAATGAAAGATTGATTGTAGCCTTTGCATTTATGTTTCTTACTTGTCCTCGACATTTTTGCCTAACAAAAAAAAAAAATTATACCTAACTTTTTATAAAAAATTATAAAAACAAATTAAACGATATAAAAAAATTAAAAACACTTTGCGTAGTCGCTTCGTGAAACGTTGCACTTTTATTTCGAATTTATTTTGGCCAATTTAATTGTTAAAAAATGGTAATTATAATAATAATTTTTTATTTAATATTTTAACTAGAATCAACCAACAAACGAAAGTTCAAACGCAGATTATAAGATAACGAAAAACTATTTTTTATTCACTTCTTTCGTGCTCGACAATAATTGTTTCTGCGGAGGCCATATTCGTAGCTGATGAGCTTTATCCGAGGCGCGGATGTTGTAAATTTCAATTAAAGAAGAGAATAATGTTATACCACCCATCACATTGTAGACATCAAAAGTAACGTTAAGAACTATATGGTGTAACGTTTTAGTCAACTATCATTCGCTTTAAACTGTGAAAGCGGCTTCTGCAAAAATTTAAATGCGAAAAACAATAAAAACGAAATAAACAATTTTGAATTCTCACTGTCTGGTTTCTCTTGCTGAGAAACTAAGCTTTTCGTCTCCAACCAACAAACGAAAGTTTATTCGAGGATTACTTAAAACGAAGTTTAAGGTTTGAAGATGTCTTCAAGATCTGCCCAGAGGTGCTTGAAGTTCACCTTGGGCTACAGGAGCTCGTCCGATCTACGAAGTTAAGTAACTTCTAGGTTGAGTTGTGCTTGCTAGGTTGATTGGAAGAAGACTTTTATTGGAAGACGAATTTTGTAAGTAAAATGTGATCAAGGTTGGTTGCATTTATCTTTGGGTAAGAAGATTGTTTACTACATCAGAACAAGTAGAAATTACGCAAATCGTTTTTTTATAAACCAACAACGTCTTTTTCTTACTTTATATTTAACAGAGTCCTCCACCTACACTACAAACGTCGCGCCTACTAATACCAACTTACAAAAAAAAATACTAAATAAAGTTAGAAAACAACTATCTTCGAAACAAATATACTTAAATTAAAAAAAGAACACAATAAACACTTAGAAAAAAAATAAGAAAATTTTTTTTTTATAATAACGAAAAAGTTTTTTTGCGAGCCGAAATATTGGCAGTTTGTCCAAACGCACTTGGAGAAACCGCAAATTGTCAATAATTCATTCTGAAGTCATTTTCTCGAAACCAGTAGCGTTTGTGGATTCTGAAGATTGCTGGTTAAAAGACTTCTGGTGAATATACACAGTACATATGCAGTTGGATTTACAAAAAAAACAAGAATAATTCTCGTTAAACCAGCTGACATGTAAATAATAGGTCGAAACTAATACAAATAGGTTTAGGTACGACATTTGTCTGTTTGATATTACGCTTGACTATTTGTTACAGCGCAATTCACATCATCAGTATTCCTTATCATATAACATAGGGTTAAATCGGCAAAATTGGCCAATTTCGACGCTCATATACCAGCGATTTTTTTCGAATTTTTTCGACCTGCTCCGATTCGGCTGAAACTTTTACAGAAGATGCGTTAGAACAATATATATCTAATGGTAAAACTTATATAGTCAAATTCTTTATTATTAGCAAGAAAATATACATTTTAAATAAAAAATATTCGAAAAAACGCGATTTTGGGTAATTTTTAAAAATCGACCTTCTCCGATTTGAGTGAAACTTGGTGTGTAGATGCGCCTTGGGTGTAGAAACAACATGGTAAAGTTTCAGCCCCCTAACACTCAAAATAAAGCCAAAAATCGACTTTAAAGTTTTTCCGAATTTTTTTGGAATTTTTCAAATTTTTGAAAAATAATTCCCCCGGGAATAATTCCCCGGCCAGGAAAATCCCCGCGAATTTTTCTCAATATTTAACAACAGATAATTTCATTCAGTATCCATAATTTAATCTGACAATATCAGATTTTCTATGTGTAGTTCACATATTTCAATTCACCGCCTAAACTTGAAGCAGCAATTAAGCAACAAGTGACAGTGAGCACTTAACCGAGTTACCAAATACACTCCCATCCAGTGAAGCTCTTAGCGGGAGCAATTTGCTGCGCCCAAAAGCTACACGTCGGGTATAATTAGCTGGTTTTAATGCAAGTGCTGAAAGGTAAATTGAATTTATAAACTATGTGATAAAACTTTCGTTTGTCGGTCGAAAGTGTAGCAATAATTGGCTAAAATATTCTGTTTTATTTTCTTTCCATGCGTTAGATTAATTGTGATTGATTTGAAGTAAACTTCAGGACAGGACTGTTACAAACTCTCGACATACAGTTACCTCAAGTTGTTGCAAAAACTCGAGTTTGTTGAAAAACAAAAACAAAATCATCAGTATTCCCTATCATATAACATGGAGCTAATTTATCGATTTTTTTTTATCTGCTCTGATTTGGCTAAAATTTTCACAGAATATGTGTTATATGAATTCAATGGTGATACTCATGTAGTCATTCTTTATAGTTTGCGAGAAAATGGACATTTTTTTTAAAAACTTAAAAAAAAAACACGAAAAAATCGACCTTATCTGATTTGGGTGAGACTTTGTGTGTAGATGCGCCTTCGGCGTATAAACAACATGGTAAGTTTTAACCCCCAACACTGAACATATACAAAGCCAAAATTCGACTTTAAAGTTTTTTTTTCTTATTTTTCGAATTAAAAAAAAATCCCCGGGGATTCTTTCCTCACTATTTACAGCAGATAATTTCATACAGTACCGGTATTCATTATTTACTCTGACAACATCATTTTTTTATGTGCAGTTAAACGCATAAATTTGACGCAATTTGGCAGCAAGCGAGTGAGCATAAAAACGAGTTGCCAAATACAATACACTCCCATCCACAGTGTGAAGCTCTTAATGCGAGCAATTTGTTGCGCCCAAAAGCCACAAGTAGGGTGTAATTGGTTGGTTTTAGAGAACATATATGTTAAATTAAACTTATAAACTGTAAGATAAAACTTTCGTTTGTTGGTCGAAGGTGCGGCAATTAATTAAATATTTCTGTGTTTTATTTTTTCAATGCGTTTGGTCAATTGTGATTAATTTACAGCAAACTTCAGGACAGGACTGTTACAAAATCTCGACTTACAGTTACCTTGTTGCAAAAGTGCTTTTTTATGATTTCGCGTAGCGCAAAGACAGTGAGTCAGCATTTTCGACCGCCATCTCAGATTTCCGTCATAACTGCAATCGAGAAAATGGTGGGCCTACGTGGCTCTGCTGGCCATAAGTCATGTGATCTCAAGTCAAATGATTAAAAAATAACGTTAAAGCAGAATGCGCTCCGTTTAATTGCTAACTATCGCTGATATATCACATGAGGTTTATCACACACATGTTGGCTAATTCGTCAATTAGCATCATAATTACCTGTAGACGTTTAAAATAATTCCGGTTGAATGTGCAAATATGAAAATAAATAGGCCTACATTTGAAGATGTAATATTTTTAGACTTTATTTACCAAGGTTTTAATTCAGCTATAGTGGACCCCTAACTAATGCACATACCCCCAAAAGTTTAGACCCTAGTTTAAAACCTCTTACTTATTCTTCACAAAAAGTATTCCCTTCCTAAATGAAAAACGCTCGCTCAGATCGTACTCCCTAATAAGCAGTTAACATAATAACTTCCAAATAAACAAGATCTTTATGACTGCGGTCATTTCCAGCTCAGCGATGCATGACGAGTTGTGACGCAGTGTTGTGATATTATTGGGTTCACTTCAATCTGTTTTGTTAAAGAAGGTGGTTTTAATGCTCATTATTGTTTTTTTTTATTAACTCTTTACTGTCTTAAAGTGGATGTAAGTACGTTTAAAATCGAATTGTTACTCTTTTAAGAATCAAAATACTTTTAAGTGCGGGGGTATTTTAGTGAATGTTTGTTTAATATGTGTAACCTAAGGATTGATTAATTCGTTTTTTTATAAAAAAAATACCCGAATGTTGAAAAAAAAAAACAAAAAAAAAATGTTGAAACGTTTTTAAATATGGGGTTTATACGTATCAGCACTGGTCTACAATCCTACCACAGCGTTCAAACAATTATTATTTCAATGCACAATTATTTGGATTAGGGTGCGGTTTGGTTTAGTTTAGCGTTGGGTGTGGGTGGGTCAAGTGTTATTATATTTTTATTCAAAAGTAATACTTGACCTACCTAAACCCAAACGCTAAGCCTTACCATAATCTAAATAATACTGTGCGTTGTGGTAGGATTCTACACCATCGCCTATTTGTTTTTGTATTGATATATACCCTAACCCCAATTAATTATTATATAATTATATTACAGTGTATTTATATATTTTTTGAGTTGTTACAGTCCAGGTTAAATCAATTAAATTTTGAATCAGTACTCACTTAGACTAAATAACACCTGCTAAAATTACAGGCACGGTGTCTACGATTTTATCAAATTGGTTCCAACAAAATAATTGTTTTAAATTTTTGAAAAAATTAGCCAGTCTGTCCTTGCAGTTTTAGATAAATTGTCGCAGATTGACAAACCGATTGCAGTTGTTTAACTGGCCAGTGGGCAACTGGGTTGTCAATCAGCCCTTATCCAGAGCAAGTTGCACTTGCATTGGCGATTGGTTGAGTGCATAATCCAACACCACATTTAATTTTTACCTAAATCTATTTGCAGATTGATGTTGACCTACTATCTTCATTACAAAAACAAAAAAACCTATAAAAATGCCTGCGTTAATTGCACACCGACACTTCCCTATGCCCAGTGTCTCTCTGTACACTGTGATAAGTGTGGCTCTACTCGCATGTTCGATCCTGTGGGCGCAAAGTACTATTTATGAGGAACAACATAGAATTAAAGAGGAGCGTTTGAAAGAACTGGATCCTACCCTGACCTCCAAAGAAGGGATTGTACAAGAAAATGTGACTGAAAACAATATTACGAGTATAAATTTAACAAGCGAAAACATTACAAGTAAAGTTGAAAGTGAAAATCAAGAATCAATATCACAACCTCAGAGCAAAAGCAAAGAATGTAAGTCGAAAATTTTATCCCCAAAATATTAAACATATATATACAACAACTGTAAAAATGCATGATATAAATTCTAATGGTATTTGACTAGAGCTGTATCTAGCCATGCCTGATTGGCCCTATCGCTATTGTTTATCGGAATTGTTAGTTAACCCAAGTTGTTCAGTAAGGTGGAACCGCTTAATTCTATTGGCTGTGTAAAAATAAATCAAAACCACATCTAAAATACCAATCAAAATTATATTGTTTACAATGTGTAAAAAACGTTAACGTTATCAAATAGCATGAATGAGTGTATATTTGCTTTGTAAATCAATGTGGGATAAATGCCCATAAATAAATCGACACCAAACCGCTAGGCAACAACTTTCAAAGCATTTAGCTACTGTACTAATATATTTCATCTTATTCTAATAAACCTAAACAATTAGGATGTGGTAGGTCAAAAGTAATAAGTCATTCAGGTCTTGAAAAAGTGTGTTTAATGAAAAATCATACATGAATGCCAGATTATTTTTTTTATATTTCAAGCTACATAAATATATATATTTAATAAAACTATTACTCTGTATCGCTGTGTAATGCACACTCTCAAGAAAACAGTTTCATATCGTTAAAATTGTGTCACTTTATGTATTCCATGTTTTCAGACAAAAACGTGTGGACTTTTCCTAAATCTGTTGATGGTGAAAAAGGTGTTGTAACAGTCAGTGTAAAAAAGACACCCATACAAGATGAGGAGGTTGTGGCTATCGCTATTGCAGTCCTCGACAAAGAAATTTCATTCTCATATGGTTTGAAAGCTATTTATTTAATAATTTATCAGAGCAAAATATTAAGCAAGGCTGATGTCTTGGCTATCAATGTAATAATTGAAATGGTATTCCTGCTAATTCCATGTCTAACTATTTTAGGCATTTCATGGTTTGTAATTAAAGTTTAAAAATGACCATATCATCATTGCCTGCTACATCCTGTTGTACATACAACCTCAATTTGAGATAATCGTACTTTTTTCTTAAAAAAACTCCATATAAATAAAATACAATGTGTCAAAATTTCTATTTCAGCTGTGACATACCAAAACCTTTCGTTTATGTTTTTTTTGCTTTTAATTTTTAGGTGTTTTCTCCCTCATGCTACTGGAGCCAGTTACCCTCATCTTACTTGTGAACGCGTCTTATTGCTTGTTGGCTCTTTTCGTGCAAGTTATTCAAGTCATTGTGTTTGGGAGGTTGAGAATGATTGAGGCACAACATATGAAGGTAACATCATGTTTTTTGTTGTAATTATTGACTTTTATGTTTAAATATGGCATAAAGAAAATTTACAGCATAATGGTTGGAGGTGGTAGTAAAAGGAAATAAAAAATCAAAGCCCATATAGTATTCAACGACTTACTACAACCATAACCCTTTATTTCAATTTTCAAGAATAAAGAGTTATTTAAAACAATGAAAATCATACCTAACTTTTTAATGGGTTTTGATGTTATTATTACATCAATAAATTGTTTAAGCACTTATTTCTTTTGTAATGTTTTCATTTTGTTTTAATGTTGTTTAACGGATTCTGTGGACAATTAAATAGTTAAAAAGGGTATTTTAATAAAAACAATAAATTTCAATTAAAATAGTGAGCGATATTTGTAAATGTCAATTTTATTCAATACCATGAATTCCTATTTTTATTAGAATTACTAGAAAATCAGTGTATTGTGTTCCAAACATAAATTTTTTTTGTTGATAAAATTTACTTCTAAATTTCACTTGACCAATAATACCTAAAAAATTCTGATTTTATTTTTGCTGTGAACTTATTTGTTTGCTGTACAGGACAAGTTTTGGAACTTCGTGTTCTACAAGTTTATATTTGTGTTTGGTGTGATGAACGTGCAGTCGTTAAACGAAGCTCTCATATGGGTTTCCTGGTTCACAGCGATCGCATTTCTTCTTCTTCTAACAAAGTTGTGCAAAGACAGATTTGAGTTCCTTTCCTTTTCACCAAACACCCCTGTGTTTTACCACTGGAAGGTAACCTGTTTATATTTAATAACAAAAAAGTAACAAAAAACGGTATGCCTGGAAAAAACAAACAATTAGAATAGTCTGTCTTTTGTACATTGCTAGGGATGGGCTTTTTTGCAGACTTCTAATCAAGTTCTCTGTCCGATGCAAACCTTTTACACTAATAAGTCCGAAATATTTGAAGAAGTGCAAACTCTGTAAAAAATCTTTAACCACAATTTTTTTGTTTGTCTTTAAGGCAAGTGTGTGACTGTAGGGTTGACATTTTAACCTTTTAGCTATACTTGGTAATTGAGATATAAGACACGTAAAATTTTATTGCAATACCGATATTCCTATGATTCATAAGAATAGTAAGAAACAATAAAGTTAACTACAGCAAATTTTTTTAAGGTTTCAAACATATTCGGCAGAAACCCAATGTTGTATGGATTGTATTTTAACATGGTTTAGTGAAGGGGTCGGCAATCCCTGGCATGCATGCCAAAAGTGGCATGCGAGATGATTTTTCATGGCACGCCAAATGATTTAACACGCATGTTATATCACCTAAATAAAGTGAAACCATTTCATCGCTACCACATCAATAACTCTATTATTACTTCAGTAGCCCTTAATATATAAATGGTTGCACACATTTCTAGTTCAATCTGCAGTGTTTGTGTCACAAATTAGTGTCTTACCTGTTGTATTTAAATTATTTTTCTAACCGTTCGTATTACGTTACAATGCCCTAAAATTGGCGTAATGGTTACTGCGTTAAAGCAGAGCAGTCCACATTAAAAGTGAGTACATGTGTTTTTGTGCGACTGAGAAACCAAACTAAAAGCGAAACTGATTGTTAACACTAATATAGGTATCGGTTGAAAAGCTTCGAAATATATATTCCAAAATAACTGGCAAAGTATTGTTTTCGTGAAAGTTCGTTTTTTTCAGCAGGGTTAGGGTATCTTTATAGAATTTATTAGATTAAATGGCATCTTCCAAGATACGTAAATTAAATGTCAGATCACAGCAGGGCTGCGGAGTTGGACTCGAGTAAGACTAAGTAAAATTACCGAGTCCATGTGTGCGCATGCGCAGTGTAAAATTTCGAACTGATAACTGTAAATTGTGAGGGTGGAATAGTATATGATAGCATATATTCTATGAGCCCTATGAGTGGATTGCTGATATCCATCTTATTTTAGTTCCGTAAATCGGTGAAATACAGGCTGTAGAGTTTGAGCCGTAGTCGGGAGTCGGACTCAATAAAACTGCACATTTAGCCGGAGTCGGACTCGAACTTTTTTAACCGACTCCGCAGCCCTGGTTGCCAGTGCAAAAGTAAACATAGAAAAATGTTTGGCTTACGAGTTGTTGATATTTTGAAATTATTTATAAACTGAAACATTGCGTACAAACGGTTGCTGACTCCTGGTTTAGTGCGTTATAATAAAATTTACAAAAACATTTGTTCATTTAATTTATTCATTTTTTAATTTGTGATTAATTTCATTAACGAAGTAACTTCTTTTCTACTCTATTTTAAGTTGTGTCCTGAAAGTCAATGAAAAACAAACTTCAACTATTTAGCAAATAATATTTTCTATTTTTAAAGACATAAAACATAATTTTATGCCTTTTTTACACCATTAACACAAACAGCTAAAATAGAAAACAGTGTAAACATGTAACACAATAGTTGTCTGATAACAGCCACTGTTCAGTGAACATCAAATGCTACCTTATTTCAATGAACAAATTTCAGGGTTGTATATTCATAATTAAACCCTCATTCACACACATTAAGGCCACATAATGTGATTTAAATTGCAGGTGATTGCTCTGTTGACTTTCCTTCTGCTGTGCTGCTGTGCTTTATCGGTTACAGCCATTTTCTATATCTACCCAATATCATCCAGCCACAATGAAGAATTCGATTACCATTCACTTGCCTTTATGCTAACGGAATGTGCGATCATATCCGTCAAATCTATCCACATTATTATGAGGTATTTTAATGTGTTTTTATTTTTTATTTTTACTATGTTAATTAATTAATATTGATTTATTCAAAAGTTCAAATTGCTACCTACTTCTGTATGGGCTTTGATATTGTTACTACTGTCAACTAAAGCCTCCAGCAATTATCTTAAAATTTATTCGAAACATTCACAAAATGACATGATTTTATTGTATTTATTAGACAATAAAAGTTCAAACTTTTGAGCACACCTGTGAAAACCAAAAGTCAGTAACTATGATTATAGAATATAGATAGAATTAAACAATTTTATATTTTTAAACTGGTGATTATATTATATCCTCTCTCTTTATTTATGTTTTAAACTTTGGACCACTTGTAACAAAAATCATACCACTGCACTTATTTTTATTAGTTCATTAATGATCTACTAGTTATTTTTATCAACAAAATTTGATGAATTGGCAGTCTACTGCAAAACTCTTTCATAAGCTAGCAGCTAAACATATGCAGCAAATCCAGACTAGCGCGTGTCTGAAGTGTGTTTGCAGACAAATAAAGCACACAACTTCTGTTGACTTAATGCCAACATTTGATGTTTGCTTGTTATTTATTAGTTAAATTTTCTTGAATAAATAAAATGAAAAATGAGAAGGTAATTTACATTTAAATTGCCATTTGAATAAAATATAGAACTTTGTGTAATAAGTTAAAATTGGTAGGTTTTATCTTGAATCTATTTTATCAATTATCAGTTATATTTTAAACCTTGTGAAAAGATTTTTGTTACATTGAAAAAAGAACTTTGCACACTATTATAAAATGAATTGACATATTAACAGTAACAACAAACCTCATACTTTTTTTATGTAAATTTTTATCATTTTTCTGTAAACTGTACAAGCATTACATTAATCTGTGTGATATCTGTCGTATTACCAAACAAATTTTATATTTTTGTTGCACAGATATGGCATCCACTTGTACGATATTCGCCACGAAGAGTTATGGGAACACAAAGCAACAATAGTCTACCACGTTGATCTAACCATGGAACTTCTGTCCTTATGTATCAACTTTGCCCACCACATCCACATGCTATTCTCCGGCAATATATGGCTCTCTATGGCAAGTCTTGTCATATGCATGCAGGTAAGTCCACTGGGACCATCTATTGGTTTTCATTTAAACTCTACACTGCAATGCAGTTTTTAAACCACACTATGAGGAAAACATAGAATTAATATTAAAGCCCATTCACAAGTAGGTAGCTTTTTGTGAACATTTGAATAATTTCCTTTTATTTTTAACATAATATTGACTATACGCTTGACTACAACCTCCAGCCATTATCTTAAGATTTATTTGAAACAATCACAAAAGTAGCATTCTTTCAAGTAAAATATTTCTTCATTTTCAACATAAAATATTTGGCAAACTATTTAACAATTGAATGCATTTCATTAAACAACATCAATAAATAGGGACTGAGAGCAGAAAAAAATCTATGAGTGACGAGCATTTGTTAAAACTCCTGCTGTGGGCAATTGCAATTGGTGATGTCTGAATAATTTCATGACCTAAAAATCTAGCATACTTGTCATGATTGAAATGGCTGCTCTGTTGTGTAATGCAAATATACTGCTCTTATCTGATTCTATTGACTGTGTTCACATATTTGCAAAGAGCTTTATGCATTTTGCATTGAAAATCGTGAATGCATTTACGTCTTTACAACTCAACACCTCACTAAGAGTAACTTTTTTCACTGTTCATTGTTACATCACTGTATTCACAAAGTGATGTCATATTCAAATCGTTTTTAGTATGTGTGGGCAAAACATAACCCACTGTTTTACATCAGTGATGGTGAAATTTTTTTTACTACGTTCAAAATAGTGGTTGTATATAAGTTAATGCAATAGGATGTCAAGAGGGTGTCAAGTAAAACCATCCTATTGTAAGACCAGGGTTTTCTATGTGGTTTTGCAAATGGTGTAGGTAATCGTGTACTTGAGAAATGGTCTATGGTAAATATGATCTTGTGTGTAGCATAGACCAACGGAGAATACATTAATGGCAGAATATTGTTTCCTGTTTTTTTAGCATATGGTGTTTCACAAATTCCGTCATTTTGGTTTCAGAATTTGTAAAGCCTTTCACAATAGTTGAGTGTTGGATTTCAAAGCCTATTTTGAACTGATTAGTATTTTAGTATTTACCAGAAGTTCTGGTAACCGCGACATGTTTTGATTCATGTTTACAAAATGTTTAAGGTCTGTTCTTCACACCCCACTTAGCATTTAACTAACCAACTGTCATCTGTAAGATACTGCCATCATGTTAAACAACTTTTATGGCACCTTTGAGCGTAATGGTTGGAGGTTTCAGTTTGACAAAGTATTAGTATCAAAGCCCATGAAGAATGAGATAACAATTTTAATGCTTTGAACATTTTTTGAAAATCATACTGAAAATAAATCAAGAGATATTTGAAACCTTCAGAATGTTACCAACTTTTATATGGGCTTTTGTATTAGAACTATTTTGTTGCGCACAAAATCCATGTTTGTGCTCTGTCAAGACCCAAATATCTGTTTGTTTTTTCTTTAAAAAGTTTCACTATTCCCGTTTTGGTCCCCCAAACAACATTGTGTGACAAAGGGATATTGTTCTGTTAAAACTGACTAATTTTGTTTTGTTTTTTTACCTGAAAGTTAAAAACGTACTGATATCTTTTTGCTTTAGGAATATTTTGACTGAAATGTTATTTTAGTTTTTTATTTTAAAATCAAGATCAATTTTAATTAAAAAAATCAATAATTACCAAATTCAATATGTCTCATCTTTCACCCAAGCTGAGGTACATTATCACCGAGATACAGAAAAGACTGCGTCGTCACAAAAACTACCGACGCGTCGTCGCAAATATGGAAGCACAGTTCCCTGCAGCCACAAGAGAGGAAATAGCAGCACAAGGTTGGTTAGACATCTAACGCCGCGTCATTTGCGTTGCGTGTCCAACTATACCTGTTGTTTAAGTGCACACCTTACATACCGACACATATGCCTGTCTTGTATATGTGCTACAAGCACACATTAGTCACTATCAATGCTGAGTTATTTATGTGCAATAGAGTCTTTGCACATTTAAAGTTTTTGTCTTTTATTTTGATTTTTTTTGCACCATTTGTTTACCTATACATACAAAAACCCTATGTTTTTCCAAAATTTATTTAGTAATATTTATATTTATTTTATGTCCACCTCAAGCTTGTTATTAAAACATGCTGTAAAGTAAGTTTTAAACAAGTTGTTATTGTATTGACCATGATATTTGCGCTGTTTTCGGCGATTAAATTATGGGATTTTTAAGATAGAAAATTTTCTATGCATATTAAGTTTATTTCATAAAACTGTGGCAGCCCTGTTTCCACTTTTCTTGTTTCACTGAACTGACGCTAGTTGTGCAAGTTCATTATCAATGATAACATTTGATTGCCTGTAGGTTAAAATTTTTAACTAAAATTAAATCATCATGATTAATCACCATTGAAGAGTTCTATATATATTAAAGCTAATTATAATAATTTATTAAAAATTCTAGCAAAATTTGAAAGATTAACATTCAAATCCTTGTTTAATTGTTGGCAAGACTAATACTATGAAAATCCCAATGCTATGTTTGCATGGCTAGAGTACTAAATGCAAAATATTAGAAAAAATAATACATTTTATACTTATTTAAACTGATAACTTTTATCTTGAAACAACAAGCTCTTCTAAAGGGCACTTTTTTTTGAGTTATATTTAAAAGACATATTTATTTATTTTGCATCTTGCATTAATGACCCCTTGGTGGTAGGTGAACTTATTTTAGGGGTTCCATGAAGGCCTAATTAAAATATTTAAAAATGAATTTTTAATTAAAAAAAAAAAACAATTAGGCACTGAATGTATTTCATCTCCATCTCCATATAAGAACCAAATATGTAGTTCTTATAAAGGCGAAAAACCTGGATAAGATTGCCTTTAAACGTTTTAAACTTATCTATTTTGCTTGTCTGACAATAGTGATGATTTTATTTGGTATTGGGTCGGATCGCGAAACTTTTTATCCGAAATATTGGGCATCAGAATAAAGTTTTAAACATCCCAACAACTTTAATGCTTACAATTTTAATTCGGTAGAAGACCAGTGTGCGATATGCTGGGACCAAATGGAAAACGCTCGTAAACTTCCATGCAACCATCTTTTCCACTCGGCATGCTTGAGGTCGTGGTTGGAACAAGACACAACATGTCCAACTTGCAGGTGAAATATTTGACCTTGACATTTCAGGCAGTTTTGCTCTGTTTACCCTTGACATACTGGTTGTTAGGTTATGTTTAACCTTGTAGATCATTACTGTTAGAGATAGGCTGCTATATCGGTTTACCAATAAAATCAGCAGATATGTCACTGTGATTGATTTATCAGTATTATTAAATTGATGCCAATATTTTACTTTTAAAATATGACATAGCTTTACCCAAAAATCAAACCAATTTCCCATTTTTAAAAAAAAAAAATCCTGGGAAAAAAATTCAGTAGTAAATTGTACTGAAATGGAATTATTAGTAGTAATTTACCTGCCGCATATTTCTTTAATAAAGATGAATTACAGTTGGAATGCTTTTCGATGCAATTCCAAACTGAATGTGAATGAAATTTAGTTTGAAAGACAATTCATTAAAGCCCACTACAGTTTTTGTTGCATGAAGTTATTTATTTGTTTGGTAAAATGATAATCAAGATAATAAAGTTTGTCAATTCTTGCAGTTATCAGCCCTTTATAAATAAACTTTGGTGATCCTTGTTTTAAACCTTCACATTGTTAACAGTTTTTATCTTAGTTTTAGTAAAATATAAATTCTTACCAAATGGTTTTTAAACCTCACGTTTTTTGTGTCTAATATGCAGAATACAAATAATAATACCTATTGATTTTGAAATCTCAGCTTTGTCTCAGCCTTTTTAGACATGTATTAGACTTGATTGTAATGTTTTCCTACACATTATTTGATTATTTTTGAAACCTTTTTTGACGGATTTTAATCTCTGTTGTGCCAAAATATAACTATTTTTTTTACAATAACTACGCTGGTAAGCCAGACAGTCTATGTCCCACTTAAAGTGTTGAAAAGTCACCAATTTGCAATGTTTACTTGATATATATTAAATGTAAAAGTAAGTATTCTTATGTAGTATGCGGAAAAGTACCTTCATTTAAAAGATACAAATCACAAAACCCCTGACAGTGCTCTGCCCAGTCCTAGCGTTAATATACCTTGGGATTAAATAATTAGTGACTTAAAAGGTAGCAATTATCTGTGCCTTTTGGAAGTGGTAATATGATGTGGGTACTCGTTATTATTGGGGTTGTTGTTTAATCATGAACTACTTGTTAAATCGCGAGTTACAGAACGATTTCTTTTTCGGCTTAATACAGCTTGAAATAAAAAATGAATTTACCAGCAATGTTTTTAATTAAACTTGTAGCTACTTTTATGAATGTTTTTTTTTTTTTCAGTTTACTTCGGCCAACCAGTAAATAAAACATTGATATATCTTTAATGCTGCTAACAATGTCTTTAAAATCTTAGTACAGGGGTTGCCAAACCGCCCTATTACGTACAGGTTTTATGTGTTTTTTATGATGTCCACTATATAACGAAAGTAGAAGTTTCTACTTTAACCTGACGAAGCACGGTTGTCCCAAAACTTGCCGAGATTTTAGTACAATTTGTTGTTATATAGTGCCACCTGATTACTCAATTTAAACTCTTACTATTGCTCATTGCATGCAAATGCGCATGAAAGTCCTAAAAGCACTCTGCTTGGTTGGCCTGTGCCAGCATAGCACTTAAGTTTACCCAGACGTGATTTGTTTTACAGGAAACAACTTGGTATCCGCAACCCTACAAACCAACAACGGCAGGACGGACAAGAGGTAGCAGATGGAAACAGTAAGTTTGATATCGTTCTATCATGCTTGCAACGCATTGGCTTTAATCAGCGTTTTTTAGTGATTTACCGAGGACTAGTTAAATAGCACGTGCGCACTTTATTTTCATTTCAAATTGGTACGGACGGTTCCGGTATGACCGAGGTCGTGAGTTCGAACCTCACCACAGGTTAGTTTTATAAACACTATGCAGCAGGCAACACTTGCTATGGTTGTTTCTCGACTTGCTCCCCTCTGAGCCTGTGTAGCTCAGCTGATAGAGCAATGGTCCCGGTATGACCGAGGTCGTGAGTTCGAACCTCACCCAAGGCTAGTTTTATAAACACTATGCAGCAGGCAACACTTGCTATGGTTGTTTCTCGACTTGCTCCCCTCTGAGCCTGTGTAGCTCAGCTGATAGAGCAATGGTCCCGGTATGACCGAGGTCGTGAGTTCGAACCTCACCACAGGTTAGTTTTATAAACAGGATGCAGCAAGCAACGGTGCTATGGTTGTTTCTCGACTTGCTCCCCTCTGAGCCTGTGTAGCTCAGTTGGTAGAACGACGGTCCCAGTATGACCGAGGTCGTGAGTTCGAACCTCACCACAGGTTAGTTTTACGAACAGGATGCAGCAGGACGAAAAACTCAAACTATCTTGAAATTTAATCATTTCTAAATGCATGTTGTCGCAGCAAATACAATAGTTTAATATTTTTATTTATTCCAATGCTCCATAAACAGATATTTTTATTACGAACAATCTTTTTAAACTTATTTCAAAATTAGACCTAAAATTCACTTTTACTAATCTACTTTGGAAATCATTTGTACAGATAAGCTTCCACGCAGCAAAGCAGGCGGTCCCGATCAAAATAACGACTTTGCCATGGCCAACTTTTTTGATCGCACTGTAAAAGTAAAATTCAATTTCGCTGCAAAACTTTATAACGTATTTTCTAGTTATGATCGAGGTCGTGAGTTCGAACCTCACCACAGGCTGGTTATTTTTCTATCCTTGCTTGAACGAAGTTTTCAATATAGTTTATTTTTCATCAGGTTCAAATAAAAAAAAATCTTGTCCCGATTTATTCAAAACTTGCACAAGTTCGTATTTGCCTTAATGTCTGATTCAAAGAAATGATTACTTTCGAAGCATAATGGTTGAAGGTTTTAGTTTCACGTGTAAAAGCCCATACGCAATGCCACCTACTTCTATATAGGCTTAGATTGATTTTACATCTTTAACAAAATCCGAATCAATTACGTTTTTGCATGGTGGCCACAGAAAAGCGATTTATAAGAAAATAAACTGTCATATTTTTTAGGTTATCTAATATATGTTTTTCAGGTAACGAATAAGTAGATCTTTAACATTTCGTTGTTAATAGCGCATTTGACTCGCAATTGCGATATTTCAATTTAGCAGTTAAAATCGAAAACGCATAGATTAAAATAGGGACAAAAAAATAGTTAAAAATTCTACTAATTTTGTTCGTTTTGTTGTTAACTTTTGCGTTTACTTTCGTCTAGTCCCGCCTGCTTTTTTGATCCCGGGCCAAATTTCTTGCCCATTAAAAACTGACAATTTAACTCAATTCGTGTGAAATACAGTTTTGAGAGACGTGAAACAAGTGTCTTCACTGCTTATCACTGTCAGATGACGTCAGTCACGCAATTGCGCGTCGTAAAAAAATTTGTATCTAACGTGAAACGCATGAAAGACTTTACAAACCGACATTTTTGTATGCCGCAAGCCCAATTTATTCTATTCAACGTTTCGTCTACCTATACATGGAGTACATTTTAGTATTTTTTATCTCCTTTTTTGTGTCGTTTTACTTTGCGTGGTGTTGTTGCATTCCCTGATGAAAGCATCCTGCATAGGTAGCTGAAACGTGTTTATCAAGATGATGTCGATTTAGTCGACCTTTTTGTCTTTGACATTTATTAAAGCAATTCAATTGTTCATTAGATATTAAAAGCCAACTTGACAAAATGCCCACTTGCAACTTTGCTACTCCTGATAGCTGGGACATGCATGAACACTACGGTTTGCCATCAATGTGTATGGTGTGACGTTTTGCTGTTAACCCTTTAAGTTTAAGTATTAGTAATAAGGTTTTTGATCTCTGAACAGTTGGCCACCACTGATAAAGAAATCTGGTAAAAAATCTGGTAGCTGGGACATGCATGAACACTACGGTTTGCCAGTCTGTACACAACTAATTTATCCCCTATCCTTTTTCTTAACTAAGTTTGTAATCTAGGGCAGTGGTTCCCAACACGTTTTTAAGGCGACCCATTTAAAAATAATTCAGTTTGGGAGAATCTTGCGACCCATGAATTTTCTCTTTCCCTAAGTGGCGTTCCAATTTGTTCTTTTTCATTGATTCTGCCGAGAAAAATTTTAGACATACCACACATTTTTGTTTTCCGTCTAGTTGTGTGAAAAGTTTAAAACGGTTCTTAGTACGATCTTTTTGCCATTTTCGTAAGCTTACTTAATTAACTAAATATAGTTCATTCTGCAATAACAAAAATAATGTCAAAAACATTTGGGACATATATCCTAAAAATGCTTTTCTTTGATGGCAATTGGCAAACCTTAAACTGGCACGGCAAAAACTGCAGATGCTTATTTTAACGTTGTTTGGGTAGTTTTGTAGAATTACACGCCACGGCTTGCCAGAAATTCATGTTAAGACAACAGGTTACTAGAGGTCATAAGTAGTGATACGATAATTGACAACAATACGAATATTACGTCACAATGGTCAGTGACAGATGACAGAGTAACCAATATCTGGGATTTTTAAGTAGTTTTACAAGGACAAGCTTCATGACTTGTGTTTATATTTTCCAGTTTTGTGATCTCTTTACGTTTTAAATTTTATGTATTGTAATTTTTTCGCCAAAGATACAATATGCCTGAAAAACAAACGACCCCAAAAAATAATCAAGCGACCCAACTTTGGGTCGCGACCCATGCGACTGATCTAGGGCATCTTTCCTCCTAATGATACCTTTGTGTTGACTTAGATGGGGACGCCCCTAACCCGGCAGCGGGCCCCCAAATGCCCCGAAGGAACTTCTGGCACTTCGACGGAACCCGCATCGCCCATTGGTTCCCCAGTTTCTCCGTGGAGGTCACCCACACCCCACATGGGGCACAAGCTATGGGTAAGTGATCTTTGTAATGTGGTCGGTATTTGAAAAAGGATCACATAAGCTTAGGCAGTGTTTTTTAAGTTGTTCCAAGAAACTGAAAGTGTTTTCTGCTTTCTATAATAAGCTTAGGTAAGCGCAGAAAGTTGTGTTTTGAGGAAACTATCTTTATTATTTCCCCAACGGACTCTTATAATTTTGCTTCTGTAACTTAAGCAGTGGACTAGTTGTAAATACTTTTGTGAAATATTTGCAATCTTTTAATTTCATAGCCAAAAGCAAAATCTACAAATCATGGACAAGTTTATCAAAAATAGTGCACTACAAGTTATAACGTTGTGTTATTAAATTGAAATTACCAAGGATTTTAAACGAATTGATTGTTGATTTACCAATTCAAAATAAGTGGTAAACTTTAGATAAATTAATTTTAGGTCGGGGCGGTTTAAAGTTTTTTTTCATGTTTGTTGACGATTTCGTGGGAATCTGGTAAAAAAACAATTTACTAACAAAATAAAATGCCTTTACTTTACTACACAGAATACATCTTTTAGATTGTTTAGAGAGTAAATCTAGCACGTCAATGTTGGAGTCGGTTAAGTGTTGTTCAGTTGCCATCTTACAAAATTCCGTCAAACAATTGTCCTAAAATATATAGATTTAGAAAATCTAGTTTAGTGAGAAACTGAATAAACCAACATCGTACAAGCATAATAGCCCTAAATTAAACCAACAGCACATCTGTAAACTTTACATCTTACAAGTACATGTTGAAAATATATCATCCGTTATTATTTAGTGACTACTCGAGCCCGAATGAACCAAGACCAGCAAGCTTCTAACTCACAACTTGATGCTATGGTCAGGGAGGTGCAAGATATATTTCCACAGGTCTGTATGTGAACAATTATCCAGTTAAATCTGTACCGCGTTATATTATTTATATGGGGGGTGTTTTGCTTGCTCCTATGTATAAGTTTACCATAAGTTTTGTGGCTTAAACAAAATACATAGTAATAACAAAAGTGTGAATTAAGTGCCATGACTTGTGTATATTTTTTTTGGTTAGCAATCTTCCAATAGACCAGGGGCTTCTTAAACTTTTATTGCCACAGACCTAAAAAATATTGGAAAATTAAGTTTAAATACATTCAAAGAAATGGTGCCAAAGCTCCTTTTTCAATTAGTCTCGTTTTATTCATTCCAATTTATGTACTCTAGTCTAAGAAATACTAATTTATTTTGTAAAATTCAAAAAAAAACAATAAATAAATTGTTTAAACGAATTTAGGTACCCCGTTAATTTAGATATTTGTTTTAATAATTATATGTTTTTGGTCTTATTCATTTAACCTGAATGAGTGCAATGCAAGTTTAGTGTTTTTGCATCAACCTAACCCCGTTTGACCTGAGCAACACACTTAGCCCATAGCACTTTACAACGCAAGTAAACTGAATTAAACTCGAACTCAGTTCAAAGCGACCTTCCACGTTGCTACACAAGGGATTCATGTGCACATGAACCATTAGTTTCTATGTTACAACTTACTTTCGATTACCAGTGAAAAACTAAGAACATAACTTGCTTTTGTTAATAAGTCAATATTTATTAACGTTGAAGTCGATATAGTTACTTTATGGTTTCAGTTACACTATTGTTTTTTGTTTGATGTGCAAAGAATTCAAAAGACTAATATTGGTAACAATTTCGAAAACCATCGCCCACTTGTGACGCTAAAATATTCGATTTATATAAAAAAAACTTAAAAGTGGATATTTTAATGTGTTCGAAAATGAGTAAGGCATATTTGATACGTTCACAAAATCCGTTCTTCTACTGTATGGGTTTTGATATTCATTCTACGTTCAACTACAAACTCCAGCCATTATTTAAAGACTAATTTCAAACCCTACCTACTTCCGTATGGGCTTTGATATTCGTTATACGTCTAGCTACAACTTACAACAGCGATTCCCAAATAGTGTTCCGCGGCACACTAGTGTGCGTCGAGAGATTATCAAGTGTGCCGTAAATTTTTTTGTTATTTCGGAAAAAAAGATTATTTGTATTCCCCATAGGCATACACGCAAGCATTCTAGACTTAAATAAGCACTATTCATCACGAATAAATTGTTGAGACGTTTACATATCGTTTGTCGTGTGTTAAGGGCGATTGTAAAATTGCTTTATTGTTGTTCTGGTTCAAAGTGTGCCGCGAGCCAAAAAAAGTTTGGGAACCACTGACTTAGAACAACAAGAGCTCCAAATTTGTTTTTAATATTGCTAATGTACTCTTGTCAGCCGAGTTAATTCAAACACAGTTACCATGTAAACAGGCTGAATTGATGCGCTTAACGATTTATTTGAAAGTAAACAACCACAAACCACGTGATCTTCATAGATTCCCGCTCAAGTCATCCGTAACGACTTGCTCGTATCCGGGTCTGTAGAGTCGACGTCGGAGCGAATCCTGGACGGCAGGGTCGCAGTGCCGCCACTGGCGGGTATGGCACATGCCAACATGCCACCGCCGATGCCACCTGCCACTGAACCACGTGCCAGCTTGCCACAAGAAACAAGCCCAGGTGTGTTAGACTTAACACCTTCGAACAGTGTTATTCCTTATTTGAACAATTGGTTTCAGTAATAGTTTTTCCCAAGATATACATTATACTATTATGAAAATGCCGTAAATGTGACTTAGTACTCTTTCAGCAGGACTATTTTTTCAGTCTGCTATGCTTGATTTAGCCAAAACTGATTTATTTAATAACCTTTTCGAAGTTACCTGGTATTATTATCAGGATGCCGAAATAGTTGGTTATTGCTACTTTAAAAAAATACTAACCTTTCTTGCACTACGATGCTGGTTAGATGAACTGATTTTGCTAATACTTTTACCAAAGATAACCGGTATATTATGATAGGTATACCGAAATCATTGGGCAGTACTACTTTAATTGGGCTGTGTCGCGCTATATACCACATTGATTCAATGGCTTAGTTGCTTTTTGTCTTTGAACAACTGATTTGGGCAATAACTATTCCGAAGGTACCGGATATTATTATCAGGTTGCCGTAATAGTTGGTTAGTACTACTTCAGAAAAGCTAGCTGTGATTGTTGGGAAGTCTTCAGATCACAGTATATACCCAATATCCATTTAAATTCAATAGCTTAGTTATTTTTGTCTTTGCCCAACTAATTTAGGTAAGAGTATTTCCCAAGGCACCCGGTATATCATTAGTTGGATAGTACTACTTCAACAGAGATAGGTAGCCTTGCCTTGCTTGCAAAACAATAATTGAGATAACTGGATTCGGTAATAGCCTTTTCAAAGACATCCATTATAGTGATACGACTTATGACTAATAAGTAAGATGTAATGACTTTTCAGTAATACTTCAGCTGGCTTGATGACAGTATATACCCTTCTGAATTCCACGACTTGGTTTCTCTTGGTTTTTATTCAACTGATTTCGGTTAATGCATTTCCAAATGCACCCGGTGTATTATTATAAGTGGCCGAAATCATTGGCCACTTTTAGCTGAGCTTAATTTAGGTAAGAATACTTCCTGAAGCACGTGGTATGTCATTAGTTGGATAGTACTACTTCAACAGGGATAGGTTTACTAGCATTGCTTGCACTACAATCCTGATTAGGTTCGGTAATAGCCTTTCCAAATGCACCCGGTTTATTTATATAAGTATGCCCAAATCATTGACCATTACTACTTTAGCTGAGCTTGATAATAGTATATACCCATGTGAATTCAATGGCTTAGTTGCTTTTTGTCTTTTTTTTGTCGTGATATAACTAATCACCTTTCCGAAGGCATCTGTTGTTTTAATGTAGTACAATCATTGGTCCGTACTACTATATCAGAATATTTCCGTTATGTCTGGCTTATTCGGTTAAACATCGGTTTCTGGGGTGAAACAGGGCAACATTTGGCTATGTCCGGCCAACCATGGATAAAGCGGGTCACTAAGGTTCATAGGGGTTTCTCGAGGTCAATTCATCAAACCACTTTGTATAAGAAAATTGACGTAAACTGTACCGTACAGTTAACGGGTCGACTATAATCTAAATACCAACGAAAATGAGTTTTGAAATTACTTCGTTGTCGTTAAATTCTTGTTATATGTTAAAACATTATTATTGATCTATGCAAAAACACCACATTATTGGGATCTGACAGGAATCTACCTTTAATACAGATTCAGCTCCGATAAAAATAAACAATTTGTTGAAAATTGATTTTTACAAGTCTAACTGAATGTAGCAATAAATTGACGCAAAACCATTATGTGCAAAAAGATGATAAACTTTTTACAATAAGCCCATCGCCTCAAATCACAAACTACATTCAAGTGCGTCCTTTTGCTTTTACGATATTAATATTGTAGGGTATATGGTATAACGCTGTAGTAAGAGCGTAAAATGGAGATTCATTCATCAAGTGGATTTCGGAAACAGGATACAAAGGTTATTCACTCGTTAAGGTCTAGACTTGGCGATATACGTTTATTTGCATTAGCTTCTACTTGATCTGCATTGTCACAGGTTGTGTATAAATATGAAAGGCAATCCACAAGTAAGTAGTCCCTAATAATTTTATTTCGTAAAAGAATAAAGAAATGTTCCAAACGTTCACAAAATGCTACCTACTTGTGTATGTGCTTTGGTATTCTATATGTCTAACTAACCTCTAGCCCTTAATTTAAGATTTATACAAAAACGTTCGCAAAATGCTGCCCACTTCTGTATGGGCTTTGCTATTCATTCTACGTCAAACTATAACTTCTAAATTATTCTAAGATTTGTTTAAATTTTTTTAGGAACTTACCTGCGAAGGCGCCAGCAAGCGAACGTTTTGCCTGATGACGACAACTTACAAGTGACGTCATCACGTCCAGGTAGGTCGCGTTTTATACATAGTTTGTGAAAATGTTAACTGGAACAGCTACAAACGTATGTCGAAAAAAAATGCTACAAAACGCCACCGGGTTGCAAGAACACTAAAGGTATGATGGCATAACAGGGTTGGGAATTTGCACTCGCCCGCTCGCCAATGCGAGTACAAATCTCCCCGGGCGAGTGATAATTGACACCAACTCGCCCGACTGGCGATTGCCCTTAGGCAAAAATTTGGTTGTTGTTTCAGACTTAAAATGTCTTGATTTCTTTTTTTGTAACAAATTTTAAAATTAACTTTTACGAATGTCCGTTTACTATCTTGCGGTCCACTATTGCGCACCTACAACAAGTTGTACCGTTATAAATACTATATTTTAGCATACATCTGCAAAATTAGACAGCATTGCAAAAATCAATTATATTAGCAATGTTAATTTTTACTAGTTCAATTCCTAAATCGTACATAACTTAAAAATCTCAAACATTTATATTCCGTCGCAGGTCCCTCCACCTTCCCGTTTCCCCAGGCAACGGTACGTCACAATTCCGCGCCCACCGAAGCGCCATCTACGTCACGCGATGACGCCACGATCGGCGGAAGGTTCTCGAAGGCTCCAACCGAGCGCGAGACGGTTTTGAGGGGAAGAAGGGAGGAGATGGTGAGACAAGCGAGACTCCGATACCTCGAGAAAAGCAAGGTTGGTGGCCGCTCGTTGTTTTTGGTGTTTGATTTGTTTCTGGTGTTTTGGTTTGTAACTCATGTTTGGTGTTTTTTGTTTGGTTCTGGTGATTTTGGTGTTTTAGTAGTTTGTTTGTTGTGTTTGTGTGATGTATTTTTAGTGTTTTTGTGGATTAGTTTTGGTGTTTTGTGGTTTGTTTCTAGTATTTTTGTTTGTCCTGGGTTTTGGTTTGTTTCTGGTGTTTTGTTGTTTGTTTCTGGTGTTTTGTGGTTTGTTTCTAGTATTTTTGTTTGTCCTGGGTTTTGGTTTGTTTCTGGTGTTTTGTTGTTTGTTTCTGGTGTTTTGTTTTTGGTGTTGTGTGGTTTGTTTCTGGTGTTTTGTGGTTTGTTAAAAACAACCAGTTTTGTCAATTTAAAACCAAATCCGTAAAAACATAATGCATTTCATACCCCTTTTTTACTTTTTTACGGCATGGTTCGTGGCCCCAGGTTGGAAACTATTTCCTTACCCGACCCGGGTAGACTTAGTGGTCAATTTCCACTCGAACCCATAACTATGAACCCCTTATTTACCCAGGCGAACCCCCAACAAGCCAAAGAAGATAAAGCCAAGTTCCCGATGGCCAAGTATAACAGCAACGTCATGGGAAGTGACAAGGCGTCCACGTCATCATCGTTACGTCACACGCTCGAGGATGACCTTGACCTGACCCCGGGCTTCGGGCGCTCCGTCACGCCCCCCAGCGGATCCCCGATGTCGGGTTTGGTGAGGGATTCCGAGGGGAGAATAAACCACGAGTATTTTGACTCGGACTCGTCGGAGTAGGACTCGGTTGGGAAATAAACTCGTAATTTTTTTGACTCGCCGTTTTTGACGTTTGATGCTTTTTTCTCTTAAGGTTAAAACTCGGCTAGTTTATCTCTCTGAACATAACATATTCACAACATATTGATATTAATAACCCCTTAACTTAATTCATTGAAACACTCTTTGCATAAAAATTGTTTTTTTTAAATGCTGTGTTTGTTTCTATAGCCACAACGCCACAAAGTCCATATGCTTTCACTGGTACTTTCAATGTAGAATAACCTGTACAGCCATAGTTTTCATATTTATATAAACAGTACATAAAAGATACCCACACATACGTGATCAACAACTATGATCTAACCCTCGTGAAATCATTTTTATACCAACGATAACAGCTTACGTATCATAGTATGTCGAAAGCTTCCGGTATTATATGAACAGCGTCCAGAAAGTGCAATGACGCGCTTAAAATGTAAAGTTTAAACGTTTCGAATCCCTCACGTATTTTTAGGGAGCGCCCCAGTTTAAAAAACCCTGATTTAAACTTTGTTACTAAATCTATTTAAGCGTGGTTCGGAAATGATAGCGATTATCAAGGCAAAAATCATCAAACACCGGTTTAATGGCGTTTGCTCGTTTATTTGCGGAATTTTCTATCTGTCGCACTTTATTTGAGATTTTCTGAAGGTAAATTTATATTTCAACATTTTTTAATCGATTAAGATAATTTTAAATTGTTTGGTTGAGCCGGTAGAAAAACAAATTAAAATACGAAATGTCGGTAAAAAAAATTAAGTGTTTCGAATGTTTTTTTTTGCACTCCCATAAGAAAACCTGAAGAGCCACTGCCCTTGTTCATACGTTCGTCTGCGGGACATAATTATCATCATCAGTTATTTAACCGCCTTGGATTGTTTAATAGAGCGGTCTGTTGAAACCTGTATCATAAGGCTGACTTCTTTACGCGTGAAACGTTCTTTCTCGATTGTAATCACTTTTTATTTCTCTGGTTTTGTTCTTTTTTCTTTTGTTCCACACTAGGAATGTCCGATACTTGATATTTCATTTCAACACCCGATATTTTGGACAAAAAAGAAGAGATCGCATGCGAAATAACGTTATTTATTGCTAAACAAGCAAATTTAATGAAATTGAAAGTTTAAAACTAAGGATACTAACACTTGGTATCGGGTATCGGCTCCGGTACGATATTATCGGTCATTCCTATTCCACGTCACAAATGTTTTCTCGTTTTGTAGACGAATATTTTTGTAAAAAATATCCCAGATAGTCGGTTGGCTTTTGTTAAAACGATTGAAATTAGGTGCGGCGTCGTTTTGTACCTTTTCAAAAAACAAACAAAATGAACAACCGTGAAAATGTTGCATCTTTCTTCCAACCCAGCTTCTGTATATTGTTTTGTGCAACAGCCAAACCAGCGACGAGGTGCCCTTGAAGTTTTGGCGTGGTGTAAAATATGGAAACTTGTTTTTCCGCGAAATGTTTATTGCTCTTTGCCGCAATCTTGTGTTGAACTTTGGTCACTTGGTGTCGCTAAACGTATTTTTTTCTTAGGCAGGGATCGAATTAATTTGGGTGTATTTACTAAAATATGAGTTTACAAATACTAACTGGAACAAATGCCGAAATTAACCTGCAACAAATACAGAATTTTAATTAATAAAAGCTTCTTCACTTACCAGAATTCGACAAAAATACGAATTGTTTCTTTTTTGTAAAACGAATTTTGTAGACGTTTTACATACATTCAATATTAAATGCGACACAAATTTTTCGACTTTAAAAGGACTAAATTCCAAAACTTTTCTATTCAGCTTTAAACAACTTCGTTTAATTACTTAGCCTTGTTTACAACTTTCATTCAACATGATATTTCGTAAAAAGCATTGCCTCCCATAATACCAATTTATTTTTTTAGCCCAAATTATCAGTTCAAATTCGTGTTAATGCTGATGAATGTGCTTAAGCATTATGAACACTCAATTTCTATTTCAAATTTAAGCAAGGTTTTTGATGCTTTCTATGAAAATAAAGCACCAGTTTTTATCGCTATGACACCTTATTATCGGACGAGCACTAATACTATCGCTTAATATCGTTTATCGGCTTAAATACGATATTATCGGACACCACAGGCTTGTGTAATACTTGTTTTTTTTTTGCTGTTTTCGCATTTCTACAATTTTGTGAACGTCATTTCTTTTCTTTGTTCGATCAAAGTTAAGGTTTGTATAAGTTTAGCGGGTTTTTCATAATGTGAAATTTGTCATTTCTTTTGATGTTGACTCGAAAACTAGGGGTCACCAAACTTTTTCATATATATGTAATTAACTTTTTTTTGTTTCTAACTTTATTAACTTTATTATTTGTTGATCGTTATACGAAGTAAATTATATGCAAAAAAAACTGTAGTGAGAAGTTTACAATTTCACCATTTTTTTAGAATTGCATTTACAAAACATTTCAACTGTAATTTATCTTAATTAAGGAAATATGTCGCCTACCGGTAAAATTGACTCTGTGGGCCATAGTTTGGCGACCCCTGGTATATCACCGCTGTATGTAAACCTTTACTGAAAAAAATTTAAGTTCTATATTTGTGCGACTTATTTAACATTTAACAACCCTGTTCTTTTACTTATGCGACAAAATGTTGAAATGTACTAATTTTTTGATAACATCCCACTTTAGTAGTTTGGCACCGAATACAACGTTAAGCGGCTTCTGCAATAACTCTTGATCGTTGTCAATCCTACTTGCTTTTCTTCCAGCCATTTTCCTGTTAATAAACATTGGCTTTGAACGTCCAGGGTCAGTTGCAGACTTGTATCTCTTTGTAGTCTTTATTGTAAGTGTAATGCACAGATAAAATGTACACACTCATCACACACACATGTGTTCAACAACTGTAATCTACCCCTTTCTGAAGCTGCTTTTCGACCAACGATTACGGCTCACATATAGTACACCGAAGGCCATCGCACAATAACCGAATCTGTAGATCAATGATGTTCGTTATAACGGAATATAGCAAGCTTTGGCGTATGGTTGGCTCTAGACTCGCTCCTCTCTGAGCCTTTGTAGCTTAGTTGGTATGACCGAGGTAAGGAGTTCGAACCTCACCACAGACTAGTTTTACGAACGGGATCGGTAAGTCTGCGATGGCTTTCGGTGTCTCTTGCACATAATTATAAAGCAGAATTTTAAAGCCAATGCCGCTAACTAGGAGCCAACGAGATTCATTGTTTTTTCGTCCGCAAAGTTTTTAATTTTTTATGTTGTTTTTAGGAGAAGCCCTGTTTTTGTTTTGCTAAAAATAGTGCACATATTACTTTCGACAAGATATTCTAAAACAAGGTTTATAGAATGAAACGGGAGTTTTGGCCTAAATTATTCCATCACCTATACTTGTCACCTGTTTTTGTGGTAGGCCTATTGACTCCTAATAGCGAGAACCAAATTTTGTTTTAAAAAGTATTTTTAGAAGGCAGGTCTAATAATAATTAATCAAAGGAAGCTCCAGAATAAATCAAAAAGTTAAGGTCTTTGAAAGCACGTACACATTTGGTTTCTTCACCGGACAAAAAACAGCTAGAGTTGCCATCTTATCACTTAAACAAACATCGACATATCAGGTGAGTAGCTTCTGTTGTTCTAAGGTCAACACTAACTTTAATACATACTTTTTGTTTCAGGTAGATGGAAAGTCTATTACTTCAACAATGTGAAAGAACACATCCGTGTCCTAAGGTAATACACCTTAATTTTTTTTTATTAACACTGTTTTTAACTGTTTAAAATGTGCCAGGCATATGTCGTATCCACTAGGAAACGTGTGGACCTTTTCAGGACGACCATTGAAAGGCATTTCATTTTTGTTGATCAATTACGTCTGAGCGAACAAATGCGAAAAATACCCATTCGATTAAAAATAAAGCAAATAATAATGAAACATGCGCGTTAAAAAAATTATTTTCCTCATACAATGGCGGATACAATTGGAACGTCGCCATAGCGAGCATTCCCTTAAATTTTAGGAAAATATAAATTGTTTGCACTTCTAATTATTGCTTTGTTAAAAATAATAGACAAAATAATGATGTCGCAATAATGAGAATAGAAACAACATAAGGATATACCTTAGAATTAAGGACTGCATGTCAGTACATGGTTATATTTGATTGCACATACTGTATAACTACAGCCACGTAAGTTATTACGAACGGCCACAAAATGTGAACCGCTAGTCTCATATAACTAAATAAGATTTGAGTTGCATATTTGCGCACTATCACGAACGATAACCTCAGGTCGTTCCTGTAAGAAAATTATTCTATTTTAACTCCTGCCTTAATGAGAAGAAAAACAATATATGGAAAAAATTTGAAATTAATGACTGTACGCCAGTCCATGGTTATATTTGATTGCATATAAGTACAGCCACGTAAGTTATTAAGACAATCCGCAAATTGTAAACCACTAGTCTCAAAATAACAAGACGCCTATATTTCGCACTACTCGACAGCTTTCCATATTCTCACCCGAACAAGAACACGTTGTCTGTGACGTCATAAGGCAAACAGCGGCTTGCTGATTGTGACGTGTTAATGCCGGGCTCGCGAAGCATGGGACACGTGCGTTTAAAGTTGTGTGGGTCGATCTTATAAGGTTGTTAACGATATTTCGAGGTGTAATTACACAAAGTTGTAGCCAGTATAAGCTTTTAGTTGATTGAAGCCACAGCAATTTTATTAGAGATTGGTGTGCCAAGAATTTTATTTGAAAGCCCAAGTCAGTAGTTCTCGAACATGTTTTTTCTTGCGAAGCCTATAAAAATGTGTGGTGGACTTTTGGCCAAACGTTTTCAATAATTTGCACTAATTTTGTTTTAATCCAAAAGTCTATTTATTTAGTTGGTTGGTTGCTTTTTGAAAATAAAAATCAATTGCTGATTTCGTTACAGCCAAAAATAAATTGCAGATTTTCGACAACTACTAATCTAATGTCAGACGTGTTCGTTACACAAGTGTCAAAGTTTGCAAAGTGTAAGCGAAATCCAGGGGTCAGTGGTTCGACTCCTTTCTTGCCTTCCATATTTTTTCGCTTTATCAGTTTGATTTTAATTTTTTCGAACAATCGCCATTGTTTCGTATTCCAGAGGAATAATTAAGGAAGAATGTCGCCATTGTTACGTGGATTGTTGTTGGTGGCGTTGTTCGTCGGATGCGCGCAAGGTAAAGACACGGAATCGGATGAGACGGAGGATTTCTTCGAGGTTGACGTGAAAAGGATCCAGTCGAAATCTCAACTCGAGTTCGGGGCCCAAGTGCATCACGATAACTCAACAAAGTAAATTAACGGTGAAGTAATTAACAAACAATTTTGGATTTAAATAATTTACTTTTTTGGTGATTAGGAATGACCGATACTTGGTAGTTCATTCCGATAACCGATATTTAGGCAAAAAGTACGATCTGATATCGAATGACGTCATACGGTCAGACATGCAGAATTGAAAACAGGCAAACGTACAGAGTTGCTTTAGCGGTGGAAACTGCGTAGTGACCTTTATTGTTAATATGCTACTTTCTAAACAACAACCTTTAAATAAAAAACGCAAACAAATCACGACTTAAGTTGGTATTGGATCGGCACCGTTAACACCTTGCTATCGGAGAAGTTCCGATACTACCACTTAGGTTCTCTTATAGTTGTGCTGGATGAAGCCTGAGTATTCAAGATTGTCAGCATATGGGGTCACAAAATTATTATTTGCGTATTTTCCGAATGCCGCACACAATAAACCACTGATGTTTGTTAAATATATTTAACTTACTGCTAATTGTGTATTTATGTTAATTTCTATAATTTGTACGCGAACACTTTATAAATCCTTAAAATGCGACGCGTTTAGAAAAGTTGGTACATTACACAACATACAGTTGCTAAAGTTTACAGAAATTTCTGTTTTTACACAAAATGCAAACTAATTTAAAAAATTCCTAAACTCCAATTTTGTTGAAATATTTTTAGTGTTTCATTCGTTTAATGTTAATCAGGTGAATAAACTTAGCTACTAACTCTGATATTCGGCCTTTACAGTTCTCCGCATTTGGTAAAAGTTTGAAACCCGCATAAAAAATTTGATGTCCTCTTCTATAGAGCAATAAAGAAATAACGAAATTAAGCAAAAAAAAAATTCAAATCTATTTATGCATAAAAAGTTTTCAGTAACATTCAAAAAGGCGCATTTTTTAAATTAATTAGGGTAAAAAATTTAGCCAGCGAAAACTTTTACATTAAAAAATTGCTTAGCCCTTCAATAGAGAATCTTGTAAACCTAATACGTTGCCATAGATACGAGCGCATGATCGCTGATTTTGGCGGGATTTTCACGAGCGCCTATTGGCAGACGGTGTGGGAGGTGTCAGGGGCCGCCCCCGCCCCCCGTGACGCAAGTGATGACGAAATGGAAAGATGGGTGGGAAGTATTTACTGGAACATCGCGCAGGAGCTGCCAGCTATGGAGGTGATTGCTGGTTGTTTGGAGTATAGAGATTACCAATAATATCGGCCGATATTTGGCTTCTACCGATATATCGGTATCGGTAAATGTAGGCCGATACTTTACCCAATATTTTGGTTTAAAATATCATATAATTTTTCCTGTAAAACAAACAACTTATCCATTGTTTGATCAAGGGTTTTGCATCACGCCAAGTTATTGTGCTAAATAATAGTTTAATAATTAATATAGGTTTATAAACTAAACGTTATTAGGATTTTATTTTTAATTGATTCAAGTTTTCAACATTTCCCAGGTATATAAAAAACAATCGGTTTCGGTATCGGGTATCGGTTGACAAAATTGTAAAAAAACGGGTATCGGTCCAAAAAAGTGATATCGGTCGGTTTCCAGTTTTGAGTATTTTAGTATATTACGGTACGGTACACCCAACACTTTTTATTTTTTTATCTTCTATTGTTTTGCCAGCTATGGAGGTAATTTTTGGCTGTTTTGAGTATTTTAGTAAACTATGGTGTGGGCACTTGTGAAAACGGTGAACCCATTTTTTTACATGAAATCGGCGTTTCTTTTTTTGCTTTGCTCTGCTATGGAGGTAAGTTTTGGTTGTTTGAATTGGTATGCGACTAAGAAAAAAAGATTTAAATTAACAAGGCGGTGATAAGACAACGACATTTCTTTCTTCGAATGAGAACAACGTTCTTTGAATCGTTTAGCACTAACCCAACTTCAATATCCATAACTCTATCAATTACTTGGCAGAATTTATACATCAAAAATGGTTTAACCTCTTTTATTAGCTTCGATGAGCATTCTAATCCTTATTATAAGTGCCAGTCCTATCAAGTTAAGTTTTGTTTTATAGATTACGAAACCTACGAACAATTTGAATTGTTTCGGTTACGTTTCAACACTAGGGGGTAAATCCAGGGGGCATGACCTCGTGATGCACGAGGTCCTACTCAAATTACGATAATTCCCACATTTTAACAAAATAAACCATAAATTTGACACGCTTTGCGAAAGTGCACACATGCACTACGTAACTTTTTTAGCACATACATAATATTGCGCCATAATTGTGAGCATCCATGCAGTAAACGATTATTTGTTTAAAACTCGCTTTTCTACATTTACTCAACTATAAATTTGAACACGCAACTTATTCTGTAAAAAATGTTTCCCTGTTATACGCCAACCTCTTTATGTTACCCTGGTATAACAAATGTACCTTATTCTGTTGGAATTTATGCAATGTAAAATACAGCCTTGAATAACTCGAATGTTCTTCCAATTTGCAGGAGACAAGTCGCATGTTGGTGGACAGTAACGTGCAAGTAGTGGGCGGGTCGACCACCGCCCCCAACACTTATTACGCAACTCCCAACAGCATCAAGCGCATGAAGGAGGAAGAACAAAAGATAAGGGTGAGTCGAAGCTTTTTATTTTTAGCAGCAATTCTAAGTTTGTCGTTCTGCACAGTCCTTATCCTCGCCATCACAGCAGTGAACTGGTAGAAATTCCAAGTTTGTCGGTCTGCTAATAAAGGTCTTACTTTGAATAAAGCTCTACAAAGTTTTTATTAAACTCTATTTTACAGTGACACCTTTACCAAAACGTAAACAAGGGGACTACAAAGGGTTTAGAGCCCGTGGAAAGGGGCACCACTCATAAAAGGTTGAAAATCAATGGTTCAGGGCGTCTTTTTATAACTTGGCTTTGAGATCTTAATAAGGGACTCTTTAACGTTCTTAAATAAAGTAAATTAGCAATATGGGTTCTAAAGTCCGAAAAATCAACTCCCTAAACAGAAATTTCAGATTTAATAACTATAAATATTTAGGGACGGTGCTCAATAAACCCACGAAATTCCGGCCAAAATTGCCGATTCCCGAGTCCGGCTCCGACTCTACAGCCTGTTTATACCAATTTACGTAACTAAAGTACTTAAGAGTACAACAATCCGATCACAGGGGTGTCATATAATTTACCCACAAAACCTGGTTGAAAAATATTCCACCCTATGATATTACACTTTTCTAACTTACAGTTTTTAACCTCATCAGTTTCGAAATTTCATACTGCGCAACACGACGCAAATACGAACGTCGTAATCGGGGATCGAGTTGTTTTACGTGGTCTTACTCAAGTTCCGCTTCAGCAAAATAAACCGACTCCGTTGAGTCCCGCGACCGGCTCCGCAATCCTGGTGCAAAGGTTTTGTTGTTGTTGTTGTTGTAGGATGGAATTGAGGTGGAGGAGATCGAATGGACAGCTGAACGTGTTGCTGAGTATGAAGCTAATAAGAACGAGGACGATGAATATTATCTCTTCATGAGCGAGAGAAGCCTCGATTATGCGAAGTTCTGGGGCGAGTCGATGAAGAAACTGACAACCATGAGTGAGTTGTTAGTTTGTAACTGTTTGTAGTTGTTTCTGCGTGTCTAGAATTACCTCTGCGTATGTTGGTGTGTATGCGTATGTGTTGGTGTATGTGTGTGTGTAGGTGTGTGTGTGTGTGTGTTTTAAGTGTGTGTTTGTGTTTTCTCTGTGTTTAAATAGCGTGTATACTGTATATACCTGTTTGTAGGTGTTTTGTGCGTGTGGGCCTAGTCCAGATCTACCTCTATGTATGGTTGTGTATATGTATGTGTGTTAGTGAATGTAACAACACCACGCCCAACACTACATAATGTAAAACAACATACAAAAAGACAAAAATGCACTAAACAACTTTAAAAAAACGTTGTTTTTCAATATATACCATGCCTGGTAGCCACAGCATATTTATTATACCAAGTATTGAACCTGAGTTTGCCAGCAACTTTCATATTCCCCTTTCAGAGATCCACCTTCCGTACATCGAGCTAGCACATGAGCCTGACAGCAAGGAATACATGGTGCTCATGCCAGATGATTACGTCACACTTCTCAAGCTGGCACAAGAACAGATGAGAGCAAGGAACATATCGGATGAGGCCCACCTCATCGTGGGACCCACTACGTCAACCCCGGAAGGAGCATTTCCCTTTATCGAGGCCCTTGGTAAGAATGTTGTTTAATAATTGCTGAAAAAAAACGTTGAGCAAAGTTCATTTTAAGTTTAAAAAGTATGTTATTATAGCCTTTTGATAATATTTTAAAAATCCCGGTATTTTGCCTTAGACTAAAAATGAACCAATCTTCTTACTCTTAAAGCTGGCCGTCGTCCTAACATAACTATACCGTGCAGGTATATTTTAAATAATATTACCGCGCTTTTTCTGTATAAGCTTTATGTCGACGTTTACAACATTACTAAGGCAAGGTCTGGTAACCTTAACCCTGTTTTTTTAATTTGTTGAAAAGGTCTATAGAAAGCTTTATAGTACAAGTTGTCTATACATGGTTCCTTCATATTGAACAAAGAGTTGCAGCTCACTTAAATGTTTCAAAGTTATGAGAGACATAGTTGGAAATTTTACAACCTACAATTAAGTACATAGCATTGTGCGAAAATTCTAATACAACAAAGTGCATTGTCAACGTCATATTGGTTAGGGATTGTAGTTCGTTTAAAAGTAAATAACAATACGTAAGGATGCCAACAAACCGTTAATAAATTTACTAATGTTACGTCAGTGGAAACGTTTCTTCGCCCCTGACCCCGAATAACCCCGATTTTAACCCCAGGTCACGACCGCGAGGCTTATGATTTAATCCACGCCTGGAGCTTTCATCTAACCGATAACGGCGAATCGATAGAAAATCTCGCACACGGAATTCTAAAGTTCAGGCAAGCGGTCAAGGTGGGCTGTAATATTGCCGCGTTTGTTATGGTAACATCGTGAAAACTTCCAGATTGTAATGGTAACTTTAAGCTTGTTTAAAGCCATTGGACATGTATACTTTTACGTTGGCAATATAATATTTAGTTGTTATAGTAACATCATTTGCGTTGATATGGAAATTGTAACAACAATTTCATATGGACATGTTAATGTTTGGTAATCTGTGTGTTTTACAAATAATGTTTTTTTTAATAATCCCTCGTGTTATTTTCTACATTAAACACGTTGAAAATATCATAGCTTTTTTTAATACTTACCGCGTGGTGCAAAAGGCACTGTATCATTAAAGTTACAAAAACACGAAAAATTATATTCCACCAAACAACATTTAGTGAGCAACACTGCTAATTCCTAATAATTAAAGCCTAACAAAAAATCATTTTCATGTTACATTTCATTTTCACCGCCAACGCTTTTTTATTAACGCAAGCTAAAAATAGTTTTGCAACCAAATATGACGTCACAATAATTACCCCCCAGGGAATGATCCCCTCTTCGTGGCCGAAGAAGCCGATATACGTGACGTCATTCCGTTACGAGCCGGAGTCAGCACGTGCTTATGATGACGTCACTTTCAACGGCGACTTACGTCAGTGCTACTTGATGTTGTACGGGACGATGATAAAGAAGGATTATCTGCTTCCTAACTCGATGTCGCAGTCGCCAAAAACAGGTGAGAATATACTGTATGGTTGTTAATTAATTTTAATTATTAAAAATTGTTATTTTATTTAATCAAGTGGAGAAACTCGACTGCCATGCCCCCATCCATTTTTCTGGCGTAGTGTAAAACGCAATATTTTTTAAAATTTTAAGTAAACGTAATGTTTTTCGCGCTTTGCAAATCTCAGTCTAAAAATTGTTATTTCTCATTTAAAACAGGTGCGAATATGGTTGTTGTCGGTTGTTTAAAATTTTAGAAAGTTAAAATATTAGATCACGCAAATTTAATGTTCACTGCTTCTGCAACGCCCTCCTTATAAAGCACAATGAATCAATTGTGGAATCCTGTAGACCAGTGGTTCTCAACCTCTTTTAGCTTACGGACCGGTGAAATTTCAAAACAAATTTTGTAGATCGGTGGACCCAAAAATCAAAATCAACCCAAAATGTAATTACGGCAAAAGTATGCAACTTAAAAGCAAAGACTGGGAACTTCAATTAAATTAGCAATTTTCTGCTGTCTTTCTTATATCATGCGTGGTATACGAAAGTTTTTCACATACAACTATCTCAAAGTAGAAGACTTCAACGACGTGTAGCCTACTTATAAACAGTTGGGCACAACACTGCGCATTGTAACGTACGGCAAGTCCAAAGTAGACAATTAACTTTATGTTACGTTACAATGCTGCAAATTACGGAACTGGCGAAGTTCTTGGAATTGAGATATATATTTGGCGGACCGGCAGAAAAGTTGACGCGGACCGGCGGTTGAGAACCACTGGTTTATAGCACTTTAAAAAAATAAAAAAAAGTAAAAATATACGGTGGTTTCCAACAGTTTTTAAATATAAAACAGGTTTAAAAACTATTTGAAGCAAAAAATTATTTGATTACCGTTTTAAGCTACGGTAAAAAATCTATATTGTTTAATATTGCCTGGTGTTTTGATGAGGTTTGTTGCTTTAAACCAGTGGTTCTCAACCTTTTTTCACTGCGTACCACCTCGAACTTCTATGATCTTGTTGCGTACAAACAAAATATCGAAAAACTCAACTTTACTCAAAATGTATATAGGATTATTAACAGGTAGATTAGCTAATTAGTTAGCCCTGAAATTTCAAAACATATGTGGCCCACTAATCTCAAAAAAGTCTCCCTTTTTTAACTTTGCAAGATACTGGTCAAGTTTTGTGATTCTTTGTTCTTTTGTTATGATGTCATAAAAGAAATTTGCATAGATGTTCCCGAAAGATAATAATTCCTATCATTGATGAAGCATAAAATATTTAACTATACAATCATTACGATGAATGTACAGTTCATTACAATAAAAAAATGCTTAACTTTTTGGTAAAACTGTAATTTTACGTGAAAACATACTGCGCACAGCAGGGGTTCTTAAACTGGGGTCCATGGACCCCTTGGGGGTCCGTGAACTGATATTAGGGGGTCCATGAAGGCCTAATTAAAGAACTAGTGTATACTTAAAGTAATTATTTTTTAAAAGAAAACACTTTAATTAAAAATTGAACGGTTTTGGAATGAATGTATAGTTGGACTCCATTTAACTTTCACATTTTTCGGACCGAAATAACAGAGTCATGAAGTCTATTTGTATTGTGATGTCAATTTATGACGTCATTCTGGAGCATTTCTTGCCTACCGTGGTCCATGCAAAGCAAAAAAAATGTAGGGGTCCGCGGTAAAAAAGTTTAAGAACCCCTGGCGTACAGCGTACCACCCAAAATGACTTTGGGTACCACAGGTTGAGAACCACTGCTTTTAGGGAACAGTAACCAATGAAGTAAACAAGACAGTACGAAATGACTATATCTAGTATCATGTATTTAGTCCAAATGTTAAAGTCAATTTAAGTCTAAGCATTAACCTATTTTAGGATCTTACTGACCCTCATTCCCACATATTCGACAGGAGTTCGCCTTCTCGCCAGTTTGTTCGTCCAGTATTCATACGGCGTGTCAAAATCGATCTACGACTCCCTGGCCGACCACAACTGGGGCTACGACTGTTCTGGGCTTTATGACAGAAAGAGCAGAAAGAAACAAATCTACGCAGCATTTTCAACATTTATTCCTTATGTGGAGAAAGGTGTGTGTGGTGTAAAGGCAGTGGTAGAAATGTGCTGTTGGTTTTGAGCAGGTATTATGTAAGTTGCGTCACATTTTGAGCATGGCTAAACTCTGATGTTGCAATTCTATTGCCATTTTTATTGGTATTTATATAAAAATGGTTGTTAAAAAAAATGTTAATTAACTTGTAGCAGTTAATCAAATATTCCCTTTGTTTTTTATTCCTTTAATTTGGACGAAGTGTGCGATTGTAAATGGCAATTTGTTTTCACTTTTGCTATCAGAAAAAAACTAAAAGGCTCCTTGATTTGGGTAGCTAATTAGATAAATTATTTTAGTACCATTAGCGTCATAAGTTGAAATTCCACTCATGTACTAACTTCTGTTTTGTTTAGCCCACCCTAAATAACGTCGTTTTCAAACCCCGAAAATAATAAAGATTATATTAATTAAAATATTTTTTTTACAAATATAACAATCGGGAAAAAGTTGTTCAAAAAGCCTTTTCATAAATTTGACCTCTACATGACCTTTGTTCTAGGGAGCGTCGCGCTGAAAAGACAATGGAAAGACACAAAGGATTGTTTCACGGTCGGCCTTCGAAGTACGAACAAGGTCATTTTCGCTGTAGCGAATACAGGCGATGCTTCGTGCACAAGAAGCTTTAGTTTGAAGGGAGTTAAAACTAATGCCATCACAGAAGGTAAGTTCGAGGGTCGAGGGTTCGAATCCCGACCAAAAAGCTATTTTTATAATGTGCTTTAACTGACTTTTTATAGTAGTTTACTTTTTATTTTTAAAGGCTTTTTTACAGTGAAGTTTATTATAGAAACAGAACGTGAAATACTAGATATTTTACACGCACATTATTGTTGTTGTTATGGTATACTCCAGTATCAAGCATTTTTTAATGGAATAAAATTATTCAATTTACAATTTTTGGCTGTAATATTGCAATCTGCTGACTAAAGAAATCGATTTCCTAATTTGCCCTTATTTGATTACAAATTCAATTATTACAATACTATTTTCTTACAGGATTTTAACCGAATCTTTATACAAACTAAACATCCTTCTTCTTGACAAACTTATCTACTTCAAATAAAATGTAAACTCTTTCTTGAATACCCGGGTTTAGCTAATGATTGAACAAAATGATTTATTTTACTAATATAACGATTATTAAGAAACTGGTAATGCCTGTTTTTTACTATTAAATATATTTCTGTAAACTTTAAGGAATGATTTGTGCTTTGAACCTATTTATTTTTATTAAACAGCATAAAAAATGATTTTTTTGCTGTCTCAGGTTTCGCTGTAACTTACAACAACGGAACCGTTTCCCTTGCCGCCAACGAACCGTGGGAAGCCCTTATTACGTCACAACCACTCGCCTATGACGTATTTCCCGCCGAGGATGACGCAAGCAGTGACGTGATAGAGTTTGACGTCATAGTCGGACCGCACGCCAGCGCAACTGCCATCTTGGATTTCACGCCGAAACCGAAAGAGGAAGAAACAGGTGGGTTGTGACGTCATCATATTATTGTGACGTACGACGTCAACCAAAGGTTCCTAGATATGACGTCATTACAGAGGTGTCTGTATGACGTCAACAGAGTACTCGCATCTCTTTGACCAACGTTTTTAGACGAGCCGCGTTTATAAAGCTTTCACCCAAAATATAACTTTTTGAAAATTTTTTAAATACTCATCGATTTTGTTTTTGATTTTAGTGATCCCCATTAGGTCAGGATTTGTTTTTGATTTTCTGTAAGTATGGTCATATGTTTATGTTTAAATTTTAAGGTAAATATTTAGTCATAAGTTTGTAAAATTACCGCCAAGCAGCACTACAGGTTGCCAATTAATAATTTGCATCAAGTATTTGCCTGAAGTAAAAGACTCAAACCAAAGGACACTGCCTTTAAAGAAAAAATCGTAAGCTCTCTAATAGTTTTTTATAGGAAACCATAGCTTTATTTTGTTATTACTCTACAAACAATAATTTTAATAAAGCCTATCGCCAGAGGCGGTAAAGAGCTAAAAATATTTGAATTACGATTTGCTTACGTCACAATGAGCCTTTGTTTTGCAGCAGAGGAGAAAGAAAGTGTGTTGACGATTGAACCTCCTCCCCATATTGAACTTTAGACAAACTTCGATGTTTGTGATCAACATTGTGTGATAACTTCGATACTTTGGAACAACATTGTACGTTGCTTTGAAACATGTACAAATGCGAAATATTGTTTATGCAAATAAAGACCTACAAATCATGGTTTAAGGTAATTGTATTTTTTGTTTTAGGATTGTAGATTGACGAAATACCACAAACTCTTATTTGGTAGAGTTTTATTGTCGTCTGGTCCACATTCAAACTTATAAAAAAGGTCTTATTAAATCCAATTTTTCAGAGCATTTTAAGATATTTATGTGTTTGAAAGACAATAAACAGAAAATATTGCCAGAGTTTTTGAAGAACCACCAACAGGCTACATTAGGAATAATGTTTTTGTAAGTAGTTATATGACAAGGCCAATTACACTTCCTGAATGTTTTTGAATAGAGATGTCCAATAATATCAAATCGGAACCAATGGGTAGCATCTATACTCGTCCGATGCTACAGGGTGGTGTAGGTGCTGATCCGATAGCAAATTAATTTACGAAATCCTGCCTTGAATTGCGATTTCACGCTGCTATTTCTATATTGAAAAGTTAATTTCTATAAAAAGGTAGATTGTAAACCAGAGGTAATAAAACTTATCAATGTAAACGCCAAAAAGGTCGAGTAAATCGTCCTCATCTTAATAAAGACGTTTGAGATTCAATTTTGAGGCTTTGAAACTCATTATGAAGCTGCATAACAGATCCTTGCCCAGAATATATCCTGTACCCAAAGTATATTGTTTGACTAATGATTTAACCCCGTAATTAACCTTTTGGCTTCCTCGGCTGTAATTGGAATTAACAGCTTTCGTAACTTCTTGAGAACATATTGTTCATTTTCGATCATCCGTGGTTTAACGCACTTGTCACGTTCTGCAAAGTAGAGTTAAAATCGCTCTCAGGCCATTGTTGTTTGTTTGTTGCGTAACAGTAGCCAGCGCGTGAGATAACTAAGCGTATTGTTACGTCAGAAAGGTGACAGTTGCTGTAACTTCTCGACGCAAGGGCCCGTCCGCAAAATACAACCGGGGAGGGTCGCTACGAAATGAAAGGAATCATTTTATTGGCTGGGAAGTTTAGTTCAAAATAGAATAATTAACCAACCTATTAGAATGATTGTTGCTTAAAAAAGGAACAAAAGATTTATTTAGAAAGTTTAAATAATTTCTACCACTTCTGAATGGGCTTTATTGTGTATCATACGCCTTTTGAACGGGAAATAAATATATACCACGGGCTTGTAGCCTTTTTTCATTTTGCTAAAAAAAATTGTTTAATCTTGATATTGCCTTTCCTATTTATTGTTTTGTTGACTTAAGTCAATGACTTGAATTAGGTGATGTTAAGTCACTGTTTTCAAATGGCTTTACCTGACTTAAGTCTTTGGGACAAATAACTAGACTGGCATTGAGTCAAATGGTTTAAAATAAGTGATGACGTTTTTTTTAATTCGGTTATTATTTTTTAACTTGGGCAACTGATGACCTGGACTGGGACTTGATTTGATATTTATTTAAAAATACTTGACTTTGATTTCATCCTGTCTATTTTAAATCAGTTATTCCGGCGCTAAGCCTGACTGCCCGCCTAGCTATTGCCGGGGGGGTCCCCTAGATCTAACCTTAAGAAAAGCTATTGTGTCTATATTTACATCTTTAATATATTTCATGTTTAATTAAGTTACTTGTTCCAGGGTAGTTTACATTACTAATGAGCCTGCGTTTCGTAGCACGAATGTGATGCATTTCCTCCCGTTTGAGGTCTTGTGATATAGGGACTTGTTAAAGAGCTAAATTGCTAATATAAAACATGGCTGTTTTTTTTAAGGAACTATTATTTTATTATTAAAACTGCGTTTTTTTTAGTTTAATTTTTTTTTTGAATTATTTGTACCCTCATGTACATTGTAGAAAGAAGCCTCAAAACTGGTTCAATCCTGTCTAATTTAAAATACCCGGGTTAAAGGCAGACAGCCAAGATAACTATTGGCTCTTTGCCACGTGCCGGATAAAGTTGTAACCTTGGAAGTTTGTCAAGGTCACCGCTTACCCGTTCCCACTTAACTTACTTGGGGTTCCGGCCCCCAAAGCCCCAGCTGACCCCTAATCTAGTTATGCGCCCGTAACTTATGTCTGCTTAGTGTAACGGTTAGTTGAATCCCGATTAGGCATGGAAGGCTTGCAACAACGAATACTTGAAACTAAAGAAAAATGTTACAGCGCGGATATATTTTGAAACTTTACCCGCGACTTATTTTAAAGGGATTGCAGTTAAAATTCTAGTTGTGCTAAATTTATATTCGGCAGTTCACCAATTCATCACCCAACTTTTTTCATAAAGGACAGGATCTGGTATAGGTTAGACGCAGTGGCTAACGATTTGCTTTAAATTGAATAATTTTTACAATTAAAATGGTCTGTTTTTGCTTTTGTAATAATCTGTTAAAAAAATGCGAAAGATATATTTTAAACGCTATTTAAAGTTTTACCCAAAAATAAGTAAATTCAACAGTTAACAACAATTGGAAACAAATTGAAGGTTTATTACAACAAAACATGCACACAATAAAAACAACTGTCTTGAAATTATTTTTGCGGGGACAAAAAATGCAGACGTTCTTTCAACAAGCTGCTGGTTGTTCCAATAGGGGAAGGTAGTCGTCCGTATAACGGATGAGACGTCGGTATAGCTACGTTGGCGTTATATACCGGAGAAATAACTCCAGGGATGTTCAAGTAAGTCGCGGCGATCGAATGAAATCCCGGCTCTTTTGGCATGGAGTGAAAAATATCAGCCATCGGGATAAGGCCAGGGTCCAGAAATCTGTTGGCGGGGAATTGGACCCCGGATCGCCGCGGAAAAATCCCGCCGCAGTCAATGTTCAAATCTCGGCGGATAAAATCGTGCGGCGGGTACGCGCGTTGGTGTGGAGCGGGTAGGTGAGTATCCGAGTTGGGTGACTCGTCCGGGGTTGCCGCGCTGCTACTCATAGGCGAAGTACTCGGGCTTTTGTAACTCGGAAACTCGGAAATGGAAGCGCATCTGTGTCGCTTGCGGAATTTCTCGTCGGAAAACGCAGTTTGACCGACAGAATATCGGTTGTTGTCAGCAGGTCGCCATAACCTGCTTGGATTGCTTATTTTAGCTTCTTCAGTCATTCCAATTGGCGACATTTGTACTTCTGTCAATTCCCGAGCAGTTGTTGGCAAATCCGCACCTCGCAACGCAATATTTACGTCGTTTTTGTTCTGATTATTTGCCTTGCTCTCATCTGTTTGCTCCTGAGCCGATAAAAAATGTTCGATGGCCTTGACAAGGTCACCGTTGCAACCTTGAAGCACGAGGTGGCGCACGCTCTCAGCACGCGACGGGAAAAGTCGCGACAGCATTTCATCTTTACTTAACTTTCCAGGACGAAATGAGTCGACGATTGAGTTGCTCACGTTAAGTTTAATTGAGTTGAGTGAAGTTTCCGGGCGCTTTTCCTCTGTTGAAATGAGCCTTGATACAGGAAGGGAAGATCGAAGTTGTTGTTCGTCTTGCTTTGGTCGTTTTTCTGTATATTAATGTATGAGAATAAATGTTTTATTTTCGAAACATTAACTTATGAGAATAAATATATTAACCTATGAGAATACATGTTTTGTTCTTATTTCGAACTTTTATTACGGGTCCTTGTCCAACAATTATTAGTATGGGGCGATTATTGTTTGAACTGAAAAATTAAAATTTCGACCTAAAACTTATTTTTGAAAAAGTGTTATCAAAAATATATTGGCATTTTTATGACGACTGGTCGAACACAAATCAGTTATTTGTTCGTTTCTTTGCAAAACTCTTGAAAGTGCTTAGCTGATTTTTCAAAACAACAACAACAACTATAAAACTGCCAAAGAAAAACAAGACCGAAAATAGCCGAGGCCTGTGTCAGAAAAATGCACCCAACAATCCCAACATGTATGGTTAAAGTATATCTGTGTTCTATCGTGTTATTTTTCACTTGTCTTTTCGGAATGTTTTTGTAAAACAATCAAGTAGGATTTATATATCCCAAAGCATATTAGGGCAACTAGATAATTCTAGTTTTCCAATTCAATCGATTGAAGCAAAATGCTGCTAATTGTAATTCTATCCTATTTGTGAATTGCTTGTGCGTTTGTTTTGTAATTAAAACTGCCCACCCTGACTTATGAAAGACACACACGCAAATGTGTAAATGACAACTGTGATTTAGCCCCTCTGAAGCTGCTTTTTGACCAACGATTACGGCTTCCGCATCACTGCATCACTAGTTGTATTTTAGCCTGCCTTGTTGCATCATTAATCGACAGATTCGGCGAGTCTGCGATGGATTTTCGGTGTGTACCCCCCCACACTGTTAATTCGCCTATTTAAACTACGTAAATCTATTTTTTCTCGCTTTTGCAAAACTTTAAATAACTGGTAAACAAATTGTAAATTGAAATACATTATATGGAAATTCCAACCACTACAAAATGGCGACAACAGTGAATTCGCAAATATATAGGTGTGAGACAAACACCACATTTTGACGTCACACTTGGCTGTAACCAGACACCGATTGTTCACTATTGTGACGTCAATCATATGCGCGAAGTATCGAATCACGTGAGATGGAGATGTAAGCGGTGATAAGGATGGTGCGGGAAACATCAAGGTCACCAGCACCTCTCAAGGACAAGTGCCAAGGTCAAATCGACTCACTGTCAAGGTCATAAAACTCATGAGCTAAGTATTAGGCTTATTTTGTGAAATGATTGTCCTACATTTAAACGGTATACTGTAATAAACGTACATTCTTTTTTCTTGTCACCAAATTACTTTGTTTCGTCCAACGTTCATTTTCTAGCTGCAATTAAAAAATCCTTTTTGTCCAGTTTCTTTCGCAATTGTAAGTAAAATTAAAACCAAACTACCGTTGAGATACTCGGTCACGTGATGTTTAACCTTGGTCAAGGTGACCCTGATTTCAGCTTAGTCGTTCCCACGGCATTTAGCTCCGGGCCCTAATATCTTTAAATGAGATGAAGCAAAATTTACTTACGCCCCAACAATAGTCTCCAGGCTATTATAAAACTGAAGGGGCGATACCAACAGGAAACATCCACAACTTATAATGTCCAGTTCCCACGATGTAATTGTCCATCGTTTAAACTCGGGTCAGTTAGGCGCCGATATACAACACCGCCACAACATATGTCTCGAGCATAACCCTCGTTCCCGAAGTAACCTTAGTTGCTCGCGCTGACCCGAATGTCCCAAGGTCAAAGGTCGACTAAATGCAGCCCAAGGTCGTGGCACCGAGATGTGAACCGGTGTGAATTTAAAGCGGGTTGTAGAATTTTAATTGGCGCTTTATGCCATTTAAACTTGCTCTAAACCAGCGATTCCCAAAGGGTCAGTTGGCCCACGTTTCTTGTAGTTAACTATACTGCAGTCATGATTCTTTGTAATATAACAACTTTCTAACTAATTTGAACCATTCACTGATAGCAGGTTACACAGCGTAATAGATGCTTTATGATGTCACAAGAGACATCATAAAACATGCTACATTGTCGTATAATAAACCATAACTAAAGACAATAATGATGACAGATAATGTTTAAAACATGAACTAATGTAAAAAAAACTTTGACTAAAGCCTAAGGTTGAAACACCTAAAGACATTATCTCATAGCGGACCCTCTGAAACTGCTGTACGGACCACATTTGGTCCACGGACCCCAGTTTGGGAACCGCTGCTCTAAACAGAAAAGCACGTAAACCCACGGGAAGAAGTTGTAAGACTTCGCGGCTTGCCTGATGTTTACATGCGGCCCACCACTTATTCTAAATTTCAGTAGCCTTCATTCAATTGTTTCGACTATCATCAAAACGTGTAGAACGCGCAGTATTTTATGTAGGCCTAATCCTATATTTTTATGAAACTATAATCGAGTCTAATGTCGCATTTCAACATCCATCGAACATTTAGTGCACTCATCATTGGTAAGCAAGATGTGTTTTTCTAAATTTGTATTTTTCCGGACCGTTTTAAGGCAATATATCAGCCCAAAAGTAACGTACCATGGCATTATACGGCATGTAAACTCATTTTTTCGTGTTTTGCGCAATAAGGCTGACATTCACTTCACATTTGCGCACGACTTCACTCTCGAAGAGCGGGTGTTCATAAGTTATGATGTCACGATATGACGTATCTTATGACGTCAATAGGTTGCCCATCGAATGTTTTAAAGTGGCAATGCGGCCCATTCTGCTAAATGGTTGGTCATCCCTGATTTAAGTGAGTCGTTGTCATCAAATAATCACCTAATTTGCAGGTGTGCTATTTTGCGACTGCCTTACTTGTCCAGTTATATTTTTCAATTAGGCATAAAATTAATTAAAGTACCAATCTAAGTTTGTTTTTTAAATCAAGCACAAAAGTAATTGAAATCCTGATAGTACGTCAGTTTTAAACCCCTTCAAATATTTTACAATAGAAATTTTGTTTTGCCGCCAGCAACATTTTACTTACGGTTTCGCAACAACTTCCCTATTGTTAAAACATTATCTTAAACCGTTGCACTCATCCGATTTAACTCTGGTAGTTGACAGGTCGAGGTCAAAGATCAAGGTTTAAGGTCACCGAGGCACAGTCAAGATATTTAACTTGCTGTGTGACTCGTAATTTGACTCCTAAATGTTTAAATGCTGTGACACTTTTGGGGGATGGAAACTTTAAGGTTAAATAAGGAAAAACAAAATGGAGTTTCTACCAATCTCTGATGTTTGCTTTTATTATGTAGGAATAAAATGTTAACTACGGCTTTGAAATCAGGATTGTACGATTTTTAAGAATACTATTGCACTTGTTTTGCAATAAAGAAATTTTACCTATCATATTTATTCTTTAGAAAGTTTAAACTATCGGTCATTTGAACCGAACAAAAGTCAAACTGTACACAGACGATATTCTGATTAACTTTATTAAGAATTTACGGCTGAAACACAGACAAACTATGGGAAAAATTGTTTCAAAATCTTTCGTTTACATCGACAAACGCTGTGCTATGTGTTATGTTATCTACTCCTTTGTGTATTTAAAGCGGTTATACCCATATTGGTAAAGTTTTTAAAATCAACCCGTTTTTAATCGTTAAAGTAAACCTTTTCTTTTGATCTTTATACTTTCAGCCTCTTCTTGATTTGCGCCGACATCGGGGTCACAGAGAGGTTCTCTGCCGGCTTTCGGCGACTGATTTCCCGCAGAACCGTCGGCTGCGATCCGAAGTCCAAGCGCAATCGCATCCTCAGCAGCTTGCTGCCGCTTCAAGGCAACCTGGAAGTTTTCAAGCTGCTAAGTGGCTTTGGTTTTATAAGGTAAAGTACATAGGTACATTATCCAGGGATCTCTTATATAGCTTAATGATGAATTGCAAAGCCAAAAAGGTCGAGTAGATCGACATAATTAATTATGAAGTTTATATTGAATCGTCTTTATCAAGGTGATGTCGATTAACTCGGCCTTTTTTCTTTGCAATTTATTATCAAACTACATTGGTTATTGGCATTAAAAAAAAAAGTTTTAGCGAAAAAACTAGCTTTTTAAATTATAAAGGTCTGTATTGTAGACATGTGTGACAGACCGTTTAGAAACAAGTTCGTATCGAAACGTCTTTATCAAGATGATGTTGATCTACTCGACCTTTTTGGCTTTGCAATTCATATCAAATTACATAGGGTTGTTAAATTTAAGACGTGTACCTGGCTATAAAGAAATTATATTTTAGAAATGTTGGATCATTTTTATGTAATAAAATTTAGATATGGACATTTTTGACCAGTTTGAAAAATTGTGAATTTTGCGAGCCTTGTTCCGTCACACTGGGGTATTTTAAAAACATAAAAATAATTCATCTTTAAGTAATATTTTAAAATCTTGGTTTAAATTGTTGCATTTTTCGTAAAATTTATTTCGATTACAATACCTTATTTGATTGACGTGACAGGTGAATATTAACTATCGGACAGTCGTTCAAATTTTAAAGCTAGGAGTGGCGAGATTTGAAAGTGATCGAAATTGGGAATATTATTTAATAAATTAAATCTTTTTAGTTTTTATATATACATATAGTAACTTTAGCTGAAGGTTTTGTTCATTTCGTTAAAGCCACTGGATGGGTTACGCAAATATAAACAAGGGGATTGAATATATATAATTACGGTCGGTCTGCCATCTAGGCTCATTTCTATAAAGGTTTCTTTATTGTTTAGTATTTGAAAATATTTTTTAGAGAAAAGTGAAGAAGTTCGTGTAAACGAAAAGCAATTAGATCTACAAAATAGGAAAAATAATGAAACTGTATATCCAAGGTAGGCTGTATTTATAGTTACTAATCGTATAAATGTAAAAACAGTGAATCAGCATTAATGCAGAAATTGCTAGCAAAATTATGTTGGTTCCAGTTAGATTAGAAAAACAAACTTTATTTTTCCGATTGACTAGTGTGACTTTTTAAAACGCTTATCAATAACATGCATATTTGCCGAAAAATATAAAATAAAATAAAATTTCGGTGTTTTTTTGGTAAAAATGACTGTTTGGGTAGAATTATAAAAAGTTAAAATAATTTTTGAAATTTTGCAGAGACTTTAAATAAAAAAAAAACAAAAAAAAACGTTATTTGGATTTTTTTATTTCACCTTTCAAGGTTATTTTGACGTGATTGGGGGTTAAACTTAGCAAATATATAAACGGCAAAGAAGAGTGAATAATAAAAACCTGTGCCGCCATGACCCTCTGTCGTTCTGCGATGAGGTTGCATTTTGCGCATGCGCACTCGCGGTGGGGACAGCGCCTCTTATGGCCCTTGAGCCAAGCGATGACGCCGTGATTGCGACACCTAGCGCATTTTGGTTTTCTCGCTCCCTTCTCAGTGGTTGGGTAGGCAAGAAGAGAACTCATTTTTAGCAATTTTTTTTTTTTAAAACTGAAAATTAAAAAAAATATTATTAAATATTTACAAAAATCCGTATATTAATTAGAAGAGGACTTATTTTAAGCAATATTTATATATCCTGAAAATTGTAATTATTTTGTAAATAACTTATTTTCAAAAACACATATATTAATAAGGAGGGATCTTTTTTGCACTTTTATCGAGTAAGACAATATTAACATATGACAAAAATACGTATTTACTACAAAAATCAATTTCAGCAATATTTTTAAAACCTGAAAACTGAAATGATTTATTAAATAATTTATTTTTAAAAATCTGTATATTAATAAGAAGTGAACTCGTTTTGAGCAACTTTTATAAAAAAATAATCTAAATTAAAATAAAATTGCAAAAAAATGTTATTTAAAAAATATGTCAAAAAAATATTTGTTAGCAAGGTGGAAGCTAATTTTTAGCAAATTTTATTAAAAATGATCCTGAAAATTGAAACTATATAGTAAAAAAGTGTTACTTATAAAAAAAATGAAAAAATACGTATTTTAGCTAGAAGGCAACTCATTTTTAGAAAATTTATAAAAAAATATTCTAATTTAAAATTATAGAGTAAAAAGAAAATTACCATAAATATATATCAAAACAAAATAGGTGAATTACTAAAGAGGGAACTTACTTTTAGTAAATTAACGGGGGACATTAATATCTGGAAGTATTTTTTTACCGCAATTAAGTTGGAAATACGAAACGTAGTCATTTTGCGACGCCTTTGGAAAATTAAAACGGCCAACAACTTAGTTCACATGTTAAGAATATACTTAAGTCGGACCAATTCTGCTTAAAGCAAGCTGAAAAATAGCTGACTTTGAAACTATTTCAGGCGATAGAAAACAAGTGAAAAGCACTAAACAGCAGTTAACAGCTTCTAGTCTTTGTCCGGCGCAAACTTCAAAGCTCACCTCGGATAATTTTACAAAACTTGGCGCGTTGCATAACCGCCAGGTGTCGCCTTTCACTCGACGAGCGTTCCGATACAATGTGACGATGCAGGCGGCGACCGCATGCACAGCGCGTGCTCAGAGGCGTGCAAAACCTCGGGTTAGGTTACCCCTCAATCTACAAAGCACAGTAGCAGCTAGGGACATGGATATGGCATTTGCATGCGCGATTCTGCTGCTAGAGCGATGAAAGAAAAAACCCTTTACTCTGGGGGGTTACGTGAGTGGATAGGGTTATGTCAATTGCGCCACGGGGGTCTTTGGGTGCTTTGAAAACATACACCCCCCTGTTTAGGGGTACAAGTGCCCGTGTAATTACCCAAGTGTGGTTTCTTGGGCTTTTGTAAGACGATGCGACCAACGTTAAAGCCACAGATGGGGTGATTGGCCCGGCAGATCAAATCACGGTTCGACTTGCCCCCCACTCCACTACACAGCTTGACACCCCGCGCTTTGCATTGTTGCGTAACAATACCGTGCTACTGCGTAACGATTGTACAGGTCGCTCTTAAAACATCGGCGAACACATTTTGGTGAAAATTCGTTGGCTGAACACAACTGTGTATATGGGGCTTAACAGAAATTTAACCAAGTCTTCCATTTTCGTTCAAGATAAAAAAATTCAAAACTTTGACCGAATTTTAAAAATTATAATAATCAATAACTGAACTATTGCTTCAATGTTTTGGTATGTGCAAATATTTTTTGTCAAATTAGGTCCCATTGCAATTTTTTCTACTTAATTATTTGAAACTAGTTGTGCAACAAAAAAACAACAATCGCATAGTATTAGGTAAATCTTGCCTAGAAGAGATTTTTTTTAAGTTACGAGTTTTACAAAGCTACTCGTAAATCACTTGATCCGGTACTGTCCCAAAATGCGTTGTATAAAGAAAGTGAATTACGTAGCAGTTAAGTTGTTTTTAAACTTGGGTTTTTAGCGCAAACTATTTTTAAAACGATTTTGTTTTAAATTAAAAAAAAAATTTGGATTTTTATTTCAACAGTCAATTAATTAGGTTTAAAGGCAAATCGTGTTCTAAAGAGTTGTATGATTTTTAAACTATACTTTACGGTTTGCTTTAGTATTTTAATTTCGACTATGTTTTGTTTTATTTTAATGTTTTTTTACTTTTTGTTCTGTTTAGAATCACAATATTATATTTTTTTTGCGAATTAAACTTAGTAGATTATTGACGCAATCCACGCGATGCGTTTAAAATGAAGAAGCGGGGACGCCATTTTAATTTGTTTGCCCACAACTGCTTTTAAAAATCCCCGCAACAAGAAAAATATGCGAAGAAAGCTGCACCAAAACAGATTCTGGTGTTATATTTAAATCGTATACATGCAGTTCAAGTTTTTTTATTGTACGCTACAATTGTCTGGGTAAAACTCAAACCAGCAATATAATTACAATTGTTTTTAAGCACAAGAACATAAAACCGTTTTCATGCCGTTTATTTTATTACACAAAACTAAAACGATACCTGCTTAGTAGGTTGATTAAATTATTTGTTTTTAGTATAATTATTAAAGGTTTTAGTTATATAGGAATGTCGTCCATATAGAAATAGGTAGCATTTTGTGAACGTTTCAAATTTCTCTTTATTCACTTTGAACATAATATATTTAAAATAAGTATAGAGATATTCAAACCGTTCAATGTGTTATCTACTTCTGTATGGGCTTTGATATTCTTACTACTTCAAATTATTTACTGTTATGTGCCGACAGGAAAGTGTTCTACAAACGCGAATCACACCCATCACTAAATATTAAAAAATCTTCTATTAAACAACAATGCAAATCTTTTTGTAGGACCGAATGGGAACTATAAAATGCTGTCCAACAATAAGGTGCACTACAGCTAGCGAAGAATAAACCACGCTCTTGCGAAAAAAGATGAAACTCCAGCGGAAATCGACCTCCAAGTTTTGGGCCAAATTGTCCGCAAAACGTGAGATAAGTTTGAAATCGTTAATCGATGATTATACATGGCGTATCGAAACGTCTTGATTAAGAAGATGTCGATTTACGGCCTATTTGAATTTGACATTCATTGTCAATCTACATTCCACATACCTAAGGGTCCTGAGTAGAATGTGTTATTTTGAGTTGCGATTCAGAGTCAAATGACGCCTAATGCGCTTGGAATGCAACGCCTTTTTAGCGGGCCAAATAGGCGCAATAAATGGAGGAAGTTCGCCGGAGAACTGAGGATTGTGGATGCCCGCTTCCCCATATTCGCCCAACATATCCCGAGTTTCATACGAAATTGAAAAGTGAATAGTAGAACGTGGTTAATAAGTGGCAGCGAAATATATACCCGGAAACCAGGTGGCACTGTTAACGACAAATTACAATTCGCCACCGGATTTCGAGATTTAAAATTTGACAAGTACGGCTATAAACAAAGATAGTAGCCTAATATATGTGAGCACTGCATTGCATTTTATAATCGTGAACTACAAAGTTGATTCTCTAGAAAGCACATTGTTTATTTTGTTAGTGTTCACAATGTTGTATTGCTTACAAGTAGCTATAGCAGCGGTTCTCAACCAGTAAGCCATGGCTCACTGGTGGGCCATAAGAACATTTGAGGTGGACCACAGACCAACTTAAAAAAGCTAGAATTATTAAAGAATTTAGTTTCATTTGTGTCGCTATACCTAATTTTACAGGAATAATGGCTTTGGGAGGAATTGAGAAGGAATGTAAATTTAATGTTCAGCCGCAAGTATCTCACTAATTTTTTGCTCACGTTTTTTTTCATAAACATTTATTGGGTCACAGAATTTTTGTGCAACAAAAATGGGCCACGAAAGATATAAGGTTGAGAACCACTGAGCTATAAGGTTACACGTAAACCAATATATCACAGAAAAATACTAAAATATCAAATACTATGTTTTCACGTTATATTCAGGACACTAATATTCAACTTTAGCGTTGAAAGTGAGCAACATTGGTCTTGTCTGCTTTCTTAAAAATACCAACAAAACATACTTCATGCAAGTAAAATTCTCATGCGCACAAATGAAAAAGTGCGACATTACTTTCGTATATAAATCTAGCTTAAAAAAAATATCACACTGGCTTACAAAAAATAAACTTTTGTCGAATTTTTTTTCACCTCTTACTCTATGAACTTGTTTATTCTATGTCTAACTACAACCTCCAACCATTTTATTGATTTTATTTGAAACGTTCACAAAATGCAACCTACTTATATATGGGCTTTGATATTCACTGTAGGCCTACGTCTAAGCACAACCTCTAGCCATTATCTTAAGATATATTCGAAACGCTCAAAAACTTACCTATACTTCTGTATGACTTTGGTATTCATTCTACGTCTAACCACAACCTCCAGCCAATATGTTCCGAATTCTAAAATTTAAAAACGCTAGAAACAGTTGAAGCTCTCCTCTTGACCGCCCAGTCGTTTGAGGCTCACCCGAACATATCCAGCTTGTTATGAGTGAAGCGATTGTGAAACCTGATCCCAGAGAAGGGGTGAAGAAGTTTGTGGCCCACGGCACTTCACTTGAAACTGTTGCCTGAAACCATTTTTTTGCCCGATGTTTGAATACAATTTGGAAATTATTGTATTACACTGATGTTTAAAGAGTTTATTATACTGAAAACGTAATATATAAAATATATTGCGGTACTATTACTAGCATTTTTGTTATGTAGTTTACTGTAATGTCACAATAATCGAAATAGAACACGTACACAATGTAGGAACAAACCTTCTTCGTTTATTTTAATTTAATCCCGCCAAAAAATATATAACTGTATCAAGAAGCTTCCCAAAAGAGCAAAAATTACAGTTTTAAGAATTTTTAAATATCACTCGTAAGTATCAGAAACACAAATTAGCAACAACTGAAAAATGCAAAATGTTTTTTAAGTAAATTGTTTTAATAAAGTCATTTATCGTTATTCTTTTTAGATTATTAATATTTGCATGTTTTTTTGCGCTTCCAAATGTTTTTCTGTGCGATTTAGCAAATATGTCAAAATGTTACCTATTGGTTTATCCAATATCTGCTGATAAAATAACTTCGCAATTAACTTTTGAACAAGTAATGGAAGTTTGTTTTTCTAACAAAAGCCCAAAACGATATTCTGAGTTTCTTGAAACTGATTGACAGGCTCTGTGTAGAGTGTCCTTTACTTTTTAATTAAATTGAAAAGATATTTTTCGTAAATGGTGAGGACCTGAAATTACGGGCCCAATAAATCATCTTGTGCAAGAATACAAAACTGGAGGCACTTAATCCAACTTGAAATAACATTCGACGCGTGAGTTTGGACGGGCTTAAATAACAAAAGACCTAGTTTTGTCACAAAAGTCTTTAGTTTCCAAGGGGGGTATTTTACGTGATTTCATTGATAAGTTGCTCATAATTTTTTTTAATCTTTATCCGTAGTTAAAGTGCGCTTATAAAAACAAATTTTTTTGTCGAAAAAGAAAAATGCAAAACAAAACAAACTTATCTTGAGTTCAAGCGAAAAATGTATTACTTTCAGGTTTTGTACCCAAATTGTTTATACATTTTTGCATAAAATTTGTTTATACATTTTTGTTTACCATCCAAGCTAAAAGGCTGTTTGCAAAATCAACTTTTTCTAAAAAATGATTTTGTTGCCACAAGAAATACCAATCTCGGCCATCGGAAACAAACAAAATTATCTTTCGTTAAAAGTTGCGGAGGTTTTCAAGACCGCTGGTTCCCGATGATACTTGTCTTGATACTCCTCAACCAAGCGACTGAAAGTTCGGATCCGTCGACTTATTTCACGCCCCAGTGAGCTCTCGAGACTTCAGCGATTGAAACTCGGCGGCTAGGCCGGAAGTTATTCAACTTGAAAATGTTTTGTGTCTTTATCGCGACTTTTTTTGACTAAATGCGTGATAGCCACTTAAGACCTGGCGCAGAATGACTGAAGTTTTGGCGCAAAAAACTACAATTTCGGAAACAATAATTTAAGGAATCTAACGCATATTATAAATATGGCAAGTCTTTATTAAATTGCGAAAATTAGTAATTGTTTTGTGTCGTTAACTTATCAAACATCTCACCTAATACCACATAAACTTATACGTTAGCGAATGAATATTTGTTTTATCTTTCCTAATCACAAATAAAATTTAGAGAAATTTAACAATATATTAATTTCGTAATATCATTTTATTCAAATTGTGCTTAGTGTTTAGTGACATATAATTATTCAAAATGTGAAAATACAACAAACCCCAATAAACGTAAGAAACAAATCGGATGATGCTAACATTTATTATCCGTTGTCTCATCCAGTTGTAGTGAATTTTAGCAGATGACGTTTTTTGAAAAATTTGTAAAAATTTTAAATTTAAAAAAGGACAGGCTTAACTATAATTGGCCGGTATGGCAGAAGAGTTTTCTGAAAAGTTTTGGACTGAGTTGAAACAATTACAGGAGGACGATCTTTGTTGTTACGGCGCTAAAGCTTCTAAAGAAATACCAAAGTAAGTCTTATCTTTTAAATAGCTTTAAATTTGCCGGCGCTCTTTCACTATTGTACGTGAAAAGTTATGCAAAATAATAATAATACCGCATACCACAACTCGTGTTGTTTGGGTTAGGGTGCGGGTTAGCGTTTGGGTGAGGGTGGGTCAAGTAATATTATGTTTATTATTAATAATAACTTGACCCACCCTCAACCAAACGCTAACCCGCACCCTAACCCAAACAATATGTGTTGTGGTATGCGGCATTTAAAGAAATTTTTTTTTATTAATTTTTACGTACGATAGTGAAAGAGCGCCAATTTGCCAAAGATGAATACATTCATAAAACCTCTGAAACGCTTACTCCGTTATTAGCAAGTAACCACGGGAAAACGTTTGGGCGCTGGATTCTAGACCAGCGCCAACGTTTGTGTCAGTTGAATCTTTTTACACTTGGTAAAAAAATGCAAAGTTTGAGAGACAATCCTAATGTTGTGTTAAAATGCAAAATTCACCACGTCTGAAAACGGGGTCGCATGTTTTTTAAACTGGCGGAACCTTTATTTTTTTCAAAACGACTTGAACCTGCTTTGAAGCAGTGTTTTACTTTTTTTACTTTACCACACACATGTAGACCTATAAAAACTAGGTGGTATAAAAAGTCTGGTCATTTATTTTCTTGCATGGATAAACAAATTAATGACCCATAAAGCAGTTTACGCTTAGAACAGTGTAAATAATTCCTTTTTTTTTTAAATCTTTACTAAAAAAACACTGAAAACATTTACAATCTGTTTTGAGAAACGCTCTATAGTGGGTCGTTTTAATTTTCCAAGGGCGTCACCCAATTGTTTTGGCTTGTATCTAAACATAATTAGGTGATGTAAGTAGGCAATATTTAAAAATACTGCTTAAAAATATTGCATTTGAACTTATTGTTACAAAAAATGCAGCAATTGCTGATGATTTCTAATACAAACAAGTTAATAAATACAAAAAAGTTAAATTCTTATTGCTGGGTACACCATAGGTCCATTTACCTTTTCAAAGGCGTCAAAGACTGGGTTACACTATTTAAAAATAAACAACTTTTTTAAACCAATAAACCTTATAACTATTTACCACTGCTGCAATGACGTCTTTGATTATTTGCCGGTAAACTATATTTTTGACAAACAAAAGAGTCTGGACAAAGAGTCTTTATTGGACAAAAAGTCTTTAGTATGATAATGGCTTTGAATGTTACCTTCGATTAAACTTATTATTTGTAAAGTGTTGAATATATTTGAAATATGTATAGCTGTCGCTAAGTAATAGGAAATAATAGCCCTAAGTTATATTTTTCTTAGTAGTGGTGCTTAACACAAGTCCTACACCAACCAATTAAATTTTTTGCCTAAGCCACTTACCATTATTGCAAGTGGATGTCAATGTGCACTCACTCTAAGCAATTTGCACTCACATTGGCGAGGGGGCGGTGCCAAATCCCAACCCTGCAAATGCTTACCTACACACCTCAATTTGATACTGCACATTCAAGATCTTGACGCCAATAACCACTTGCAATACAATTTTTATGCAAAACCAGTGATGAATGTTATGTTTTATTGTTTTGATTATCACAGTGAAAGATGCACACACATATGTGTGTTAACAACTGTGATCTAGCCCTTCTGAAGCTGCTTTTTGACCAACAATTACGGCTTATGTATCATAAGTACAGACTTACCGAATCTGTCAATCAATGATGCAATGGCGTATGGTTGTTTCTCAACTCGCTCCTCTGTGAGCTGGGGTAGTTCAGTGAGTGGAGGGGCTGTCTGTTATGACCTTATGACCGAAAGTCGAGAGCCTTATGACCGAAGTCGTGAGTTCGAACCTCACCACAGGCTAGTTGTTTTTCTAGTCTGCTCTGCTTGCATTAATGATCGACAGATTCGGTGAGTCTGCGATGGCTTTTCGGGGTATTGATTATCACAGGTCGAATTTTTTTTCAGTTTTAATTAAAACTCTATTAAATAACTACGATTAAGAAATCAAACATCTGAAATATGTTATAATCCAGGGAGGAAGTGATTCGACGAATCGAAGATGTCATTGTTCAAGTTGTACATCAAATTTCAACTGGGGAACCACCTTTTCTGCAACTCAGGTTGGAACCAATATTTTTTTTTAATAAGTTATATGGCATAGCTGAATTGTATATTTAATGTTTAATATAAAATCATGTAATGAAATTTGATAATATTCTACAGATATTTACTAGTTTACTAAAATCATTATTAGATCTATTTTTGTCCGATTGCCTAGAGCAGTGGTCGGCAACCACCGGTCCGCGAGGAGTTCGTTACCGGTCCGGGTTGCTAAATAAAAATTTTGATTTAAACCCAAATCTAACGTAAAATGCGGAAAAAAAAATTAAAGTAAAAAATAATTAAATGAATTTTCTATTCAAAACACATTAACTTACGTTTAAACATACTCCATGGTTGATTGGTTTGATAAAAAATCTCTATTAGCATTAAGCACTCGTGAGGTTCAAAACAAACCAGTGTGCTGTGGCCATATGAGTTGCATTGGAAAATGATTCATTATTTTGATGATCAGGCTGGAAAGTTTTCGAAACAACTTACACATTTTAATTTGTTCATTGAAAAAAAGTATTACCTTTACTGAACATTTGTATTTTTTTAAAGGCCGGTCCGCGAAAAAAATTGTAGTTTTAAACCGGTCCACAGGGCCAAAAAGGTTGCCGACCTCTGGCCTAGAGTAAAAGCACTTTAAAAAAATCTATAAACATTTTTATTCACAAAATCTTTAAAGATTTTATAAAAGGTTGTTGGCATATGAGGCTATTTAAAGCTAGTCATTAAGATATATGTCTGTATTGTATACTTCCTGATTACATTCCATTCCAGTTTCTTGCTTTCCAAATTTGCTTGCCCAAAACCTTTCCAGTGACATCATTTTAAATAAAAGATGTCAAGTCTAAGGAATTTATATTTGAAAAAGTCTCTTTTTCTGTATATTAGGCCAATTTTTGCGTAAGATTTTTGAAAAATGTTTTTTCCAGTAAATTTTTGGTGACCACAAATTATTAAATAGAGTAGATTGTACAGAAGGTATAAGTGGAATATTTACAAAAAACATTTTCTAAATTAGGAAGTTAATAATCTCCAGGTTTCATGTAAATAACAAAAAAATATTTTTGAAATAAATTGGACTTATTTAACTGTTTTGTTGTGTATGCAGAGCTTATCAATGATTCAATAATTTTTACTTTCAGTCAATGTTTTTATGTATTAAGACATTTTGATTTCAATTGTTTCTAGACACCGTCATAGTTGGGAGAAAGCTATCTACGTTCCAAATGAAGGCCTGCAGTTAACAGAAGACTCTCAAATGAAAACTATATCGTTTGGCAATGTGGCATCAATGGAAAAGTTTGGTAAGTTTACCATTACTTTGCCTTTGGGTTTTGTTATTTTGTCAAAAAATCAGGTTTTCCATATGTTTAGGTTGGTGATTTTGTAGGGCTACAAGACCTAAAAAATATGTATTTCAATATTTTCAATAATTACTACATAGTAGCACATTAGCTTTCTTAAAATATTTAATCCTATTTAAAAGAAGTAATTCAACTGTATGTTGATCATAGTAACCATTAAGACATTTAGTTCATAGATGTGCTTATCTGGTTCAGTCAAACATGCATAATTTATTGATTTTTTAGGTCAGATGGAGTGTTATTATAGCAAAAGCAACCAAAATTAATTAAATAGTAAATTGTCAACAAAATTTTACTGGTTACCTGTCCGTCATTTATTGACCATATTTATGTTTAATATAACAACATTTTCACCATTTGCTTAACTGGGTTGTTAAATTAGCTGCAGTGTTATTTAGTCAACCCATATAAATCTCAGTTCAACCGATTACAATTGAGGTATTTTTGTGATTGGCAATCTGGGTATCAGTCTGTTTCTAGTATCAGTTAATGTAAAAATGTCTTAACCAAATTATTTACACTGCCTGTCATTCCTTAATATTATTCACAACTTGCTGTACGGTAATATGGACAATGGTCAGTACATCACAAGGACACGTTATGTGAAACGTCTCTACTAACTCTAAAAGTTCTCTAAAAAATTTATAAAAATTAAAAAAAAAAATTATCTAAAAAAAAAGTGCCACTTAGTAAACCAAGCTAAAATGAGGTGTTCAACATCAACAAATAATGTTGCAGATATTTTGTACCTGCTAGCCTGCGTACCTGTCTCTTGTATAAGTTTTATTTGTTCTGACCAGGTTGTATCTTTAATTTACAAAGGCCTCACTCTAAAAGTGCTCTCAAAGATTTACAAACTGCTACAAACTGACCAAGTTGCCACAAAAAGAGATTTGTACTATGAAGAGACTAAGGTTAGACTATTTATTTGACCTAAAATGTCTAAAGTTTATGCATGTGATAAAAATTACTTCCTAAATATGGATTAGCAAACAATTACAGTTTTTGAATAAAAAAATAGTGTGTAAAATGACAGTGTAAAAAGGAACAATTAAACAATAGTCTGTTTACCTATATCTCTTAAAACCTACATCCTTTAAAGTAGTTAACAGATATTTACAAATAAGATACATTAATCCATTTAATTGTTTATACAACTCTAAATTTTGCATAATGGCATGGTAAAATAATGGCAAAAACATTTTCTGATACTCACATATCTATACTGGATATATTAAGCGATTTATAGGTAAAGGTCAAATATAGAGTAAACTGATATGTCAGTCATTGTCTAATTACATTTCATTTCAGCTGTTCCGCAACCAGGCTGTACTTGACAACATAATCGACGACATCGCTTGTATGCTTGAAGTTCCTCGTCGTTGGCTTAATGTTGTCGCTACTTCTAAAGGTTCAATTGCTGGAGATATCGCTTTTTCAGGGCCAGATGGTGAAATGGTGGATTGCTCACAAAGTACATGTGTAAGTATAAAAAATGAGCATTTTTACTATACAGAACAGCCTATTTAATATCAAAACCTTAAAATTTATGCTCTATCTAGCTAACTCTCTTTTTTACTTTAAATGATTTCTCGTGCCATACTTTTACTTAAAATTTATTTGAAATAAAGTACAAAAAATATTTTTATAGAACAAATGAATTGCATTAAATATAGCTGTTGCTAGTAAAGTTGTAAAAATTAACATGGTTATACTAAACTATGTTACAGTTTGCTTCAAATTGATTTGAAAATGTTTAGTTTTCAAAACACCCGTTTTTCCAAAAGTCTTTGAACTGTCTTTAAATATATTTTATATCTAGATTGAGATATGTGATGAGAGTTCTATAGTTAAACAACATTTTACATGGTCTTGACCATGACATTTAGACTGTTTTGTTTTTCAATTAATTTCTAAACAATTGAGTAATCCAATTTTAGGTCTTTAGAAACCTGTAAAAATCTTTAAAGTTTTTTCATTAGTGGCAAACCTGTGTACAATCACCATTTACAGCAGGGGTTCTTAAACTTTTTTAACTTAAAACAATTGTTTTTCGTTTGGCATGGACCAATTTCCAATTTCAGTTTTCAAAGCTTACGTCATGGTGTGACGTCACATAATAAATAGACCTAAGAAATCGGTTGTTTGCTATTTAAGTCCCAAAAATCGTAAACTAAAATATAGTCATGAACCATTCAAGGCCCAAGCGCCAAAAGTCTTTTTTTTAATTAAACACCTAGCTTGAAATATTTATTCCATTTTCCACAGAATAAAGTATGATTTTAAAAACAATATTTTTAAGCCTTCACGGACCCTCTAAAAGTAGTCTACATTCCCACAAGGGCTCCACAGACCCCAGTTGTAGAACCCCTGATTTACAGCATTAAGAAGCCCATTTTCTTTTCAGGGTATCATGGTACCAACCCTTGTTGATTTGGTTGACAAGATTCAAAGTAAATGCGCAAAGTTTTTGCTTGTTGTGGAGAAAGATGCGACATTTCAAAGACTGCAAGATGATAATTTCACTACAAATATGCAGTGCATCTTAATTACTGTGAGCTTACTTATTATTCTGTTGAATACTTATATACCTTTTTCATCATTAGCAAAGCGGTGTTGTACTCTGGTCATTATGATTTAATCGCGGTTAGACTGAATTTCTAAATTCATTCCATAATTTGTAGCCGCCAAAGATTCCACCCAAAATTTGTTTTGCCGCAAAACCTATGCCAAAATTAAAAAAAATATATATTTTGAAAGAGAGGAATATTTTTTATTGTAAATTTACTAGGCCGGCTATATTTTACGCCAAATGACGTCCTTCTTCCACGCCAATTTTTTTTTTTGGGAATGCAATTTTTTATTTACTCCCCTTTTTAGAAGTGCTGTTGCTTGCTGGTCATTTTTTTAACAGGGGAAAAGTTTGTAAAAAATGCATTTAATCATGTTTAAAATTTAAGGAAAATGTTTTTTTTCCAACCGTACATATCTAAACCGCTACAAAAAAATTGTAAGACTAGCGTAACTTCAAATATTGTATTTTTTTATAAAAAAATAATATTTAAGATTATGTTTCTGTGTTATACCAAAACAAGTTGCCTTCTGATTTTTTTGAAACCCTCACCAAAATGCTACGCACTTGTATTTGATATACTCATTCTATGTCTAACTACAACCTCCAGCCATTATGCTCGAAAGTTTCTTATAATGTTCTTTTATCCCATTCATTCAGGGCAAAGGAGTACCAGACGTGAACACAAGACTAATGATTAAAAAGATTTGGACTGCTCTGCAAATACCTGTGCTTGCTTTAGTTGATGCAGATCCATATGGTATGTGTAGCAATTAAAAGTTTAAAAAATAATGATTTTTAAATGAGATGAATTAAATTGCAACGTTTTTAACTACTAATTTCAGTGGAAAACAGGAATTTTATATCCTTATTCGAAACCTGCGCTTCTTAACCATTCTATTTTTCTTGAATGGTGTGCAATGAAAGGTTGCCAGAGTCGCGGGCAACAGGAAAAAAAATCTTGTAATATGAAACATATATTTTTAATCATATTTAATTTATTTTTGGTTTATATATTTTTTTTATTTTTTCTTTTCTGCCTGGTAATAGCACAATTAAATTACCATTCATGTTGGATTTTATATGTGCTAATGGCTAAACAATAGATTAAAGGTATTTACTAATGAAAACTTATACCTCGTAAAAAGTACAGCATGTTTTTGTTTTTTTTAGGCATTGAGATCATGTGTGTGTACAGATTTGGCTCACTGGTAAGTCCTAAACTTAAATTTTTACTTAAAATTATGGTATTTTTACTTCAGTCAAATGAACGTTGCATCGACATTATTATATTTTTTTATTTACAATGTTTTGCATAATGCGCTCATATTCTTATTTTTGTAAATATTAGAATCTAAACTTATTTTTTCTGTGAAATGCAAATGCTGTTAATTTTTTAGGCACAATCACACGACTCACAGAGCCTAGCTCTTCCCTTTCTAAAGTGGATTGGGATATTTCCGTCAGATATAAAGCGGTAAGAAATGTGCTTCACTATATTCCCTTGTTTACAGCTTTATCAGTTTGTTAGTTTTTCGGCCGATAGTTGTTTTGCAAAACAAGATTTTCAGTAAAAGTATAATATATATTTTTTGATTATAAACAGCACATAAAGCAATTGTATATATCAAATAAATAAACGATTCTTGTTTATTAACTTTATTTATTATTACTGGACTCCTGGCAATGAATTTTGTTTAAAAGTAGCTAGATTTGAGTTATATTGAATTGACATGTCGATAGCAACTTCTATACTAGTGACATATGATTTACATTATGTTTTTAGCCTACATCTGCCTTCCGATGTGGTGATGTCGTTATCTGATCGTGAAGTTGCGAAGTGCAGGGATATACTGGCACGACCTTACACACAACATCACTCTGCTGTACAGAACGAGGTATACATATTAAAAATATAATCAGAATAGCAGAAATTTCATATGTATAAGCGTTTAGCACAATCTCTGTCAAGCACCTCAGTACTTAAAAAACATCGGGTGGTCTGTAGCAAGGCCTACCGATATTAGTCCGCTTAATCAGATTTTTTGGGAAACAAGGCACAAAAGTTTAGCCTGCGATGAGATTCGAACTCACGACCTTGTCCAAGAAACAACCATATACTGTTGCCTGCTGCATCATGTTCGTAAAACTAGTCTGTGGTGAGGTTCGAACTCACGTCCTTGGGTTATTTCTGCTATCTGAGGTACACAAGAAGCAATTCAATACACGACCATAGCACCGTCGCTTGTTGCAATTTTTTCTTCAAATTATGCTTCACAGAAAAAAAAAATGTCTGGGTGACGAAACTTTAGTAGCTGATAAGCTCGCGCTTTGTGGGTCCTCGGAGCAAACAATTGTTGAATGGTTCATGAATACCAGCTATTGGTTGTAACATCCCAACCCCTAAAACTGAAGGCTATTAACATTTCAGCACGAAATTCTTTAGATTCTGACGATGTGCAATAACAAGGAAAAGGCGGAAATCCAATCCTTATCCCGTTTCTCGTCAAAGTATCTCAGCCAAGTTTATCTGCCTTCGAAAATAAAGCACGGGGACTGGATGTAAGGTAGGACTGTGTTCATTGTGTCAAATAGAAATTCCTACTACTGAGTTTAATAAACGTCGAGGTTTTAAATACGTTTAAAAGCAGATTAGTTTGAAAGTGATTATTTCGATCGAAGTATGTTTAAAGTAGAGATTTTGTCTCTTTTTAAAACTTTCTAACCTGTTTTTAGTCTTACTTGTAAAGTTGACAAACCTAAAATACATAATTATGTTTGTTTTGAAATTAGTACAACTGTAAGTCGTTTCCATCCTAATGTAATTCAACTTACATAAAAGCGATTTTAAATACTTTCTTTTTCATGCTTCTGTCAAAACAATCCCAAGCTTTAAAGCAGCGAACTTTGTTTTTATGCCGATTCTCGCTCGGTTATTCCTAATGTCGAGATAATTTTGTTTGCGCTGCATCAGGTTATCTTATGTGTAGTGAAACTATAAAGTTACTGGCTTGTATGTTAAGCAGTGGTTCTCATATTATATGGCGCGATACACCGGAGGTTAGTAATTGTGACGCGGAACTTTTTGTATTCTACGAAAAAAATATTTGTTTACAAATAGAGATACAGGCAACCATAGGAGACTTGAATGCACACTACATTAGATAACCGATAATATTACGATATTTACCAAAACCATGTGCAGTTAGTGGTGTTATTGAATTAATTGTGTTGTTTTGTGGACAGTGTCACAAGCTGGACAAATATCATTAGGTCCACGTTTAAAATTCTTAAAGCTGGGCTGTTTCAAAGAAAGTGTTACTTCTTGGGTTGACCTTTTTGGATAAATTGTTAACTTTTAAATGCCTTTAAACTGCAATATAGCCATTTGCTTGTGGTTTAAATATGTTGTTGTAACTATCGTGGATGAGCAGACTTTGAAATCATTTGCCGTACTTTAATATCTGTTTTAAAAACTATATCATTTCATAAAAGAAGATTTAAGGACCACATTGATGTGCAAAAGTGCGAGTATAATTAAAAACTTTTAAATCAAAATTTTCTTCTAAAATTTTCTGATAAAATAATATTATCACGTTATCTTATTCTGAAATCTGCGACTTTTGCGTTCAACTTTCCAGCACATGAATTAAGGCATACTCTCTGTATTTTTATCGATCATCAAGTACGAAAATAATACAATCAAAAGGCACTTTGTTTAATACTAAAAATCACGCTTAAAATCGTACGATTAGAACTCAAAATGTTAAAATTGTTGGCTGGTTACAGATAGTTCAATTGTTAAACAATACTCCGAAACAGTAGCAATGTCAAAGCCAATATAGAAGAAATAGCTAACATTTTAAACTTTTCGAAAATCTCTTGATGTTGAAAAAGAATTTAAAGACATTTTCCAAACATTTAAAATGCTACTAAACTTCTATATGGACTTGGATTTTCTTACTATGTCAAAAAAAAACAACCATTATGCTCCAATACTCAGAAAAACTGTTTATCTACTGTAACTGTGACATGTATTATTTTACAATTTCTATGTTTAAACTTCTTTAACAAACTTAGCAAAGCAATAATGCTATGTTTAGTTACTTCTTCGGTAAAACCACATTGTAAAGCTGTTCATAACTGCAACCGCTTATATATTTGGAACGAAATACACTCGTAGCAATTTAAAAGAAAAACTAAAAATACAGGATATTTGGTAAAATCTATACAATTTTTCTCACTTTAAAAGCTTCGCCAATAGCTCTTCATTATTCGCGAAAAAGGCGTATGTTTATTTTAGTTTAAATTGGTTTTATCTTAACTTCACTTCATTTCACACTAATAATGACCAGAGTTTTTGCCGAAACGTTTAAATTAAACATTTATTAAATATCCTGGCTCATAATTTGTTTGTTTTTTTAAGCGAAGAAAAAGCAAAATAAAATCCGTGTTTGCATGACCATCATTTCGAACATTGTTACCAACAATGATTTCAAGCCTTGCGCACTATCGTAAGGCGTTGGATTCCTTGCAGTTGCGAAACTACTACTAATATGTGCAGAAATCGGCAAGGAAGATCACATAGTTTGGATAAAACGCTTAAAAGTTCTCATAGAAATGGTCGAATCGTGCTTTGTTTAGCTTGTTTACTTTTGTACATGCGTCCTCCACACCGTTGGTTAGTCCTGGAGGGCCGCAGCTAAAAACGCCAAAATTTCGCACCTGGAATAGAAAGCAATGTTGAAAAAATTTATCTTTATGAGAAAGGCTTACGAAACAGAACTAGTATGTTTGGATGTTATTTTGGATTAATTTTTATCTTTGATGTGCAACCAGAATTGTTTGTTTTTAATTATTCGGATTCTGGCAGATTTTGTTATTGGAAAGAAAATTTTGATTAGAGACTTGAATTTTGACCCTTTTTGGGGTGAAAGGCAGGTGCTTTCATTTTGCTCGTCTTTTAAACCTAGATTTAGCAGCAACGTGATATATAAGTAAAACACAGAGAAACGTCATATAGACAAACGTGTGTTTAAAGTGCATGTAGGAAGAGGTGGTTGTTTGAAAGTGTTTATCGAACACGTAATTATGTGATTTGAGAATACATGCTAGCCATATCTCAATGGCAATTTTGTAACGCTAGCCACTTTCCTGGTTTGTTTCTTGCGAAATCGAATGTAATCGGATTTTACTAGGCAGACATTGCAACATACGTCGCTGAAAATGGTGTACAAAAAAGCAGACTTAATCCCGTGTTTGTGCGATTCTTTATCTCAATTGCCCAAGAGCTTAAAAAATACTAATATTGTTTATCAGTCGTATGTCGGTGTCGAATCACAGTACACTGCCAAATATAATATGTAGTGATCTTACGTCTCCGTGTATAACTTGTAGTGAGTTTAGGAAAGGTTCGAACTGTGGTCTCCCGAAATGTGTCGTCGCCTTCAAGCCGGTAAACATGCTCTTGTTCGCCACCTTCTGGAAGTATCGCTCGCAAATGTACTGAAACGTAAAGTTGCGTTGGTTAGTTTAAGCAAGCTTACAAAAAAGGTGGTTGGAATCGAAAGAAGGTGTATATTCATCAGTATAACGTACTAGTCATGTAAGTGTGCGTAATGTAATGTAAAGTAACGTAAAGTTGTTAATTGGTCAGTTTAAGCAAGCTTACAAAAATATGTAGTCGGTGTCGAAAGAAGGTTTAAATGGACCAGAATAAGGTGCGTAATGTAAATGTAACTTAAAAATGAAGTTTACAGTCAGGGGCGCTTAAGTCTCTTTTTGCTTGATGAAATTCTTAACGGTTGTTGCTGTTGCAAAAGGTTGTTGGTTTTACGGCGCCCCGTGGTATTATATTTATTTTAAAAATGCTCACCCTATAGAAACAAGGCTTTTAATGTTGCAAAAGAAAACGTCCTTTAATTTGTACAATTCGTGATAAACAATTGCGACAGGTTGTCACGTCTTTTACACAATTGCGTTAGTTCTGAATTTATTGTAGTTCGCTTAAAAGCGGGTTATTCTACCAAAAACTTATTGTCCCGTGCGATTTTATGGTTTAAAAATTACAATCTCCGATCTTGCATTGACAAATTATACTGGTCACGTAACAAGATCACTGTTTGGATCATAATGGTTGAGGGTTGTAGTTTGACGTAGTAGGAATATGAAAGCTCATACAGAAGTAGGTATAACATGACTATGTTGAAAATTAATAAATATCAATTCGAAACGTTCACAAAACGCTACCTACGTCTATATGGGCTTTGATATTCTCAAGACCACTACTATTATTCTTATTACCACAGTTGTTCTAAGTTCTATGTGATGTGTGATTGGGCAGTAGATGGAGTTAGGACCGCCAAACGTGTCCTACAACCACGCAGCAACTTGTCGTTAGTCAAGAAAGCACATAACCTCACCAGTCACCAGTAAAGTTGTTCTGGAGCCTACACAGATGTGTGCTTAGGCATTAAATATGGGTAAGACCACCAACCGTGGCTTACAATTGCAGTCAAGCATAAATGATGTAATAAAACTCATAATCTCACCAGCATAGTTGTCCTAAGGTCGAACTTGTTGGCGAACTGTGTGATGTAGATGTGCGTTGAAACCAAATCGCCACCATCGGATTCCTCCAACTCTCTTATAATGTCGGTCAACCACTCGAAGTGGCGCTGTGTTCTGGTCACCCACACGAAATACACCTGAAATCAAAGTTAAAGTTATGCTTGATAGCAACATGAAAACATGGGTTTTGCGAGACAATAATTGTCCAAAGATGTAACGTGTACCTTCGCAACAGCTATTACCGAAATCATTCGACCTATCATGGTTGTAATACAAGCAAGGCAAAGCTAAAATAATCTAGCCTGTGGTGAGGTTCGAACTCACGACCTCGGTCACACCGGAACTGTTGCTCTACGAACTGAGCTACGCAGGCTTAAAGGGGAGCAAGTCGAGAAACCATCATAACACAATTGCCTGCCGCATCCTGTTCGTAGGCCTATAACTAGCATGTGGTGACATAGGCTCAGAGGGGAGCGAGTCAAGAAACAACCGTAGCACCGTTGCCTGCTACATTCTGCTCGTAAAATTAGCCTGCAATGAGGCAACGAAGCTACACAGGCTCAGAGGAGAAACAACCATGAAGCCATTGTTGGCTGAATTCTGTTAGTAAATGATTTTATTAATTGTGGACTATAGGGCAAGTTTTTTACACTTGTCGCACCTGTTTGCACGTGATCCTGAAGCCGTTCTCATTCCTCGTTTTGCTCACGATGTCCTTAAGTATGGAGGCGAATGGAGTGACACCGATTCCTGCGCCCACCAGCACCGCAACGTCGTGCTTGTACCAGTCTTGGTGACCCTCGCCGAACGGGCCATCCACGTATAACTGGGGAAAATATTCACCGATAGTGATATTTCAAATAATTTTTTGAGTATACAGTGTCTATATTTTGATCCTTAAGTTTTATTTTGAGGGAAACAATATATACGACTTATTTGACTTTTTACACCACAAAGAAACGGTTGACTTGCTATGTATTAGCCTCTTAAGTTTCTCAGTTGCAATGCTATGATTTACTTAAATACCAAAGAAGTTAAAAACTTGGGGCATGCCAATTGACAGGTCTAGAGAGGAATTTGAAAAGATTGTGCTCTCTAATGGAGATTAGTTTTAAAAGTTTTGGCAAAATGTCACTATGCATGGATCTGTAATGTAGCTTGATAATAAATTGCAAAGCCAAAAAGGCTGAGTAGATCGACATCATCTTCATTAAGACGTTTCGATACAAAACGACAAAGAAGTTCGTATCGAAACGTCTTAATAATTAAGATGATGTCGATTTACTCGACTTTTTTGGTTTTGCAATTTTTTTGCCAAACATGCGAAATAGGTAGGAAAGTTGGTTTGGAGGACTGATCCTCAAACCGTGTGTATCTGTATATTCTCAGATGTGTTGTGCCATTCGTTTAAACTTTTAAAGTTGTATCATAAATAGGTATACAGACAGACAATCACGCGAGGATTAGATACACAATTTTAATCCTATTGTTTTTTCAGGAACCTTGTTTTCTAGGGGATGCACTGAAACCTAAAACAGTTACCAAAATTGTTTCAAGTTATATCATAAATAGGTATACAGACATTAGACAATCGTGTGAGGCTTATACACAGTATGTTTTAATTCTATTGTTACCCGAAAAAAAGCAAAACATTTTTGCAAGAAAGCTGCACTGAAAGTTTAAAAAGTTTGAGAATCAATGGTGTATTTCAAACTTGTTTACAAATGGTAAAGTTCGGGCGATAGCATACCTAAGTTTTTCCATGCTTCTATATGTCTCTAAAATATTGTGTTGCTAACTTATAAAGTTGCAAGACCAGAAACTAAGACGTTAATTTGCCAACAATGCTTTTCAAAAAAACCCAACAATGATGACAAATAATCCTCACTCTCTTTTGAAGCTTATCTCTTGTTAAATGGTGTAAATTAGATGATTTTATTTATATGTAGTCTTGTGAAGTACTTACATTGGGCAACGGTTCCTGGTTTTCAATTGCTCCTTGGTACAAGTTTCTCAGGTTTGTGGTCCAAGGCCCGACAGATCGAATATGAAGGGACAAATAACGCTGCAAAGAAAATACGTTATCCCACCAAAAACAACAGCATGGTTTAACATCTCACTTTCCATGCAACCCATGTTTTGTACAAGTGACTTGGTACCCTGTTTACCCATGAATTATGCCCGTATTAAATAGTCTGAACGTCTTCTAAAGGGCTGTATGACAATTGTTGGCACGTTAACAAACTACTTTACCCACCTCGTGGGGGGCTGACGTAAGGGTGAAGGGGTGATACTCGTTTGAACCCAGGGTTAAGCAAGCGATCTTCACCCACTGACCCGACTTGTAATCAAAGCCGGATGGACGTTTGAACACCAAGTTGGTCACACCTGGAAAATACATGCAACGTTAATACTTGCTTTCGAAATTGGCATATTAACTCCAGGTTATGTAGTGTTGTTTGGTCCTAGGGTATATACAGATCATCTGTATTCATATACGGCACTGTTCGTCGTGATGATACGATTCTATTTGTTTATATTATTAACAATGGCATAGTTTATGTAACTAAGATGTAGAATTGAATCGACTGATTTAGCAATCATTCCCTTTTCAACTTGATCTAGTTATACGATGTGATGATTTATTTTATTTATCACTTTCTACTCTGTTACAACGCGTTGTTGTATATTTCTGCAAGGTGCACAATTTGCAAGTAATAGCCATCACATATTTTTGCTGATAACTGTAAACATGGCGTGAGGTAGTTCAAACATTACCAAGAGGTCTTTTAACCTTTACCTTTTAGGTCTTTTTTAGAGTATTTACCTAAATCTTGAAATCGCTGACCCTAGTATATAGTATAAGGAGTTTGATATGTAAGTTGCACCTTTATGGTACACTACCGCAAACATGGCAAACTTAGTTTGTATTCACTAATCACCTGACGGAAGAGGTTCAGCGGTCACGACCTTCATCTCAACCTTTGACCTTCCAATAGTGATCATCTTATCGATAATGAATATTGCGGCTGGTACCATAAGGTACAGGTGGAAGGCTGCCTTTTGTACGATCGCCATGCTGCCGTGGATTATTATCAGGGTGTACATCACGACTAAGGACAAATACAAGGTTTAACACCTGTACTCTTAAACACTTACGTTTCCGTTTTTTAGTTAGTATGCCTAATTTAGGTTGTTTAAATTCAAGCCAGGTTAGAAAAACTACGAGCATGTTGCGAGGTTCGAACTCACGACCTCGGTCATATTTGGGACGTCACTCTATAAACGGAGCTACACAGACTCAGAGGACAGCAAGTCGAGAAACAGTCATAGCACCGTTGCCTGCTATATCCTGTTCGTAAAGCTACCCTTTAGTGAGGTTCGAACTCACGACCTCGGTTATACTGGAACCGTCGCTCTACCAACTGAGCTACACAGGCTCAGAGAGGGAGCAAGTCGAGAAACAACCATAGCACTGTTGCCTGCTGCATCCTGTTCGTAAAACTAGTCTGTGGTGAGGTTCGAACTCACGACCTCGGCCAAACCGGGACCGTCGCTCTACCAACTGAGCTACAGAGGCTCAGAAGGGATCATATCGAGGAACAACCATAGCACCGTTGCCTGCTGCATCCTGTTCGTACAAACAACTTGATGTCAGGTGATCAACATCCCAGATCAAACCAAAACGTCATGCAATCCACTTAGGTATAGAATACATATAGAACCCACCGGACGTTGGTCTATGTCAGGGATGGGCGGCCCTTCACCTTCTTCCAGCTATTTTTCCCTATATAAGGCTATGAGTGCGCACCATGTTGCCCTTGTGTAAAAAAGGTTGCCCACCCCTGGTCTATGTCATTCTTTGTAAATTTCACTTACTGAAGAGATGGTGTGTTACGAAGAAGGCCCTGAAACAGAACCTCCTGGAGAATTGCATGGCGAACACGTAGATGATTGAGATTGTGAGAAGTAGAAGGACTCCGGTCACTCCAGGGATGGTCTTAAACACCCACCAGGTTATTGGTTGCGGAAGGTCCGATCTAAAAAAAAAATTCGTTAGAAAAAACCATAAAGTAGCAAGAAACTATATACCGCCTATTTCATTACAGCATTGATTCTCAACCCATGGGTCCCACAGTCTGGTATTATAAGTTACTTGTATAAAATTAAAGTTACAAAGGTTTGGTTATGTAAGTAATTCCTGAAGGGGGTTGTGAAAATTGTTTAGTGTTTTAAAAGGGGTACAGCAAGAAAAAGGTTGAGAACCACTACTGGTCTATTGATGAAAACAGCCTTTAACATCTCTTATTATTCTCACCCGTCGTCGACGAATATCTTCGGGAACAAGCAAGCCAGCACTGGAAGTGGATGGACGCTGAAGTGGTAGACGTTTGACAAGTGACCAAACACGTGCAGGACTGCGGGAATAGAGGTCATACAAGGTTAAACATATTCCAGGACAAGTAACTTAAAGTTTATATTGTCGAATGGGGATAAGTTTCGGAATGAAATCTCGCTTCGCGTTCCGTTTTACCACTAATGATTCCCAACCTTAAAAAGCAGCACTAATCTGAAAAAAAGGCGATACTTTTAACCGAACTGTGACGATTGTTTTAACTTCGCGTTTATTGTTTATAGGCCACTAGTTTTCAATCAGTTTTAAGATAGCAGAAAACCGCACCTTTTGTTTTAACTTTCCACGCTTTGTAGTAGACGTGTAGATTTGAATTTAAAATGTACCGACAATAACTTTAAATTCGATAAAACAGGAGCCATTTTTGGAAACTAAGTTGTAAAACTTTCTCGCTTTGAATTTAACCACAGCGAAAAACACCAACGTCCAACGGTTATAACGTTAATAGCGAAATCAGTTAAAAACAGACTTTGTACTCACGAGTCTCTACTAATGCCACATAAGCAATCTGCTTGTGGAAAGCAATCGCCGCGTCGAAGGGAATCAAGTTCTTTAGGAAGGTCTCACGGCAGAATGTGATAAGGTTCCTGCACATTGTGAGCAATATAAAGCTGAAGTGGAATGATATGGCCGCTGCTGTAGCTCTGCTGATGATTATTCCCCATTCTGTGACTCGTCGTATACCAATGTGCTCAGCTCCGAATGCGTAGACTGAAAACAATTAGAAATATGTGAGGTCTGTTGTAAGCCGAAACGTTCCATAACGGAGTTCCGGAGAAGAATTGCTGCCAGAAAGGAGTTTGGCAGCCTATTTTTTTGCATATAAATGGTCCATTTTTTACCAGGTCATGGCTCTTTGGTTTACTACCACGTCATCTTCTTGGATGTATTTAAACTATGATTTTGGGTGCATATCTGTGCACTAAATCGAGTGTAACCGTACGTTTTCTAATGTTGCTTGTGGTAGACGCCTAGTTATGACGTAATTTTGTGACGTCATCTCTGAAATTGTTGCGCGTTCCGGTATAGGAAACTATTCTACATTCATTCACCCTTGTATTGCAGTCGCATAAACTGTTACCTATAGACTTATTAGGTATATTTGTTTTCATCCTTTTTTTTGACTGTCCTCACTACATTATCAAATGAGGCATAATTTATTCCTGTAAATGTTTACTTTAAATTGTGACAACATAAATAGAGTCTTTAGATAATATTCTTCACACAGTAATTTTGCCTTTTTTCATGCTAGATTTGTGTTATACGATCTTGAAAAAATGCCATAGCCTTATTGAAACTTGACAGTTTCCTTTAAAAAAAATAAGTTCTTTCACAAGCTTTTTGAGCACATTTTTTTAAACATACCCAATACTCGATACTTTCCTAATCTTTTAAGCTTTTCGATTTAGAAAGACGACAATGTTCACACTCTTATCTAGTCTACTTTCAGATTGATCTCTCTATTTACAAAAAAAAACAGTCCTAAAGACAAAAAAGCTCATCTATTTTATGAAAATTTCCTGTCGCAGAAAAAATATTACATCCAGTCTACTCACAGATTGCTCTCTCTACCATGAGCGCGATGGTGATGCCGTAGAAGATGACCATGCAGAAGATGTGTCTCCTGTAGTTCTCCACGTTCCTCTTGGTGCTTCGCCACCATCTTCCCCACAAAGTCTTCTCCTCGTGAGAGGCAAGAGCCTCCGAAAAGATTTTGTTAACGTTCATGTTGTCGTCCATTCTGTGCAGAAAATACTTATTATGTGGTTTGTTATCTGAGATTTTGTTTATATTTGTTATGTTCTTTAGAAGATCTTGTTAACGTTTATATTGTCGTTCATCCTGTGCAGACAAAACCTCATTAATCTCACTGGGGCTTGTTAAACGAGATTTTGTTTATATTTGTTTTTATTTTTAAGTTTTGATAGGTTCTATAGAAGATCTAAAGTTGATTTTTGTGTTAACAAAGTTGTCTGAAAACTTGTTTTTAATAAACTTTTAAGTTTTTGTTTTATGCTCGCGTTTGTCCTTACTTTGGGCTTTGCGAGTGTATATTTGAGCTATATAGGAACCACAGAAGTCACTGAATAATGTTCTATTGGTGCATAATATGTTGACGTACAGTCTTATGTGTAGGGCCATTTTTATTTTAACCTAAAAAATGTTTTTTTAACTTTATTTTAACCTAACGAAATTGCTTGTTTCTAGAGGCCACAGTTCTCTTGAATTGATGCCAGTTACTCAAAAACATAATATTTTGTCGATTTCTGACCCAAACGTAACATTTTCTCGCAAAGTCATGGTGTTTTATGGATTATAAAAAGAGCGTCGGTTTTTTGGCGATAGATGTAGCTTGCTTAGGCATTTTTGTATTACAAAATGTCAGTAGGCTATTCCTAAAATCCAAACTGTTGATCTTGACCGCGTTTATGAAGATAAAGTGTTTTATAAGAATTATTTAAATACGTAACAATAAATAAAAAAATTGGCAATTTGTAAGTTACTGCTGATCCAAGTGGGAATTGTGACATTTTTCCTGCTTTTATGGTTTGATATGGTTTAGTTATGACGCAGTTCCTCACTTACAATGCTTCCACGACGATTTTTACAAAAAATACTCTCAAGAAACACAAAAACTTTGTCAAAAAACATAATTTAACAAATTTTGACTTTATTAAAAAATTTTAACTTTATTGTAAATTTTAATTTTATTTTAACCTATAAACTTCTTAGAAACAGTCCTCTAGGTGCTAAAAACAACTTTATTCTTTGATTCGTGGACATACGAGGTCCTTAAAAAATTTTAACTTTATTGACTTTTGCGGCCCATACTTATGTGTAACGCCAGAGGTTCTTTAAGTCAATTTAGTTCAATTTTACAAAAGTATACTTGAAAATCAGAATGTTTGTTTATAATAAAAAAAAATTCCTGAAGCTTGTCGTGAAGTTAGAATCGATGAAATGAATTATTGGGAAACACTTTTTTGTCATTAGTTATTTTTGTTCCATCTTATACTTCAACTTACTGGTTCGTGTCACCATTTTCCTTTTCGACCGATCTTTTGCGAACTTCCGAACCCTCGGCCATTCCGTTTCTGCGAGAAGAAAAAGTATATTCACACCTTCGACTTTTCTCTAACTTTATTTTGACCAGTTTTGTCGTTCCGCAAAACAATGTGTCGTGAAAATAAAATGCCTTAAACATATACGGCTATTTAAAATTAGGAAACAACCATTTGTCTGAAACAAATTTATTAAACCAATGCATGAAATCTATTAAATATTGTAATTTTCTAAAAACGATATGTTTTTCATATTCTTGACTATCAGGGATGTCCAAACCTTGATATTTTATTTTGATACCGATGGCCGAAATTTTGAATAAAAGTATTGCGATACCAAATGACGTCATTACTATGCACAAAAAAAGAAAAATGTAAAATCAAAAGGATAATTTTTTTTGCGTTCAAATTTCAGTTACCTCCAGTTGTTTTTAAACCGTTTAAAGGTAGAATTGCAAAGCATTACTAAAATTCTTTCTTTATTTGCATCAGATCGGCGCCGATAACCCCCACTATCGGACGAGTACCGATACTACAAACTTGGCATATCGGTTCGGATCCGATATCATCGGACACTTCTGTCCTTAACCAGCACACACATGTACGTATCACGTCATACCACGTCACAAAAATTCTGACGTCACCAACTTACCCGACTACCGAGGCTTGGTGCTTTATTCCAGGTTGTCTCTTTGCTTTACCTCGGTTGTATCCTACAAAGAGATATTTCAAATTGGCTTCCAGCCTTTTTGGTTTAATTGTAGTTATTGAGTCAAAACTTTTAGTTCTATACGGAAGACATTAAGCGCGGCGTCTAAAGTCTTGGCATTTCACGGCGACACGCGGATTTAGCTAAGAGTACAACTGCGTGGGGATTTACAGACCGAACTTTTCAATCTGGAGCAATACTTTCCTGACTTGTTTTATATGATTTAACCCCGTTTTGATATACAGTTGGAATCTGGGATCAGTTGTAACGAAGAAGTATTTCGCATATAGTGCATATTTTTTAATTGTAAAATTGTTCTTTCGGCAAAATTTTTTTAGTACCAACGTTTCGACCAACTATTCGGGCAATCGTCTTTAGGTAATATAATAGCAACTTTTTGTGGTCGAAACGCCAGTACGGAATTTTTTGCCGGAAGAACATTTTTACAATTGAAACAATGCCCGGCAGTTAAAAACACATACCTGACCCTTTTTATGGCTTATTTTTCTTTCGATCGTTGATGAAAATTACTCGGAGCTCCGGCCTTCCGGTCATAGTTTACGCAACGTAAATTGAATGCAATTATAAGCAAGCCCAGGTAAATAAATATAGTGTTGATATCTATAGATTGAAACTTCGTCCTTGAGTGAGATTCGAACTCACGCCCCTGTGTTAAACGATCACTGCTGCCCTTATATTTGTCATGAATAGTTCAGCATTGTCGGACTTAACATGTCGAGATCAAATTGACTTTACTGAGGAACAAAGTTATTACGAATATTTTATTAAATACATTTCGAGTCCGTTGACTTTTTCATTCGCAGTAAAAATGTTTTTGCTAAAACGTTCACTGAAAGGTTTTATGCCAGACAAGTTTTAATGAAAGACTTGTCTGATATATAATATTTTAAAGTTCAAGATATCAGAAATAAAAAGCTACAATATTGATCGATTACCATTGCTGTAGTATCTTAACATCTCTGATTTATCTTAATATTACTAATGTTATAATGATAAAAGTATCTACCAGGCAGTGATAGCTGCGCTCCCTCAAACGCGTCCCTGTGGTCTTTCAGCATAGCGTAGGTGAAGTCCTGTAGTGTGAGGCAATCCTTATCTTCACCCACACCCGCCTCACGAAATATCGTCTCCACAGCTGCGTCAATCTCATCAGCTCCAAGCTTAACTCCTGCCAGCTCAAGAAAGGATCTGTGGAAAGTGATAGGTTTGGAAAGTTTTGATTTTAGTGGTTTGTGTTGAATGGTGGTTTTGAATATAGTAAAAGCAATAATTGATTAGGCATAATGGTTGCTGGAGGTTAGGTTAAACTTTCAAGCCCACACAGAAGTAGGTAGCGTTTTGTGAACGCTTCTAATAAATTTTGAGATAATTGCTGAAGGTTGTAGTTAGACGAATAAATATCAATGACCACAAGTTGGTAACATTTGCAATACTATTCTGAACATAGTTTAAATATTTGAAAACTTGCTTATTGTAGAGCATAGTGAGGGTAAACTATCCATTTTATCTGGTTTAAATTGCCTTCAAAGAGTTGTTTCCAACCTTATCATGTTTGTTCCCTCCTCTCTGTTCAATTCCCCGCTGTGATCAACATCGTACATATCGAACAACATCTGAGCCTTTTGCTCGGGAGAACCTACAGAGTGTTAACACGTTCTATTCACTCCGCAAAACCAAGAATATTCTTTCATTTGGGTTGCAGTGTTTTAAAAGGATAACCAAAAATGGGCTGCTGAGTATAAGAATTTATCTAACAGCAAGATACATTTGGTTGCAGTTAGATCCAAATCCTCAACCTCAAACTTTCGTGAACAGAAATTAATCTTTTTTTTTTACACTTTATACTGTATGTTTTGACCCTTGTAAGTGACATATTCACAAAATATTTATAATATTTATATCAAAATGGACATTGTTTGCAAGCTTTGGTACTACATGAGGTTCCATAACCTCTACTTACAAAAACTATAACTTTTTATCTTCATGTCAGCAGTTTTGTAGACATGCAAGGTGTTGTCTTTTGAAACCTTTTTTCTTTTTAAAAAATATGTCTTAAAATAAGACTGACCGTTCATGAGCAAAATGACGAGGTCGGCAAACTCTCTGAAGGAAAGGTATCCACTGTTGTCTGTGTCAGCAAGTTGGAACATTTGCGACACGAACAGGGAGTTGGCTGTCATCCCCATGCTTTCGGCAAGCTCCAGCTAAAAAATTAACAAAACGCTTTTAAATGATACGCCATTTGTTTTCAGCAATATAACTGCGTGACCCATTGGCGACCTTTCGATTGTTGGAAGGAAGTCTTCACATTTGTCTAATAACTAACATTACGAAATTGCAATTTGCCAACAACTATACAATGGAACCAAGGACTCTGTTTTGTTCTGCTTTCAAGAAGGTTTTGCATTATGATAGAATATTTTTGCACTTCCGTATCGGGAACTTTGCAAAAATAATTATGTAGCCCTGGTGTTAACTATCATGTACATTTAAGGCCACACTCAACCATAAAAAGGGGCAAATATTCAGTTTAGCTTGCCATTCAGTAGCTGGTTGTGTGTTTTTGTTCAATTCTATTCCTTATTTTAGCCTACTCATTGTAACCCTTTGGAAGTTTATTTGGAATATTTTTCGTGAAATTTTACAGTAAGCAATATTATTGTCAAGATGCTTTACTAGCATTAGGTTTATCACTTTAATAATTGTTGTGTTTCTAACCTTTGTTTGCCTTGCAAGAATAGTAAACAGAGTCCAAGTAAGTAACTGGTTTAATTCGAATGGAAATAACACAAGAAGGGCACGAGCATTTATAGGCGAGTAGTCGCGTAATTTACATTGCGATACAATTAACGTACAACACAAGCAATGATTACAAAACACGTGACTAGAGCACGCGGCTCAGGGGCCGCGGGCAACCTCTCGCAGGAGAACCACGTGAACACTCCATGACACCTCCCCTTTGAAAGAAACGCCTCGTTAACAGCAATATAGCTGTCGAGGCTTACGTGGGCGTTTCGAGCGTCGTGGATTGTGAGGTCCGTACTCATCTTGATTGGCTGTGGCCAAATTGGGATTTGGCAGAACCAAGGTTGGCCGCGTAGAATTCGTTGAGGGTCGAGGAGCCGGAAAGTTATTTTCTCCTGGATCAGCGTCCTCGTCGCTGGTGTAGCGAAATTGAAGTTGGTCGATATGGCGCCTCCATATCGGACCACGGGGAATCACCTTGACATTTACACTTCGACTGCCATGTCGTTTGGTTATAATAGCTGGGACCCAACGTCCATCTTTGTCTCGCTTTGGACCAAAGTATAACGCATAACAGGGATCGCCAACTTTAAACGAGTGTCGTAGTTTGTGAATGATTTCCCTTAGAGGATAATCTTTCGATGCACATTTCATCTGCTCGCGTTGCTTTACGTGAGCTGGCGTGGGAAACAAGGTGTCGATCCGAGCACGAATTTGACGTCCGTTTAACAACTCACTCGGAGAGAAACCGTTGCTGTCAGGTGTACGTCGGTACTGGATTAAGAACTCCAATAGCGCTTCGTGGGGAGACTTCGATGACTTACGGAGAGCTTTCTTGAAAGTCTGCACAAGCCTCTCGGCAGCACCGTTTGTAGCAGGGTGATAAGGAGCACCTGTTAAATGTATAATTCCCCTTTGTTTGCAGAACTCTTGAAATTCTGCCGAAAGAAATGCTTGAGCATTATCCGAGACAATAGTGTGCGGGTACCCGAAATGCGCAAAATCCTGTTCTAGAAATTCCATAGTAGTTTTGGTTGACATGGATTGCGTTCGGTGAATGCACGGATACTTAGAGTATGCGTCGATTACCACCAGCCAATTGTAGCCCATAAAATTCACTGCATGATCAATGTGAATTCTGCTCCACGGCTTCTCTGGCATCATCCACGGATGAATGACTGCTTTGGTTGGTGCGTTCTGATGCTGTGCACAAGTAGTACAACGCTGACACAATGACAATATATCTGCATCAATATTTGGCCAGTATACGGCGGTTCGTGCCAGTTGCTTCATGCGCTGAACACCGAAATGTCCCTGGTGCAATAGCTGCAAGACTTGGGGTCGAAGTCTGAGCGGAATTACAATTCGCGATCCATAGAGCAAACATCCATGGCAAGTACTTAACGAATCGGATATTTTCCGAAACTTCTCCGCGTCATCATCAGCACTTTGATTGCATTTAGGTGGCCAGCCTTCCCTTGTAAATCGCACAACACGCGATAAGACAGAATCCACTTTGGTTTCCTTCTGGAGGGTGGCGCTATCGGCGGGCTTCACTTGTAAGCTTAATGTAGTGATGGAGCAAACGGTGTCCACGTCATCTACACTCTCCTCTCCGTCGAACTCCTCATCTTTACCTCCAGGTAAACGACTAAGTGCGTCAGCATTGCCGTGTTCTGACGTCTTTCTATACTCAATGTCATAGTTAAATTGACTGAGAAAAAGTGCCCATCTTGCGAGTCGATTTGCCGCAAGTGCCGGAGTAGGCTTGCTTGGCCCGAATAGTGCCAGTAACGGTTTGTGGTCGGTGACAAGAATAAATTTCCTCCCGAACAAGTACTGGTAAAACTTTTTCAGCGCGAAAATAATAGAAAGAGCTTCCTTTTGTATTTGACTATAGTTGCGCTGACTGGTTGAAAGCGTCTTTGAAGCATTAGATATCGGCCTTTCAGTACCGTCAGGATAACGGTGAAATAAAACAGCGCCAATTCCAACACTTGAAGCATCACATGCAATTCCGATCGGAAGCGATGAATTGAAGTGAGTTAAAACATTATCTTCCGAAAGCCATGCTTTTAACTGATCGAAAGATTTTTGTTGAACCGCTCCCCATTTCCACGAAATGTTAGACCGGGTAAGTTGATATAAAGGTTCTGCCACTTCGGCAAAGTTGGTCGGCAGAAACTTTCCATAAAATTGAACGGACCCCAAGAATGAACGTAGAGTTGTTGCATCCTTCGGAGGTGACATATTCAATACAGCATCAAGCTTGGAACCTGTTGCAATTCCACTTTTAAACAGTGTATGCCCCAAGTATTCCACTTTGGGTTGCGCGAACACACATTTCTCCAATCGGCAGCGAAGTCCTTTGTCATGCAACCGTTGGAAAACTTGACGAAGATTACGAAGATGTTCCTCTGCACACGAACCACTGACTAAAAGATCATCCAAGTAGACAGCAACTCCTGGAAGGTCTTTTGTAAGGTCATCCATTATTTCCTGAAAATACCCTGGAGCGGAGTGTATACCGAAAGGTAAAACATTTTGCAGAAGAACTCCACGATGTGTGCTAAGAGCCAACCTTTTTCGGCTTTCTGGTCCGAGACGTATCTGATTGTACGCATCAGCCAAGTCGATTTTCGTGAAGCCATATCCACCTTGCAACTTGCGTAACAAATCTTCTGGAAGCGGCAAAGGGTGGCGGTGCGTGGCCAGTTGCGGGTTTACCGTCACCGAATAGTCACCACACACGCGCAATCGACCTTTGGATTTCCCTGGAAGCGGAGTTTTGCGTATGGGTACCACAGGCGTACCCCAGTCGTTGAACTTCGCTGGAGTCCAGATTCCTTTAGTGATGCCAACATCATATGCTTGCCCCACGTCTTGCTGAAGAGCAAACGGAACTGAGCGAGCTTTACAAAACACAGGCTTCGTCGCGGATTTGAATTGTACCTCTAATTCAAAGTCCTTTAGACAACCTAACTCTTCTTTGAACAGGTCCGGAAATTGACTACAAAGTTTCCGGCAATCCGTTTGTAACTGAATATCAGGTTGAGTATCGATAGATAAAGTACGTACGGGAACAACATCGGTAAATATCAATTTGTCCACTGATATTTTTAGAGACTGAATAGCATTTCTCCCAAGTAAATCAAGGTTCGGTATCTTAGATACGTGGAACTCTAGCGTACACTTGGTTTCATCATATGCTGCTTCTGCCTGAAAAATACCGATTAGTGGCACTGAATGTTCTGTCGCCGAATTGAAACGGTAAGTAGGCGTCTCCAGCGTTGGACTGCCAATTCGCTTCCATGTATCAACAGATAAGAAGTTTCCGGTAGTAGCAGTATCAAGCTCCAAGCAACAAATCTTGTCTAAAACGTAAATATTGACGTCCAGCTTCGGAGTTGACCTCCCAATGCTTGAAATAGGCTTCACCGTATGAACCATGCTTAAAGGTTTTGTTGACGCCAGTTTCTTTCGACAAGCTACTTCCAAATGACCGATACGTCTGCAAAACTTGCAAGTTGAACTTCGGTGACGACATGTGGAAGCAAAATGTCCAGACTTGCCACAGCGATAGCAACACATGTTCGACTTGGCTTTACTGTCCCTCGAAGCATAACTTGCGGCGTCCTTTGAAACTTTAGTATACGGAGACGGACTTGGCTTCGCTGCTTCGCGTACCTTTTGAACAGAGCCTCGGTTTCCATATACAGTTTCCTTCGCAACTTTAGCAGCATCCTCCGTTTGAATGGAAACTTCGATGGCTCGCGCAAAACTGAGCTCATCAGCCTTAATTTTGAAAAGTGCCTTGAGAACAGCCTCATTGCCGATCGAGCAAATCAAGCGTGTGCGAAGTGCCTCGTCCAACGGGTCTCTGATTGCCGAAAAGTCGCAAGTGGCTGCCTCAAGACGAATGCGTGCAGCCAATTCTTGAACAGTCTCACCAGGCTTCCGTTGCATATTACTCCAAAACTTGAACCGTTCCCGAATGACGAATCGCTTTGGGTCAAACTGGTTCTTCATAAAACCCTCAATGTCGCTAATAGATAGATCATTAACACTTTTGGACGGGCTGCCCTGAAGTGCCAAGTTTGATAACAGCTTGTAAGTTGTAGGAGTTTGGTTTGTTAAGAAAACCTGAGCCTTTCGTTCGCTTGGGACCGCGTGTGCTTTGATAAACGTGCTGAACCTCGACCAATAATCATTCCATAACTCAGACGTAGAATCAAATGGATTGAAACTTGGTACTGCTGCGGATGACGTAGCTGCTTGCGGTAACCCAGCCTTTTCCACTAGAGCCATCATTACATGCATTTGTTCTTCGTGGCGTCTTGACTGTTCTTCGTGGCGTTTGGATTGTTCATCCTGGCGTTGTGCTTGTTGCTGTAACTGTGCTTGCATGAGCTTCAATATTTCTTCCATTGCGCAAACAAAAGTAGTTGGAAAAGTCAAACTGCGTAAATACCTCGTTCAGAAGACCTTGAATCCAATATCCTCGTCGCCAAAACTCTGTTGTGTTTCTAACCTTTGTTTGCCTTGCAAGAATAGTAAACAGAGTCCAAGTAAGTAACTGGTTTAATTCGAATGGAAATAACACAAGAAGGGCACGAGCATTTATAGGCGAGTAGTCGCGTAATTTACATTGCGATACAATTAACGTACAACACAAGCAATGATTACAAAACACGTGACTAGAGCACGCGGCTCAGGGGCCGCGGGCAACCTCTCGCAGGAGAACCACGTGAACACTCCATGACAATAATAATAATAATCAAAATATAACTTTGTCCTGCTAGATTAACAAATACTTTTTTTTAATTCACCTGTGTCAGTTCACAATCAGCGATCTCCATGGTTTTATGTCGTTGTTTCTTCGACTTGATTTTATCTGTTTCTTCTTCTTCCAAATTAAGAACCTGGATTACAAAATAACTGTGTTATTTTATCGGCACGACCGTGGATTTAAAAAAGGTGAAATATAATATACTTTTTTAGAAACGTAATCGAAAATTGCGGGGAAATAGTTTTTATTTACGTTGTAAAATAGGCAATAAATGTAGTTTAGAGGGGGCATGGCCACGTGCTCCTGTTGTATCCGCCTCTGCTACTGACTTTGCGGTATTTAACATACAGACAATCTTTAATAAACTCCACAACCGCCTCCATTTAAATTCGACCTCTGAGAAGACTCTTCTGCATATCATTATGTTATCTTTGAAAACTCCTTTATGCTTTTATTGTTAGTTCTCATTTTGTGGCGGTTTCTATCGCTTGGAATTTTTCCGAACCGCTTTAAAATCAACTTAACCTTGGGCGGATATCACTAGAGTTCCTGTGTATTCTTGTGGATTTTCCTATATACCATTATTTTGCAGCGTAATACATTTGCCAATTGACACAAAAAGGGTTAATAAAACATTAAGTCTAGGGCCAACTAAGCTAATCAGGAGCCATGTTGAGTTTCTCTCACAACCGAACTTGATATGTGGAAGTGTATTAATGCTTTGGCTTAACGTGTACTTTTAAAACTTCCTTTGGCATTTCATCTTTACCATTTCCTTACCATTTCCTTCTATTTAACCAGGCTCTATTGATTCCTATACACTTCAAAATCTTACCTCTGAGAAGACTCTTCTGAAGAAGGACTCCAGTAAACTTCTCCTCACTTCCTGAGTGACCGCTTCCTCACTTAGAGCTCCCTCGTCCATCTCAAAAACCTCCACCTGGATCGCATTGTTCGTCATGAACTTCTTCAAATGCTCTGTCATGTCATCTCTGCCAAATAAAGCGGTTATCTGGTTTATTATTATAGGAGTTTAGACCAAAAAAAATGAAGAGAAAAAGCACGATTTGGTTGAAAAATAATTATTCATGTAAATTATTTAAGTTTGATCTTCATGTATTCAACTTGACAAAGCTTGCAAGCCCGTAGGCTATACTAACTATTAACTGGTGAGAGGATTTTTTGCCGTATAAAACGCACTTTTACCTTTCTTCAGAAGTATCAAATCTCAGCACAATGTCGTATTCTTTTGGAATCCGAATCACAAGAAGATCGCGTTTTTTGTTTCTTGAAACGAAGATGTAGGATTTCTGAAGAAAAGGGGAAAATTTGTCACTCCTATTCTTGCCAATGTGAAATCGTGTTTGAAAGGATATGTAAAATTTATATTGTTGAAAGGCGTGTGAGCCTATAACGCAAGCGCCGGCCCGAAGACAGTTTCCGGTCTTACATGATAATTTGGCCCGCGGGCGCGGCCATAGTCTGCCGCAACGTCCAATAATAGTGACTGTTGGTTGGTCTTTAGTGTTTTTAGATTCTTTGTTTTGCGTTAAAATTAGATTTAGAATCTACAATAAATTTTTTGCCATGGATTGTGCCAGGAACGTAAAGTTGACGAGGAGTGTCACAAAATTAAAGGATTGGATGCCCAAATTCTTTTTCACTCAATTCGGTAAAAAAATCACTATGTTTGCTGTGCAATGAAAATGTTGCCGTGTTTAAAGAGTACAACAAAATACCATTTATTTCCTTCTAAATACATGATTAATGTATCGATTCAGGAAAACGGCCCGCCAAGTACTTAATTTTACCACATCCGGCTTGCCGACTGGAGAAGTTACCCGCCCCTGCTACAGCTATACCATAATAATTCTTTATTGTACCAAATTAAAAGGTGACGGTAATTTGGAAACTTGTTTTTCTATAATCTGATGGTTGTTTAAAAATGCGCTTCCCCTCCAACTGTCGGGTTTGTGTGATATTCATTTAATAGGAGCGCCAACGTTTAGATTACCGATTCGGATAATCGTCTTTGGAGCAATAAACTTGTAGCTTGCCAGAAAGGTATTTTACAGCCAAAAAATACAGACAATGGGAACAAGGCGGCAAAACGAAGCGAAAAAACAACAACATTTGAATGTTATTCGTGCTATCAACTTTTTATAATTGACGCAATACCTGGCAGCAATCAAACACAGTTTCGTTGATCAAACTTTACCTTAAACTGTGAAACGCAAACTCTTCGGAGTGGTGTGGAACCCTGGCTGAGCAATCTTATGCAAGAGTTGTCCAAGATAACCAGGACACGTCTGGACTTGGTTTTGCCTTCGATTTCATAAGCTGCAAATAATTGGTTGTGGAGTTTATTACAAGATTTTTTGTACCAGATTTATGAAAAAAAATTATCAATGTGCATTGAATATTTATCAAATTTATAAGATTCCTCAAAAATGATCGTTACCTTTTATACGCTTTTTTATCCCATGTCACTATTACACTGTTGGTTAATAACTGAATTGCACAAGTCGAAGGAAATTCGATTTTTAGTTGGTTATTTTCACATATTTCATTTTAACGTTTCCTCAAAAATCGCTAACCCCTTCCTGCGTTTACCTACGGGTTCCTCACGTTAAGTTTAGCGAGGTTAGTGTTGCTGTTGGTTGAAGCTCACCTTGAAATATTTTCTCCCCCTCCCCCTCTTTGTGCTCCACCGTCTTCTTACGCCTCCTAGTGGTGATATTCTCCATCATTTGCTTCTTGAGGTTGATTGTGTCGCGCTGACGCTTCCACGCAATCATGCACATCACGAAGTAAGTAACTACATGAAAATAAAACTTCGGTTAATTATTGTGTAGAAATTCCCACTTTAAGCGTCGTTAAGTTGTACACATCACGAAGTAAATTACTGGAGAGGAGTTATAACACAGTTAAGAGGAGAATGGTATAATTAAAAACTATTGTGTTCAGTTTTGGTAAAAATAGCTAGTCGAGAACAAACTCAGTCAGCTGTATTGAGACGTCGAAGTAACACGGTAGAAAAATAAGCAAAAAGTACATTTGGTGTTTTTTGCGAAAAGTTTCTCATAATGTTTCAAATTTCTTCAAGGGCTTTGATAGTGTTTCGACCTTGAACAAGCAGAAACATTATTTTATATTCAATTTGTTAAAAACTAGAAACTATTGTCTCAACCAGTGTTCCCTCTAAATTTTTACCATGTGCGCAGGTGCCCAAAGTATTGCGAACATGGTAAAAAATGAGCGGGAACACTGTTGGCATTTCATTCTGTATCAATGCACCTCTCTATTTCACATATGGAGAAGAAAATTACAGATTTATTTACAAAATTTACGCCTGAACGTATAATTGTAAATACAATAAACTAACCAGTGAATTGTTGCTTTGTATGGACATTGGGTGGTGGAACGAGCAGACTAAAATGAATGAATAGTAAGTTTAGTTTAAGGTCATTTCCCCACCTGTCGGAAATAGCAGCAGCAGAATGACAATCCCGACCAGTTTTCCCCAATATCCTTCGAAGAAGTCTATTCCACGATTGGAAGTGCAAGGCTTCGTAAAGTTCGAAGCAGAAACTGGAATGTTCGGGCATTTTGATCCTGAAAAAACAACTGTGGGTTTAGTTTTTGTAAGAAAGGAGTTTAAAAATGGCAATTAATGTATCGGTTAAGTTGACAAATACATGAAGTCTCAGGATAAAGATGCAACGTTTTAATGTGTTTTTATATCGTACTGGTACTGCATTAGCAGGCTTACATAAAGTCTTTAAACCTTTGATTTGCATATTCAAAGGTCTAAATATTCACCTGAAAATTGTTATTGTTTTTGATCAAACTTAGATGCCATTTCACTACTTTAAGATTTGACCAACAAAATTGGTTTGACTTAAAGGTTAGATGAAAGATACGGATTTAACAAACACTTGCGATTTTAATGTGTATAGGTTTACCTGCCACAGCGAACACGCTTGACTGATTCGCACCGAATCTTATATCGGTCACCGCCTCGATAATATCGCCGAACCTCATCGCGTTTATTCTGGCGACTTCTTCCGCTGTGAAGAGCCTGGCGACAAATGTTGTGCGGGTTTTAATCGAAGTTACATCAGTTCGTGAAAAAACTGGGGTTGGGGGTGTTAAATATATGGGTGCTGTAACAACATGCTTTCCTTTAAAAAATGGAAAAGAGCTTTAGTCGGTTTTATGAGGAAATATACCAGAAGAAGCATGTACACGAAAATAGGCAACTATAGTGCTTTAGTAATTTCATTTGGTGTTAAACCCTTTTTTATTGTTTTAGCAAAATTGTATCAAATTTTAGTAAAAGAATAAAGGCGTTCGCTAATGTTGGAAATTACCATAAAATATACTTTTAACAGTTACAATTATTAAAGATAGCCTACATTAAGAAGATATAAGTGTTTGATGACTTAAGATGTCCACAGTCAATGCCTTAAATAATATATTGTTAAGACACAAGTGTTTTATTCAAATAGCCGAAAAGCCTTTGTTCGCACACAATGGAAGCGATTGTTCTTACTTGTTTTCGAGGTTCTCGAACCACATTCGATCACTTCTCCTTGTTCTTTCGAACTGATCCGAGATGACTTTGGTGAAAAGTTCCCCGAAGAGGTTGACTCTTTTCTCCATGATTCCTCCAACGTACAAGTCCAACCTGTCCACGTCGTTATGATAGAGCTCGCGCAAATTGTTGATGACCTGAATGAATGTAATAATACTTTAGGGCAGTGGCATCCCCCAAAAATAATAAATAGATTTTCGGCACCCGACTGAAATTTTTTAGTATTTTACTGAAATGTCCATATAGCCTAAATATAAATGGAAGAGTGTCTAATGTCGATTATCAAGTGGATAATTTTTGCCTTTATTAAATGCACACATTTCTACTAGTTTAACTATCCAATAGTGGTAGATTTATAACAGCTAAGCAACGAAAAACGCTGTAACTGGAGCCCAGGTGTGCAAAATGGTTGCAAGAAACCGTAGAGTTGTAGGTTGTTTAGCAAAAATAACAAAAAAACGCTTTGCGAAGCCATAATGGAACCAACAGGGTTTGAAGTAAGACAAGGAATCCAATTGTCCTTCCCATGGTGTTTAAAAAATAAAAAAGTTTCGGCAACTTAAACAATAAAAATGCGAGTCGATAACATTTTTGTAATGTACCTTTTGTATTGAAAGTAACACCTATAAACTAACTGTCTGGTGGGGAACTTAATTTGTAATGCAACTTTAGGGGGTAATCTCAGAATTTTTTTTTTATTGCCCAAAAAATAAGACCTCCCTAATCCCCAAATTTTAAATCCGCCCTGCTTGGTTCTATTTATTTTGTAGAGTCTAGTCACAGATTTTAGAAAACTTGACAGTGTTATGGCGTTTGTTTGAGAAAGGTATTGACAAAAAACGCCTATATGTAGCTTACGCAATATTGTTAGTGTGCAACATCTATATAAAAAACATAAGTTTAAGCTAGGAAGAAACATTGAGATATTTGTTTTTATCCATTTTATAAAGCGGAAAAAAAAGTAGAAAAAATGTCCTTTTAGTGCGCCCGTAAAACTTGAAACGTCGCTTTTCAATGGAAAATCAATGCAGAAACCCGAATCCCCCATATTTTAAACCCCTTGAAACAACAAGCTTGTCCGACCGATCAACACTTACCGTTTGATCTAGGTCCGGGTTAAGCTCGGTGAAGTTCTTGATGGGCTTGAAGCCGTAAGCTACCCTTGCTTGGTTGTAGCTTGCCACACCCGCGTCCCTACCTCGCTGTATTGTTACCGCTTCAAGGTCGAGACGAGTTCGCTTCAGGGGACCGTACGTGAAGTCTGAGGGAATAAAGTATTGAGGCAAACTGCAAAAAACTTTTAATATAGTACAGTTCACTCCAGGGACCGTAAGTAAAGTCTAGAGAAGCAAAATATTGAAATAAACTTAAGAAACGTTTAATATTGTACAGTTCACCTTAGGGACGGTAAGTTAAGTCTAAAAGAAAAATGGATTTGAAATTTTTTTTTAAAATCAGTGACTGTGTGCCCAATAATTAAAACCCTGTTAAAATGTTACTATGTACAACTAACTAAAACTTTGAGTCTGATCCTGTAAACTTAACAAAAAAACTTCTTGATTTCGTTAAATTTTAATTTTTACTGCAAAAATAAAAATTATTCGTTTTTAAATCACTTATTTCTTGATGTATTATTGCAAATCCTTTCCGGATTTTCTTCAAGCTGTTCACTAGCTGGCACAGGTGTTTAAATCGCAGTTGAAAGTCAGTATATGCCAACTCATTTTTGCATAATACCCAAACCCCCCGACAATTACACTCACCGTACAAATCTTCGACCACGAACCGATCAGCTCCCTCAGCCGATTGTGACGTCATACCGAGAACAATGCTGTCTATTCCGTTTTCCATTATTGTGTCCTTTGAATAATGCAAAGAAGTATTACACAAGGCAAAATGGGAACGTCGTTTTACAAATTACGTCAAATTTATGCCTGATACCGGAGCATGCACATATATCTATATAAACGAATTTGTTTATTAAAACAATTAATAAACCGTGATTTAAACATCATGTGTGCGTGTTTCTGAAACTAGGTGGTATCGGCGCCGATCAGTTACCAAAATAATTTGTACAATACATAATTTGCGATCCAAAGTAGAATTATTAAGAATCGAAGATAAATAAACTTGCCGATGCTAAAGCAAACTTAGGCCTACTGATCCAGAGTTGTAATGACTTGACTATGGGTAAAGGCATGGTTTAAAATTAGGATTTTTTACTAAATATTTTTTCAATAAAATTGGGTTTTTTATTTCAATTTTTGCACGTTAAATGATATAAATTTTTTGTTGAGATATTGCTCATACTCAAAGGATTGTCGTAGTTTTGCCCATAGTATCGGTTTGCGGAAGAAAATAAGTAAAGTGGTTCTCAAGTCGTAGGGTCAAAAAAACGGGGGGTCGCTCTATGGTGATTCAATCCTGCGCAAACTAACTTTTTTGTTTCATTTTTCAAGTATTTTCAATTCAATCTTGACTGAAACATTGCATCATAAGCATTTCATGTGGCAACCTGGATTATTGCATCATAAGTGTTTTTTTGAACGTTTTGATGGCAGCCAGCTAGAGTAGCTGCTAAGACTGGTGTAAGCGGTAGCCGCATAGTTACTTTATTACTTTTTTTAGAAGATTATTCGTCACTGGTCTAGAATCCTACCACAGCGTTCAAACAATTACTAAATTGTCGTACAATGTTTGAGTTAGGGTAAGGGTTAGCGTTTGGGTGTGGGTGGGTCAAGCATTATTATATTTATTTTATTAACCCAAATGCTAACCCGCACCCTAACTTAAATAAAAATGTGCGTTGTGGTAGGATTGTAGACCAGCGCCGACAATTTTGCTAGCTCGTATTACACACATATACCTCAGAATTCTGTTAGACGAGCGTTTTTATAGTGCTGTCTTAGTCACTGATAAACTTGGGATTAGAATTGAGAATATTGTGTAATAATTTTTCGCAACTTGAGGTCCTGAGCAGAAACTCGTCCGTTTCAATTCGAGCTATAGTTTCGTTTCTTTCAATGCAAGCTATAGTTTCGTTTCTTTCGATGCGAGCTATAGTTTCGTTTCTTTCAAAGCGAGCTATAGTTTAGTTTCTTTCAATGCAAGCTACAGGTTCGTTTCTTTCAAAGCGAGCTATAGTTTCGTTTCTTTTAATGCGAGCTATAGGTTCGTTTCTTTCAATGCGAGCTATAGTTTCGTTTCTTTCGATGCGAGCTATAGTTTCGTTTCTTTCAAAGCGAGCTATAGTTTAGTTTCTTTCAATGCAAGCTACAGGTTTGTTTCTTTCAATGCAACCTATAGTTTAGTTTCTTTTGATGCGAGCTAAAAGTTCGTTTCTTTCAATGCGAGCTATAGGTTCGTTTCTTTTGATGCGAGCTATAGGTTCGTTTCTTTCAAAGCGAGCTACAGGTTCGTTTCTTTCAATGCGAGCTATAGGTTCGTTTCTTTCCATGCAAGCTATAGTTTAGTTTCTTTTGATGCGAGCTATAGGTTCGTTTCTTTCAATGCGAGCTATAGGTTCGTTTCTTTTGATGCGAGCTATAGTTTCGTTTCTTTCAATGCGAGCTATAGGTTCGTTTCTTTCAATGCGAGCTATAGGTTCGTTTCTTTCAATGCGAGCTATAGGTTCGTTTCTTTCAATGCGAGCTATAGGTTCGTTTCTTTTGATGCGAGCTATAGTTTCGTTTCTTTCAATGCGAGCTATAGGTTCGTTTCTTTTGATGCGAGCTATAGGTTCGTTTCTTTCAATGCAAGCTATAGTTTAGTTTCTTTTGATGCGAGCTATAGGTTCGTTTCTTTCAATGCGAGCTATAGGTTCGTTTCTTTTGATGCGAGCTATAGTTTCGTCTCTTTCAATGCGAGCTATAGGTTCGTTTCTTTCAATGCGAGCTATAGGTTCGTTTCTTTCCATGCAAGCTATAGTTTAGTTTCTTTTGATGCGAGCTATAGGTTCGTTTCTTTCCATGCAAGCTATAGTTTAGTTTCTTTTGATGCGAGCTATAGGTTCGTTTCTTTCAATGCGAGCTATAGGTTCGTTTCTTTTGATGCGAGCTATAGTTTCGTTTCTTTCAATGCGAGCTATAGGTTCGTTTCTTTCAATGCGAGCTATAGGTTCGTTTCTTTTGATGCGAGCTATAGTTTCGTTTCTTTTGATGCGAGCTATAGGTTCGTTTCTTTCAATGCGAGCTATGGTGCGAGCTATAGGTTCGTTTCTTTCAATGCGAGCTATAGGTTCGTTTCTTTCAATGCGAGCTATAGTTTCGTTTCTTTCAATGCGAGCTATAGTTTAGTTTCTTTTGATGCGAGCTATAGGTTCGTTTCTTTCAATGCGAGCTATAGGTTCGTTTCTTTTGATGCGAGCTATAGTTTCGTTTCTTTCAATGCGAGCTATAGGTTCGTTTCTTTCAATGCGAGCTATAGGTTCGTTTCTTTCAATGCGAGCTATAGTTTCGTTTCTTTCAATGCGAGCTATAGTTTAGTTTCTTTTGATGCGAGCTATAGGTTCGTTTCTTTCAATGCGAGCTATAGGTTCGTTTCTTTTAATGCGAGCTATAGGTTCGTTTCTTTCAATGCGAGCTATAGGTTCGTTTCTTTCAATGCGAGCTATAGGTTCGTTTCTTTTGATGCGAGCTATAGATTCGTTTCTTTCAATGCGAGCTATAGGTTCGTTTCTTTCAATGCGAGCTATAGGTTCGTTTCTTTCAATGCGAGCTATAGGTTCGTTTCTTTCAATGCGAGCTATAGTTTCGTTTCTTTCAATGCGAGCTATAGGTTCGTTTCTTTCAATGCGAGCTATAGGTTCGTTTCTTTCAATGCGAGCTATAGGTTCGTTTCTTTCAATGCGAGCTATAGGTTCGTTTCTTTCAATGCGAGCTATAGGTTCGTTTCTTTCAATGCGAGCTATAGGTTCGTTTCTTTCAATGCGAGCTATAGGTTCGTTTCTTTTGATGCGAGCTATAGTTTCGTTTCTTTCAATGCGAGCTATAGGTTCGTTTCTTTTGATGCGAGCTATAGATTCGTTTTTTTCAATGCGAGCTATAGGTTCGTTTCTTTCAATGCAAGCTATAGGTTCGTTTCTTTCAATGCGAGCTATAGGTTCGTTTCTTTTGATGCGAGCTATAGGTTCGTTTCTTTCAATGCGAGCTATAGGTTCGTTTCTTTTGATGCGAGCTATAGTTTAGTTTCTTTCAATGCGAGCTATAGGTTCGTTTCTTTCAATGCGAGCTATAGTTTCGTTTCTTTTGATGCAAGGGGTCGGCAACCTTCTTTTAGTCACGGGCCAAAACCAAACTCAGAAAGGTCTGTGCGGGCCGCACAAAATATTAACTACAAATTTTGTTATTAAAATGTTAGAACAACTTTTAATCAGGCGGGCCTCGGATATTTTTTTCACTTATAAATGTGTTTAATTACATTTAAGGAGGCAGTGAAGTGTTGGCACGAAGCGCAAAAAAAAGCGTTTCTTTGGTTTAAAATTTGAGTTCACACGGGGTCATCCATACTACAAATGAAAAGTGTAATAAAACTACTATGAGGGAACGCGATAACCTTAATAGTTAATGTAGTTCAGTGTTTATTAACCTTTTATGTCCGGAAGCCTGGAGAGCGAAGCGGGGTCAATATTTTTTGTTATACCGGCATTTCTTGCAAGTTTTTTTATTACATTGCCGAAAGTAAAATATAAAAAAGTTAAAAAATATTTGCCCGTTTGTCTACGACGCACTTGTCATTCTTCCACGGCGCAACGGTAAAGAAGGGCTGATATAGTTGAAAAGACAGCATCAAAACGTAAACAAATCGGCCGTAGAAAGACCATTCAATTTTTTTCGCATTTACGTAGTTAAAATAGTCTAAAAGTATTTGAAATGGACTCTGGAACAGTTTGCCAAAGAGGCGGTGGGCCGGATGAATTACATTGGCGGGCGGATCCGGCCCGCCCCTGAACTAGGTCATTATAAGTTGCAGGTAGTAGCCTATTGTTAAAAGTTCAAATCAATCCTTTTTGTAATAATAAATCATTGTTTCATAGAGCTGTGTAGAGTACTACATCTGGTTGTCTGTGTCTTTTTCTATTTCATGCACGTCAGAAAACACACATTTTTTGATGTTTTAGGCTTGGGTCGTGAGATGCTCATAAAACTCCGATTTGGGTCGCGCTCAAAAAAGTTTGAGAACCTCTGATATAGGACATCCTACTATTTATATAGATTACCTACCTGTAGTTGGAAGTATGAGTTGCACAACCTTAGTGCCGGTTCCCCAGCTGAAGCACCGTATGCATTGGGTAGTGGGATGATAGGTTTGCAATCCTGAGTACTTCGCAGCACTACACCGCTGGGAATAAGGCTGTGGCCCATCCGCATCGCTGCCACGTTAAATTCAACCGAAATACCAGGGTTTAGGAAGGAATTGTAACCTAAAAAAGTGTTATTTTCTTATTACACATTTGTCCGTTGTGACTTTTTGTTCGTTGCTAATGGTAAAGTAATATAAGTTTTGATGAAGGGTAATTTTGAAACAAGTAACATTTTTTAATTTGAAGTTCATTTTCAATCTTTTTTTGAATGTTTTTCCATGAAAGCGGAACATTATAACTTGAACAACAAATCATGTGACAAAAATATTGCCACATAACAAAGTTTATAGATTGTTTTTCCATTTTAAGTCTTCGATTTGCCGTTTAAGCTCTTAACTGATAAGGGTTGTAGGATTTAAGTGGCGTTCTGGTGAAATAGTTTTAGGAAGTCTGTTATTATTATTGTTTTTTTATTTTTATAACCAACATTAATAATGGTAGCATGAATAAAACGAGTGCTGGTACATTTACTGGAGTCATTAATATCACAAATTTAAAACAAGATCTGGTATTGTAAAGATCTGTGTGAAATAATTTCTACTGTGCCTGCTTTTTCAGTTTTTCAATGTCTGATATAAGTAATGCTTATAATTTACTACGCTGGCCACACGATGTCGCTATCACTTTGTGTTTTGACGCTACGGGTACGTGGTGAAAATTTAATCGGAGACACTAAATAGTTTTTTTTTTACTGTAAAAAGGTACATTTGTCTGCAGTTTTCACCATATCATGTATCTGCAAAAAATGCTTTTCGATTCGGCAAAAATAATCACAACATACACAAGCGAGCTTAAAGCTGTTTTTGTATTTGTGTAACTTGTAATACAAACTTATGCCGACCATGGGTATTTGCATTTAATCGAAAATCAATTACATGCTTTGAACAGAAAATCGTTTTTCACCGTGGCTGAAATTTGTCCTTTCTGTTAAGAACTTAAAATCATTGGTAATTTGGAGACGTGATTAAAGCAAATGTTTTGTCGTGTTCAGTTTATCGATTACGATGCATATGATCGGCAGAGAACAACATTTTAATGGGCTCAACATAGAATTGTCTTGAAACGTATTCTATAAATTGTTGCTTGGTTTTTAACCCTACTTTTAGGAAATTTGTTACAATCTATAAACCTGTTTTTACCTATCTTTAATTTGTACTGTATAAGAGTTGTCACAGAGTTTTCAATAAAAAAAAAGTATTTTTATAGAAAATTTGTAGATATTAAAATAAGAGCGCTCCACGATTTTTGGTGCGTAGAAAAAGAAAGTATTTTTTGTTATCGTTTTTCTCACATATTTTTAGCCGTATTTAAAATACAGCGCAAATGTCCAGCTTAAGCTGTACAGATATAGAATTCCAAACATTCCTGTAAGATTTTAACGGGGTAACCTTTTCACACAAATAATCACGTTTAAATAGAGATGTGATGTGCCACTCTTGCCGGAATACGATAAACATTCATTTTTATAAAAGAGAGGTTGAAGCCTGTCGTAATAAGTCTCAGGGTGTCCGGTGTACACATATTTCCAATATGCCTGAACACTTACTGGTTATTACTGTTGTATTAGAATTTTCTTGTGAATAACAAAATCTGCCTGAATCCGAATGGTGAAAATAACGATTCTGGTTGCACATCAATTGATAAAGATTAAACTAAGCACAGAACTTAGTAAACCGAAAATCAGTTTGTTTAGACGTTACAATAAGATAAATATATTTCGCTATTAAAACCATCATCAGTAAGTTCTTAGTTTAATATTTACTGATTTATTATTACTGTTGTAGTAAGCATAGTTCGTTGCTTTCGGATAGAGAATGTAGCAGTGTTGTAAACAAGTCATTTTAAATGGACTTGAGTCCCAGTTAAGCCATTTGCAAAAATAACTTAAGTCCAAGTCAAGTCATTTTGAACAAATACCAAGTCAAGTCCCAGTCCAAGTCATCAGTTGCGCAAGTCAACTTCAAGTCATGTCCTTGTCATTAAAATAAAACGTTAAACTACTAGAATTTTTAAACTCGCATGATTATGAACAATAACTGAACTAAAAAATAAAGAAAACGGAACATATAGCAAGCAATTTGTTTTTGTCCCAAAATTTGGATAAATAGATCAATTTTATAAAAAAAATACTGATTTATTTCAACCCAAGTCATTTGTCCAAAAGACTTAGGTCAAGTGAAGTCATTTAAAAACAGTGACTTAAGTGCAAAACACGCAAAAACACCAAAAAACGTGACCGGTTTCTTTGTGAAACGTGCTGTTAAAGGGCTTCATGTAATTGTTATTATTATTGTCCAGACGTGGTTTTTGGCAGTGTTCACATTCGTTATATGTCGCTATGTTGTCTGTCTTATCTTGGTCGTGTGAGCGGCGCTTTTTATATCATAAAGCCCACATTTCAGGGAGAGGTTTACAATTAATCTTTGCAAGTGTTATTTTTATGTTGGGCGGACACGATCTGTTCGAGTGACACGCTTCAAAGAAATATCAATATTATCTGAAACCACTAAAACCAGATTCGTTTTATGTGTTTTTTTTGGGTGACTTAAATGTTTAAAACTATTTTTGCTGAAAAATTGTTTAAAATATTTAATATGTTTCCCAATCTGGGTTATTTGAGGATTGAAATGTGAACTTGAATAAAAGGCTCAAAAATGGTTAAAAAAGGCCCATGAAAGCTCAAAATATACGTTTTTAGCGAACAGTGAAAATAATGATCCTGTGAAATTTTTCTTACAAAAAAAAACCTTTAAAAGTTAGATTTTTGGCTGCGTCTGATTTTGACCACCTTGTCCTATACCGTTGTAGATTGTCTCACCTGTTAGATTGTACGGCGCCATATTTTGTCCAGTAACCTCAGTAAGCCATTCGTACACGACGGTTTTCTGGTAAGTGGCGATAACCCAACGTCTTGCCACGTCGAATATCTGAATAAATAAAACGTTGAACAATATTTTTTTATTCTTAAAAGGCTATACTATAATTTAATTTGTATATTTAACTAACAATTTCAACTCAATGACTTTGCTGTCCCAGTATTCGTTTAGTTTCTGGTGTATTCTATGCATAATTTGATTTGATTGGAATTGGGTTGTTAATTTTTATAGTTCAACATATTTTTGATGCAAATGAACTTACGGAGCAATTACAACTTGGACTTGAATTTGTTAACTAACGATTTCGACTAAAGACTTGACTTATTATTTAATGAAAATGACTTGACCGGGACTTCTATTTCAGTGCGCTCATAAAAAGCATTCGACACCAAATGAGCGGCGAACTCTTTTGTAGTAAAATTTCTCAAGACCGAAAATAAAGCGCTGTTCTGTACTCTCTGCAAAACGTATTCTTTCCTTAAGTATTTGGGCAAAACAAACTTTGGTAACTAATGATTTGGACTAAGACTTTACTTGTTTTGTATGTATTTGGCTTGACCGGGACTTCATCATTTGCTCTTTCACCTATGACCCCTCACAGTTAACCCTTAACCCCGCACTCACCCTCTGATCTGACCAATCACTGTGGTTTCTCTCCAGATCTGCAGCCATCTTGTTGTGCCATCTGAACCACAAAGTTCCAACGCTCATGAGGAATGGATTCTCATTCCCCCGTCGGTTGCCGAAACCTGCACAACAGACAGACTCACTTAATTAGATTTCGTTGTTCTATCTCTGTTTACTCATTCGGAAACCTTGCCAAGCTATTTCGTAAATAGCAGTACTTTTGGCTGCCGTGGGCGGTTTAATAAATTAAAGCTTTTGTTGTAACGCAATTTGCGGCCTATTTCAAGGTTATTGAGCTTTTTTTCAGCTGCGTTCAGCCGCCATGTTAGCGTTATCAACGAAAGTTAACAGTTACAGTAAAATCAACTTGCGTGCGTACCCCAAAAATTTATTACGCGTACTCCTGGGGGTACGCGCACTCTAGTTTAAGAATCTCTGGCTTATTTGAATGGAATCCTAAGTTCGAAATCAATAACTTTAACTAATGCGCAGACACAAAAATATACTTGTTGTTCACCTGGGATCAAAATTGCCGACCTGCCCTAAGGCTTCGTATCAAAGAACAACTCTCAAGGCTGAGAAAATAGTGTCAAACGAAAACGTTGGTTTTTGTAGTAAGTTTAATAGTTTTTTCCACACATAAGCATTTCAATAACAGTGATTTGTTGATGTCTAGCAGAATCGATGCATTTAGTAAGCTTGAACTTATTTCTCACTCATCACAAAAACGTTAGCAGTGATATTTTTGAATCGTAACAGTTGAACTTGCTCGCGTACCCAAACATTTTTCTCGCGTACTCCTTAGTTTAAAATCAATTAACTTGAAACTAATGCACACATGTATGGTTGGTATTCAAAAATACGGAAACGGGCCAACGAAAAGGCTCTGTATCAGACACACAGTATCTTACTCATAAGTTCAGTTTGGCTTCGTTTAGTCGGCGGTCTCTTGGTGTCAATGGTCGGGTTGTAAAGTGGTATTTCGTTGCGATTGAAGGCTGGAAACCCTTCTTTTCCCGGCTCCTCTCGCAACCTTCCTCCCTTGAATGTGCGCATCTGGTTCGTCCAGGAGGTGCTAGCTCCATATATGGCGCTACCGTCTAACCAGGCTGTGACGTCGTTCGCCTGGGTTAATGAAAAGGGAAATAAGATTAAGTAGCTTGTTGTACACTACCGAACAAAGAGTTTTTATTGTTGAATAGTATCGGTGAAAACTCCCTTATGCCGCCCGCGGCTGATTTTTCATACTTTTTTATTTGGCGAAAATTAACCTTGCGTTTTTCTTTGCTTGATTTTAGGTTATATTATTAAAGAAGTTCTACTTGTGGCATCCACGCCTTTTCCTTACCAGCTTTTTAAAACAAGGATAATCCAACTTTCTTTCAAAAGGAATCCCACTTTGTATAATGTGTATATCAGTTCTCTTTTTTGACTTGGCCCTCCAATATTTTTCATATTTTGCATGTGACCCCCTGCCAACAAAACTTGCCCACCATTAGCCTACAATCCGCAAAATTAAATAATAAAATGCGTAGTTTATTTCCTGGTTTGTCCAAATTATAAGGTATTACACTAGAGTTTTGTAAATGTTGGACCCCTCGTAATTTATTATCACCGCCTTATTTAGCGCTATCATGCGCACATTGCAAAAAACTGTACGGGTAATTTTGCCGATGCCGTTAATGACCGCAACCCAGACCTTTCTCGTTAAAAGTTTAATGTGTGGAGTGATGTTATCCATCGACACATTGCGCAATTCCCCATTTGGAAAACCCCAAGTGTTTAAAACTTACTTTCTTAACCGTTAACACGCTAAACTTCAAATGCTAATGGAGTTTGCGGTAAGCCCAATCATGAGTCATCAATTTTATAACACTTTTCTGGTTGAAAAATGTGATAATTTAAACAGATTTAGGCCATTTTTTATTCTATCCTAAAAACCTACAATAATTTGCATCACAGTGTGTACATCTCGGTAAAAAAGCATAGTCATCCTTCCATATAAAAGAACCTTACTTTGTGATGTTAAAATAGGAAACACAATAAGACTTACATGGCAACAATACCTAAAGCAGAATAAATCTATAATATCATAGCGTTAAGACCAACGACATAATAAAGCCAAACACACAGTATCATCAAACTGTAGGGAGAGGCTATGGGACGATCGGGGGGCATGGGTCTGGCACCGGCCGTTATGGTGTCGACGTTTGGGCGCCGCTGTTTTGGCACCGGGCGAAAACGTTTCGCGCTGCGCGAATGATCTTTCTACGCCCAGTTTGTTTACGTTTTGATGCTGTCTTTGGAATAAATCAGCGCTTCTTTACCGTTGGGACGTGGAAGGCTGCCAAGTGTGTCGCGGACAAACGGAAAACGTATTCAAAAATATTAGACATATATTTTTTAACATTTTTTATTTTTTCGCCAATGTAATAGAACTAGCAGGAAATTTAAAAGAAATGCCGTTATACCCCCAGAAAATCGCGCTCGCTTCGCTCGCCAGGTGCGCCCGGACTTAAAAACATTAACAAACACTATTACACTTTTCATTATTAGTATGGATAAAAAAAATCCGAGGCCCGCCTGATTCACAATTGTGCTAACATTTTTCTAAGTTAACATTTTGTGCGGCCCACAGAGACATTTATGAGTTTGGTTGCGGCCCGCGACTAGAAAAGGATTTAAAGTCTTGGTGCAGAAAGATATGAATTTTTCCTGGTAATGACATAACATGGTAAAATAATGTATGTATAAATTCCAATAGTGAATGTATGTTAGGCAACATAAAATATCTCTGACAACTTATCGAAACGAAAGTGAAGACAATATGATGTTAGACAACGATCAATATAATACTTTACTGTAAAGCAAGATGAGGGGGGCGATATGAAATAATACTGAGCCCAAGGGGGCACTAGTGTAAAAAGGTTGGGAAACACTGATTTATATCTTATTCAGATGGATTGAGGATTCTGATTTAGACGTTATTACGACTATTATAGGTAGTAGTTCTATATTTTCCTATAATTCCGAACTGTTTTATTTCGGCGATTATGTTGTTTTTATTTAGGCCTTATGGCTGGAGTCCGTTAAAATATATTATTACTTATTGAAGGTGTTGTGTTTTAAATAAAACACTCGCCAGGAACGCGTATTTTGTTGAAGAGCGTGTGCTACACCCTTAAGTGAGTGCGTGTTAACATTGGTTGAACTTTTAACTAAAAGTCATAAGTTCATAACGTAAGGAGCTGGTGCGTAGAGTAAGCCTCTCTATATGTAGCCACTACAAATCCCTGATTTATTTGGTAGTAACTTATAGACGTTTGCATTCGCACTTGTATCATCATCCGTTAATGGGACTGAAATATATCCAAATTCCACTTATGTTAGGTGAAATGCAATTCTTGTTATTATCAACACCAATGTACCTCTAAATGTGCTATTAGAAACCTAGAATGGTTGGAAATTTGTTCCACCTTTTATAAATGAGGCTTTAAACCAGGGGTGTCCAACAAGCGGCACGCGTGCCAAATGTGGCACGCGATCTAATGAAAAATGGCACGCAAGCCCTCCCCAAAAAATACTAAAATTGTTATTCAGCCAATTGTCAAAAAAGCTCAATTTGTTATGCAGCCAATTGCCATTGTTTGTTCACAATATACTATTGTTTGTTCACCATATAATACAATCGGGGCAATCACGACAACCAACAATTACTTTTGATCTAGTAACATAGTACTGTGTGGAGGCTAGCATTCACATAATATTATATAGCTTGTGAACAAACAAAAGTCAGCTCACCGAGAGACACTTTGATGTAGTGATGCGCATTTCTACTAGACAGTTTTGTTTTCAAGTTTAAATAAACGTTTTTGATTTTGGTAAAAAAGCGCTTTTATGATTAAAAAGAACTGGTTCGGTTACGAAACTTTGGCACGGGAAGAAGTTATAAGATAAAAATTGGCAAGCCGGCATGTTTGAGTTGTACACCCTTGGTTTAAACAATCACTTTAACCAATAGTGATACGAGTGCCTATCGATACTCCTTTATCAAGATAATGTTGATTTATTCAACCTTTTTGGCTTTAACATTCATTATTATCAAGCTACATTACATATCCGCACATAGGGTACCACAGTTTAATTAATTTTATTATCTTAAAAAAAAAGCTGCGTTGTAACGCACCAATATCCTGGGTGCGTTACACTACATTACATATACCCGCATAGTGTACCTACAACAAGTTTATTGATTTTTACAATCACACCAACCCCTACATTACAACTCACCAATATCCTTGGTGCGTTGGTTGAAGATCCTGTTCCCTCGAGGTACTTTGACCTGTACACTGGTATAACCTCCTCACTGTGCGGGTTGCTGCGGTTCGGGAACTTAATGTTGGCGTATGCGTTCGGGCATGTGACCTCCCGCGTGTCCACAAGGTCATCCACTAGGTGCTGACCTAACAATAGACGTTCAGTGACGTCAAGAGGTCAACAGAGGTCACCAAATTTTTTAAAGGCGCGGTTAACTGTAAGGACTGGTGATCATAGACAGGATTCAAGTGTTTTTGTACTTGATTATTAATATTATTAAACAAAGGTATTAAAGTATATAAAATATATAGCGGCATTATAAAATTTTTGTTTCATTCGATATTCATCCCACCCAGCATTTACTTATTAAGTAAACCAGTTTTTACCGTAATTTTACCTAAAAATGGTAAAATGCCATGGCCCAGAAGAATTAACCCCTTGTAAGTTGTAACATAATTGATTAATACCAAATTTCCAAAAGTACAGACATTTATACTATACCGGGTACATATAAAATATTAATCTTTCGAACGCCCACTTGGGCAACAAAAAAATAAATTTTAAAGGTACTCACTGAAGAAAACGAACATGAGTTTGTTATCTTATATCAACACTTCATAAGCCTCTAGTTTCATCTTTTTATTAAACAACTAAAAAGTGTTTCATAATAAGAATTTCAAAGCCAATACAGAAGTAGGTATCATTTTGAATCCATTTTCAACATAGACTAATAGATTTTTGAAACACTAAATATGTCACCTACTTCTATATGTGATTTGATATTGTTGCTACATCTAACTACAACCTCCAGTCATTATGCTACAAACAAGTGTTTCATTTCTGCGTTAGATTTTGTTTAAACTCACCGAAGAAAGCGAACATTACCGACTGCTTGCTTTTGCTGATCACTGATTTGTTGCTTCGCAGCAAAACTTCACTCACCCTCTTCGGGTTGGGAAGCCCCTCACCCAGGGGTTTGTTCACCCCGTCCGCGTACCGTGCTGGGGCTCGACGGGTAAGTCCCGTACCTGAGATCAAGCAATAAGAACAACACTTTAAGAGTTTTTTTTCAAATTTTTAAAAACATTTTTATCAAAAAACGAACAAAATTTAACAAAAATTAAAAACAATCTCGAAATATTTGGGATATGTTCTTCCTTTGGGTGAACATTTTTTTATTTTTCGATGACCAGACTTGGACAAATCGAAAATTCTAGTTATTTAATTTAAAGAATTAGAGCGAAATGCGACTCACTGTTATTTTACTCTAATTAGATAATTACCAAACATATTACAGGTCTATCGATAACATGTAAATTAAAAGTTAATAAATTTAAGTTCCTATGTTCATAAACTGTTATAGCACAGAATATACCAAAATGGTTAATTTGGGCATTGATTATTGCAATATGTGTTTAATGAATATACTTTATTCATCTAGTCCAGCGGTTTTCAACCGGTGGGTCACAAACCAATTTAAAAAAGCTAAATTTATTAAAGAACTTAGTTTTGTGCCCCCTCTTATACCTAATTTTATAGGAATATTGGCTAGAATAGGAATTTAATCTAACTGTGTGTTTATTTTTAGCCGCAAGTATCTCACTACTGCGCGGTTGAATAAATATAATTTGTTTTGAAATATGATCTGCGTTTTTTTGTTCTAAACCTACTAAACAGTTTTTTCTTTCAAAAAATTTATTGAGCCACAGAATTTTTGCACAACGAAAATGGGCCACGAAAGTATTCTTACATTGTTCTACTGCGCGTACGTGACAGAATGCAAAATAAGTTATAGAGCCCTTATAGAGCAAAATCCTTTTATATCGCGTCTTTATTTATATTTTAGTCTACGGTCAATTTTTGCATACTAAACACAAAAAAACCTGAGTATTTTTGTGTTCTTCGATTTTTAGTGAAATTTACTTCCTCCTTAAAGCAACCGGCTTATAGGAATCGGTTAATTAATATGCACGCTAGTTAGTGACGTCAATCATGACGTAACATCCGGTTGGTAACTAATTAGCGAGCCGCCATATTGTGAAACCTTCAATGCGTGGCGTGATTTAGTTTGCAACTGAAAACGCCGATTTTCTATTATTGTGCGGATATTTGCAATTTGTGTGTGACGTCATGCATGAGGCATATCTACACTGAGTTGTACGTGCTGATTCACATGACCACATTTTGTGTATTATTTAAACATACCCTTATTTTTTTTCAAAATGAATCGTTATTGGTGTTTCAGTCAAAACAATTTTTTAAATAAATTTTAAAATTTGTAAAGCTTCATTTCATAAAAAAATACTTGGAATAAGTATTTGTGACTAAAGCTAACTAAAATTGATTTTAAATTTTGTCGAAATTCGATTTTAGAGAGATTTAAAAACGTTGACGAAAATCTTCGTTGGGGATATTTAAATATTTTAGGCTAAATTGAACATCATTGCTTGAGCATCATCAACTCGTGGGTCACATAGAAACCATATTACCTGCTGTTCCCCAAGCAGGGTGATCCAGGTTGTTGTACCAACCATCTGCTCGCTGGACACGATCCGCAAATGCCCGATTCACGCCTGAAATAAGAAAGTGTGAGCATGTTTAAACAGTGCTGGTAAAATCAGGGCTAAAAATATAAAAAAACTTTTTTTTAGAAATTAAATTTCTAAGGTTTTGCATTTTTGTAACAAAAATTAAAGTGTCATACTGAGCCAAGATCTATTTCAAACTAATGTTAAAACAAAAAATGTGGGGTTTACACAGATGGAAAATGGTAATGGTTTCATACACGCAATTTATTTTAAACTGGATAAAGATCCATTGTATTCGTTTTTCTAGCATCCTACTATTACATAGACATCAGATTTTGCACTGCAGCTTTTTTGACCTTTTGTATACCGTAAACAACTCATTTGCATTGAAATATATTTTGTTACTATTAAGGAGTGGTATAAGCAAGGCATAACTTATAAGGCATCTTTGTATTGTGATTGTCTAAATGTCGTGTCAGATTTTATCAGCTTTAACTGTTAGCATTTAAACAACAACTTCCTATATGGGTTTGACTAAGTTGGAAGGTCGCCCGAAACTGCTTTTAAATGTGGTATTTGGGGATTTTTTGAACTTTTGGACTTTGTTTTAATCGTGTTGCTTGAATTTTGTTCCAGACAGGCTATTTAATCGGGCAATGTGATTAATTTAGCAAATTAAAGTCCGTTGTTGAAAATTGGTGTAATCTCATTCAAATATTATCTATTTTACTCAGCACAGAAAAACGACCACTCTAATGCAAAACAATCATTCTTTTTAAAGCTCTTGTGAAATATTTGTTTTCAACGATGAAATTTTTGTGAAACATTAGCAATATTATGGTTTAAAAGAATCGTTAATGAAACCATAAATAAACCGGGTAATTGTCCTAACATTTAGACCAGTGGTTCTCAAAGGCCGGTCCGCATCAACTTTCCTGCCGGTCCGCCAAATATATTACAATTTTATATCGTAGTTGCAAAATGCAAGATGGTAAAAGCTTGTCCATCAAATGTAGAACTTCGTCAGCTCCGTAATTTGCTACATTGTGACGCAACATAGAGTTAATGGTCTACTTCGGACTTTATTGTTTGTCACAATGGTGCAAGTGTTCTAGCAGGCTAGAACACGTTTGTCTTAAGCTTTAAAACCAGTTTCTTTTGTCGTAATTACATTTTGGATTGATTTTGATTTTTGAAGGTCCACCGGTCCACAAAACTTGTTTTGAAATCTTACTGGTCCGTAAGCCTAAAAAGGTTGAGAACCACTGAATTAGACGACCAATTTCAGATGAGAAACTCTATAATTGCTGGAATCACCGGTTACATAGTTAACTCATATTAACCAGTCGCCAACCACTTTAATAGGTGTGTGTATGTGTTAACATTTAGGGCCATATTGGCTGAGGATTGCAGTAAGACGTAATAGGAATATCACAACCCATAAAGAAGTAGAAAGAATTTTGTGAACATTTCAAATATCTCGGTCGATTTTGATGTTGAAAATGAATAAAGAGATATTTGCAACGTTAAAAAGCTACCTGTTTTTAGTTTGTTTCAATTTTCGAATTTAAAAAATAAACATGCAAAAAAACAAAGTTTGTTTTATTAAATGTGCGACTTTTCATGAATTACGTGACGCTTAACACGTTGTTTGTGCTGAGTCATGTCATGTAAAGTGACGCAGCAGCCGGCCGCGACGTCGATCGATTCCCGGCGTATGTGTGTGACGTCATAATACGCCGACAAAGTCCGTGTTTGTTGTTGTTTATTTCTTGACGCGAACCGCAGACCGCACATCTCGGAAACACGAGCTCAGAAAAGTTGCCCGAAAATTCGTGCCAGCAACTGTGTCTGGTTCTGGTTATTTTAAAATTTTCCAGGAAATCACTTTTTTTTTTCTCCGCGACATTTTTTTTAGTTTCATCGGTTATTTTTGTTTTTATATAGAGGAAATCGTCTTTTTTGATTCAGTAATTTTGCACGTGCCGCTCCCCGCATAATTTCGTTGTGGGAGTTTTTTTTTTTCGATGCTTTATTTTTAAAGTTCGTGTTCTAATTGCACGTGAAGCCCATCCTTCTTGGTTGGAAATAGTTTGGGATTTTTGCTTTCCTAAAATTAATCCATATTTTTGGTACACTTTGCATCTGTAATGTACCTTGATACTGAATTTCAAATCCAAAAAGGTCGAGTAAATCGACATCATCTTGATGAAGACCTTTCGATACGCACTTGTGTAACATTACCTGGTTATAATAGAAGTGCGTGTCGAGGCGATGGCGACCTACTGGACCTTTTTGGCTCTGCAATTTGTTCTAAAAATCCATATTTTGTTCGCTAATTATGAAAAGGTATCATGCATTAATGTTTGCCGTTACCGTTGGCCAGTACGACTTCAGGAGAGCTTGATTACAGAATATCTATATGAACGTTACAGTTGTTAGTATAAATAATGTAACGTAAAAACTTTTTTTGCTTTGATAAAAATTCACTTACTTTTTCTATTATCAATTTTAACTTTTTTACGTTGTTGCACACATTTGTTCTATAACTTCATTTTTACCCTGATAATAATGAGCCATTGGCGAAACGTGTAAAAACAGAAAACATGTTTATTTTGAAACTTGGAGCGTAATGCTTGGAGGTTGCAGTAAGACTTGAAATGAATATCAATGCCCATACAAAGCCTCGTAAGTTACATTTTGTGAACGTTTTGAATATCTTTATTCAATAATGTTGAAAATATATAAAGAGATATTCGAAACGTTCAAAATATACCCACTTGTATGGGTATATTCTTCCTACGTTTTACTTTAAATGGCTTTTCTATAGTTTATTGAAACAACGGGGTCATTACCTTTATTACTGGGCACGCATGCACGCATTAGTGATTATTAGGGCGAATATTTTTTGACTTGTCAAAAAAAGTCAAAATTTTGTCAAAATTTGTCATTATTTTTGTAATTGAAAATCAAATAAAAATGCACATAAATCGTTTACAAAATTAAAAAAAAATATAGTCAGCTTTTTAAAATTTCGTTCAAAGTCATTTTAATCGTATTATATCTTTATTAGAGCAATATACGTTATAAAAAACGCGTGATTAACGACGCCTAAGTAATTTAAATCAATGTATTTCTAACAGGTCAAAATTTTTTCAAAATAAATTATTTTCAGGTCAAAATTTCCTATTTTTTTGGTCAAAAATTATTCGCCCTAGTGATTATGTATCGATTTAAATTGCTTGCCATCTGGGTAAATGAGGTCTACCTTTTACTTGGGTTATTCCGAAAGCTAAAATTACAGCTCTATATATAAACGACAAATTTAAAAAAAAAATTCCAAACCTGGTTGTTGTCCCGTCGCGATCTGCAGCAGCATAATTGCACACGTCACTAGTAGCAATTGTGACGTCATAGCTGCTCTTTATCCCCGGTATCTGAAAGTAAAACAAGAACCTTAATAGAACGTTCGTTGTTGTTTTAATGGGCGGCCACGAAAAACTTCGAAATATTTCGCCGCGGGTGCGGTTTAAGATTAAGTCCCGGTCAGGCGATTACTGAAGGGAAATTCTCCTGGAACAAAATATAACAATTGGTAATGTTTCGAGTTGGGCGTGTTATGTGGTTGCCACAAAGTTGGTCAAGCTTTACAAGTCTTTGAAATGATTTGCGCATTAAAGGGTATTTGACATACCCTTTGTTTTTTAAGTCTTTAAATTTATTTTATGTGCAGCTTAAGTTATGTGTTCAAAAAATGTCGTAGTATAACATTTTTTCAAACTATTTATTAACATGTTGACCATAACTTTTATGCTGTGTTTTGGAATGACAAACATGTCAAATTTATTTTAAGTTTAGCTCCAAAAATGAATATTTGTTATCGCGTTAACCAATATATTTATACTGTTTTCGAATTACATTTAAAACATATACATATGAAGTGATCCAATTTAATTTATTTGAGAAACCTATTGGTTTTCTTTAAAAAAGATTTTTTTCATAAAAGTGTGTTGCAACGCTGTATGTACCTCACCACGCGCGCAACCTATTTTAGCGGTTTGCTGCAACTTTCCATAGGTTTGACTAATTTTTTGGGCTGATCATGCGTGAAATATAAAAACTAGCCGGAAACTTTGTGGAAAACATTTCGTGGAAGTTTTTAAAACTTCTGATTGCAATTTTCGTGATTTAAATCGTGAAAACTACGCTGAACTATTGCGGCGCTCAATTAGCGAATGCATCGGAAATCAATCGCGGAATATTTTATTTGCGTTCCTGACTCAATAGCGTCTACCCCACATCGAAATTTCATTTTATATATATCTTTGTGCGCCATCACGATTTATGCTTAAATAAATATGCCGAAAGAACAGTGGTCATGAAAAGAACAAGAATAATATTTTGTTGAAATTCGCTGTAAAATCTGTATTTTAAGATTCAATTCATTTTTAAAGATTTCAATTTCAGTATAGCACTTTATTCCTTCTATGTTCTTATTTATTCCAACCGATAACTTTTTACAAGTATGTAAAGTTAAATATTTTCTTACTCCTAATCACATCTTTAGTGAACAACAAAAAATTAACTTATTGTACCAACTGTAACCTTTAATTGACAGATTTGAAAAAAAATGATTTGAAATGAGCCATTTCGCCTTGACAAAAGATTATACAAGTTTATTAGAAAAATTTCAACATTAGGTGCTACTTTGGCGATTTAAGCGTAGGGTTAGGTCCAAACAATTTCGCTGCAATTTCATGTTAATATTCAACCAATTTCGAACCTAATTTGCCTTTTACTTCATCCCATCGGTAAGCCGGGCCTATTACCAGAGATTATTTTGTAAATCAAATATTTGCATGTTAGCCGCTAATTTTGCACGTTTTGGTTATAATAGAGCAAGTATGACGATTAAAACGAAAATACTGTAAATTTCCAGCGCTTTTTCAGGGTTCTCACACATTTATTTTAACTCAAAGACTTTTAAAAAAAAAGAAAATTTATTGATTTTCAAACACCTAAAGATGTTCAAAACGTTTAAAATGCTAGCTACTATTGTATGGGATTTGATATTCTTACTACGTCCAACTACAACCTCCAGCATTATCTTAAGATTTATTCGAAACTTTTAAAATGTTACCTACTTCTGTGTGGGACTTATTTACACCACGTTTAAATAAAGCTCCAACCATTGTTTTGAATATCATATAAATACTAAACAGTATTCATGGTCAACACAATAACAAAAATTCCAAACACATAACTAACCTGGACATAAAATAAGTTCAAAAACTATTTAAAGGCTTTTTAAAAACAAAGTTTTTAGAAACCTTTTAACGTGCAAATTATTCTGACAATTAAAGAACTTTAGAGATTGAAAAACGTTTTAGGCAATCTTGTGCTCATTTTATCGCATTCCTAGCAAACAAATAACAACACACATCCCTAAAACCGGCCTTGGAAAGTGGATTTAGCGAACGCGCTTAGTGTGACGTGTTAAGCCGCGCAGGATGCTAGCACTTGAGAAAAATAAACGGCTCCAGAAAGCATTCCAAGACAGGTTAAGTCACGGTGACCAGCATAAGGGCGCCCAGCATATTTTACCGGTGTAGGGCTCAACAAGACAGGCTAGATTGACAGATTGGCACCTGATTTGTGGTGTCAAGTAACGACCTACGAGCGCCGGTGATCATTCACTCTCTGCAACTATATCTGGTTCGGTGGTGTTTTATAGAGCGCCTTAACCACATTTTTGAGTGTGTGAAGATTTGTTTGAAGGACCTGTGCCGAACTTAGCACAAATTTAGTTTACAAAATCAAGAAGTCATTAATATTGACTGCAACATTTCATTTGCCAGATTTAATTTATTCAATCTTTAATACCTAATACGACCCACCAATGCTTGTGATCACTCACTGTTTTATAGAGCGCTTTAACCACATTTCAGAGTGTGTGAAGATATAGTTTAAAGCTTATTTAAAGCACTTGTGCCAAATTTTTGTTTACAAAATCAAAAAGTCCTTAATATTCACTATGACATTGTTTTTCCACTTTATTCAATGTTTTTTACACCCTTTAACACGCCTGTTTCTACAATGAACTAATTTCAGGTTATAAAGGGATTCGGCCACTGCTACCCATTTCTGTCGAAAAGTTAAAGGATAAGGAAACATACACTTTCTGTCAACAAAACTAAAATTATCTACCCAACTTTAAGAAACGTTTATAACTTTACGTCAACATTTTTGCTCTATATGTTGTGTAAATCAAATTTTTTTGTGTGGTAAACGTTTTTTTTTTCTTGAAGGTTGAGTGGCTAGTTTTCTAATTGATAGTTGAAATTGATCAGAATTTAGCAACTGGCAGCATTACAATTAAAACAAAATTATAAAGAATTAACGGACATCAAAACCCATACAGAAGTAGGTAGCATTTGGTGGACGTTTAGAATAAATAGAGTTAGCTCCACCAGGCAACATATCAATAGATAGAAATCGCTCTTCTGGTGTAAACGAAGTTTATTCACCGACGTTTCGGCAGCAGATACCAGCTGACTTTATCAGGGTTAATTAGTGAAACGAGAGTGCGTTAGCCATCTTATATACTCAGATAATAATGGCTGGAGGTTGTAGTTAGACGTACAATTAATTTTAAATCCCATGCGTAAGAAGTTATCATTTGGTGAACGGTTCGAATTATTTTTATTCATTTCACCAAATAAAAGAAGGTTTCGAATGTAAATGTACTTCAATCTAAAACGCCGACGTTAAAATCCAACAAACTGCTAAAGAGTGAAGCAAAACGATTTTTTAGTTATTTTGCTTCCAATGTCGTTTGACCCCAAATCGTGCAAGTTCGTTTATATTTTTGCAGCAAGCGTGCAGCTTTAACGATTGTAAATTGCGGTCATGAGCATTTTAAAATAAATCCCGACGAATAATTTGTTGGCTTATACGTAAATCAAGTCGCGCTCAATGTAAACAAACCATTTCTCGGAAATTTTACTTGTTTATTAAATGCGTAGCTTAATGGGCGGCATCTGTGGGCTGTGAGTTCGTTCAAACAGTTCATAACAATACAAATTGTTTGGGGGGTAAATCCGTTATTACGCGGTTTTCGGGGTCAGTTTAGGCGTTTTTGAAGTCTTTAGCCCTGTTCAGATTAAGGGTTCAGTTCATTTTGTGCAGCTTTAAAACATTGTAAAATAGCACGGCCGGTTTGGGGATTGTGGCCATTTCTCGTACAGGGCCGTGTTCATGTTGGGATCTCTTTTATGTTTTAATGCGCCGCGTATCATTTTAAATTTAATCAATTTAAACAAAATAACCGATTGCATTTCGGCCTAATTTTGTTCACGAAGGCTTTATTGAAAAAATATCATAAACAGAAAAAGCAAGTTTTTACAAAGTGTCCAGTTTTTTTAGTCTACACGTATAGGACACTCGTATTTTTTCCAATAACCAATATCTTGGAAAAAAGGTCACTTTTAGTGCAAATTTAAAAGCGTTAAAATTGCAAAAGCAAAAAAATATAGGCTAATTAACTGGAAAAAGGCAACGTGTTGTCACCAAAGGCTAAACGGTTATAAAATAAAGAAGTTGTTTTTTCAAGTGTTTTGGTTTATATGTTTTAATTAAAATTGCTGCGAAAACTCGTCTACTGTGTTCAAAAGCGATGGCATTTCTAGCAACGCTTTGTAGTTTTTAATATTTTATTTCTAGCTGTACGTGACTTTAAATGGTAGTTCGTTATTTTCAGGAAAGCCAAGCCAAGCCATTCCATTCGGGTCTTGAGAATCATGCAATTTTAAAAGCGCAGTGAACCGTTTTAATAACACTGACTGGTCATAATCGAAACGTCGGTTTATACTTCGTTTACACCAGAAGAGCGATTTATATTTACTGACTGGTCATGTTGGTATGTTTACAGAGTGACTAAATTACAATTGGTTGGGAATTATTAACGAAAAAATCTTCTTTTTAATTTATGATGTTTAAAATGAAAATGATCGATTTTAGAAATTATAAGCTCGTCGCATCATCAATTTTTTTTTCAGATAAGCCGAAAGTAAGTATAATCTTTTTCAAGGCTTTCGCTGTTCTGTTAATAGGATTTCGAAAAAACAACTTGCAATATAAATGTGTAAATTAATATACTGTTAACTAAAAGGCTTATATACTCTTAATAAATTAAACATTTTTTCTAATTCGCAATTTCGACAGATAAATTTCAATTTTGGCGACAATACAAAAAACTGTCCGAACAAGCAATTTAAATTGCTTTAAATCAGTGGTTCTCAAACTGGGGTCCGCGGTCCTTTTGGGGTCCGCGAGACAATTTTCTGCGACCGCGAAGCACCTATATCAAAAAATTAACACGACGCTTCTGAAGAAGAAAGTGTTTTGTGTAATAAAATTTTCAGGCAACTTACTTTTGCAAACCAAGCTCATTAGTTGTTCATTCGCGTTATTGCACGCTTTAAGTTAAATTGTCCATTGTGACGTCATATTGTTGCGTTGTGCTAATAAGAGTTACGTTTTTACAGCTTGCTGCGCTGACACTGTGGGTTGGACGGTCACGGTTTTAAAATTGTTCGTGATTGCTTCACTCAAATAAAGTGATTTGTTAGAGGTTAACATAGCCGAGCATAAAGTAAAGAAGCAAGTGCACCCATCGATACCATTAAAAACAACGCGTTATTTTGTGTTTATTTGTGTATATGTATATTTTTAAGGGACCGTGAGCAGTTAAAAAAATTGCAGGGGGACAATTGCGTAATTTTTTTAAAAAAGTTTGAGAACCACTGCTTTAGGTGGTTGAGTTTAAATCTTTAGTAAACTCCTGCAAGACAGAAGTTAGTATGCAACATTTGACTATTTTCTAAGTCGTGTTGTATTGTACTTTTTACGAATTTTCTCGCTGTCGACGCCAGATATTTATTTAAATTAAAAGTGGGCTAGTAGAGGTGAAGCACTGTTTCAGGAAAATATTTAAAGGGAAATATTTTTTACATACTTTGTGAAATATTTTTTATGAGATTCACGCAAAAAGTCCATTCATTCCACCGTAATACCGGCATAAACGTGTTTACTTAACTACGCACGTAACTGTTGTACGTATGTGCGTAGGCTACGTACATTTACGTAACGTGAGCTACGCAAAGCTACGTGCCCGTTTACGAAGCTATTTATATGTTTAAGGTTGTTGGGAAATACAAGGTACAATTTATTTAAATAAACAACTTGAATTGTTTCATGTGATTAGGTAGTTGCCTATGAAGCAATTGTTATCAGGATCAAAGATAGAATGATTTTCGATTAGCAGTGAATTTCATTTTTATTTTATTACAATATGCTATTGTAGGCCCTTAAAAAATAATGTTCAGTAAAAGTGTATTACTACGTGAAGAAGGTTACTAAATGGGACCATGAATTAAAAAGTTTGGTAAAAAATAGCCCCGAGGTTGAAAAGCACTTTTCGATTCAAGTGTAAACGTCTATGCATGAAAACCAAGTAGACCTTTACGTTTTCACATGCTTACGTGCGTAACGGCTGTGCGTACGTGCGTAGGTGGCGTACCTATACGTAACGTGAGCCGCTACGTAAGTCACGTGCGCCTTTGAGCGCGCGCGATCCGTAACACTCGCCATTATGACGTCACACAGACGTGCAGTTGAACTTCGTGGGATATTCCAAATAGAAGGCGACTTAAGAAAGAAAGAGGATACTCACCAGGTGGGAGTTCTAATCTGCCGGGTTCACTCGCTGGTGAATTGACACTTATCGGGCGCTCATCAGTTCAAAGCGCTTCCTAGCTTCGTCTCTTGTTCCTTCAGCTTTTTCTCTCGGCAAGTTTTTAGCTCAAGTTCGTGGCTTAATAATGAACCTGCCTATAAAGGGAAGTCGGTTAGAAGTATTTCGTTACCTTTGGTTGTAAGGAATCTAAGCAGACTTAAGTTGGATAGAGTCTACTGTTGGTAACAACACTCATGTTAATTCAGTTTAAAGACACTTCATGTAGCGCTTGGCTCCGATAGACCGTTAAGTAGGGTTCCTGTGAATTGGTGTAACACTAATATTCCCATAAAACCTGGATTTAAACTGTGAGACATACCAAAATCGTGTTTCTGCTGTACTTTCCTGGCGTTTTAAGAGATAAAGGTTATTGTGCTACGGACAAATTATTACTGGGTAAAGACTTATCGCAATGAACCAAATACTATCTACTCCATACTTTTAAACCTTTTGCAAATATCTAACTAACAACGCAAGACATACTGTAAACCTTTGGTCATCCTTGTCTAAAACACAATACCACAATGCTGTTAAAACCATTTTTTACCCCTAAAACACGCGTGGTCAATTTCTGCAGGCTTCATGGTTAAAATATAATGAAATATTAAACAACTTAAGAGATCAAAACTGAATAGTGCTTGTGGCGGTTCTCGCAGAGACCTGACATTTTAGACGAGTAATATTTAATGGTAATTCCTAAGAGACAAATTGCATACTAATGGCCAAACTCATTAATAAATATATAATTAAATTTTTGATATTTTGAGTATAGGAGCTAAAGTATATGTACGCCAAAGGATCTTTATTCTATTTTTTTTAAACACTTGATTCAGGCCATACATTTAGGCCTTGATTGTATTTAAACATAAAAGTTAAACTAAATTTCATTAGAAAACACTATTTAATGTCTGCTTTCAATCAATATATATATATAAACTTCATAAATATAAACTTGACTTAAATTATGGTACTTTAAATCGAAAATCTCTGAAAACCACCAAAAATACACCATATGTGAGGTAAAACACTACCACTCAACAGACAACTCTGTTCAAATGCGAGACACAGTGTTAAGAACCCAGCTTTAATGCGCTTCCAAATGCATTCCCAGCACTTTGTGTCACGCGTCGCATTATTTGCATAAGGGGCGCGCAATTCCTTTCAATCACTTGCCCCCCTAAGTGTCCCCTGACCCACTCAGCCGCCCCACTAAGGGGGTAATGTGCCATGACCCGATATTTCGCCGACTGGGGGTTCTTCACCCTCCGCGTTGACAATAGAATTCGTCACGTCGCCAAATTGGGTTTTTAAACCATTTTAAAAAGACGACTGTATTTCTTCATTTATTGAGATATATTTTGCCAAAAAAGGATCGTTTTATAGTCTTTAGAAATAAACAAAACAAACTAAACACAAAAAACTAGTTAACAGTAACGACAACAGCAGAACTAAATTAGCATCATCGGGATGAGTAAAATAGGTTAAAAATGATAGCAAAAACTTATATGGGCTGAAAATTTCTCGCCTTTACCTAATGGCCTTACAGATGTGAAAAAAGTATGTTTCTGTAACTTGTGGAAAAACTTATTTGAAAACGTTTTGACTAGTGCAGCACAAGTTTTGATACAGACTATAAACAAAATACATACAGAGTAAACAAAAACAACAACCGTGTTGACAATTTTCGTCCTAACTCTGCCAAATTAGGTTTTTAATATTGGTAAAGTTTGGGGAGCTCTGATTTAATCAAACAGTTCTTTGCTCAGAAGAAAAATCAGAAGAATTCCAGCAATACGGTCGAAATTAGTAGAACATTATCTTCGGGATAAGACCCATAGAATGTTTCCCTTAGCCCTAAACCTCACCCCTAACTTCATCACTAATCCCATTAATTTCAACCATAACCCTACTTCGTTCCATTTTTACATGTTTACGACAAAACGTGGGCTTTTAAACAAGGCTCTTAAAGTAAGAAATATGCAACTATTTTTTTGAAGAAACTATTTATTCCAATTGCTTGTGACAATGTATTTTCCGACAATTGTAGTTTTTTATCTCCCTTCTACACTTATTTACAGCATAAGTACGCGAAAATGAATAATTATGGACCAATTGGATTTTAACTCATTATATATTTATACATATAAGTTCGGTGTGTGCTAAAAAATGTTATCGCGCAACTATTTCATCGGCTTTTCTTACGGACATTTGGAGTTGCGGTTCCTAAAAACACCGTGCCTTCGAAAAAAGCACTCAAAATTTGCATTGTAGGTCGACTGTATACCATTTTTCACGCGTTGCTGATTCGTAACACGTCTCAAAGTGTCTGCAAAAAGTCGGCACGAAAAAGTTATTTTAAACAACTACACGTAAGTTGCCCAGTATTTAAACGTGCTTTATGGCTTCGAAACTTGATTCACAGCGTTTCAATAATACAACAATCGAGTTTGTTACGTCACTATGCCTGGCTTGCTTATACTTTTTCGAATCACAACAAAGTGGTTTGTTCGCTTTGGTTTTCAAAAACCGATATGGCTCTTAATCACCGCATTGTGACGTCACAATTGTTAGGTCGCGCGCTTTACCGACAATTGCCAGAAATCGGCGGACGATTTTCGGTCGGTCTGTTGAAACAATGAAGTTTCCTTTGTTTTTTGAAAGCGCTTGAAAGTCGGGCGATACCATTAGACCGGCTCTATTCTTTAACATAGTGTTTGATAAACTTGCGTTTTGAGTGAATATGATAAACATGGGACGTTTATTAGTTTTTCAAGGCAAAAGTAAAAACAGGTCCCAAAGCATAAATATTTTGTGAGTTATTTTTTGATCAACAGTTTAATTATTAAACTGATTCAAAAGCAAAAATCTTTCTTTAAATTTTATTGTCCGCGAGAAATTCTCGAACGCTCAGTGTGTAATCTATTATATGAATTCCAAGAAATCATTTTCAGTGGCATTACAAAGTAGTTTTAAGGAAAAAGTCAAAACACATCACAAGGATAGCTGTTTAAAATGGTGCTGATGCCCAACTGACGTCATAAGAGGGAAGTAATACGCGCGTTGTTTTGTTTACATTTTCCACTGGAGAAATAACACACGAGGGAAATCGGCGTTTGGTTTATATTCAGTTGTTGGCGCTATGTTTAAAAGCAACATTGTACAAACATTCCAATAATTGAAATGCGTTGCTTTTTTTAGGTCAAATAAGTTAGAACTTTACCTGAAACCTCCACACAATACTACCTACTTATGTACGGTTTTCTTCCATTATAATGTTAAAACAGTCATTATGACGTCATCAATGCACATTGTTTAACCAGAACATTCAAACAAACAAACTGACTCATGTTTAAGTTTTATGTTTCTGTTAAATCTGTGTACAACCTTTAACCATTGTGCTATACTAACTTTACATTACAACAATACCCTACCATTACTCACGCTAGCACGTTGAACAAGAACTAATGCTTCTTTCCCTAAAACGCCCCACTTATAAACTTACCCCCTTCTTGCAAACCCTTGACATTGAACCCTACATTTACTCCGAAGCCACTTTGTGCCGCTACGTCCATTAGTCCAACCTGAGTGACTTCCAAACTGTTAAATTCGACAGAAAATGTTGTGACAACCTAAGCTAATTACAACATAATGATCAATTGGCCTTCATCCAAATCGCTTTCCCGCCTAAATCACATTAAAATCTTGCTAAAATCCTACTGCTCAACTCCTATACTGAAACCTGTACATCCTTATCGCAATAGCAGACGAAAACAGCAAAGTAGCGGTTTCCCTAGGCCAGCATTTCGCCGCTGTAATAGCTACGCACGTGGACAAAATCGTAATTAACGTGGATTGCCCCGAACTTACAAGCATTTCCCCGTTGATTACCGTCCGAGCTTAGTCTGGCACGAATATAATAATCAGGTAGCTCTTACTACCACTGGGTTATTTGCTTACTACGACTGAGGTTAAGTTATCGCGTAATCTTGATTGTTTGTTTACAATATCTACAGTCTTAGCGCTAACACCGAACAGCGGACGGTTAGCTACACTATGTCCAGATCAGCAGCTAGTTGTAAGCTTAAAACTATGCTTTAACTGTTTAACCGTATATAACTTTTCCTAGCCACCTAAAAGTCGCTTTTTAAGTACTGCTGTGCCTTCTTATCGAAAGCTGTGCTGAAATAGCGGCGAAATACGTTAAATTAGTCAAAATCTCGCAGCAGCGGCGCCCTAGGAACGAACAGGAAAGTGCCCGGAGAATAACTTGTGCGCTGCTGGTTTAAGCTGCCGCGTTTTGCCGCGAAAAAGGCGAAGTTGGCCGGTCCTGATATATGGATTCGGCTCCACGGTGTTGTTTTCAGTGCAGATTAGACTCTCCACTTGCTCGTACGGTTCGGGTTGCTTTTGCTGGAGTCGTCTTACAGTTTGGTTGTTTTGTATTGATATATCTATATACTTGTGTTATTGCTGGTTGATACTTGATATGTCTTCTCTGCTAGTTCAGGTTAATTTGTTTATTTATTAATATTAGCAGGTGGTCTGTCGAGGATGTTAGTTACATTTAAACGCTTTCAATGAATCTTAAGGTAATTGTTGGAAGTTACACGTTAAATAAATATTAAAACCCATACAGAAGTAGGTATAGTATTTCGTTTTAAATATTTCCTTATAGTTAATATACGAATGTTCAGCGTGAAAAAGAGGTATTGAAAAAAATACGCGTTTTGTATTAAAATAAAATGTATAATCGCAGTTTTTTTCGCGATAAAAAATACTAAGCTAGACTTTGTAGATTGCAAAAAATATTTTTTGTCTGGTGACATTTAAAGAAGATTTGTCTTTAGTGGTCCGAACCCAGTACACTTTATTTCAAATGTCGGTGGAAATTTCGCGAATTCTTAAATGTGAGCGCTTGCGTTTTCAAAAACACGAGGTTTCAATTCGTAATGCGCAGTTGTATCTGTGTTGCGCCAAGAGCCTCTGTTTACGGTTCCTGACTAATTGGTTGTAATAACACAGCGCAGACTTATATCGCAATAAGGTTCGTATTGAGATTGTTTATGTAAACCCGCAATACCCGTCCTTATGCTACTGGAGACTGCGTGGGCTTCGTAAGTAACGTGCCTCTCATCACGCTCACAAGCTATAACTATACATGTTACAGTAGTGCACGATTTAGCATGGTTGTAGAAGAACTAGCATTCGGAACTAGTCATATTAGCCGTGATCTCCTATGTTTGTGTCAAAAAATCAAAAAATATTAAGGCAAAGAATGCCGTTTATTTCCAAGATTTCTATGGTCTGCCCTCCCTCCTAAAAGTTTTACAATAAAGGGCCGGTTACATCGCAATAAAATATAAAGCATTTACAGTCCGAACTAGTCATGTTAGCAGCCATGATACCACAAACAAAAAATTGCACAAATTTTCAGCATTAATTGTCGTTTCTTTTATGTTTTAATTCAGTAGGTCTCAAACATTTTTGCCCCTCCATGCCCCCCCTCTAAAGTTTTACAATGAAGGACCAGTTCTAACAATACTAATATATAGAACATCTACAGTCATTTGTCAAAGTCATGGCCTATTTATTGAAATAGTTGAAGAATAGCGCTCAAAATTCTCAAAATCAGACCGCACTGTTAAAAGAAACCTACAATATTTGTAATTGCGTTTATTTTACACTTAATAATTTTGTTTACTTCATAAATTCCACATGATTTTTGGCTTTTTATCCCATAAAATAGGCTCAAAGCAGATTTTAAACATACACAAGATTTAAAAAACGTTTTAGATAATAAAATCAAAATTAGTGATTGTAAATATTCTTTAGACTTTCTTGTCTTAGTCAAAGTCAGTCATTAATAAGCTCTAGTGTTTTAAAAGAGAAATATATTTCGCCACAAAATAAGACATCTTCAGTTTGTCATTAGGTATTGTAATAATGAAATCGAAATAAGCTAGAAATTCGGGCCACTGACAGATCTGGCAGTTGGCCTCATTGTAATTTGTTGGACCACGACCTAACATAATTATGCAAATGTAGACTTTGGGTTCATTAATTGCAAGTTATTTCTAGATGAGCAGTAATCTCTATTTTATAACCAGCCGCAGTTGTCTTTTTATTACTAATGTAGTGCAGTTTTAGTTGAATTTTAGTTAAAAGAACACTAATGCCTTGTGAACGCTGCTAGCTTTTGTAGCTAAAAGTAGTTTTAATCGATGTTTGCGCTAATTTCGGAGGATTTACAGAATATATGTTGTATTTTAGTTGCTTAGCAAATATACGAGTATGGTAAAACAGAAATGTAGTAGGTGTGAGTAACATTTTAATTATTTAGATTTCAGTGCTATATTCGAAGTCAAAAAGTCAAAAAAAAGCATACAGCGTAAACACAATAGTTTAGAATAGGGGTCCTTAAACTGGGTCAGTCGACTCCCCGGGATTATACGTAGATTAGTTTTAGGGGTCCATGAATGTGGTGAAACCTGAGTGTAATTTAAAATGGAAAACGTTTCCAAAAAAGAGATTAACTAACGAATTTCTTTGGCGCCTTTGCCTTCAGTTATTCAGACTCGATTTAGATTTGCGCATGAGTTCGACCAAAAACAACAGTTGTCTTTAATATTTTTAAAAATTGTTTTGCCGACCGTGGTTCAAACTATCGAAACAAGAATTATTTGGTTCAGCGTTGACAAAGTTTACGAAATTCTGGTTTAAAACAATAAACCCCGGTTTCACATTTTAACAATAAACCCCGGTTTCACATTTCAATGCAGTTTCTAACTGCTGCGGGTTCTTCCGCTTCATTTTCATTGTCACAGGCCCACTCATGCCTTTACTCATCAATCCATGACAGGACGTTACGTTGAAAAGTTCGCTTTCTGGGTGAACGTCATACTAAATACTAGCGTAGATCAACGTACATAGTTTTTTTCCGGTTTCACCGTTTAATACTGACTTTTTTTTAAGGAAATGCAAAATGTCTTTGTTCCTATATCCAAAAGAAATTAAAAAAGGTTAAAACATGTTACCTATTGAAATTGGATTTTTGTTCGGGTTTTGTTTGAGATGTTTTGTAGTTGTCTTGACCGATAATATCGGCCAATATTCCGCTCCTACCGATATTTCGGTATCGGTAAATTTAGGCCGACACCTTTGCCGATATTTTGTTATGAAAATATATGGTTTAGCTTTTCCTGAAAATCAAACAATTTATTTTTTGCCTAAAAACTGTTGTTAAGAATCATGCTAAGTTAGTATGTGCAAAATAAGAGTTAAATAACTAATTGAAATGTTATTTGAATTTAATTTTCTATTAATTTATTAACATAACCCAGGTATATATAAAAAAAATGGCTATCGGGGATCGGTTGGCAAAAACGGTTATCGGTGATCAGTCCAGTCGATCTTTAGTCGTTAGTTGCATTATCAAATTCCTTGATAAAACATGAAGATTATTCCCCGAAAGTTTTCAAAACTAAGGTTTTTCGCCTAAATCTTCTCATTTGCATCCAAGATGGAACATGTGCGACTTGTGCCGGCAGAAAAGTCCCTTGGTGTGATCGAAAACACGAACGCTTTAGGCTTCTGCGAAACATCAATATCCGGGAATTCTTTATGTCTCTTTTGAAAACCGGTTCCTTATTTTTGAATGGCGTAAGCTTATATAGTTCGTTAAAGTGCTAACCCAGTCTGGTTATATCTGCTTCACTGCATTGTGTTTTACCAAGTGAGATAAAAGTGAGAAAAAGTGTCTCGCTTATTGGTTATAACAGTGTTTGTCTAACTTTTTTCGCTGTCATCCAAACATTAAATGAACGTTTAACAGTTACGCTTCGGCGACCAATGCGATAAGAAACACTGGTTAAAGAAGTTCAGCATTTTGTGACTCTAGTTCTAGACTCTAGAATCTAGAATCTAGAGTCTAGAACTACCCGGCTTATTAGTTCCTGTTGCAATCGTTCAGCAAGCCTTAAGCAACACAGGCCTTTTTAGCCGGGTAAAATACCCCACCGCAATTATCACATCACGACATTTATTGTCTGGACGTGAAGTATTACGCCAAACCTTCACGTTTATCGTTACAGAACGCGTTTAGTATGGCAAACTAAATCACTTGTTCCTGTATTTCAGTTGCGGTTGCAGATGATTAGGCTTCATTTTGGAGTTCTTTAATTGGTTTACTCTTTGGGTGTTGCGATGGATTTTTAATTGTTTTTTTCGCTCTCATTTCACAATGGCGTCTAGAGTTATAAATCATATCTTAGCAGTATATAAACATTGGTCTGGTGCTTTCTTTACCATGTTGATAATAAATGAATATAATTATTTAAAACGTTTACAAAATGCTTCCTACTTGTGTATAACTACAACCAACAGCCATTAATGGTGAAAATAACGGCCCAAATAGACGTTAAAAGCGACATGCTTTATTTTAAACGTCTATTTGGGCCGTTATTTTCACCATTAAACTTATGAACAGATCCGTATATAGTGTTCCAACAGCCATTATCTTACAAAAATTTCACAACGTTCACAAAGTCTGCATATACTTCAGTATGGTTTTTGATATTTGTTCCACCTTAAATTTATTATAATTTCTAAATTTTTGCCCTACTAGATCCTTTATAGCATTAAAAAATATTTAACTTCATTAAAATACGACCAACAACGCAAAATTAACCGCCGTGTTGCTTTTTTTCGATACAAGAAAACGGTTGGAACTTAAAATTTTCCTACTTACTTAACTGTGTCTTAGCCAGATGTCATCGTGCAAATATTTTGTTCGTTAACCTGCAACGTGTTTGGCCAAAAAAATCGTGTTTGTTGAAGTACTTTGCAAAATGATGGCTGTGGAAAATCGTGAGCGACTTTGAGAGTGGTTCTTGTTAAAAACGGCTCGTTTGGCAACTGCGAATTCAATTAACATTTAATCTTTAAGCTGATGCCAAAATGCATCATTTTGTATTCTTGTTTTATAAGAGTGAAAAACTGCCGTGGTTCATGGATAAAGCCGTGAAAAAGCAAAACAAAATAGATTATCTTTTTAATTTAATTTATTGAGTTTTCAAATAAGTAAAACATATTTATGCCAACAAAAAATACCTTCTCTAATATCAAAAAATCACGATATTCTACTTTGCCGCTAGATGGCTTCGCAAGCACGACAGTCTATTTACGAATACTCAAAAACATGTTTTCAAGTATTTTTATTTATGGTGAAAACCTATAGCATATAAAATACAATGTTGTTTTGTCGAAAAATATTACCTCGAGAATGGATTGTTTTAAGGCTTCGTGGCTCACTAACGGCTTGTGAACCGCGTTGCAAGTTATTTTGCTGTGATGGTAAAACCTGTATTGAGACAATAACGTTATTAGTTATGGTTGGTGATGTGTCAGGTTACGTCTTGCGTATTCACCCGTGGCATGCAGACGTATCGTTTGTGAGTAAAGTCAAGAATGTTCTTACGTCAGGGGCACCATAAATATTTTACCAGCTTGCGACATATTTCAAAGCAAAGTTGGAATTTTTCTTGGGATACTATTCCAAAATTAAAGTTTGGTTAAATTTTAAATTCAATGACAATTTATTAAAGCTCACTATAGATTTTGTTGCACAGAGTTATTTCATTTCCTTTGTTTGACGATAATAAAGTTAATCAAAATTAACAAGAGATAATAGAAACGTTCAAAATGCTACTTACTGCTATTTTGATCTACCTGCGTAATTTAAACCAACGGAACGAGCAGGCGAAAAAATGCGTTATATTTTCAAACTATATTCTGGTATGACTTACTAACTTTCTTAAATGCAAAGAAAGAAAGAATGCAAGTCATTTCAGTTTGTTTACGTTCGATTTCAGGGCAAACTTTATATTACTTGTACTTTTTTTATGCGCGCAACTAAATGTATAATTTATTGATGAATAAAATTAAGCTAAGGGGGGCCCACTTGCGTAATTTAAACCAACGAAGCGAGTATACGTAAACATCTTTATAATTTCGAGCTATAGTCTGGGCAATTTGTTAACTGGTTCTTTTTATCAAGACAAAAACTCCCGTATTAATAAACGCAGAGGGAGAAAGAATGCAAGCCATTCGATTTTGTTTACCTTCAATTCCAGCCCGCACCGAGAATGATTTCGTGTGTTTCGTTCAATGCTGCGAGACCTGAGTGTTGAAAGTAGCTTCAATGTAAGGATAGGAGATAAATCCGGCACCTATAAAAAAGTAAAAAGTTGAAAGCTCTTATTTAAAACGCCATTTTCTAAAGGCTTACTGTCGAAACGCCACCGAATTAATTGGGAATCGCCTCAGACGCTCTCCAAGCTATTGTTTCCTTTACAAGAGTAAACCACCCGGGAAACCTTTCCACGCTCGCGTTTAAAGCAACAAGCCTCTAGCTGTTGTTGGTGGTCGGTGGCGAAATAGGATGCGGGCGAAAGCAAACATTTTGAGATAATGGCGCCGCTGTTGGTTCAAAGCTAAGAGCGCGTCAAATTCCGGCCACTGACGCTCAATAACAACAACACAACTCGACAAGTTGGTGATCTTGTTCGTTTTCCGCTCCTCGATGCTTTTCTATTGGCTTTTGTTTTTGCACCTAATTGCGCGCTAACAACAACCGACGGATATTGACGTATAGCTAATTGGCGAGGCACGTAGGCAGCCTGACGTCACGTTTACGTTAGTGACGTCGTTTAGTAGTCAAGATCTCGTATGACATGATTGTATGTATGTTAGTAGTTGCCAATCTAAGGCACATGTACCATAAGGTAAACCCTAATGCTTTTATAATTCAGTGTTTCTCAACTATTTTTGCGACGACCCAAACACTAAGCGTAAGTATAACAACAGCCAAGTTTTGTCGACACAATTCTCTTCGCTGAAATTTCAATAAGTGAGCAAAACAGAATCTAAGACGTGACCATAAATTTATTCGAATTTAATTATTATGAGCCATGTTCACATTTTCCTCAAATTTTCGAGAAATCCTGCTCAGAACCCAGCTCAACGAATTTAACCATGTGAACTACTGTAGTTGGCGGCCCAACCAAATTAAACGGCCAATTTTTAGTTGCGTCCCATAGGTTTAAAACACTGTACAAGATGTTATGCTGAAAATTTAAGTGGAATAATATTGTACTTGAAGTTAAGGTTATGTTCTTTTTACATCCTTAAATCGACCTCAAATAAATGTCCCTAGAGCAAGGTTTTTTAAGCAATATATAGCGATATATTTACCACTAAGAAGCCACCAGGTGATACGAAGCCGGGAAACCTTCAAGAAAGTTTTGTATGTTTATTTAGAAAGCCACAATCTGAAAATATGGCGGCCGTTATCGCTAATGCATCTTTGATTGACTACGCAATATCGAGCCTTTAGATTTCATATCTCCAGGTTAAAAGTTGAAAAGTTTGAGTCGAATTTCCTTCCTTTATACTTCTCATCGCATCTCGACGCCCTTTATGACGTCACAATAGCACGGCCACTCGAAATGGCAGTTTGGTTTAAGGGCGACTCGGAAGGCCATATTTCAAGTTTAAAAAGCTTTCCTCGGGAATTTTATGGGTGAAGTCGAAGACAACTAGGGTCACCCAACCGCTATCGAGCTCTAGACCTTTTTGTCCTTCGTTTGACGAATGGTTTCACTTGTCTGTCGTTTATGGAGACCAGGGAATTGAACGTATTCGAATTTCGCCAGTTAAGACTTGAGAATTCCAATGGAATTTTTGGTTAAAATCCTTGTGCGGTTTCCGTTAAAAATTGACTTAATACACCAAGTATAGTTGTTTTAGGACTCTGCATATATTTGCCTAAAAAATGGATGGAAACAAACAGTAAAAACTAAATATGCTAAAGGTCTAAGAAAGTTTTGCAAATATGCTGTCACCTTTAAGATTTTGCACAAAACTGAAAGCACAATTACTTTTTTTTGATTGATAGTGTTAAGAAGTTAAACATTTTTTTGTCTTTGCAGGATATTTTTTGCCCTCTGTAAAGCCTAAGGTTTAGCAACAGCCTCCAGTATGACTTTTGCAAACGGCTGGCCTCCTTTTTACGACGAGCGTCCTTCCAGAGTGTTAGTGGATACCAGTCAGTTGTACCTCGCCTACTCAGCACTGGCGATTCTACTTGGACTGCTTCTCATATTGCCCGGTGTAAGGGGGGTTGAGGTAAGAATTGATGCTTTATTATTTTTTGATAACGTTTGACGCGTTTCTACTTTGACCTGATGAAGCACGGTTGTGCGAAAGCTTGTCGAGAATTCAATACAGTTTGTCTTTATACAGTGCCACCTGATTACCCTATTGAGAATTAGGCAAATACGGCCATTTAGAACGATTTATTGTTTTTAGGTGTGTGTTGGTTGTTTAATTTTGTATTGTAGTATTGTAAACGTCTTAAGTCAGCCGAACAACAGTCCACAAATTTTTTTTTCAGTTATTTTTTTCCAAAGATATAAATACGCAGTAAACAAGTTTTTGGATATCATTTAAAACTAAATTTTGAAAAAAATAATTTCAAAAAATAATTGAATTTGTGTACAATTGCTTTTCCTTGTAACAAAGCTTTTAACTTTTTAATAATTTAGGCTAGTTGAAGTTTTGTCGCCACCATGCGGAAATTGTATGCTTTTTACCAATTTCTTGTGACAATATCTTGTGATCGGTTAGTTTCGATTTTGTAAAATAGCAGCAAAAAAGTTCTTTTTTTTATTAAACTGGTCCTAACTCTAAACTATGCCGATTAAAATCGTTTCAATATCGCTTAAAATGTTGCTTTTTTACAGAGAATCTACTTCATACTACGATGGTTTCTTAGCCTTTTCATTGGATCCGCCATCCTGGGTAAGACCCTAATACAACTCTGTAAACAGCTTTAAAATCAATTAAACATTGCTTTTACTCCTAAAACAGTAATATTTAAAGGTTAAATTATCTTTTTTGGGTATTTATGATAACAAAATGACATAAAAATTTATGATACTGTACATCTAACTCTTGTTGTTTATTTACATATATTACAGCTCAATTTACAGACAAACAATCACAAAAGGAAAACTACTACAATTACAATTATTAAAATTAACACAATGGTTAACCTACGAACTTGCCATTGTACATTTTGCAGTAATGCCAACCGTTTCGCTGATCTCATAAAATTTCGTTAGACGGTTCTATAGAACCGGTGCGAACCGGCTGAATCCCACCACTGATTTTAAGTCTAAAAAAATTACACAATTTGGCTCGTTTACAATCAGATATGAAAATAAACTATCGTTATGTGCGTAACCAGCATTCCAACTCTTGTATAATGTTGTTTCCAGCCTGTTTACAAGGGGTTTCTTGGCACAGTGGTGTGGTGTCGGACACGATGCCTTACAGGTCGACCGGCAACGAAATGGTGAAGTTCAAAGTTGGGCTCATGATTGGACTCGAAAAGTTCAACGTTACGCTGATAGGTAAGTAAATCATGGTGGTTGTCTTATTTTGACGCTGAAGTCTTGTTACACTTTAAGCCAATTGTTTGTTTTTGACCGAAAGACTTAAAAAAAATGTAATGATGTTTATACTTTTTTTTAACGGAGCCACTTAATGCTATTTTCCTGCCTGGTATTTTACTGTAGCAATCGAATTTGGAAAGTTTTAAACTTTTTGAATTTTTTTGTGCATAGCGGAAAAACATGTATTTATAATATTTACTCAACCAACAGATTCCTAAATATTATTTTACTGTCTGTTTTGAATTGCTTCTTAACGCTGTGATTTTGTTGTTTTTCCTTTAGACACATTCCACGGTGTGAGTGGACAGAACCTCACCATCAGCGAAGAATTCCATTTCCTCAACACTGATGACGCAATCGATGACGTACTTCGCAGGGGACTCCCCTTCCCCATCGTGAGCGTGGTTGAGCATTTCACCGTGAAGAAAGTTAACTCTTTGTGGATGTGGGGAAGACGGTATTGGACTGCTGGACATTACAGTTCCTATCTGCTATGGTGAGTGGGCCTTATTATTTTTTACTATATGACTGTCACCTTAAGAAACGTTTTCAATATTTTTTGAAGTATAATTTTTAGAAATACCAGCTCCTTTACCAAATATTTTTTTAATTGTCTTAATTTTTTAGCAAAATTGTTTAAATTTGGATGATTTTTGTTTTTAACAGAATTAACAGCCTCAGTTTTTTTATGGAATCTATTTTATAAAAGCAAGTCTGGGTTTACATCGATTTAAATATAGTTTTACTGAACAGCCTAGCGAATTTCAAAAAAAATATTAAAGTCAACAATACCTCATGCCATCATCGGTGTAAAATGCAAGTGAAGATAAAAACGCTAAGACATACAAAAAAGAAAAAGGAACAAAAATAACAGGAAAAGAAGGCGATGTTAGGTCAGTGAGTACATGCCACTATAGGAGTTAAAAAGATACAAAGGTACCGAGGTGGTGTCGATGTTGAGCTCTGTTAAAAAAAATATATATATTGTTGAGCCCTGGTTTGTGATGTTGAATCACCAGAGACTCCAGCAAATATAGACGGTATTTGTCATGCCGCGAACCCAATATTTCTGGCTTATTGCAATTAACCGTATGAGCAGGATTGGCGCGCAAATGGGCACAACCCCCCGATTTAGACGATGACTAGTGGTCTTTCATACGCGTCCTAAGGTTCACGATATAACAAATCTAGTATCGGACAAGTATCGATACTACCAGCGAGTGTGATCCGATATTATCGAACATCCCTAGTACTGAATATTACGGCTTTGATATTTGTAATAAAATTACTAAAAAAGTCGGTATATTATAAAATATCAAAGCAGTTTGTGTTTAAACGTCTTTTTTTTAATTTCATTATAATTGTCAATTTTTTATTTTTTTAAATAATGTTTTTTTTTTTTTTTTTCAAAGGTCTTCCTTCGTTGGATGGTTTCTAACCAACGTTCTACTGCACGCTGTGCTTTGGTACGGAGGCCTTATGTTGGCATTCACCGGGGTATTACAGCTAAGCGCAGCCCTAGTGTTCACAACCGTCCAATCACACGGTCACACGTTGCGCATTCACTTGGGCTATTACGACAGCGATGCGGTTTTAACTCCTACCTTTGGGTGGTGCTTCTGGCTCTGCATAGCAGTCGGTAAGATGGCTGTTTTTTTTTTAATGTGCGTGGATATTATTATTAACAATTTTTTTTTATAAAAATGATGCAGTCGTGGTAGTTCTTTTTTACTTTGTAACGATTAAAATGTTAGTTAAAAATGCGATTTCAAAAAGATGGAATTTTTGTTAGTAGGCTAAGCAACAATTCCTAGTATTTAAACTTAGCTGGTTGCTGTTAGGGTTAAAATTTGTATTTCTATTGGTGGATTTCATTTAACTTTGAATTTTTGTTGAAAGGTATTACTTAAGACACATTTTTTTAATCTGTAATTCGGATAGCCATAACTAGATAAAGATCGGAAGTTTGATTTTATCAAAGTTTCGCCAAAATATTAAATATATAAGTTCTTAAACTATACCATTGCAACTTTTCCGATTAATTAAAATTGTTTCTCGGCTTCCAACACGTTACACTTATTTTACATGTATTCTCGATAGAAAACCGTACCCAGACAGCATTTTAGTTCTGTGTTTAAATATAGCGATATTCGTGGGCTGCGTAATGATCTTGTCTGCTCTCCATAATAGGAATGAACTGAGCGAGGTTTAATGGTCTTTTTTGTTTTTAGGGTGTTTGTGCGTTTTTCTGGGCTTGCTGATAATGCTGGCCGACAAGGCTTGCAATTCCTCGCTCAAACATTTCTTCCTAAAGTCGGACAAAGCTGGATTAGGTTTGTGCCTCTTAATATATATTTCAAAAAGCTTTCATTGGTTGGTATTCATGACCGCTTTGATAGTAGGCTCCTATTGTTTTTCGTGTAATTTTTAACAAAAAGTTAATTAAAGTATATTTAAATTATAAGTTTGAAATCCTAATTTATAAAATACGTAAAAAGTTGAACAAAACTTAAAAAAAAAATGATCTTTTAAGTCTAAGCTTTGTTTTTATCAAATGTCCATGTTGTGATACAGCGATTTATTATCATAAAACAGCCTTATACTTGCAAATCTTTATCAAAATCCTGCCTTTGCGGGTTCAACATATTTTCCCAAAGTTAACTTTTACGGATAAACTATACATAAAAGTCCGACATTTTGTTCAGATTTTAAAGTAAAAAAAAATTTTAAAACAATCTTATATTTCCAAATTGTAAAAGGATTTAAAAATCAAAATCGTGACGTTTAAATACATTTTACTAATTACACACACAAATTATTCACAGTCCGACGTTTTGTTCAGATTATGAGGTGGAAAGCATTGCTTGTCCTTCTGCCAACCGATCGCGAAGCCCATCTCGTCGAATGAGCGTTTTAGGAGAAAAGAACCAAGCCTACTCTGACGCCGAAGAACCACAAGAATCCCCTGGCAGTTCAACGAATGGAGTCCAGCCTCAAAGCAGCTCGCCTTCTCTAAAAAGCGAATCAAACCTAAGCTTAAACGGCGATGTAGAGCAACTTAAGCATGTAAAATCAAGCGCATCTGACTTAAGTTTGCCTGTACAGGACGAACAAACGCCTTCGGTCGACGATGTTAATTTCGCCACAACGGTTGCGTGAGGACTTTTGCGAGGATTTTTTTTAAGTCGCGTTATACATAAGATCATAAAAAGACCGATATAACTACGCAAATGCTGCTGTCAGTTTGGAAATGGAAATGAACAGACTTTAAGTGAATTCAAACCATTCCGTTGACTTAAGTAGTAGTAAAACCTACCTGTGTGATATTCGAACCTGAAACCTTAGGAATACGCGACCAAAAAACAGATGTTGGGCTTTTTTAATTTTCACAGCTTCAGTCGCTATTTCCCACGGGCGTGAGTTCGACTCTCACACACACCGAGTTTTTTTATGATTGCTTGTTGCATTGACGTACTTCCTTTTTGTAATGAAACGTTTAAAAGTAAAAAAGTCATTGCCTATTTTGTCTGTTACATGAAAATATTTTTATTTGTTAATTACCGTTTTATATTTTACGTACTGACGTTGGTCCTTTTTAACTTTACAATTTATTGTCAAGCTACATTACAGATCCTTGCGGAGTGTACCCTACTTCTCGTTATTTTACTCAATTAATCCCAATACTAAGTAAAGTAATATGCCAATAGAACACCTTGCTTTAAAATGCTTGCCTAAACTTTCCGCGAAAAAGCTTTAAATATATGCACATTGTATATAACGCCATGCTGTTCGCCTAATGTGCATAGCGTTTAACAGCCCAATTATTCTTAGCGCTTGTTTTGAAAATGTCGCTATTTCGTACTACATTGAATAACTTTGTTTCTTTTTGCCTTTTTCCTTCATCAACTTTTATGTTCTTTGTGCAAATTTAAAATAATATATGATTTAAAAATACTGACAAATTGTGTTTTTTTTAGCAAAAGTGACCTTACTGAATTTAATAGCTATAGTGAAGTTTTTAAAAATAAAGATAATAGTGTTACATAACTAACAAACGGTTTCAATTTGTAGGGAAATTTGTATTTAATTTAGAATAAAAACTGAAATAAATTTGCATCATAATACAACAGGTTACATCACTTCACGTTACAGCTACGTTTACAATATTTTAATCACTTAAAAGCTTGATCAAGCTCATTAAGAAAGTAAAATATGTAAAATCAAAATGTTTTTGTAGATCTAAGAAACAAACATCGTACATTTACCACCCCTTCCAATTGTAAACTTGAAATCGGGCACTTTTCAAATCAAAAACAAAAATAATGTTGATTTTTAAAGAGTATGTGACGGTCTGGATTAAAAATTTACGTCATAATGATAAATTGGCGGTTTTAACAAACATTGGAATACCGCAAAAGTACCATTTTAATGTCAACTAAAAGCTTATGTAAAATATGCAATAATTAATCGTGGAAAGCTATTATATTATATATAGAAAGGTATTGTGGCACATATAGGCCCGGTGTAGGTTATTTAAATTCGTCGCAAAGCCGTAAACAGCTGCGGCTGTAAAGTAGCACCTCATTCAATCAGTCAGCTGGTATTTCTTTTTCCTCGCCTATTGCTGACAAAAGGTCCATATCACTTGCAAGTTTATCAGTTGCAGCAGACTGCGACCAGAAAAGTGCCCAGACACCACTGACAGTCTTATCGCTTGGAATGCTGGAGTTAGGCGACCGGCAAACTTAGAAATGACGCTCGCTTGACAAGGCACAGTACACAGTGGTTCGCGAGTGTGCAGCTCAGTTGTATTGTTGCGTCACACAACACTTTTATTACGTGTACAAAATAAAACCTGCTGAATTTAAGCTGCTATGCACTAAAACCTTTATATGGTAATTCAATTTGACAGCATTAATTTTTGATAAAACAGATTTAGTTCAATATATTTTAGCGATGCAGTAAACTTCTTTTTGGTAGAGCTTTTTTAGGAGACTTCGTTTTTCAAGTTTATAAATCTCAATTGGCAGAGTAGGTTTATAACTGGGTTTGTAAGTCTCAAATTTTCTTCATTTACCTGTGGAACTCGGAAACTGAAGATGCCAAGCATAGGAAAAACTGGTAAGTACAAAAATGCTGTTATTCTGCCTTAATACTTTTCTAAAATTTGTGTAACAAGTTGGCTAATCAGATAATATGCAAGTGTTTCGCCCTTTACTTACTAAAAAGCGAAATCAATTCGTAGTTTAAGAAGTTAACATGATAATTTACGAGTCATTCTGGTTATTTGTACCTAAAGTGCAAGTGAATAGTGAACACACTGATATTTTCTTCTGTTAAAACCTAATACAATGTGTATTTTTGAAGTTAATTATTGCAAAACGAAGTTTAAAACTTGTCTTCGTTACTGTATAACGTAAATGACGTATAGCAAACACATTGCTATTTTGTATTGTTTCAAGATAAAGCGCTGTATATATTTTACAAAGTTAAATAGAACAAAACGAAGTTATTTTCATATTTGTACGTGAATTGCGCGTGTATGGAGTTAAGAGTTAAAATCTAGCATTAAAGCCTAAATCAATCCTATTTTAATATAATTAGCCCAAATTGTTAGTCATTGACTAACCCAGATTATTGTTACATGGATTTTAATTAACGCGGTTTGTATTCGCGTGTTGCGTTCTGGATCCGCATTTCGCTGATTGACTCGCGGTTAAGCGTTGCCCGTCTGGAGGCGTTAATAATTATGACGTCACACAAGCGTTTGTCGCCAAGCGCGATAAGCCCTCTCATCATCACATTGGCGGCGCTTGTCGTCGCCCGCTTCGATTGTGATGTAATAATTGGTACAGCGATTTGCTAAATTTAAACTACACGCTAATCTTAGTCCAAGCAAACTGGATTGAATTGAGTTAGTTATTATTGTTTTGTGCTTTTGTTATGTTTACGCCATACATTTAGAACAGGGGCTAACTGACATATACAACCAGAATCCTAACGTTTGTTTTTAAGTGTCTTATCCCAATAAGCGCGATTCTTTCTAGAAATGCTTAACACCCGATGCACTTTACTAAGTAAAATATATATGTACACGTGTTTAGATTTGCTAAAGCGCAAAGTAAGGTTGTTTTCATTTTTTGTTCACCTAATTGCCTGCGTCGGCAAAAGATACGGGTGCAACACGTTGTTAAGACGTACTATGAACTCATTAAATAATCGTGACGTTACATTAACAACGCGTTGGTGCCAGAAGTATTGCGACTATCCTTGCTTACATATTTGCAGCTACTAATAAGGTCATCATGGATGACGCTGCGCTGACTAGAGTTTAACCCACACAAACGCATATTTTTCTTTAATAGGCTAATTGGACCTATTTTCAAATACTAAATCCTTCCTGCCACTGATTAACAGTTGTCACAATAAAATGCCTAAAACAACACGTTTTAACAACAGTATCAGTTAAAATTGATAACTGCCACCAGAAACCTTCCTGAGTTTGGGTGATGGCGCGACTAGAAAAAGGTCGCCCCCCACCGCTGCTTAAGAGATTGTTATTTGTGACGTAATACCACGCTCCGATGCGTAAAGCGACGCAATGGTGGCGCCACACATGCAACAATCGTTTATTGCCAAAATAAACAAATATACACTTTTTTAAGATCCGTCTGTGAAGAAGGTTGTTAAAAAGAAGGTCGTCAAGAAAGTCGTGAAGAAGAAGGAAGTGTCAGAAAATTCCACCAAGAAGGAGGTTTCTTCCAAGGATGCGTCTAAGGAAGTAGCTCCCAAAGATGCTCCTCCTAAGGATGTTCCTCCTAAGGATGCTCCTCCTAAAGAGGTTGCTCCTACGAAGGAAGAGCCCAAGCTTGAAGAGCCTAAAAAGGGGGAAGTCCCAGCAGGTTAGATTTTTTAAATCGTGGTATATTTTTGTTGTCGTTATTTTTTTACTTGAGTTTCTTTGAAGTCTACTGTGATACACCAGTAATTTTCGATGGGTGGAACATTTAAATTTAATATCTGACGGTCTTTCACGTAAAACCGATTGAAAATACTGGCATAATGTCACACGCTTGGGTAATTTGTACTCCATCTATAAGACCGCGATCAAAACAACATCAACCTCGGAATAAAACACAGTTCGGGATAAGACCAAAATAGGACTAATACCTAATAGTAGTCATAACGTCTAAATCGGAATAAGTCCTAAATCCGTCGGAATAAGACCTAAAAGGTCAGAATCAGGTCTAAACAACACTTGACCTAACCCAAAACTCCACCCCTCACTACATTACTAACTCCCCTAATAATTTCAACCCTAAACCATTTTTTAACCCACCCATTACACAACACTTACCCCAAACAGAACCAAAAATCCGATGCCATAACAGCGGCGCCTTAGGGCGTCCAAACATCGTCACCAAAACGCCCGATGCCAGACCGACGGCCCCCGATCGTCCCATACCCCCTCCCTACAGTTTCAGGCGTTATTTTGGCCATTTAGGCCTTATTCAGATGAATTTAAGACTTGTACCGGCGGATTTAGGTCTTATTTATACGATTTCGATTGTATTTTGTATTGAATATTACTGCGTATTTGGCTGTATCATGTCGTTGGTTGTAATACTATGGTCTTATAGATTTTGCTTTATATATTGTTGCTTTTTAGGTCTTATTGTTTGTTCCCGGTAATTTCTTACGTCCATGCCTTGCAGTTTAATAGGTACAGTTCAAAGACTTCAATTCTTACTTTCCTTAAAACAGCTGATACGCCAGCTCAAGCCGAAGCAAAAGCCCCAGGAGGTGAAGCCCCTAAGGAGCAAGAAACAATCGTTGAAAAACCAGAAAACGTCAACACCAACGAAGGTAAAGGATATCATTCATTATTCGCTGTTGAAATATTTATTTCTATAACCTCGTTTTAAAGTGACGTAGTTCTTTAAAGTGACGTAGCTCGCAAAAGTGATGTAGTTCTCGAAAGTGACGTAGCTTTTTAAAGTGACGTAGCTCTTTGAAGTGACGTAGCTCTCTAAAGTGACGTAGTTCTCGAAAGAGACGTAGCTCGTAAGAGTAACGTAGCTCTCTAAAGTGACATAGCTCTTTAAAGTGACGTAGCTTTTTAAAGTGACGTAGCTCTCTAAGTGACGTAGCTGGCAAAAATTAGGCTTAAAACGCAAGCGAGCCGTTGCTCATAATGGACAGACGTTACGTGAAACCAACACCCACTTACGTCACAAACATAGCGTGACGTCAGAATCATTATGTAGTCTTTTGCGTGAACACGTGTCATAGCCGGACGACTGACGTATCTTGCAAAAGTGGGACATAAATTAAGTGAGCAGTTGTGTCTAAGAGAGACGTTTCTTACAAGCAATACCACAATTACGGCACATGTATGACGTGTTTGACGTCACGAAAGTGACGTAATGCGTGGCCACGAAGGGGTTGAGGCGACGGTTCGTGTTCGTGTGGTGAGAGCCGACGTACTCCACGCCGTCAACGTGACTTGGATCAAGGGAAAGTTCTACGAGCTTACTAAGGGCGACCGCTTCGATATGTGGAGCAACGAGCGCACAGGGGAACATTTCCTCAAGTTGAAGCAGCCCAAGCAGACAGACAGTGGAACCTACAGGGTCCACGCTGTGGCACAGAAGGGTGGAGGGGAATGCTCTTTCCAAGTCAAAGTCGGACGTATGTGTAGCACATTTGGCACACTCTGTGTAACTTGAACACATATCACACTTGCCGCACTTGGTCATTTGGCTTGCTTGGTTCGCATTACACACCTGATGTATTCGGCAATCGGTATGCCTAGCACATTCGCTTCAATTGTAACACCTTGATTACTTGGCGTGTTTGGCACCCCTGCCACACACTGCTTGGTCATTTGGTTGCTTGGTTCACAAGGCACACCTGATGTATATGGCACATTTGGCACACTTTGTGTACTTTTAACACATGTCACTCACTTGGTCATTTGGCTTGCATGGCACACCTGGTGTATTTGTGGCTCTGTAGCCTGGTACACTTTGTCCTTGGTGCACATGGCGCTGTCAGGACTTTAGCCACACCTTCTGGTGCGCATGGACTTGGCGACTTGCTGAAGTTCGTTCACATACCTCATCGTGTGGTTTAGGAACCCTGACAGACTTGGTGTGTGTGGAAAACTTTCCATTTCTTAATAAGGCCACAGGCGACAACATCACGTTTTGTACCATTTTTTCACGATTTCAACATCACACGTTTAAACCTAGTCAACGTCGTGAGATGATGCGTACTTGCATGTTAATACCCACATGGACCAGTTATATGCCAAAATAACCCGGCAACGGAAATACAGAAGGGGGTGATTGCAGTACATTGGCACATGGCCACTGTTATATAGAGGTCACGATCTAATTTAGCACGCTAGAATAAAACAATGTTTAAAATTATCTGGTTGGGTATTAATAGTATAGGAGCTATGCCTCTTTCCTTATAAACTTTTGTCAAGTATTTTGTTTGACTCATACCAGCAAAGAATGTGTCACACCATAAATTAAGGTAATTATGGCCAAGAATCTATAATTAAATTGAAAGCCACATAGAAAAGCTAATTATACAGGGTTGTCACAAAGTCGTTTAGTCTTTAAAAGTTTTTAAATTTATTTACATATTGAAAATTCTGCGAAAATCTCTTTCGTTTGTTCGTAAGTATTTCAGTGGTCAAAAAAAAAAGTTTTTTTGTTTTTTACCATAACATTTATACTGTTTTGTGTTCGAATTATATTCGAAAATCGTCAAATCTAATTTTAGATCTTTAAAAACCTACATATTTCTAATAAAAAGTTTTTGAATGTCTGAATTTATTTTCATAAAATTGTGTGGCAACCCTGTGATACAACACATTACAGAACGGCATTAAAAGTCCATCGTTTTTATTGTTTCTAGCAAGGTTTGTTAATATAAGCTGACACAATATTGGCATCAATTATTTTTTATCGTTTTTTTAAATCGCTACCAGTTTGCTTAAAACGATTTGGCATATTTTGACCAGGGCGCAGACTTTTCAAGCCATTAATAGAAAAAAACAAGCCATTAATAGAAAAAAACGTGCATAGTTATTCAAGTTTCGAGTGTCGATTTAGTATTTTGACGAGAGTTCGTTTTTCGATCTTCGACAATCCTTGCTTAGATCAAAAACCCACTAACTACTGCGATCATGTTCCCATAAAACAGTGTTACTCCACCTCATTTTGACGGCGACTTAAATACTAATCGTATGTATAACAGCAAATCTTTGGCGACCCAATTATCTTCTAAACTTTTTGCAAGCGAACATAACACAAAACATTATCACGAATAACTTATAATTGAATCAATATGACCCATTCCTTCATGTTGTTTTTGCATCATTTTGAAATTTTGGAGGATTAAGAGCCAATCTCAATAAATCTAACCTTATAAATTTATAAAACCACTGCAGTCGGCGTCCAATCAAACTTTGGGTCGCCGCCCGTAAGTTGAGAAAAACTGTCATAACACAGTTAAGCTAGGGACAGATCCAAAACTCCAATATCGTATTTTATTCCCCTTTGAAACGTGACGCTTCAGTTATTTTCACTTGCAATTGCAAAGTGAGAACGTGCGCCGCATTTCTCGGAAGTAGACATTCTTAAAATGCTTGAAAATGTTTTATTTAGCGAACAGCTTTTCAAACCTTTATAGCATTGCATCCTTTAGTTGAACCTAAACATGTGGCTCAACCTTTATAAATAACACAGATCAAACGCATGCCATACGTGTTCAGTGCTCCGTTGTCAAAAAACACTTATCTCCTTTTAAAAACAAACCAACGTTGGTTGACTAGATCGCATTAGATTTAAAAAAAATGTATATAAATTTAATAAGAATATCAAAGCCCATACAGAAGTAGGTATCATTTTGAACGTTTTGAATACTGAAATTCTACGTTTAAGGTGATACCTACTTCTGTATGGGCTTTGATATTCTTGCTACGTCTTACTTCAATCTCCAGACATTATGCTCCAAAGTTGTATAAACTGATTTTCGAATATATATTTTGTAAGATGTTCTGTATATGGCTTTCTGTTTATTTTAGTAATTCTTGTCGAAAGATTGGTGACTTCAGTAATAACATACAATTGTGCGCCGTTAGAGCAAATCATTTTATATTTTTTTATGGTCTGTATAGCATAGCTACTACTTTACATTGTGCTCTGAAAGTTTGTAAAACAATACAAGTAAAAACTTAACTGTTAGATTGCATTTCAAACTTTTAATGTAAAAACACGATTTCAATGCATATTGAAACCCACAAAAATGTATGTGTTATCACTAGTGAACACTGACTAAGCATGTACCCACACTATTGGAAATATATAAATTATTTGAAGCATCACTGTTATTTTTATTTGTATTTGGGTAGTCACGACAAAAAGGTTGCGAAACACTTATCTAGGAGAAAATGTTTTTTTTTAACATGTAAAAAGGAGTATGGTGATGGTTTGGCGGCGGTATATATATACATGTATCAACTAACGGTTGATGTGTAATAAATATTTAACAAGTTTCACTTTTACAGCTCCAATCGTCGAAGAACACAAGATTGAGATCAAGAAAGGATATGTGCCGTGAGTTAACCTCGATTACTTAACCTTAGACCGGAATATTATGTTGGTAAACGTCTTAAAATGTGTGATAAACATGCACAATATGCTTAAAACCGTAGAGTTAATTTTACCGACCCCCCATATTATCGTAATGAAATAAAATACATTGCAAATCTGATGCAATTATAAACTAACTTTTAATGAAATTTCACACTAACGTGATTTTAATGCTCACTACTGTTTTTGTTGCTTAAATATTGATATTTTCTTTTTATATGGATAATCAAGTTAACAAAGTTTGACACAAAATTTTATACCGACCCGCGATCGTTAATCCTTGCAGTTATCCGGCCATTTATAAAAAAGTTCGGTAACTTCTGCTATAAGAGCTGTGTATATGGCGATGATAATGCCAATTATTAACTGAGTTATATTTATTTCAGAGACGAGAAAGATATTCAGAGGGATCTGGATTTTCGCAATAAGCTGAAGAAAGTGTAAGTTGAAACACTTTTGTTAATTATTGATTCAGATGAGAATAAACAGGCGAAAAAGAGTTCCTGGTTCCTGTCAATTACAAAAACTTAAGAATAAATTAACAGATCTAAGATTTACAACACTTTATTTGTAAAACCTCCTGCCGTATTTTGTGAAATTAACACTATTTTCCGCTTAAAATAAAGCAAATGGGGTGTCGGTTCCTATTTGGTAATATCGGACATCTCAATTCAAGATATCGGCTATTTAAACATATATTATCGACACTATAAAATAAACATTAGTTTTTCACCTTTTTCATGTCAAAAAAAAATTAGAAAGTCATTAATTGGCATTGCGAATACTATAAACTAAGAAATATAACGCCCCTTTGCTATCTTAAGTAAAATCCCATATTTTTCTGTGATATTCTGTAATATTAACATGCTTTGCACGCACACTTTTTAACGCGCCGCTTATTTTCACGCACAGCCAGAAGAGCATGGCGTCGGACGGTGTCAGGTGACTAGCATGCTTGTTTGACCTTGAGTGAATTTTTTGACATTGGTGATGCGTGTCTGATTGAATCACTTAGCGCAGGGGACTGTATTTTTTATACCGCGGCCGAATTGCCGCAATATTTGTATTTTGGGCAGCGTGTTAGCTGTAACGTATAGTAATGTTAGATGGGTGGCAATTCAAATAAAAAAGTTTGACGTTATTGCAATAAATAAATTGTTCAATAAGTCGAAAATGTTAAATAAAAATAGCTAGTTATGCCGAAGGCAACCTAAACAACCATTGTAGTGGAACATTGGAATTTTTTCCTAATTTACTAACACCAGTTCAACTTTGGAAATCGGAATATCTTGGTGACAATCGTTTTATGTTAATGCTGTCTGCTTACCTAAACTTTAGACGCAGGTTTTATACCTTTAAATGACAAAATGATTTAGCGTGTAAGTTATTCATTTGTTGTGCTTCAACTGAACAAATTTAGAAGTTTGATTGTGCAATGAATTACGTAGCGTCAAATGCTATTCATGTCGCATGCTTATTTATACTTTCTCAGTTTTTGATAAACTTATATCAACAACGTTTTGTATTTCAATTTACATTCAAAGTCAAACTAAATTTACATGTAATTAGCTGAAAACAGGAAAAAAGAAGAAAACCGTGGTCTTCGTCATTTCTCGTTTTTGCCCGAGCTATTGCCTGATCGCGTTATTGTAGCATTCCAACAATTAGCAACACGCTTTTTTATGAGCTTAGACAAGTATGTAAATGCCTAAGACAATTAAGGGATGTGCATTTTCTATTTGGTGGCGCATATACTTGGTTTAAAACGTGTCATGTACAAGATTTGCACCAATGTTCGAACGTGGGCAAAAGCAAATGGTCTTTTAATAAAAATGTTTATTTATCTTAAGTTTTGCACATATAACGTTCGGCCAAGTACTAAGTCTTATGGCTTTATCGAACCCTGCTGCTATTCTTGTCAAACGTGCCGATCATGCAACTGCATTTAGGTTGAGAATAAACCCTACAAACCATGTTTTAGTCCAAATGTGGTTGACGTGTGCAAAAATTAAGGTTCACATTTTCTATTTTTGTTTTGGCCTGTAGGGTTACGCGGAAGTATTTAGATTAACGTGTACAACTAAATAACATAAAAACAAAAAAAAGTTTTTGTACATTTGCATGGCTAAACTGCTTCACCTTTTTGTATTGGTCTTCCAATGGGTTGTTTCTAGGGACATATGCCGTTTAGGGCTTTCGAAATCGAATCCTGTAAAAAAAGAAAATTGATTATTTTTGTAAAAGCTTTGAATTATGTCAATAATGATACAAACACATGTGCTTTACTAACAACTGTGATCTAACCCTTCTGAAGCTGCTTTTTGACCAACGATTACGGCTAACGTATCATTAGTATACCAAAAGCCATCGCCTTTCGGTGTAGCTTTGCAGCATATCACTTTGCGGGGCGATGAATGTGGACGTTGTGTATTTCAGGTTACACAAATATTCATGTTTTGTTTGTGTTTCACAAGTTATTTTAGTCCAGAAATATCCAAAGCTGGTCAGTTATAATTTTTTTTTATAGAAAAAATAATCCGCATAAAATTACGATTTCATTGCATTTTTAACAGTGCCAACAAAAAAGACAGAGTGCAAAACTTTAACAGCGTCTGTTGTAAGACAAACACATGAGATCACTAAAACAAGATTCTAATTGTTTGTGCACACTGCCCAGTGCGACCCAGTACCACCCAGTCTAAACTCGGCGGATTCCTAAAAATGTATACATGTGCCGATGCTGCTTAATCGTGAAGCAAGCATGACGCGTTGTTCTTAAAAATAACTTACGTGTGCTTCTTAACCTTATCTGCTGCTAGCGACTTGAGCCCCTTGTCACTTTGGTTAAGTTCAATATTGTTACAATTGGTGCTCAGGTTCACTGTCTGCAATATGCTTAGCAAATTGATAAACCTATATGAAAATCTTAAGAGGAAGTGATACTTTCTAGTGGCATTTCATTAGGAATCTTATTTTTTTTTACAATTTGGCGTTTATATAATGAACACCATGCATGTGTTAAAAATACGTTGATTCCTTGGATTAATTTTCCTGGGATTTTCAAATTATACCCTTACACATATTAAACGGCATGCACTTACTAATGATGCGTTTGTAAATTTAACATTTGGCGATTATATATAAAAAAAATCTGAGTGCGTACAAGTTTGCACTGAAAATGTGTTTTGCACGAGGAGCCCATATTGTGTCTGTCGAAGATTTTGTTATCATACCGTTTGTTATCACCGTGTACATTTACGGACAATTTGGACCAGTGTGTTTAATACTTAGTTGTGTGCTTTTCTAACCTTATCTATAGCAGCGACCTTCCTTTTTTCAGCTCATATATGGCAAATACAGGGATAACACATAGCACAGACAGACAGTAAGAGGTTAATATTGTGACACAAAATTCCCCTACAATTTACTAAATTGTCCCCTTAATGGACAATTTTGCCCTGGTTTGAAACCACTGCACTAATCCAAAGCAACTCCCTACTTTTGTGTCTCAGTGAGCGTTTGAAGAAGGACAAGCATACTGGAGGCAAGATGGACGTTTGGTATCTACTCAAGAACGCCTCCACAAGAGACTACGACTCTATTGCTTTCAAGTACGGCATCCACGACATGCGAGCAATGCTAAGGAGGGTTACTCGTCTCAGCAAACCATCAAAGTGTCCATGTAAGTCCTGCTGTTAGAAATAACTAGAGATACACGTGTATATCGGTTTACCGATAATATCGGCCGATTACACCCCTACCGATCCGAGGCGTAGCTAAGGGGGGCGGTGGGGTACATATGTCCCCGGGCGCCAAGGTACAGGGGCACAAAAATGAGGCTTACAAATTCCAAAATTAGGCTGATTTTTCTTTAAATACAATGTTCTATTAAAATTTGAATCTTTTTTTCTGTATAAAGTAAGGTATATTATGTTTTGTAGTAGAAAATGTGATTAAACATGAGCAGGGGAATCAAATTTATAGTTTGCCCTCGGGCGCAAAATACCCTGGATACGCCTCTGCTACCGATTTATCGGTATCGGAAAATTTGGGCCAAGGTTTTTTTCGATAGGTTACTATGAAACTAAAAAAAACCTCTTAATTTCCTAATTTTTAAACCTCGCAACTTGTCATTAGCTTTTGTTTTATTTAACATAGTGTTGGGTTTCTGTGCTCAGCATTAAAAGTTAATATGCAAGATAACAGTTGTAGATTTTAACATTTATCTGAAACTGGATCAAATTTGCAATATATGTTCAATTAATCCCTGTATCTCACTTACATAAAAAAGCGGTATCGGTATCGGCCAAAACAAGTGATATCGGTCGATCTCCAAAAACAGAATATACTTATCAGGTGGTTGGCAAAAAAATAGCAAGGAATTTATCACTGAAAAGCCCCACTTGAGATTTCGCGTTTTTTATCCTAGTAACTGATCTAAATTGAACACATCCTTATCTAGAACGTTAAAATATATCGGGCTGTTAAAATAGCATTTGAGTTATGCTTGTTATGGGTTGCCTGCCATTTGTTGTGGGTAAGGAAAAAAATGCTTTGTCAGCCCAATATACTTCGGTCGGTAAAAGCTTTTAGCCTAAGGCGTTGATTTGAACTAACAATATTTTCCCGAAAAGCGGACCACGCAACGGTAAGCGCATTTTTATAACTTTTTTATGTATAATATCGTTGGGTTAATCGTTTTAAGATGCATTAAGCGTACCGTAAAAACATGGCAGCTTTAAAATCTTAGTGTGCTGCTTGGCCGCTAACAAAACACCATTTTGGGGGTAAATAAACTGGCAAAATGTTTTTATATTTTTACAAACCCACCACTTTTAGGAAAGCTTTGATTTCGCGTTTCATTGTCCTAATAACGGATTTAAATTTAACTTAGTTTGCAAGTTACACAATAGGTTTATATATGTTTAACTTTTAGTCTAGAATAATTCTAGAATAACTATATTATGAAAAAAAAATGTAGCCCACAATTATAAACAATGAGTTAAATTTCGCTCATTAAAAGCCAACCATAATGTCTACAATTTCATGCTTTTGTCATATGTTAAAAATCGTTACAACAACTAAAATCATTTTTTTAAATTAACGTTACAAGACTTTTTTTAAGATGTTGCAACATTCCGTTTTGCAGAATATAAATATTAACAATTTCCCGCAAGTCTTGAATCGTCAGCAAATATTTGACCTTGGTTGATAACGTAATATTTGCCCTTGAAAGTATTTTTGCCGATGGCGTTTAATTTGACCTCGAGTTACGATAAAATATCTTGTAATGATGTCAAGATTTTTTACAAGTTTATCATGGTTTCCAATCGCTGCGTATATACCAGCTTTATAAAAACTCATATGTAGGCCTACTTAGAATTAATCAGATTTTGTAAACCTGCAAAATAAATAATAAAGTCCACAAAATGAATTTAAAAGCCTGATAATTTGGATTAAATTTCGATTAATGTGACAAAGAGAGAAAATAACTTACTGATTATTTATAATTACTTAGAACACTCGGAAAAAAGCAAAGATTATAGTGATTTTTTGCTCTTATAGAATATGAACTATTGTGTTTTTTTTTTTCATTTTGACCATAACCAAACATAAACCGAACCTTATGTGAGATTATCAAAGCCCATATAGAAGAAGACAACATTTTGAATCGACTTTATTTATTTTCCACATCAAGAATTATTCGAAACCTTCAAAGTGCTACCTACTTCTGTATGGGCTTTGATATTGTTACGTCTTACTACAACCTCCAACCATTATGCTCCAAGCCTTACACAAACTACGAACCTACTTTTGCAGCCTTCTCCCAGAAACTTCCAGAAACGATGGCGTTGAACCTTGGTGAGAAGATTGTTCTAGAAGCGGAGGTTGCAAACGAACAGATGACAGTCAAGTGGCAGAAGAACGGGCAGGAAATAACACCTGGAAAGCCCTATCAGATCGTTACTAAAGGTATAAGCCAGATATAGGCAAACTGTGGATATATATTTGATATATTTTTGGTGGCTATTCTATTTTAATAGTAATATCCAAAAAAATTCTAGAGAAGTACACTACCTCTTACTTAAAGTATCTCTTTGTTTATTTATATTACGTTTACTATTAATAACTTCATTCTAGTATTTTTTTGTTTGATAGAACACGGTATTTTTCCTGTAATGCAACATTGCAGTATTACTGCTTTAAAGAACCAAATCATATTAAATATTCATATTATACTCATCATTTGTTATGATGTTTGAGTTCTGTTGTGGCGGGCAAAGCCCACTCTCATGTAATAGTCCATAATAACTTTTAATTAATTTTATGCGGCTTATTAAACCCTTGAATTTCAAAATGCAGCTCGCGTTGCTAGAAAGCTTTTCGACCCCCGGTATAAGCCCTTTCAAAGGTTAAACGAAGTGTTAAGGTGATTTTCAAATCACGTGTGTTTAGAATTTGTCGTTGAACTACTTTTAATTGTGTTTAACTTTCAACTAGTTTAAATTGTGTTGATCATGGTATTTATACTTTTGGTGTTCAAATTATATTAAAAAACGTCGAACAATCTAAGTTTAATGGTGAAAATAACGGCCCAAATAGACGTTAAAAGCGACATGCTTTATTTTCAAACGTTACGGCAAGATCACTGATGATGGCATTAGAAATTGCCGAAACGTTTGAAAATAAAGCATGTCGCTTTTAACGTCTATTTGGGCCGTTATTTTCACCATTAAACTTATGAACAGATCCGTATATAGTGTTCCAATCTAAGTTTAGGTCTTTGAAAAGCTACAAATATTCTTTGAAAAGCATCCTGTGGCAATCCTCAATTTGTAAAAACACTTAACAGCGTTATGTAACAACCTTTTTCTCACAAAAAGCTAATAACTAGCCCAGTAAATTCTCGATTGTAATGTTGCCCTCTAGCGACGTCTGACGGCAATTGTTCAAATTTATTTTCGCCACATTGCAGCGAACAAGAGGTTCCTTATTATCGACCAAGCCACCAAAGACGATGACGCGACGTTTTCTTGCGTGGTCGGAAAAGAAGTGACGTCATGCGAAGTGTTTGTGCAAGGTGAGTAAGCATAATATTGACTTAAATAAAGTGAGCATAGTTTTAACTGTAATACCATCAAGGCCACAATAAACCTACCATATTTGTCACCCGTAAACATTCCCGAAACATATTAAATTAAATATGCTTTTTCTAAAATTTGTCGCCATTTTTAACATGCATTTAACACACAAAAAAACTTCTTAAAATATTAGGAATTACAGGTGAAAAATAAACCTGGAAATATAATAATTTAACCCACTTTGGTGTGTTGCCAACAATGTGCCATAGTTGCCATGCAAATTATAAGACGTTTATCGCTTAAATTTTATGGCAGTACCATTTACAAAAACTGAGCTTTTGATTTTTGATAAATCGTTTACTGCATAATTATTGCTGTATATGCAACTCTATACCGGCCTTGTAATATGACTATTGTATCGAGTGTAACATATCCCACTGTAAGCAATACAAACGTATATTGTATGTTTTTGGGCTTCGTTGCGATCGTTTGAAGCTGTGTTAATCTTTTTCCACAAATAAACAGTCGGCATGAAATGCCTTTTCAACTGACATGAGGATTGGAAATGGCAGTGTCTTGAAGCATTTAATTACGTTCTTTAAAAACCCTTTCCCAAATTTAATTTCCTTTTTACCTATATAAGATTTTACAGTGTTTTAAATTTTCTTGGGAAGCAGTTTAACTCTTTGCAGTAATTTAAATATATGTAACGGGTCATTTTTGGGTTAACATTTGATCCTAAATCTCAATTAAGCACAATTTTCGTTGAAACGAACTTAACTAAGTGAAGATTTTAGATATTTTTTATGTGGCTGCCGTTCAAAAGTTGCAGCAATCAAAAAAACGCTGTGTATTCTTAATCTCTACGAAAAACACTGTGTATTCTTAATCTCTACGAAAAACACTGTGTATTCTTACTGTCTACGAAAAACACTGTGTATTCTTAATCTCTACGAAAAACACTGTGTATTCTTACTGTCTACGAAAAACACTGTGTATTCTTAATCTCCACGCCGTTTTTCGAACAAGAGCACCCAAAAAGGTAAAAATTCCACACGGCAAAGTGGCGTTTCTCAAATGAGAAATTTCCCAATCTTATCAAAATGCCCGCGGGAAATCGGCTTTCACCCAAGTCTGGCGCAACAACGTCGCTAACGCTGCTTTCGTCGCAGAACCTCCCGTCACCATCAGCAAAGGTTTGGAAGATCATCAGATCGCCGCCGGTGATGACGCCGAGTTTACTTGCGAGGTGACGTCACTATTACGTAATCCGTTGTGACGTAGAATTAAGGAGGGTATTTGTCGACAACCGAGTTATTCGAAACTAATTGAGATATAAAATATGCATATAAATAGATTTATTAAAACTTTCTGTTTTGACTATTACTTTTTAACAGATTTTTTTGAAATCGTCCAATCCCAAATTTTGGCTTAAAAATGTTATTTAAGGTGTCAAAAAGTTATTTTTTAATCTATTTTTAAATAAAGGTGGGGAATGACAATTTAAATGCAGTTGTTGTCAGTCTCTTAAATCGTGGATTATATAGATAGATCAAATTTAGTTCACTTATGACATCACTTGTATACGACTTGCGTTAGTTGAATTCCTATTTAAAACTTTCTTTTGACTTTTCAGATGTCGAGTGAAAACGGCAAATTCAAGATCATGAAGGACGGCGTTGCCATAACACCCAGCGACCGGTTCAAGGTCAAAAAAGAGGGCGCCAAGGTCACCTTCAACATTGCTCAGGTAAACATTTTTCAAACATTTCAAGCATCGAATTGTTCTTATAAGTGTTTTTATAAGAATATCAAAGCCCATAGAAAAGTAGGTATCATTTTGAACGTTTCAAATGATACCATATACTTCTGTATGGGCTTTGATATTCTTATTACGTCTGCTCCTAAGTGTGCATTTGTATAGCGTTTGTAGCACAACTATAGGTTTTTAAATAGAAATAAATACCTTAAAATTAAATTCTTTAAACACAACCCAGCGATTCTACCTTGAATATTAAATAAAAAAAATATGAGATTAACAACTGGAGGAAGCTAAACTTCCTTACGCTAAGGCAATTTAGCCCAATTACCTGAAAAAAAGTACCTTGGCATGTTTTTATTTAATTTATGTTGCTTCTGTAAAAATAGTAATGCCGTCAGTTACCGGACCGGATTTTATTCAAAACAGCGTCTATCGCTGTCTGAATGTATCGGACATGTCTAATCAGTTTTTTCATCAAATCTGAACTGCTAAAAATTAAGTTTTATCAATACTATAATAGAATTGTTTTTACTCTTTAACCACAATATTTCTCTTAACTTTGCACTTCGATCTTCAGGTTGAAGCAGATGACGAGGGATTCTACCAGTTTCTCACCAACGGTGCTTCCAGTTGTGCTGAGATGTTGGTACTTGAACCTGCCGCAGCAATCGCCAAGCCCTTCTCTGATCTAAAGGTAAACACCAATCGTGTAAATCGAAAGCCTTACTGTGCTGGACCTAGTTCGGGTTATCAACAATCATTTTTTAAGCGCATTTTGTTTTTGTTTCAAATCGTCTTATAACAAGGGTTGCCGCAAAGTTTTTGAATGTTTTTTTCAATTAAAAAAATAATCTTAACTGTGTTGACTATGACATTTATACTGTTTTGTTTTCGAATTATATATATAAAAGTCTTAAATGTCTTTGATATTTTTGCACGTATTACTACAACCTCCAACGATTATGCTCCAAAATTCTCAACGATTTTTGTTTGTTTTTTCTCAAGGTCAACTTCAAGGACACGGCTGAGTTCTCTTGTGAGGTCACAAAGGAAGATGCGAAGGGAAGTTGGACGAAGGACGGAAAAGCGCTGAAAGCGACTGACAGGATTAAAATCACCGAGGTAAGATACAACTTTTACGATTGTTTCGATTCAAAGAGCAAGATATATTCAAAGCACCTTAAACAGTAATAAGATTATCAAATCTCATACAGAAGTAGGTATCATTTTGGACGTTTCGAATAAATCTTTATTCATTTTCAACAGAGTAAATAAATAAAGAGTTATTCGAAAGGTTCAAAATGCTACATACTTCTGTATTGGATTTGATATTCTAGGGCTACCATATTTTCAGCGCCGAAAAAGAGGACATTTTTTAAGTAAAACGAAAGTAGAATTGTTACGTTGATGTTTTATGCTGATTTTCGGGATGTTTGGTTGTTTTGAGATTTTCGAAATAATTTTCGATAGGAAATTTGGTGTTGCTGACAGACTCCAGCGCAAATATTGATCTATTTGTTGCGAGCGCGATGGTTTTGCTGTTGGCGGCTACGAAGAGCATTACAAGTGACGATTTAAATCTTACGTTTTAAAGTCAATAATCGCACACCTTTGCTTTATGATTGGGCCTTTTTACATTCGTTTTTTTTACGGTTCGGTTGCAATTTTCTGGCACAATGTTTGCAATAACAATCAAAAGGTAGGGCTGGTAGGGCAATTTGTTGGAAAACCTTTTTAAACCAGCAATTCAGCATGTTTTATGGTTACAGTAGTTTTTTTTAAATAAATACAACGTCTCGCCTAAAAGTATTGTTAAAAGTATAAGCAACTAACTCAAAATGCGAAAAAAAGAGGACATTTGGGCATTTTTAAGCGTCCTCGAAAGACTATTCACTTTTTTGAGAAAAGAGGACAAACCCTCCGGAAAGAGGACATATGGTATTTCCAAAGGAGATTTAATTCTTCTCACAGAAATTTATTTTTTTTGACAGGAAGTTTAATTTGTTTCACAGGAAGGTAAAACGCGCAAGCTTGTGATCAGTGAAGTCCAGGATAGTGACCAGGGTGAATACAGCTTCGCAGCTGAGGAGAATTCTGCTTGTGTGATCACAGCAGCGCTCGAGATGACCGGGGGAAAAATCACTGTGGAAAGAAAGAAAGGTCAGTAAACCAAGGCTGTATAAGTAGTTTTTAAAGGTTGCTCATATTGTGTTGTCAACTGTGGGTAGTTTCTGTATAAGATTGTTAAAGAAATCATAAATATCGTTTCTTAAAGATTGTTAATTGATTTGAAACACGTTCACCACTAAGTGTAAAAGTAGACACGTCAGACTTCAACAAAACTATTGCAAAAACTTGACAAAAGTATTATAATTTAACGCCATTGTGATTCCTAAATAATGTTTCCTAAATATTTTTCTTAACTCACACTGGTTCTGTTATGATTTCTATGATCTTAAAATAAAAATAACCCCCCAATTAATACCATGTGTCACAACCTTTTTGTTATATTTTTCGAAGAAATCTAAACAAAAATATATGTTGTATTGCGATTATAAATTAAAATTGCAAGAATAAAGATTGATCGTACAAACGTTTGAACAAGATTTCACAAAACTATGATTCCATGAATGCTTGTAATTTCGTATTTGCTTCTCAAAATAAACATTAGCGATTTTGAATTTACTTAAAACTGCTTTGTCTCAGTTCCTCCAAAGATCTTCTTGGATCATTCGCTCAAGGATCGTTCAATTGTTGTGAAAGCTGGAAGCAAGATTAAGCTCGACATTCCGATCTCGGGTGAACCAGCTCCTATCCCTGAGTGGAAAAAGGGGCCGAAGGTAAGTGATGAGATGTAGAGTAGTTGTGAACCGACAAGTCGACGTAATACTTAAATTACCGAATTGTGTGAAAGCTAAATTAACTTTAAGGAACAGTCCCTGGTATAAAGAGAAGTTATATGCTTTCAGGTTGATTGGCTACTTATAATTTTGCTTGTTTCTGAGTTAAAATACGGCAAGTTTATTTTTACTGTGTGTACTTACAACAGTGAACAGACAGTTTCTTATGCACCCGGGACAAATGCGCACTACTTTCTGTAAATCCCCGATTTGAATTAAGGGGTACTATTTAAGTTCAAATTGTCATACTCGCAAAAGAGCAGTTTTTTGCTTCTTGTGTTTATTTTTAAAAATTCCACAATGAAAAATTAAACTTGACTAGTCTGACCCATGTGCACTTATTCATTATTTTTTACCTTATTTAGCCATTGTTACCTTAGTAATACAAATGTTGCTTTAGAATTAAATTTGGTTTACTGTCGTGTTTCTTTCTTAACATGCTTTACAACCTTTACGAATTCAAAAAAGCGAAAGTTTGGGTAAAATGTTTGTACTCACACTATGAACAGGCGAGTTGAATGAAAAGGCCCTATTAACCTAAAGTTAACGAGTAATTATGTTCTGCTCTTTGGCATATATTACCACCTTTCTAATTTTCCCAGTGAAAAAAGTGAGTTAAAATTAAAGTATTCTGACTCTTTCCACTTTCCTACTCACTTTTTTTACCTTGTTGACCATTGTTTTGTCTTTAATTGTGGTAAAACAAACTTTTTCTTATATATGTTTGTAACATGCAATTTTCTAAAAAAATATCACAAAAATGAAAACGCTGAATTATAAACCATAGCTGAAACGCCAAATCAATTTGGTATCAGATCGGCACCGACATTAGCCTAGTATCAGACGATTACCGATACTACCACTTGGCATCGGGTATCGGCTCCGATCCTGTATTATCGTAGATCCCTAACAACCAATCTATAAACGGCTTTTCAACATCACCCACCAAATAAAATATTGGCTTAATTTAATACCGTCACATTTTTCCACACAACTTGAACTATAGTTGATCGAAGAAAGTCCGACAAGCCGGGACCGGGTGCGGTGCGATACTGCCTCCAGTGGCCGCTATACGTCACTCATAATTGATAAATCGAAAAGAAATGATACGGGCGACTACGTTCTCGTGCTAAGGAGCGAAGAAGGCTTCGAGTCGGCCACCTTCAACGTTAAAGTCATAGGTGTGACGTTACAATACGCACCCACGCGTCACAATAAGCACTCACACGTCACAATAAGCACTCACACGTCACAATAAGCACACATGCACCTCGTAATTATTCACTTAACCTAGAATGGCTATAAAGGTGGTCTTTATAGCCTTGGTTGCATTTATGGCATGTGTTTAATTATACTTTAACACGTACACTTAAGGATGGTATATAAATATTACTGTTACTGGGTTGTTCAACCAAGCTCGTGTTCCATACGACTATTGTGCCCTAGTACTTTTGAAAGTTTTAAACGTTTTTGATGACTAAGACTACGAGGTTCTATTATGGAAACAAGTTATGAAGCAAGTGATTTAAAAAACAACAAAGACATTTTGCTGATCACGGCGTGACTTCGCTCATGATCGTATGACTTTCAAATGATAGAACATTCACGAAACATTCATGAATAAACGGAAAGCAGCTCAAAATATCCGCCAAAGGCAAGCGCTCATGGGTTAACATGAGCGCTGATTACGGCGTGACACACCTTTTCATATGAAAACCAATCTCACGAATAATCGCCACACATAATAGGACGGCAAGCAGCTCGAAATTTCCGCCAAAGGCAAGCGATCATGGGTTAACACAAGTGTTGATCACGGCGTGACATCTCTCATGATCACGGAAGCCCAGCTCCAGGATAGCGACGATTATTACTGCGACTTGGTCTGGGACAAAGAAAAGACAGAAGGGGCCGACTCCGAGTACATCAAGAGACAAGAAATCATGTTCAAACTTAAAGTTCTCGGTGAGGGGATTTCCTTGTGTGACGTCATCTGTTGCTGTTGGGCTGTGCCGTGACGTCATTTTTGGTTTGTCGTGACGTCAATGTAAAGTTTTTGTGATGCCTGAAGTTTACTGTGCTGAAGAAATGCTTGTTCAAGATTACTCATTCCAAAGATATCTCTCATGCATGTGATGATCCCCTTGGTTTTTCCATTTTCTCTTCACTGCTGTTTGAAGTTACTGTGTTGTAAAAACAATAAGATTCTGATATTTGATTTTCAGTCGTTTTTGAAATGCTTCGTTTCTGTTAAATCGATGATTTTTGTAAAACTATTCAATATATTGTGCTTGAAAATTTCTGTAATTCTTAATAAGCATGCTTTTACTTTAAAGATAATTAGTTTCGCCAGGTTAAGACAAAATGATTTCGTCATATGCATGTTGCATTGCATGTCTTAATTGTCATTTTCTTAGATAATTGTCATTAGCTTTTTTTATTTCACTTACTAATTTATTAGGCATTCAGATATTTGTTTTGTTATAGTTCATCGGTATATATTAATAAACCTTTTTCTGTTTTTTTCTTATGGTTCTTTTGTAAAATACTCTTATGGTTATTTTTTAAAAAAGGTTCATTTAAAAACCATGTAATGATTTTCATAAGTTAAATGTTAAATGTAAAAGTTTTATAGATTCACTATCGTTTTCTGGCAAAATAAAATGTTATGCAGATATGTAACCTTATTAGTTCTATAAATTATTTTCACTAATTTGCTTAAAAATTAAACCTTCTTTGAAAATGACCTCTTCTAATTTCTCCCCCAACAGATGTCCCCTCCGCCCCCTCTGTACCCAAGGTAACTGACGTCACGGCTGAAACATGTCACGTGACTTGGGGACCGCCTTCTTGCAACGGTGGATGCCCACTTAAAGGTAAAAGTTACACCACTTTCCACCCCAAATTACATTATTTTCACTGTTTTCCACCCAGGTAAAGAAAATGTTTGTTTCTGAGGTGGTTTTGACACCCAAAGTTACACCACTTTCCACCCTAAATTACAATATTTTCCACCCCAAATTACACTATCTTCCAAACCCAAATTACATTATCATCCACCCCAAATTACTTCATGTTCCACCCCAAATTACGTTTTTCCCACCCCAAGTTACTCTATGTATCACCCCAAATTACTCTATGTTTCACCCCAAATTACTTTATGTTCCACCCCAAATCACTCTATGTTCCACCAAATTACATTATGATCCACCCCAAATTACATATTTTCCACCCAGGTTACCAGATCGAGCGCAAGAAGACCAAGTCGGAGCGTTGGATTCGCCTCAACGTTGAAGCTCTTGACTTCACCGAGTACATTGCTCGTCGTATGATCGAGGGGACGGAATACCAGATCAGGGTCAGGGCCGTCAACGAGGTGGGGCCAGGGGAACCAGGAACCCCATCAATTCCATTCACCCCCCTTGGTGAGTTTTTATGAGAGTTGGGCTGTCCGAGAGCGGATCGGCACCTATACCACTCTAGTATACTAGTACTGTGCCTGCTATTTAGCATAGAATCGGCACCAACGGTCATGTGGTATCGATGCCGATCCGGTCTGTTAAACAAAACTTTCTGAAACAAAACATTTCGTAAAATACGACATTTTACCTTTTTAGCTTGTCCCACGCCGAAGCCAATATACTGTTTTTCTTGATCAGCATACAAAAAAAATTCTAAAACCTAAAAAAGCTTGCTTCTCACAAGTCCGCGCGTTTACGAAAACAGATTTTTAAGAAGCAAATTATAGCTTCTCAAAACGGGCCATCTATCACCCTACCACCCGCTTAAAGCCAGTATTTGTTGTTTTAGTCCGTTTTCGGCTTCACACGCGCGGAGCTAGCACTTGCTTTTCACGTTCCAGCCCGCCCCGACAATTTGCGCGACTTTTTCGCTGCATCGATATTAAAACCATCTGGATAGTGAGCCCCGCTGATATAGGTGCGTCTATCCTTCTATATCTTCTATTTTTTTCAAAATAAACTTTTATCTCCGCCTTCTAGAATGTTCAAATAAAATGGGTCGAAATTTAAAACGTTTTAGTAATAAACAAAGTTTTTTTTTGCAAAAAAACGGCGTTATAACTGTAAAAATAGTATTTTTCTCATTTAAGCAGCGCCGCGGATATAGCTACGCCCTTTAGACGTTTTATTTAGGTTGCCTAGAAATTCGAACGTTTTTGTCAGAAACAATTAAAAATATATATTTGTAAATGCTGTTGCCTGACTTTTATGGGATGATTTTTTTAAAGATTCTTTCTGTTTAAAGGCGTTAAAAAACCAATTAAAAAAATGCATTCAAGTGTTTTTAAACTGTGCCCACGGACCCCTTAGGGCAGTGCTTCCCAACCTTTTTTTAGTTCGCCACCCACTTTTAATACTTTTTTGACCCACTTTTAATTCAAGTTTTATTGTACGACTCACAATAAGGCCAAACGAATAAAAAACAAATTAATGAGAAAAAACAATGCATACTTATGTAATTTAATGCGAAACTTGACCTTGAAATTGGATATTATCAGATCAGGCCGAGGTTTCACACTCACTGTTAAGTAATGATAATGCAATAATTTAAAACCTATAACATTCAGAAATGCTGCGCGACCCACTGGTTGAGAAGCACTCCCTTAGGGGGTACGTGAAGTAGTTAGGGGGTCCATGGTCCATGAAGGTCAAAGTTAGTGTTACATTTAAGAAGTGAAGTTTTTTAAAAGAAAATAGTTTAATAAAAACAACGATCATGACTCCATTAAGTTTTTCATTTGTCGGACTGAAAACAGCAGGTTTCTTAAGCCTACTTTTTCTAAGATGAATTTATAACGTCAACTAAACAAAATCATTTCGACCTTGGTCCACACGAACCACAACTATTTTTAGGGATTTACGTTAAAAAAGTTTTAAGGACTCCTGTTTATTAAAAAAATTCTAACTGTGCCCTTCACCAGAGTATTGTTAAACAAGTTAAACACCCACTTTAAGTGCCATATATTCCACAAACTAGTTTATTATTGATTGTTTGTGGGTAAATATATTGCATTTTTTTCCTAAAAGATCTTCATACTAATATATTTATAAATAGCGATGTAGATGGCAAGCTATTAGTTAACATTTCGCCTTTGATTCCGCAAGTTACACCAAAAATTTTAGCAACAGTATCAGTAGTGTTCAAAAAAATGCCTTAACATCACTTGAAGTTATTTACCAGATTGGTCTTTAATTATTATGCTTTCAAAATAAAGGTTTGATTTCAATATTTACCAGGACAGCCATTCATAAGTGAGAATGTGCCAGCGTTAAATGTGCCCCTGTGGTCATCGCCTACACGTCAAACGGAGCCACCTTGCTTTGATAGCAGTGTAGGGCAGACAAGTGGAACAGTGTTGTTTGCGCTAGCTTACCTCAGATTAAGTGGTCAACACTGTGTAGGGCCGGCATAAGCCAGCGGATCGGGGCTCGTGACTAATTGCACTTTTCTGACCAAAGTGCTTCAAACATTTGCTGGAGTCGATGACAGAATGCACAGTAGCGGGGTTTAGTGTCGATTTTGGGAGAACTTTGCTTTCCGTATATAAATAAACGGTTGTGTTTTTGGCAGCGAAACGTTCTTCACGAAATGTGTCATTTTTTTACTTATCTGTCTATGCGTTAAAAAAATCAATCAAGGTAAAAAAGAAATAGATTTTTGGATATAATAAACAAATTTAGGATGCTTTAATATGCATATTTATTTTTATTGATTTTTCCTTAACACTTAATATCCAACTGTCTATACCTTTCAAAAAAACATTTTTTTATTGTTTATCTGTATTTTTTTATAGTTAACAAGTCGTACCAACTGTGTTTTTTCCTTGTAGACCATGACAGCATAAACTACGTAATGCGTAAACTTTTCCATGTTTCGTTAAGTACATCAAATTGTGTTCAATTAACAGCTGCATAGAAAAATATTTGTTTGTTTTAAGTACTTTAGGCCTGCTGGTGGAAGCTTATCGAAAGTTACTAGAAAACGTGGTTGTCTCGTGAATTTGGGGTTTTATAATAGTCTTTAAAAATATTCAAAAACATAACACCTTTAAACTAAATCTTGTGGAGTAAATCAGCTACTGTTGTAGTTATTTTTTTTAATTTAACGATGTAATAGTCCTAGGTTAAAAATGTAACAAAAAATACAAAATTTCGAATTTAAGCTTTGTAAACCAACAAGCGTCAATCTTTAAATTCAAATTCTTTACTTAGTCTTAAAATGACAGAATAAAAAATGCCGTTGGACACGGTAGCAGTTATGGGAAAAATTAGATAAAAAATGTATTTAGTTTTCTAAGTGTTCTTATCACTAAAGCATTGCAACAACTCGCTTATATTGCAGCTCCGTGCAGTGAACCAACCGGACTCAAAGTTTCATCAGCGACCGACGATAGCTTGGAACTCGCATGGTTTCCTCCAGCGGAAATTGGTGCCGCTGGTTTAGATGGATACAAGGTAAAGTTGCCGTTGTTCACAATTTAGGAGTTGCTGCATTCAATAAACAGAATACTCAAAAGCGCTATTAGTTTGTGTTTTGAGCCTGTTCTGGGCAAGCCAGAATCGGACAACTGGTTTATTCTAGTTTTCTAATTCCATGAATTAGAGCAAAATGCGGGTTATTCTAACTCTCTTGTAATTTAAAAAAACTAAAATAAACCCAATTGCCCAAGTCTGGAGAGAGCACGTTTTCTTAAATTTGCTTAATTTATGACGTCATTTAGTGACGTAATTTTACATATTACCCTCAGCACGACAAGCGAAAACCTCGATCAGCCCTGGCACTCTTGGTGTTAAAATCTGTGACGCTAGATGGCGATATCGAGTTGTTTTAGGGTCATTTGTTTTGGAAAATCGTAATAACATCGGTATCTGTATTAGGTTTCTACAAACTGTTGACGCGCCGTGCAGTTTTACTGTGTTGATTAACAACAAGAAGTTTTGCAGAAATTATGTCACCAAAATTTTACCCAAATTACCGGTTTTAGATCTTTTGTTTGTCCTGTAAGTTAAAATGAATATTTTACATTGAAAAATATTTTAGTTTAAAGTTTAGTAGTAAAATACAGCATTCTACTCAAGGTTTTTAAACCATGGCACACTTTTTAAATGATCCTAATATTTAGGTTTATTTCGATTCGCAATCTGTTTTTTTTTATCAAATATCGGTTTTAGATCTTTTTTTTTTTTTATTACATTTTCTAACTTTCCAATCTACTAGATCCCTTTTTGTCCGGAGCATAATGGTTGAATGTTGTAATTATACGTAAAATATTCATCAAAGCCCATACAGAAGTAGGAAGCATTTTGAATGTTTCAAATAAATTTCAAGATAATGGTTGGAGGTTATAGTTAGACGTAATATAAACATCAAAGCCCATGCAGAAGTAGGTAGCAAGTCACTCGACTTTTTTAGTTTGCCTTCTAGTTTGACCAGCTACAAATAAATACAATATTAAAACTAACATCCTGTCAAACTTACATGTTTTCCAAACACATTTTCTCACTTTCTACCCAGCTGGAGCAACTATTAGTGGGAAGCGATCCGGAAGAGTGGAAGTTGGCTCACGAGAGCGATCTTCTTCCAAACTCCACCACCAAGATCCTCCTGGATAAGCTGGTCACCGGCAAGAAGTACAAGTTCCGTCTCTCGGCTCTCAACAGAGCTGGAACTAGCGGCTTTGCTGAGATCGGACCAGTCGTGTGCGCTGCTGTGGTCGGTAAGTTCACGTTTTGGTTGATATTGACACCTGGTTACTTAAGGTTGGGTTTGTAGCATGTGACCCAGGGAAAATATGGTCGGAATGGGTGTTAATTTGGTAAAAACCGCAAAATTACTATAATTAGCGTCGGTAAGTTGAAGTTTTTGTTAATGGCGTATTTGTTTAAAGTTGGGTGGCGCTGTTGTTTATCGACAAATTGAGTTGCACTTCTACTTTTACCTAATGAAGCACCGTTGTGTGATAGCTTATCAAGATAATACTAAGTTTCTTTGAGAATTAACAATAAAGTCGAAATATAGTTAGAAATACCGTCTCTTAAAATAAAAAAAGTGGATCGGAAAAGCAGATGTTGTTTGCCTAAAACTTAGACCTGAAACAACAACTATATGATGAATGGCCACCACCAGCACAACTGTCTGGCGTTGCAAATAATCTCGCTGTGTGTTAGTTTTCACTTGTCAGTTCGGTTGATAGTTGCCTCGTGCCAGCCTAATTACACATCTCCATCAACTATCAAGTGAAGGTGAAGGTGATCGTGAATTTCGACATTTTTAGAAAATTATGCAAGCTTATCTTTCGGCCACAACTGGGCTACTGGGTATAATTTGTAGTGCTTTGTTTTGGTTAGTTTCACATGTTAGCTAAGCCAACATGATATGCAAAACCTTACTTCACTTTGTATCATTTGCCTTGACCACTATAGCGGCAACTAATTATACGTTTTCTATAATCTTTGGGTCCAATGAATCGAAAAAAAAATCCAAAAATTTGCCAAAATGTCAAATTGAAACACGTGTCTTGTAAGAAAGAAAAATAACAATACTTACTCTCGATGTTGATGATACCGTTCAGATCTTCAGTTCCGTCCATAACTAAGCTGATATCAGTGGCCAGCATTTTTTCACCTGAATGAAAATGTTAAAAGAACAGTTAACTCCAAAGGAAGATAGCCTTTGATTGCTCATAGCTGTGCACGTACAGGTTGCAACGGTACTATATGAATTGTTTTGCACTGTACTTCGAAGTTTTTTTAAAAAATAACTACCGATGTATCGTCCAACTGCAGATTAAATACAACAAAAATCCAATTTTTTTTTCATTTTTGCTGTCAATGCAATCACGACGTAATTAAGACTCTGTATATTGCAGCCAATACCTAAAATACCATCTTATCAATGGGAAATATTTTGCCCGCGGCGCAGAAATCTTTTTTTAAAGTTTATTATAAAGGTACACAACGTGGCCACAATTTAATACTGGTTTTATCTTATCATGGCGTATTTTGAATCAAAACAGTGTGACACCTATGTATATTGCCCCGTATATCTGATTTAAATCTGGCAATATAATCGCCAGCGCCGCAACATTTTTATTTTTATTATCAACGTACACAACTTGGCAAAGATCTGATCACAGTTTTATCTTAACATGACGTCATAAGGAATCGACAAAGTTGGAAGTGTATCACAACCGGTGTAGATTGCGCCCTATACTTGTGTGAAGGTGAAAAAAATCCACCACGCACAGCTTCTACTTTTAGCTTTGTTTAATAAGGAATTGGGATTGGCAAAGGTTTAATAAAAGTTTTATCTGTTCATGACTAAGTTGGAGATCAAAAGATTTGGAAGCGTTACAAGCCTCTGTGTTTTTCGCACCCTTCAGTTATTTAATATTTCACCCAGCGGCGTAGAATTCCAATTTTTTCCCAATCTTTAATTCTAGACCAGTGGTGCACTAAATATGTGATATTGGAAATCCCCTTGACCCTTGCAAGATAAATGTTGATTCCTGATCAGTATAACAGCAGAATACTCAAAGCTAGCAATTCAGGCCAGACACTTAAAAGATCTTTTAAAATATTTTAATAGCGTCTGAATTGCTAGCTTTGTTCTGTATCTACAGCAGTGGTTCTGAAACTTTTTTTGCGATGCTCTTAAAAGTTCGTTGAACTTGCGGCGCACCCTAAAATATAAATTTTACTAATTTTCACTAAAATTCGTAAACGAAAGCCATTTGTTTTGCTTGTTGAGGAAAAACATGATCTATTTGCGGTAGATACAAAACGAAGTCATTATACGACGACCTTGGAAAATTAAAACGACACACAGAGCGTCGGGACGCACAGTTTGAGAACCTCTGCCCTAGAGTCTTGACCACAGGGGTGGGCAATCTTTTTCTAGTCGCGGGTCAAAATCAAACTCAAAATGTCTCTGCGAACCGATAAATTTTATCTGTGTAGACGTTACGTGTCTTATTATAGCAACCGCAACGTCTGTTAATCAATGATAAAATTAGAGTAATTTACAATTTACACTCGATGGATGAGCAAGCGCAAAAAATGCTTTTACCTTGTTTAAATAGCCAAACAAATATGAGGAATGGCCTCGTTCCCAGTTTGTAAACCACGTCGCGGGCCGCATGCTTTGCGTTGGCGGGGCCGTAGGTTGCCCAGACCTGGTCTAGAGTGTCCACATCTGCTCATGTTGTCTGCAAATCAACTTATCACCCGCATCTTGCCAACCATGCTCGAGTGATTAGTGGCTTGTAGGGAGGCCATTCATCAAAGTGACGTCTGCACCTTTGAGACATAAACACAACACAACCGGTCCTACTAGGGACGAATTAGGACGTCGGTCTTTAGGCTCAAGACTGCGGTGATTTTGGTGACCAACGCCCTATTTGGGAATCGTTTGGCGACAAATCAGCCTCTTTTTGTGACGCTTGTGATTTTATCTTGTGCAGAAGTTGAACAGCCCTGAGATTGGCGGAAGATTTGGGCAGAGTCTTTTGCCATCCTTGTTTGGATGTGCGACGTTTTGTTTGAAGCAGTCATGGTCGTAAGCCAGCTGCTGTCTTGTAAAGTGCTGTTGTGTAACATCTCATGATTTTTGGGGAAAGCGCCTTGAAAACCAATTCATAGACCCAAGCGCAACTGTCCGAGACCTTTGTTTTTTTTAGTGTTTACTATCTATTTAACGCCAGAAGCCTTTTGTTGTTTGTTGTGCTACGTAAGTCATTATCGTGGGTCAAAAAACGACTTCAGAAGGGCAAGATTTCGGTTGTTGTACACGTATGTGTATGTATCCTTTTGAAATCTTTCTTCGATGTCTAGCAATCAAAGTGAACTGTCTTGTCCTTTTACGACTGGTTTGGTTGCAGTCATTGGGCGAATTTACTACCCTTGTTTTTGTCCTGTTCTTAATATTCGTATTACAGTAATGCCAATGTTAAAGACAAACAGGAAATAAGCCAGATTTTTTTTACTTAAGCTATTCGGAGTCGTTGGGATTTGGTTTGTCAATGTTAGTCATTACCTGCATTTGAAGATATAAACATTCCACGCTCGTTTGATGTTTAAGCTGTTTTAAGCTATCTTAAAACATACACCAGTAAGAAGAACAAATATGCTGTGACCCCTGAACTTTCTGAAATTCCCCTTTAATTTAAACTTCAGTTTGTGTTGAATCGCAAAGAGCGAGCATCAGTGTTACGTTTTGGATTTCGATTTCACGCCGGCCCTGACTTCTGCTAATAGCTCACACGCCCAAAATCTAGAAGGCAAGCCTCATATAATTGCTACTTTGTTGGGTTGGTCTGCTAGAGTTTATCATCGGGTTGATCTTTTCGTCTCACTGAAATATTTAGTGCAATAAAAACATATGCGCGATTTCATTCTGTTAAATATTTAGGGCCGAATTCAATTTTAAAGCCTTTTTAGTTGATATGTTTTGCACAAGAAATCAAAAAAATGACATTTACGATTGTTTTTATAAATATATTTGGAGTAAAACTACAAATTAAAAAAACGTCAAATTTGTATTGTTTGTTCAACATAAAAAACTTTCTCAGAGTGGACTTTTAACAAACTTGTTTTCAGTTAATTAAAGGCCAATATTAATAGCCGCATTTTTCTCGGAAAATGTTGTTTTGTGGACAAAACACTTTAAAGTTCAGCATCGAAGTGTCACAACATCAATGAACTGTTAATATCCGCTTAGGGACAAAACGTTCATGTTCCGTGGCCGTTTGAAAGATCCAGGCCTATTTTTAAAATAAGCTTTAGGCTGTTTTTATCCTTTTTCAAGTAACTAAAGGCTTGAATAGAATCTCTTTATTATTTTACCTTCTTTTGTGCTATTTTAGCACTAAACAATAATACATGTGGCCTAGCAATTTGTTAAGAGCCATAAAAGGAAAAAAGGGGGGTTAAAAAGTTACAAATTGCTATAAAGCTTAAAGATACAAAAATAAAACCAAAACAAACTTAAAAAAAAGGTTGAATTTAGGTGATTTTTTAACTAAACTTAAAGCTACAAGAAAGCAAAAATCCGTGGTTAAAAAAGTAAGTCTACTACTCAGAAAGCGGCCATATACAGCGGCCTAGGTAGGGCTGGTTAAGGAAATGAAGCATATGCGTTTGTTGTTGGGTGATTAGCTTATCTCGGCTGCTCTTTGCTGTCACTTGGCGCCATCAAAAGATTGCCGAACGCGTCTAATGTTTGACACCTCACTTCCATCTGCAGGGGCACATCGTGATCCTAATCACAGCTTCAAATCTCACCTGATTTCCGCCCAAACTTCCTAGCTTAGGCTAATGGCCATTTCGTGAGCTCTGTGCCATCACAGTGACGCATTGTGACGTAGGCCTCTCTCGTTTTGCACGCACGCACGCCCGCACCGCTCAGGATTAGTTGGGCGTAAATACCGAAACAAGATGGTGGCATTTCGACGTGAGTCATAAGCAAGGTGATAAATGGGTTAAATGTTCGCGTCTTTAAGCATTTAGCATGTCTTCTTTATTCCCAGAAAATCCTTATTTGTAACATTGTTGGAAATTATTCATTATTAGAGTCAAGGTTCAACATATTTATGTAAATGGGTTAAATATAGAAACTTTTTTCGATTAATACCACCAGCCGTATTACGAAATGTAAATAAAATTTACTCGAAAGTAAATTAAGTACAAATAAACACGATCTATACCCAAGAATATAACACAACTAAATAAATTATTAATCGGCTTAATTATGATGCAGAATTGCACCTGCTCAGGTCATTGGTGCGAGGCACAGACGTAATTACGTGGCATCTAGAGTCTCGTGCGCAGTTCACCACGTAATTCAAATGGCGGTTTTTAAAATCTACTTAATGGTTTAAAGTTCATGGAAAGACTTCACGAAAAACACAAGCACATATTAATTTGGCATTGTTATACTCTTTTAAAATACCAGAGTTTGATATTGACACCTTTATAATTGAATTTATAAGGCTAGGCTGAGAAAAAACATTAAAGCCTATACAGAAAAAAACTGAAAATTGATTGAAAATGCGTTCAAAACAATTAAAACCATAGTGCCTGATTGTCTGTGGTCTTAAAATTCTACTTTCTTTTCAACCATTATGACGTCCACAATACGTTTTGTCTTACTGGAAGGTTGCAACAATGCCCCAACCATATTTCTGCTTACGGTTGTTTTAATAAGCTCTATCACGTGCTTACTGAACTGCTGAAGACCTGCTTGAGTCTATAATCCAATTTGCAGTGTTGGTATCACAACATGATGTTTTTGTGCGGGGAATCGCCTGTTCGGTCGACTTTCTTGCGTACGTAGAGGGCTTTCGGTTGAGATTCTTTGGAGATTGCATTAACTTGTTTGCTATGCTTGAATTAACGACGTAAGAAGTGCGCTAAAAGTTGCGTAATTCGCACAAATGTTACTCGTTTTGACCTCTTGAGTTAGACTTTGTATCTGGGTCGTTCTGATCAGCACAATAAGATTTACATCAGCAGTAAAAACACTTCAAAATGACTAATGATCTCCTTGAAACTTTTGTTCTGCCTTTTTCCATATATCTATGCGTTTAAAGCGCAGTAAAAAAACAAACTTTTCGCAACATTGGGCATAAACAACTAAAAGTTTAGTCGATTAAGCAGCCTCGTTTGTGTTATAGGGTTTAATAATCAGGGTTTATTTCTTACACGTTTGTTTTTCAAGAGAATTCATGTCTGCTCAATCATACATTTGTAACAAAACCTAGCGAGGTTAATTTAAGTAGCAACCATGTAAAATATGACCGGGGTAATTTTTTAAATAAACAAACTTGTGCTATTTGCAGATTATTAAAACAAACTGATGGTAAAAATTGTAAAATTTCCAAATTTTTCCACAAGGTATAATCTTATTGCTTCGCGTAAAGTTTCTCCTCCATATAATTTTTAGCAAAATAACCCACAAAAAACCGCCAAGTTCCAGAGAAAACTCCATATAAGGCATTCTGCAAAACCGACTATTTTTGCAACCGGCAATCATAAGGTTGAACGTCCGATGTTGAGATCCTATCGTGACAACTCAATCGCTCAGTTACATTCGGAATCATATTCTCCTCAAGGTCACTTTTTCGACCTCTAAACGCGTGTAACCACGGGCCCCGTAATTTCACCTGCCGATGCTCATTTACAGGGCCGGTACAAAGTTCGAAGTAGAGCTACCTTTATGTTTTTTTAAGATTGTTAGATTTCACTGATTTTTATTATTTTAGGGTTACCTTTAACATTAACATGTTTTTCGCTGTATCTATTTAAAAACAATACAGTATAGCTTTTTATGTAACTTCATCTTTTTTGGCTGTGCCCTGAGCATTCACCCATGCATATTTTTAGAAAATAAAATAATAATCCTTATTTAGAAGTTTTGTAAACAATCTAAAATCCAGAAGCAACGGGATTTGGCATAAGTTTTGACAGTTTTGGCGAAAAAAAATGCTAAATAGTGGTCGGCCAACCGAGCCATGGAGTCCACATTGTATACACTGTGATCAGCCCTGCTGACGTAGTACTGACCAACAATTACGGCATACTCATTCATAACAATAATATTATAGATATATGTAACTTATCCTTCTCGAATGACCCAATTTGGTAGCAGGACGTAAAAAGATTTAAAACATAAATTTTCCACTGTGATCTGGCCTGTGTACAGCTCCACACATATTAGTATTAGCCCAACACTATGCACGTATACAGAAACCATTCGATTTTTGTGCAAAATATTTAAAATTTATTGTTTGAAAGCTTATGGCCAACAATAAGTTTGCATGATTACTGGTTGAAATGTAAACCTAATTAGTTTTTTTAACTTACCTTGTTTTAAAAATGAATGCTGCCCGACATAATTTCAATGTAAAAAATACAGTTCGTCAGGTTAAAAATAATTGGAAAAATAACATGAAAAAAATACTTCACAATAAAAGACACGAATACAAAAAAAAAAAAAAAAAAAAACTTGAAAAACAAACAGTATAGAAGGACCTTTTTCCTTAAAATAACATTTTTTCCAGTCGTGTTGCCAAAAATGTCGCGACGATTATCTACGTCACAGAGCGCATATTGTCGCGTCACGAGTCCGATTGTAATTTGCTCGCGGCGGCCGGGCGACAAGCGACGATTTTGTCGATCGTAGATCTAGCGCTGAGCTCATCCGATAAACATCTGATCAGTTAGGCTCACAACGATTCGTCACGCTTCGAGATCAGACGAACCTTTTTTCTTCTTTTTTTTATAACGGAAGTGACAAGTAGATTTACTTCCACATAAATGTTAAACGTTGGAAATGATCAAGTAAACCGGCACCACACTGAAAAACAAGTTTCAAATCGCACTTGTATCAAAATCAGATGTGACTTGATGTGACTGAAATCTATTAAAACCTCCCTTAAAATCGTTGGTTAATAAACATTAACTGATCACGATAGAAATGCGTGTGCGTATTTTTTATATGAAAGTGATAATTCCGATATATTAAAGCTTGAAAAATAAACTTGAAAATAAGTCAAATCGGTCGAGTAAATCGTCACCTATATAAAGACGTTTCAAATCGCACTTGTATCATCATCAGTTAGTGTGACTAAAACATATTCAAACCTCACTTAAAATATTGATTTAAACATAGTGCACCTTAAGCGTGTTAGCAAATGTTAACGATGCATTTTTTTTCTGCTTTTTCAGGTAATGAGGGTATCTTTTTTTTTGGTTTGGACCAACCTTTTCTTACGAGTATATGGTTTTACGGTTGTCACTGAGAGTTCTTGGTCTCTTTTTTGTTTCTTGGTTTAAAAAAAATACCTTTTTTATTACTTAAACGGTTTTGGAAGGTCTGTTTTTATCTTTATCTGTTTTTCGAATGATTTATAAATTTAATTTTCTAGAGATTGTTCACAAATTTTTGGAGCATTTTTTTTAACAAAATATTTATCTAAAAAATCATGACAGTAGTGTAGGGTCGGGTATTTTTTCTCCTTGGCACGGATTTTTCGATGACTGCTTGAAATCAAAATGCGGTGAAAATGCGTGGGCGGGAATCGCTGAACTTTTGACGTTTCGGTTGTCCGAGTTCGAATACTTCACCGGTTCTACACCTTAAACCAAGGGTGTCCAACTCAAACATGCCGGCGTGCCAATTTTTATCTTATAACTTCTTCCCGTGCCAAAGTTTCGTAACCGAACCAATTATTTTTAATCATAAAAGCGTTTTTTTACCAAAAATAAGAACGTTTATTTAAACTTGAAAAAAACTGTCTAGTAGAAATGCGCATCACTACATCTAAGTGTCTCTCGGTGAGCTGACTTTTGTTTCTTCACACCAAGCTATATTATGTTATGTGAATGCTAGCCTCCACACAGTATAATGTTACTATATCAAAAGTAATTGTTGGTTGTCGTGTTTGCCCCTATTGTTTTATATTGTGAACAAACAATGGCAATTGGTTGTATAACAAACTTAGTATTTTTTGACAATTGACTGAATAACAAATTGAGCTTTTTTGGCAATTGGCTCACAATTTTAGTATTTTTGGGGGAGGGCTTGCGTGCCATTTTTTATTAGGTCTCGTGCCACATTTGGCACGCGTGCCGCTTTTTGGACACCCCTGCCTTAAACCTATTTAATCTCCAGCGAAAGAAAAAAAAGTAAATATTACAAATGAAACAAAATTGCAAAGAGAATTTAAAAAATACAATAGTGAAATATATACCAAAGAATTTAAGAAAACAAAAATATTTTTAAGAAAATTCGTGGCCAAGTTAAATTTCATCCATCTTGGTTCAGTTTTATTTGTTTTTGTTACTTTGAAACTAATTTTTAATTCTATTACTTGGATCGTAACACGGTATGTTCGACAACACTTTTTGAAACCAAGAGAAAAAAATAGTTAGTTATGTCCTAAATCTTAATTATGTGCTCTACGCCTTAGTTTCCCACATTCTTTCAAGTTTTTACACATTGTTGTCTTGAATCGTAAAAGAATATTTTGTTGAATTTCGTTAACTAAGGTCTCAGGCTTAATGAAGCGGCGTCCGTCAATTTTTCGTCAAATTCTTGTTATTTTTCGTCAAAAATAACTTTTCAACTACAGTATATCACAAAAATCAAGAAAATATCATAGAACTCACCAAACGCCGACCCGCATTTTTTCTCGACACAAATTCCTCCGTAATTCCTTTTCCCTGGAACCGAAAAGCGAAAATGACTCAGGTCACCGCGCGCCCTACTGTGACATCATAAGGCAAGATCGCGTGTCGCGCGCTGACAAACAGGAAGCATTCTAGAACATCGGATGTCCGCTTCGCGCGATTTTACTTCCTTATCGCACGAACGCGATATCTGAGATTCTCTTAATCGACCATAAGCGCTGCTAACCTAAGGCTGGTTGACCTTTGCCAATGGAAACTATGGCTTGAAACTGTTGGCATCGTTGCAGGGTCGGAGGTTGTACTTAGAAGTAGAATCAATATCAAAGTCGGTACAGAAGTAAGTAGCATTTTAAACGTTTTGAATAAATCTTTATTCGTTTTCAAAAAATATATTCGAAACGTTCACAAAATGCTACCCATAATCTGTACGGACGTTGATATTCATTCTACGTCTTACTACAACCTCCAACCATTATCAGATTTAATAAAAAGGTTCACAAAAATGATTCCTACTTGTGTATGGGCTTTGATAAAATCTTTGAAATGTACTATTCCTTTGTATTTGTGACAAGTACAGATGCTAGCAATTGGCATCGGCCATCCGATATGATCGGACATCCGTGGCCTGGTGCAAACGATACTAGAATAAAAGTGCTGCTGTTAACTTCTTCCTAAAGCAGGGGTTCTTTTTTACCGCGGACCCCTAAAATTGTTTTTGACGTCGCGTGGACCACCATAGGCAACATTTTTCAAAAAATGACGTCATAAATTGACGTCACAATACAAATGAACTTCATAAATCTGTTGATTGCGGTCTAAAAAAATGTGAAAGCGAAATAAAGTCTAAATACAGTCAGTGCAAAACCGTTTAGTTACTGCTTTCTTTGAAAAAATGATTACTTTTAAAATTTACACTAATATTTCAAGTAGGCTTTTATGGACCCCCTAAAACTAATTTACGGACCCCCAAGTCCCTGGACCCCACTTTAAGAACCCCTGTCCTAAAGGATGTCAGCTTGTATGGCGACAAGCTTAGCTTAATTGCTGCTGTAGATTTGATATTATATTTCTCATAACAATTATGCTTGACACAAGGTTCTATTAGCCACAACCAACCGTGTTGTCCAATGCCCATATAAGGAGCGTCGACAAAACTGCCCAATACTGCTGTTGGTCACCAAGTCGTACCAAGACATCCGCGGCTCACGCTTTCTAAGATGCTATCGGTCAGATAAGAATTTGTTAAAGTCGCCGCTTTGACTTTGGCCAGAAAACAGGAAAACAGGAGATTTACCGAGCGTCTGGAACAACTTTGTAGGAAGTGTTTTGGGTAAAATTTGGCAGGAAATTGTCTGGTGACGCTGCAAAAATCTCACTTTCTTAACGCTTGTTTATCTTTTTAAATTTGACAATTTTCACCTCTTCCTATAATGAAGAAACCGGTTGATATAAACAAACAACTTTTAAGAAAATCATTTACAAATAAAACAACCTGTTGCCACACAGTTTTATGAAAAAAATTCAAGAGGATTTGAAAAAATTTCAAAGATAAGTTAGGCCTTTCAAAGACCTTAAATTTGATGACCACACTTTTTTAATATATATAGAAAGATTCAAAGACTGTTTAGTACAGGTTTTTTAGTATGTCAACAACATATGGAAAAGTCATTTCGACCAAGTTTCTCCATAAACTATTGAATATTTTTAGAATAAGTAGCTTTAGATAAGTCAGGCTGCATCACAGTGGCATAAAAGCGTGACAAAATGCTTGAAATCTCCCACAAGACGGTCTGTCTGAAATCGAAATTCGCCGTCAGTGAATCCGCCTATTAGATATAAGGAGAATATTCAAAGAGTGAGTCCATATACAAATAACTCTTTCCATGTTAGGACAAAAACTTCACAAATGTGGTCGTTTTTGGCATTAAACACTCCAACAATCACGAAAATCTGTTTTGATTGTTATCCCTGTGTGACATCAAACTGGCCATTATGACGTAGAGAAGGCCGCACAGTTGCACGTTCTTTTCCTTGAAAGCGATCCAATCTAAATCCTGTTGGGCTGCGGCAACTTTTTATCTTTATTTACGCGAAGATAAAGTAAATCGGTGTTGTGCATTTAACGCCAGAGCAACCACTCATTACGTTCACATCTGCCAGCAAAATCAGGCAGGAAAACACGTTTACGGTGAACTGACCATTTCTCTTTAGCAAGTAACTGCTAACATTGCATAAACTGAAGTTGTTATTTGCTAAAAGCGCTCCATTTTTTGATGTAGACCTTGTTGTTTTGTTTTATGGACGTGCTGAAATGAAAATGTAGTACGTCAGCAGCAAAGGATAATGACCTATACTCTCTCATGTAATTGGTGTTTGTAAATGTGTTTTTATAGAATTACAAAATCCTTGTATAAATAATGTTATCCGGATGGAAACAGATTTGGGCAACGAATCGCTCTTTTTTACGTAATTCTTGTCTGAAGTCAAAAACATGTTGTTTTTATAGTTCAATCAAGTTTGACGAATCATTTTTCTTAACATTTCGTTACCCGCTATTGCATAATTTGTTGTTGGACTTTTTAGATGTTTTTTTTAACCAAACCATGCCTAAATTGGGTTTAACAAAGCATGTTTATCAGCTAAATTCTTGTCTACACTAAAGATGACCGATACTTTATATTTTAACCCGTTGCCGACTTATATTTAAAAAAAAGTACGGCATTTACTTTAAAACCAAATGGAACCTAGCGTCAATATAGTGATACTGACAAAATTAAAATCTGAAAAACATTTATTTTAAAGGTATAAATATAAACTTTGCTTGAATAAGGAATTTCAGCTGTTAATTTACTATTTTCTAAGTCATCGACCTTTTTAGAAAATAAAATTATATAAGGTAACGACCCGATAGTTTCAGAGATAGTAGTTTACACACCCACCAATGTTATTGACGTCACTCTAATGACGTCATGCGTGTTTTTCAGAGGAGGCCAAGATCGTTTTGCCGCGTCACCTGCTAAAGCCGGTCAAGGTCAAGGTCGGAGCGAAACTGCACGTCAATGTTCCTTACCAGGTAATTAGGGCAATCTCTTGTTAATATCATTTTTACTGTGAGTTTTTTTCACTTTAAACGAGCACTGAGGAGCCAGTTTAAAACAACTCAAGTCGTCCATATTTAAAACACTTTCCTTTATATATATCCTGTCGGTATGCCATTGAAATATTATCAATATACAAATATATCATTCGAGCATGACTTATCATAAGTCATAAGGGCGACCTTATAAGTGATGCGACGTTCGACCTATGCATTTCAAAAAAACAAATAAATTCTTCGCAAGAAATTTTTGTTCCTGCTTTGCACATTTTTCCAAACGGCCAATCTTTCATCGCATTTTTGGGTTTTTGCATGCACAAAAACAAATAGCTTGTCAGGCCTGTCAGTTAATGCTGATATTCCGCTATCGAGATAAATAGAATTTTATTACAAGTGCTTAATCTCTGGCAGCTGTCGGCATTTAAATGTTTGATGTTGCTCTGCAAAAATTTAAGCAACGTTAAACCTCCACGAACCTTTGCTGAAACCTAACTTGTTGATGACAAAACAGTGGCCACTTTGACGAAATAAAACAATAATAAATAGTAGAGTTCAGTCGGTTTAAAGTGATACTTGAAATGTTTGACAAACTACTCATCGATTGGTATTTTTATTTGTTTTTTGTTGCTGATTTCTTTTTAAACGAAGTAGAAAAACTTCATTTTAAGTCAAACTTGTGTGAATTTAACAAAAAATCTGTAGTAGATATTTGCAATTTAAACCTTTTTAGTTAGGAAGATTGGGTTTTACAAGGTTTTTAGTTTATTTTTAGTTTTTTTTTTGGTAGACTGTACTAACTTTACCCAAATATCAGCCACATTTTCACCCTCCTTCAGATAAAAATAAAAATATTTAATAAAAATATTTGAGGGTATTTCAAACAAAAGAAAGTTTACATAACTAAAGTTTTAAAATAAACGAATTAATCCTATATCCAAACCTGCGCATTTTTGGCAAGATCAATCCCAATGACGTCATTGTATTGTTTGATGACGTCATGCTAAATGTAAATTACAGGGCCGACCCAAGCCCCAACTAACTTGGACCAAGGAGGGAAAGCCCCTTGAAGACCACGTGGCTATCCGCAATTCGATGGATTCGAGCGTCTTATTTATACGGAAAGCAGAGCGCTGGGATTCCGGAGTCTATGACCTTGAACTCAAGGTCGGCGATGACGTAGTAAAGTCCAAGGTCGAAGTGGCGGTGATTGGTGAGCAGTTTTTTTCTTTTTTACGTTTTTTCATGTGTGAATAAGGGTGGTGATGGAGATGAAACCTTTTAGATCTATGTATAATTCATCTTCTTAAATATAAAGTAAGCAGAATATGAAATAATTAGCGCCACCTACAGATTGTAAGCCAAGCGACAAAAGTGTTGCAAATAGGGGAAAAAATTACATGTTTGATAGAAATGTAAATAGTATTGACCTCAGGCTATATACGAATTATGTATGGTTTGATGTCTATCTTCGGTCTCAGACCGTTGGTTTAATTGGGGTTTACTTCTAAAATAACAACTATAGGACATATGTGTGTATGAATCACAAACATATCAAATAAATTCAGTTCTACAAACATTCAAATCACCCAATCCCAAGGAAGGCTTGCGGTAACTCTTAAATATAGTACTGAGCGTATTATTGAAATCGAAACTTATAAATGCCTATAATTGACTGACAACGACAAGAAACCGGTAAATGTAAATATTCGTCTGGAAACGACTAAAATATATACTTCGTTTCCTGTAACTTTGCCCCACTATTATTGTAATACGAAACTGTTGTTAACATGGTTTCCTATCTCGGGCATGCTCCTAGTCCAGAGTTCTTAAACTTTTGTATCGCCAACCCCCTCCCAAAAAATTGTTTGCTTCGTGTGGGCCAGGGATTTTCACTGATGACGTAATATTGTCATTAACAAGTAGACTTAAAAAAGCTAATAAGTTAAGTTCTAAAGTCTTGTAAAACACCTTTAACGGTGCGTCCTTTTCGTCTCGTGTTTGTCGGTGTGCATAACAGAGTTGCCAAAAAGTGTTAGAATCTTTGTAAATCTTTGAAATGATTTGCATATTGAAAAATCTTTGAAAAAACATCATGTTTTTTCAAAATGCTTTGAATGGTCTTTGGGATTATTTTGTGTTCAGCTAAAGTTATGCTAAGAAAGTGCCTTTAAAATACATTTTTTTCAAATATTTTCTCTTTTGTTGACAACAGCATATTTACTGTTTCTCATTTTATCCAATTTTAGGTCTTTCAAAATATATTAACTTTCTTTAAAAAGTCGTTAAATGTGTTTGAATCATAAATTTGGTTGGCGACCGTATTGAAGGAGTAGGTAAGAACTGAAACTTAAGAAAAAATGCTGCGAACAACAACAAAACACGCACCTAATACTGATTATGCAACCGACATTTTCACACCTCCATAAACGCCCTCTGAATCACTTGTTTGTCGCGACTTTTCGCCAATCTTGTCACGCTCGTCGCTAGATCGGTCGCGCGATGTTCTTTGTGACGTTTCACCTTGATTGTTACGTCGTGTGATCCCTATCGCGAAAAATGTTTATTTTTGTCGCTTAAAGTGGATTTAATGCCCCGAATATGAGAATTGTGCGACGCGCCCAGTGAAAACAGCACGTGGTGAATTTGTTTTTACATAACTTTAAAGTTGCGCATTTGGCGGTGCTGCTTTTCTCAATAAGCTAAATAACAAAGTTGTTGTCAAGAAAAATAAATCTTTCTTTTTTTCTTCTAAAATGCTCAATTATTAGAACCGTTCAGTTACTTAGGTTTTACACGTGATTTAATAATTCATTGGGCATTATAACATAGCAGAGAGTCCATTTTTGTGCCAGTTTAAATCTTGCCCAATTATAACAGTAATAATTGACGATATTTTAAAACTTTCGCTTCAGAAATCGCGAAAGCTCTGTTTCTCTAAATATGTTTCGATTTTTTAATTTGCCAGTTAAACCCTTCTCCACTGGTTCCACTATGTCTGCGTGTCTTTCAACATTGCATTGTTTATCAAACTTAACCACTAATGGATTTTATCACATAAAGCCATTAGGCCAGAGGAAAACTTTGATGTTACATCGAGTGAACCATTTCTCAGATATCGGGTTTAAATCGTTATCTGCTGCACTTACTTTTAAGCTTGTCAACTGTTTTTATCCAAGCTTACCAAATAGGACCCCGAACTATCACATTCAGTAAGGAGGCATAAATGTTGCAAGAAATGAACCTTTTGAATAACAAAAACAAAAAGTGCTCAAAGATATAACACGTCACATAATTAAAATAGTTCTTGGGCTTTCAAGTGTCACTTTTCAGCCTTCACTGTTGAACAGTGTAATTCTCACCCATCCAACTCGATACTTATAACCATTTTTAGCTAGTACAGTACGAATAGCCTATAGGCTTATGTTTGTACGGTTTAAAGCAGTGTTCCTCAACCCTTTTTCCTTGTTTTGCGGCGAACTAAACACTGATCGTATGTCTAACAGTTAAGATTTGGTGACTCCACTATCTTTCACTTTTGTAAGCTTAAAGTTATCAAAACACATAAGATGATACCTTCATTAAATGCAAGTTGAATTGGTATTTGGTAAAAGCCATGTCTGCATATTTGTTTCGCAATTTTATCTACTTGTGAAGATACCTTGCTCGAAAATCTAAACCATTTAAACTTCTTAAGTCGGTTTCAGCGATCCAACAAAATTAAACTAACTTTGGTTTGTGACCAATGGGCTGAGAAATACTTTTAAATTTTGTATACTTCTACATTCTTTAGACATCCCATCCAAACCACGCCAAGTGAAGTTGGGAGAAGTTTTGGGCAACTCAGCATCGCTTAAATGGGAGGAACCAAGTGATAGCGGAAACACTGACATCCTTGGATATGTTGTGGAGAAACAAGACGCTAGGAGTGATGAATGGTTAGTTTTTGACTTAACGTTTGAATGACTGTAATAAATTTTGCCAAGATGTCACACCGGGACTTTTAGAGAGGTCGGGAACATGTTTAGCTAAGAGAGCCATAAAAGCTGAATACTTTTGGTGTTATTTCCATGAGCGCCATGTAATAGTGTTTAACATCGATTTTTTGGGTGAAAACAGTGATTTGAATCGGACTGTTTAATTTGTTTCAACATACTAGGCGAGAAAAATACATTAGCAAAGTTCGCAAAACTTTAACGGTCTGCCATGATACGAACAGGGCGTTTTAGATAACAAGGGATTCCGTAAAACGGACTAACAGCCACGTACAGACAAATAGGATTCACGCGAAGCGCGGAAACAATTGCTAGGCTACTGTTTGTTTTAACTAAGTAGAAATTACAGTTTGAAAGTGCAGTTTTATTTAAATCTAAAACGTGCAGTTTTATTTAAATCTTGCTAGAATGATAGCTTAAATGTTATCTGCGAACAAGATTCCCTCACCAAAAGAGCCATATACGGCTCGCGAGGACCCCTGCTTTAGAGGAACCAAAATCAGGGTTATTGTACAAGCTAGGCCATAGCCTGTGGTGAAGTTCGAGTTTTCATAAGTTGATTTTATTTGCCTAGGAATCAGCTAAGTTGGTGGATTGTCAAACTTAGAATTACTGAGGTCCTCCATTAATACAAATTAGATATGAATATTCAGGGTTACATCCAACAAAACGTTTTTTCTGGAAGAATAATAAAACCCCACAATATGTAATTTCAAGTTATTTTATAGAAAATAGCAGTTTAACAGTGTTAAACCACATTTCTTGATAAAACCGGTTTAAAATCGCATTAACAGCTTAGTGAGAGTTGGCATTTTTAAGGTGAGTCGGCGTTTTAGTTCACGTCCATCAAATTAGAAAGTCTGGCACTATATTTGGCGAAAAGTTGGCACTACACTAAATTTTGAAATAGGCTATGATAGCCTAATCCACACACAATAAATAAAACGCCTTAAAGAGCCTTATTTTACCACCAAACAACAGCTGTTTCTAAATCCCATTTTTTGCCGGTGAAATTTCTGCAGCCAAATAGCTGCGGTGACAAGGTGGTAGTTCATCACATCAACGTTAAGTATGGTACTTTGTATAGCGGAGCTGTTAATCCACACAAACCTGAACTAAGCTGCCGGAAATACTTGAGCGGGTTAATCCTGGTTATTCCCCGAACCAAGCCCTGAAAAGGTTACATTGCGATAGAATTTGAACTTGCTTGACACACAAACGTTTAAAATGCAATTTTAAATTAAAGTTTTGTGTACAGGGGTTTGTTTTTCTCATTAGACCAAAACAATGAATAACATTATTCCATGGACAATATGTACTGTACTGTAGTGTCAGATCAAAATTTATTATGACATTTTCCGACCAGATTTTTTAAAGTACTATGAATTCATAGCATATAATGATGTTTTAAAATGTGAAAGTATTTTTATACTTGGTTTGAAGGCTAATGTGGTTGCCGTTACCCAATTAGTCTTAACGCATTTGGAGGTTAAAGTTGTTCTCTAAGCAATTTTCATACAAAGAAAATATTTATTTTAATGAGCATGCATATATAAGAAAAGTTAGTGGAATCCTAATCAAACGAAAAACTTTGCCAATTAACAAAATAAGTATAAAACTTTACCAGGATATGAACAAAGTGGACATCTGATTCGTACAGTTTCAATCTTGTTATATATCGGATTTAGCAAGTGAACGACAGGCAAAATTGATTTAATGCTTCTGGTTGTACTCAAAATTTCTGCACCTTGCATACTTCAATGAGAAACAATGGTCGTGGTGCACTAATCACTTCGTATAGTCACATTCGTTCGCCTCGGTCATAAAATAAGTGATATAAAAAAGAAAAAAAAGAAAAAACGAGTGGAGTATCATGATAAATGTTTTACCACCTAACCGGACTTTTGTTCAGTATTTTCATTTCTGACATTTTATGAAACCTCTTTTTGGTCATTTTCACTAAATTCATAAACATGAAGCCAAAAACTAAAAAAGTTGTATTTTTTATTGCATTCACGGTCTTCGTCTGTCATAGTTGACTATCACGCGATGTCATCTTTAAAGCTCTAACGTATTTACGGCAAAGTTGAAAATATTTTCCACCTGGTCAGAAGAAAACACCTTTCGCTTAGCTTATCGTGATTGTTCACACCTTGTGTTACGTCACAACGGACATTTTGTGTACGTGATAATCGGCAGCTGATCATCTATCAACGGATTATTGTGACATAATAATGAAAGCGTGTTCGTCTTGCACCATCTTGTGCCACACGAATCGTAAACATTGGGAAGAAAAAGCGGTCTTTTTAAGACAAAGCTGCAAAAAACAGCCGAGTTTGGAGTTTATGTGATTTAATCTGGACCTCCTGTGACTTTTCTTGTGATCTTGACCTACATTTTTCTAATGGAAATAATACCAATTGGTACACCATACATGAATTTTGCAAATAGTTTCTTAGCCTTATCTCGAAAATCAGTAAGATTTGTTCGATTTTTTGAAATATTCCTGCGATTTCTGAATGGGTTTCAATATTTTACTTTCTGTTTTAATACAAAACCTAAGATTGTAATCCAAAATCTTAGAAGATCGGCGCAAATGGCTAGACCTAATTTTATAAATTCATTTATATTTTAAGCATATATATTCGACAATTTAATTTCGAAAAATAATAATACCAAGCAACTCCAACATAAGTCTTTAAACCATGATTAAATACATATTTTAAACCAATTTGATTTTTACTTCTAACAATTTAGTCAAGAGAACGTATGGGTCTTGCAAGACGAATCAAGGCCAAAAGGATCAGAAGTTAAATAGAACTTCTGTAGATTCCTGTCGGCTAATCAATCCGATTATGCTTAAGCGATGCTCATTTTAGCTTAAGCTCGTGGCCACAGCAGTTACTAGAGTCGTTTCCAATATGGTGTTCGGTAATTTCATGCCAGATTATGGTAAGCGGTCACGGCGTGGTCAAATGTAAAATCGGATTTGATTGGGCGTAGAAACACACGATTCTTTTAACTTGGTAACGTCCAAAAGGCTTTATTTACTTCAAAAATGCGGCTTTATTTAGCATCAGGTAGCTATGAGGTCGTTGCCATTTCGAATGCGTTCAATATGACTACATAGGAATGCTTTCTTACACCTTGTCTTACACCTCTTACACCAAGCCAGGGGTTCTTAAACTTGATTTACAACTTGTTTGACTGGCATTGCAATGTTTTTAAATCAGGGCTTATTACACTTTTTAAAATCGATTCCAAAAAACAATTGGTTTGCCTGGAGCAGGATCAGCATAATTTCATAAATTTAAGTCAAAAACAAATAAACTTAGGAAACTGCTTATTTAAGTCGACCACATGAAGATCGTGAAACTGAATTTATAAAATGTAACGTTAAGATTTTAATTTTTCCCATCGGCCATGATGTGTCCATGTACCATATTTTTAGAGGTTTCCGCTTAGGCCATCTTTATGTGGCCCGAAAAAAAAAATTTTTTTTTGGACACATGTTGTTTTTGTCCGAATTATTTTTTTTTTTTTTTTTTTTTTTTTTTTTTTTTTTTTTTTTCAGTCAATTTTTATGGCTCACTTTTGACAAGGAAAAAAACATAGTTGGAACATGAAATTTTCACAACTGTTAAATACCCTCCCAAAGTTGTTTCTAATATAAAAAAAAATTGCCTAGGTTCTAAGGGGTGGTTTTTAGGGGGGCAAAACTGTCATTTTTTGTTAATTTTGGTTTTAAGCACTTTTCAGAGATGAAAAAATGTAAAAAAAATCTGATATATTTATGGATGATGGATACATGACATATACAATACTAAGTAACAAAATTTTAAACCTTACACCTGAACTTTTCATCCGGGGGCTCAAAATGCACAACACTTTAGGAAATTTTAATGATATATTTACACTAAAAGGAAATGACATAAAAATCTGAAAATTTCACAAATGTTAGAGAACCATTTAAAGCTGATGTTAAAATAAACATTTTACTTCTTGAAAATAGGGGAGTATTTTAGGGGGGCAAAATTAAAATTCGGCCATTTTTGTGTTTAGAGGTGTCTAAAAAACTAAAGAAAACATTGTTAAATAGTTTTCAATTATAAAGACAAATTATAGGTTGCTTCACAGCAAAATTTTGACCTTCAACTCAAAATAATTAACCCATGGGGGAAAATGATTAACCAAAAATATAGAAATTAAAGTGACTTGTTGATGGAAAAAAAATTGCAAACAAAGTGGTGTACACTGCCTGGCAGATTTTTTATTTAAACTTGCAGCGGTAAAATATGTTGTTTTGTAAGAACAATAAGTTAATTACTAAGACGAGACACTTTGCACAATGGATGTTGCACGCGCTGGACAAAAAAAGCACAGCAGGGAGCCAGCCGCTTCGCGGCCAGAATAAGGCAAGCGATATGAACAAATTCTGTATTGAAGGTTTTCTGCCGCTAGATTAGAGTAGATAGCTGTAAAGAACTAAATCGAACACATCACACTATTGAAGTTATAGGTTTGCTTCGCAGCCAAATTTATATTAAGACCACTGGCAATCAATCTTGTAAAAGTGCACCATGTCCAACCTATAACACGCAACTTCGGGCCACATCCGCTTTTGCCTGCTAAAGCACCGAAACTGGAAGCACAACATTAGGAGTATATGGACACTGACAAATAAGACCCGTTGAAAGAATATAGAATAACCAAGGAATAACACCCTGGTAAAGTATAGTGGAACTGCGCTATACCCTCCTGGTATAATATAGTAGAACCGCGCTATAACCCCCTAGCAAAATATACAAAAACCGCACACCCTGTCTAGTTTTATGTTAGTTTTTTCTTTGAGAATTTGGACTTGCTTTATTAAACATTTTATGTTGGTTTGTTGACCGAACTGCTTTCGAAAATAGGTGTATATTACTGCATTTTTGATACAAATTCTCGAATAACGTACCTTATGCACGCCATTTTTATTTGAAACCCATTCCTAGAACAAACACGTGGTAATCGTTTCTATACAACATTAGGTCGAATACACTTGCTATTTTTTCTTACAATTGCTAGATTTATAATGTTGGACTGCTTTCCTAGAATTGCTCGTTACGTATTGAGACCTTACCTCGAGCCGAATTTTGTATGTTTCTTATGGCTGACTTTTTAAGATTGCGGCCCAGACTGAGAGCAACTCTTGTTCCTCATTAAAACCACATTCAAACCAAAACAAATTCTAACTGAATACGGTCATTTTATATTCAAGCTGCAATATGTTAATTTTTGAATTTCTTTTCTCAAATTCCAATTCACTTCCATGCGTAAAAACCTTATTTGTGTAAAAACAAACGTTGCAGCAAGAATTTCGCTGCAAATTCTTCGCCCATTTGCCCTCAATGTCCTCGTGTGAACTCTTTCCGCGAAATTTGTTGCAAAATTCCGACACAAACTTTATGAAAACGTTACATTGTACAGGGATTAGCGCCGGCTACAGCCACGGCAATTTGTTATATACACGACAGATTGGTCTGGCACGCGGTTCGTCTAGATGTCAAGGTCGCCAGTGTTGGCAAAACGAGGTTGTTTGCGATCTTAGCTTAATCCAGGCGTTTTTATAGCAACCGACGCACTTTGCATTATTTTATCTCAACTTTTGGCGAAACCTTTACCACGAGATGAACATAAATAGCTACTTTTTGTCGCATTTGCATCAATGCTTACGCACGTGTTTAATTGGCGTTCATTTAACAAGATTTTAGATAAAAACTTGGATTGAAAATAGTTAAAAACTATTATTAAAGATTAATGGTGAAAATAACGGCCCAAATAGACATAAAAAGTGACATGCTTTATTGTTCAAAGTTTCGGCAAATGCTCATGCCATCATCAGTGATATGAAGGCCACATCAGTTATTTTCACAACTTATGAACAGATCCGTATATAGTGTTCCAAAATATTATTAAAGAGTTATTTGAAACGTTCACAAAATGTCACCTATTTTTGTATGGGCTTTCTAACCAAAACCTCCAACCATTACGCTCCAAAGACATTTTACTTGGTTTACACGATTCAAACTATAGTGTGTCTTAGAGTTGTCTTATATTTTCATATATTTACAACAAAGAGCCTTATTTTTATTTGAAAAATTATTCAAAACGCGAAAATTTAAGATAAAAAAGAATATATTGACATTAAATAAACCAAAAACATCAATTCAAAAGTTGAGCATTTCTGTTTTGTGTTGTTTGTGCTCAATTTGCCTAAAAAAATCGTTAAAAAGATTTCTAACTTAATCTATCAAATCGTATTTCACGAGGATTAAGTCTGTTGCTAATCTGCTCTATTATTGGCATTATTTTATCGATGTGTGATCACGATCTCGGCGTGTGCCACGACTTAAGTCAGATTTACGACTCAAGGTGATACCAAGGTCAAACCTTAAACCACGTGCTGGCCGCAAATTGTTTGAGCGCAAAATCTGTAGAAATTTTAGCAGTTTTATGGGCGTTTTAACGAATTAAACTGGTCTATGAACCTTTTGTTTGAAATTTAATAATATCAACATTAATAGGGTACTTTAAACTTTATTTACAGACACCAGTTGTGCATTCTGCAGCACACACATTTGTTAAAATACCACAAAAATATCTCTTTTTGCGAAGCATATCCGTAGCCTAAAAAGTTTGTCAAATGCTCCTTTTTATTGCTCTTCGAAAATAATTTTTAAAATACATTATCCAATCACAACTTTGCCAAATTAAAGAGATCACATTCAAGCCTTTGTTACCTAAATGTTGTGGGTTGCTTCCATAATCGTAAGAATCGAGCCGCAATTTGTAATATTACCCACTCTAAGTCGTTCCTCGCGTAAAGCTAAGAATGATGAATGAGACTTTTGACGCGAGTAAGATTCCGCAAACAAATAAAAGGCAAATCATTTTAAACATTGCGGTTATTCCCCGCCTTCGCCGCCGTTTTAGCTTGAACTTACTTTGGTATTTTTTTTATGATTTGTGTAGGTTAATTTAGTTATTTTAAATGGTTTAATATTTTGTAGTTGAATTTTTTATTTGTTAATTGTAAGTTTATTATTCTTTGGTATTTTTATAAATTTTATCAATTATACAATTGTTCTTCCGGCAAATATTTTTTTATTAATAAATGTACCGACGTTCCTGTAACCTATGCGGAAATTTTTTTTAAGTATATCAAACGTAGACACCCTGTCCCAAGTGTGTTAAGTATAAACACCACAGTAATACTGCAAATAAAGGGGCGCCAATAAAGCTGCTTTTATCACATATGGTGAAATAGCGCTAGATACCATCTAAGGTATGGACAACTTGAAAACCGGGAGTTTTTTTTGTAATCAATGGCAAAATGAAATATTGCATGGCTGATATATATCAAAGATACAACCCTTTTTCTTTATGTCTCTCTTAGTTTAGCCAGTGGTATAATTTGCTATTAAAAAACCCATATCCACAACCTAGAATGGTCGAAAATTACATAGTCTTGAAAGTTCGGCTACATATTATCATACCTAGACTTTAGGTTTGTTTTATTTCACTGCAAAAAAATAGAATGCTGTTTTTAATAGGTCTTTATAAGTGATTATCGTTACCATCGCCAATGTGACGATGATCTTAATAAATTAAAATGAAAAAACCCGAACTTTAAGCTAATCCCCTAAAGATAAGCGATATGTAATTTATCTTCACTTGTCAAAAAGCTTAACCTAACTTAAATAAACACTCTAAACACATTTACCGCTGATAAGAGATCATGGGTTTGTAGAACGTCGTATATTGCCAACCAATCAACTGACATCTTCTGATATTTTGATATTTGCATCCTACGCTGATTGGGTGTTGACGTTTGCCACCCGCACAATTTCCTCGCTTTCAGCGTAACAAGCCACTGGCCTGTCACTTGGAGAAGTGATTGAAGACCTTAGATCGATACGAGGAGCTTTTTGGCTGAATGAACAGGGGTTGATTTACGAAACAAACAAGAATCCGCCATTATTGAACCGTGGGTTGCTGCAGCTATTTGACTGTTACGTAATAAATATATAGGTCAAGATATTCGATAAATGTACGTGTTTCTTTATTAACAGTATCGACAAATCATCAGCGCATGGTTTGCTAGCTTCTTGTTGGTTTTAATGTTAAATTCTTCCCAGTGTACACTATTGATTAATTGCTTAAGTGTTGTTCCTTAAAACCATGCGTTACTTTCTGTAAATTGTGTCACGACAAGAGGTGTTCTTCAGTCGTAAGACTGTCACCTGATTGTCGGTAAATCAATAATAAAAAATCAGCAACCATCATCAGTATAAAATAAACAGAAAAAATATACATTTTTTTAACCATTGACCATTTTATTTAAATGGCTACTAACATCATTGCATTGTTGAATTGGTAAGACGGTTTAAATATTAAAAAAAATCTTAACCACCGTTGGTGTTGCCACTTATGGTGCAAAAATTGACAAGTTCCATTTTTAAACGAATAAGCTGTCCCAAATCAGAAAACTTTGACCTACGTTGGCTTGATGAAGCACAGTTTTGCGAAAGCTTTTCAAGATTTTAATACAATTTGTCGTAAAACAGTGACACCTGCTTTTCAGGCTTCTTATGAAATAATTATCGTTGATGATAGTTACCCTCAACAACCAATATGTTATAACTTATACCATATTTTTTGATCGATTTATAATGAGATAGCGTGTTTAAAGAATTTCCAAGAAATCTTGAACTTATGTTCCAACAACTTTCAGGAATTTTTGAATTAAATTTGCCGGGCTATTAAAAAACGGTGTCGCCCACCTGTCAATCAAACTTATGGACAATATTTTTGCTCAAGGGCAAAACAGTCCTATGCACGCAATGTGGCTCCCGCCGTGCCTTTACCGGCTATTTATGTCACACAAAAACTATTTCGAGCTAAACGCGAGAATTTGATCCCAACTTTGCGAGAAAAATTCGTGATAACAGTTGGATTTGTCTGTGTAGAAACGCGAGTATGTTCGTTCGACTGATACGATGTGATGTGGTATGAAATCTGCGGCTTTAGAGTTATCTGAACCCCGCATCGCATATGATGCAGCCCCACGTATTTCCGTATCTGTCAGTTTTTGCGTCTTGATTACAGCAATTTTACGCTGCAGGAATTCCCCATTTGGTTCCAGCTTATAACGTAACACCTAAAAATATGCCGAAGAGACCGATGCAAAATGCAGGGAATGTGGTGGCGAATGATTGATAAGATTGCCGATTTTTGGACCTTTCACATTCCATTTCAGTTGACACATTTCTATATTAATTTCTGATTTCAATATTGAAAAATAGGATCTGTATACTTTATTGCACAATATTTGATAACTGATGATTTCAGTCAGCCCTTGTTTAGGCTATCATTTTTTTATAATTATTATCATTATCATTTATCTTAATTCTGTGAGCAATTTCTATCTACAGTATAATGTATATACTCATATATGTTAAACTGCCAACTAGTATATTTCAAAAAATAACTGCCAACCCTGCCTACTTAAAAAAACTTATTACATTTTGCAAATCTCGCAGCAACAAAAAAATTAGTTTATCCAAACTGAATGCAAACTGCAGCAAAAAATGTATGCAATCTGCAGCATTGGCCTTGATAAAATAGTCAAGTCCCTGTAAGTCCCGCCCCCAAAACGCCCCCTTCGTATTTATTTCATCTATAATGGAGAACAGATTTTTATACCATACCAAATCACGCAATTGGGCCAAGACACTTCCGAGTTTGGCCAGAGTCTCGTTAGATTGTCGGCAATAAATACGCCACATTCTCCCAGGGGCTGGCCAGGATTTTCGTTTAAGGGGCATGAAAAATGTCAGAGTTTACGTCATAAAAAAAAAATACGTCATAAAGTTATACCTCATAAAATCGAATTATAAAAACACTTGTCGTTCTAGATCGATTTTCTGCTCAAATATACAACTGTTAGATCTGATGAGCGAAAAAAAGAGCGTTTATTTAGTTCAACTCGTTAAAACTTTATACATTTTATTCATTTATTTTTCCTTATTTCGGAAAACGTGGCGCATTAGGAACGGTAAAATCTTTCGCAAATTGCCCGATATGATGCCATTTTTAGTTTAATTTGTCACAAATTGCACTTTGTAGAGCTTGTCAGTTGACACGAAGCCTCTGTACAAAAAATATATACTTAAAACTGAAGCAAAAATCATACTAGACAATAATTAAAAAAAAATAGAAAGTCAAATAATTTAAAATAAAACAACTAAAAGTCTGTAAAAGTTGCCACAAAAAGTCAGGGGGTAGGGTAAAAAAAAGGCGGGGGGTAGGGTGGTTGGCTCCCCTCCCCTTTGCTGTACTCCCAGGGCTCCGTTATGTGGCAACTTGTTGTAGCTCATTTGTCAAAAACGTCTCTTTCCGATCTTTGCCGCGATCGCCGAATAGCGTCCCGCTGCACATCTATTGTTACGTAACAACAGACGCCGCTGCAGCGCGAAGTAATGAAAACCTGCATCCGCCTTAATATGCGTGAAATCGCGCTTTGGTAAAAATTCGTGTTCCTTCGACTCTGAATGTTCGCGGAGAACATTCCGTGTTGTTCGTTCTTGAAAGTTTCAACGTGAAAATGGTTCGCGATAAAATTGTGGTTTGGTTGATTTGTGGAAAGTAAATTTTTTTCAATCTGATAATTTGTTAGGAAAAAGTAGTTCGCTATTTATAGACATTTACAAAACGAGAGCAATATATTTCACTTATATTCGTTCCACTTATTTACTGTTGTCCAAAGTGTGAAAGTGCGACACACACTGTACTGCATGGTCATATTTGAAAAATAACGGTTTTTTTATACATACTTAACCCTAACAAAACTAAAACCTTTTACAACATGCACTTCTACCCACTATGATCTAACACTCATTTTCTTCGATCCAAGGTACGTGGTGTACGACAAGTTACGTCACAAGCAATGCCAGGTTAGCGATCTCGTTCTCGGGAACAACTACTACTTCAGGGTGAAGGCTTTCAACGAGGTTGGAGTTGGAGAATCCAATGCTACCAAGGACAGCGCAAACATCCCGAAAGAAAGTGGGTTTGTTACGTCATACCGGGATTGTGAGAAACAAACCCTGCGAGTTTTGAATCAAAATAAATTTTCATGAGTTAAGGAATATTATACCTTTGCTCACAGGCGATTTCTTATAGTCGATATGATTTATACAAATGCGTGAGACACAAAATACTCGTATTAGATGTAAACCAGTTATTTCCCAAAGTCATAAATATCCCCAAAACAACTATATTCTACAATTTTTAGGTTGCAGTTTCTTATGGTCAATCAGTCAGACTTTAATCAAGAATAATTTTAAATTTACACTTGCTGCGTATAATAACTGGTTTAATTCTCTGAAATTTTATGAAATTTAAATTTATTTGATTGTAATTCAAGCATGTCTTGTATCTTTTTGTCAACACGTTAAATGTAGTGAACTTTGAAAAAATTCTACGAGAAATTAGATCTTTTGTGAACATTTAAATTTCTGGAGTTGTGAGTTAATGTAAGGCTGTAGTTTTTGTGGTGGCATTGTTTCGTATCTACTTATGTTTATCTCTACAGAAACGATCTACAAGAAACCGGACTACCCTGCCATGGACTTCAGGACTAAACCTGAGTTCACTCAAACCCTGAACAGTCGTCGTATCGTGGAGAATTACAACGGAACACTGAGTTGTGCGCTCAAGTGCAATCCAAGACCCAAGATCCGCTGGTACAAGAACAAAGTCGAGATCATTGACAACCCGAAGTACAAGATGACACAAGCTATGGGTAAGCGGGGTTCTCTTGGTAAACTTAATTTTTTTAACTATTTAAATTAATTAAAAAAATATTGTTTTTTTTTTTTATAAATTGATTTAAAAAAAACATTTTAAAAAGCTTTAGAAAATTCTGCACGTGTTAGTCTGCATTTAGACTAAAATTGCGGAAAAACAAGAGAACGCATTTTGGTCCTTAAGTGTAAGAACTTATTTTGTTTGGCGTATAAGTAAGCCGTGAACTGTGGTAGCCCTCATTGAATGGGTTGGGTATAATTGGGCAAATACTTATTTGTATATTACAGTAAAATTCGAGGGGTATTTAATCGTAATAAGAATTTATTGAATTGATTTTGAACAAACAATTGTGGCGCAATCAATGCAAGCTGGAGTTGTTTCGCTTTAAAAGCTTTGTTAAACATGTTTGTTCATTATATATATATGTATATAGCGGGGTCACACGTTTAGCAACTATTTGGCATATATAGCATCGTAACGCCGACAGTTACCATATACAATACAATGAAAGACACACACAAACATATGTGTTTAATAACATCTGTGATCTAGCCCCTCGGAAGTACATATACAATACACGTCGCATAGCAAAGACGGTTCAATTTTAATCAGCCTTTGGCAATAATGTAAATTATATATTCCCATATATAGCTGTAATTGTATGAAAACCGTCACCAATTATATTTTTTTCCAAAGGAATCGTTCAGCTTGAGATCCGTAGAGCGAGAGCTGCTGACGCGGGAATGTATTGCGTCACCGCCACCAACGAACTTGGAGAAGCAACTTGCAACGCTGAAGTCACAGTCAAGGAATTCAAATGTACGTTTTACTTGGTTTCAGTTAAATTAAATATACACAAATATACGTGTTTTAATGTTAAACAACTGCGATCTAGCCCCTCTGAAGTCGTTATTGACCAACGATAACGGATTTCGTATTATATAGTTGGTTTTAGTTTGGTTTAAAGTTAAACTAAATAAAGTTTGAAAAACATCTTTTTGAACGGATAAGAACCAAAAGAAAATGTTATGAAACAATTTGTATTCGTGTCCGGTATTCAAGACTTAATATAAACAAAGGCATTTTTTGTCGAATTACGAGTCCTTAGATCGCAAATTTAAAAGGGAGATGCACACGATATTAGGGTTAAGCCTTAGGCATTTTTGGCCCCTTATACGATTTTACGCAAGATTAATCTTTTTGAAATGGTAAATAGTTTCTAGAACTCAATGTCATGTTTTACCTTAAGGCTCGCTGATTGATTTTTACAAGGTTACCCATCTTCTTTTGGTACAATGACAGTTACATAAAATGCATTAGAGCGTTTAGTTTTCCATCCAGCCAGAGAAGTGTAACAATTAACCTTCTTAAAGGCGCTACATTTCTCAAAACTTTTTGTTTCGTTACTTAACTTTTATATTTCTCTTCTTTCTTCAGCCCAAGGATGATTGTTTCGCCTTCTTCTCTACATTTCTCTCTTCTACAAACCCTTTTTTCTCCTGCTTCTCTTGTTGTCTTCAATGCGATGAATGTAAATAAACCCAACTATATTATATGCCAATGATAAATTTTGTTTCCAAATCAATCTACTTTTCAGTGACAATATTTTATTGGAACAAATTCATCTTGAATATTTAGTTTTTATCTTTTTCAAACCACAAAGAAACTAATTGTATTAGTTAATTTAGAAGCTAAAACTCGTTTTTTAATCAATTAAAAAAATGGTATTTCTAAAATGAAAAGTTAAAGCGTCATCCGGTTTCATACATTTCACGGCATCTACTTTTGACATTGTACTTTTAATTTAACAGCGGTGGATGGTTTTTCGTTTTGTGTCCGATGTGAAATAAAACTGTATCTCAGAAATCTCAATTGCTTTAACCGAATAAAGGATCAGATGGAAGGGTGATGACAGGTTTTCATATTGTGCGCGGTTTAACAGGCTTTTGTCACAAACCACATCAAAAAGGGAACAAATGGTAAAATGAAATGTAAATTTTATTATCAAATGCTATTTTGGGTGTTTGTAGAATGAAACCGTAAAATTCAATTTGCCAGTTTAGTAAATTTTCTGTAATACAAATGCCTTACATATTATTCGAAATTACCATGAATACCGGGAAACTTTTATTTTCGCTTGTGCCAGGTGACGCATTGCGCCATTGGGATAAAACTCCAAATATCAAAATGAACTGAGACATACCAGTAGCATACTTGGGATTTCGCAATTCATTGTTAAATTTACGCAGTTAAATAGGCAAAATTACATTTTGGGGGTGTCGTGTCCCACTGGATCCGCCCCTTGATGCTTTTTCACAAACTTGAAAATAGCGAATCGTAAGCATGTTCTAATTGTAGCTCTAATTTGACAATATAAAGTTTAAACAAAACTTGCCATATATTCAGGGTTGGTTGGGTCTCTTAAATATAATTAGCAAACACTTGATTGTGGTTTATGAACTAAAGCAACCGATCCCCTTTTTAGTGGAAAACGTGCTGTGCATTTGTTAGCTTTTAAAAGGAATTATCTAATTAAGCAAACCTGACAGAAACCAAGTTGTTTTTGTTACGCACCAATGCCTTTGCGGTAATGCTTTAAATTACCTCGATAAATATACATATATAACTGCAGCTAATTTTCTCTAGCTTACCGTATTAAAGTTCAAATAAAGGCCTGATTCTAGTCAGCTCTTCAGCACTAAGCCGTAAATTTAGAGTAATTTTCCGTGCTTCGCAGATATGGCGTAAGGTTACAGTTAATTAGCCGCAGAGCAGGAATCAGAATTCCCGCAAACTCATCCTTCAGTTGCGTACCATTCATTCACTAAATACTTACTTTACGAGCTATTACGCAATAAACTCGGGCAGACCTAGCCTTGAATATAATACTGTATTTTATTTAATTCTTAACAAATTAGTCGAAAGTGATCTTTAAAATAAACGTGCAAATTACATCAAATTTCGAAATAGAAAATGGATAAAGAGATACTCGACACGTCCAAATTCATACCCATACTTCTATATGGCCTTTGGTATTCTTACTACATTAAATCCCGTTATTCAAACAATCCTGAACAATCCGCAAATCATATTACTGGTGAAGGTAGCCTTAATGTTACTTCATATGTTACCAATATTCAGCCCCCGTCGTTTAATTGGAAAGTTCTCCAAATTTGATCTATATGCTTCTGTATGGAATATACCAATTTTTGGCGTTGCAAACTTAGTAACGCCAATACGAGGAAGATTTTTTAAAGTTTGTTATACTACCTACTTCAGTATCGATTTTAATAAATCTCGTACTTCCAAAAATGTCCCACTTTTTTGTCTTCAGTATTTCTGTAGCTTAATAATATCTGAACCCTGATGTTTGCGGGTGCAACCAAATTGATGTTTCATGCGAAAGTTCAAAAATGTGTTTTACTTCATTGTGGGCTTTAATATTTCTCCCAAATCTAAGAATATAGCAATTTTCTTCCTTAGTGTTTCTCCAGCTTAGCAATATCCGAACCTTGATGTGTTGTTAGTGGGCGGGTGGAGCCAAAAGCCTCAAAGCCGCAAGAACACTTTTAAACTCGCCCGTGTTTACATTTCAAGGGAAGGTCTCAGGCCAAAACCAGCTGGGCCGTTCGGGGCAAACCTTGTTTACAGTGAGTAGATATCAAAGCAGACCCGGCGATCTTTTGTGCCACTTATTTGCCTTCCCGGTGGCTTCAAGTGATCGCTCGACCAGCTACTGTGCTGTTTGTTCGCCAAGACAGGCGGAAAACTGGCGAATTCCACCTGGATTGATGCTTTTTTTCGAGTGGGACCACCGCTGGGATAAACCGTGTAACTTGAAACACGTAAGCAAGCATTTTCGTCAATTCTTGGCCATTTTTGACGCCGCTCTTTTTTAGCATTGCTGCTGTTTTCCTTAAACATTGAGTTATGGTCAACTCTAATCCGATTACTTCGGGAAAAGGGTTTAATGATTAAGTTGATGTCGTCGAAAAATGATGTGATTTGATCCGATGATTGTCGGTAAGAATGTAAATGTGTCTAATGTATAAGGTTTATACCAACCTGAAAAATTTAAGCTGCCTTAAAGCGTAAAGATTAAGCGAACCTATACCAGGCTGTTTATAATTATTTGGGTTTCCAGCTGTGCTTTATTGGTTTATCCTATAATAGATTGCCATTTAGTCACTTCAAAGGTGTAGTTGCCTTAACGATAGCTATACTTTAAAAGCGAATAGACTGTATCATAGCACAACTATTCTTGTGAGTTATACATTTTTAATGTGATTTGTAAAAACTCTGGGTACGCTTTGCGAAGTTTAACACAATCTACGCCGTTTTACTTGGGTTATGTAACGAATACCGCGTTTGTAAAAAAATGCATTAAATTTGCGAAACTTTTACTACAATTAAAACAGAATTATCGGGTTATTTCCCCTGTACTTTGTTCCATGTTTGTGTTATAGGGTTAAAGTTACCCGATTTTGGACTATTTCCAATTTTGCCGGATTTCGACCTAGAAGTTGGATTAGCAAAAACAACAAACAATCGCCCGTACATATAGCTGTACAACGAGTTCCCTATAATGTACGGGTAGGATTTCAAGCGCTTGCAGCACAGTAATCGGGTTTAATTAAACCTTTTTAATTCAAAAATAGTACACTGTGGGAAACTATAAGTATTTTAAATGCTCCCAAGAGTATGAAGTATAAGATTATATTTCAAATATAAATCAAGATTTTTCATCTAAATGGATACATCTAAAATCTAAATTGAGGATTTTTAAGGTTTTGAGGTTACAGTTTATTTTAGAAGCTTTTTATGGTATTTTTTCATAGAAAAAAAACTTTTTCCGCTGAACTTATTCTTTTTTGTATTTTATTTTACATTTTACGTCGCGTAGATCTCAGTCTAAACCTAAACAATTTCTAAAACGGGGCCCATAGTATCAAAAGACTTAAGTTAAAGTATAAGACTTAAGTTAATCATAATATCGAAGCAAATATAGGAGTATGGTAACATTTTGACCGTTTTCGAATATCTCTCGTTTTAAACGTTTCGAACATTTATTTCCAACTTCTTTAGTTAAACGTATTGCAGGATTTAAAACTTTCAAAGTTATTTATGGGCTCTGATATTCCTACAATACGTTAAACGGATTTTAATTAAGATTTTCTCTTTTTGTTGTTTTTAGCGGAACTTTAGTAAGTAACTTCGTAATACCTTTTACGTTATACGTTGTTCAAAACAGAACCTAAATAATCTCAAATTGGTGACCATCGTATCAAAAGACTTAACAGCCTAAATTTTGATTGACAGCCGCTAATACGCTCAGCCCACAGCCCCCTAGCATTGAAACCCAACCCTGGCGCGCAAGCAGACTGCCCTGAGCGCTGTTGTGCTCGCTCGAGTGTCATGGGAATCTTAGCGAGGCGTCCTTTTCGTTTGCAACCGAATATCACGATTAGGCGACCCCTGCTTACTGAAGCACCACCACCGCCACCAACACTGTACGCTCTTGTGTAACCTATTGTTGCTGAAAATCCAGTTTGTGTGACTTTTATGTGGGTTACAACATAAAGCCCTAAAAACGATACGAAATAAAGCCCCTATAAAGGAGCTTGTGAACTAAAACCTATAAATTAAATAGCAAAGATGTTTTTTCTTCTTTCCCATATTTGGGTCACGTGTTACCTACTTGTGTATGGGCTCTGAAATTCCCACTACGTTAAACGGATTTTAATTAAGATTTTGAGTTTGAAATGCTCTTTTTGCTGTTGTTTTTAAAGAAACGCTTAACTAGCTTTAGTAACTTCGTAATTCTTTACGTTTAGTACTGTAACAGAATCGAAAATAGCTCAAAATGTGGACCATCTTACTGAAAGCTGCTGTATTCTGTGTGCAACCTGTTGTTGCTTGAAAATGTTTGTATGTGCGATAAAAAATAAAGCCCCTATAAACGATACGGAATAAAGCCCCTATAAAGGAGCTAGTGAACTAAGCCTTATTAAATAGCAAAGATGGTTTTAGTTAGTTCCTTGCCCTTATTGTAGTCACATGAAAGCATTATTAGTCGAGGTTCCCACCAAAGGCTTTGTATGTACTTTTGTCTCAATCTTTTGTCTCAAAACTCACATTTGTGTCACTTGACGTATGTATATTATTTTTTTTAATGTTAAACTTATTTCGACAATATCTTGATAAAACTTAAGTTTCGCAACACTACCTTAAGTTTTTAAACTTGTTTTCAGTGAGGTGATCCTAAAACCCTAATTTTAACCCAAGTCATTTGCCACGATGAGTCCAAAGACTTAGTCAAATCAAATCACAGTGATTTAAAGATGTCAAGAAGTTATTTCAACACTGTCCACCCCTCCCGAAAGTTAACATTACCATTTCCAATTACTTTTACAACTTATGGCTTGGTCTTTTCCTTCGGCATTTCGACTTCCAGTTTGCCTGGAACCGTTCAAGAAGGAGTCTAGCTTTTGCCACTTGATCTCACCCAGCTGAAAGTGATTATGTTTTGATAACAGGGAACCAGCCTGCCTCTGTTCGCCTACTCTGAAACCCGCCTTCGCTGTAATGCGTTAAACGACAGCGCTTATATCGTTAAATGGTTCGTGAAATTTAACTACGCCCCCCGCAATGGCTCGTGGCCTTTTGACACCGCTGTAGCATCTGTGTGGCTTCGCTCTTAAGTTTCGTCTGGTTTTATAGAGTTCGGCTTCTCTGAGTAGTAAATTTTAAGTCTTGGAAGGTTTAAAAAATTGCGAACCAATATATTAATATCGCTTGTAAAGCTCAGTGTCAAAATTTATTAAATCTGTTGCTTATATAAAGCCTTAAACCTTCTTGTGTGTTCCCCGTAAACTTGTCCAGATAATCAATGTTTATGGGATACATAGCATTAAATATGTGTTTGTTAACTCATATTTCTTTGTTTCGTTTGAGCAGTGTTTTCTTTTGTGTAACTCTTTACTGTTCTTTACTGTTACTGGTACATTTTTTGGGATTTTTTTCTCTCTTTTTCATTAAAACGTTTAGACAATAATGTTTAACATCATAGCTACATGTGTCCGTTAGAGCTCTGCTACATTTTAAGGGCTTCCTAATTCTCTTTTCCCGTTTGAATCGCGTTATAAGCGTGGTTGGTCAGACTCCGGTATTTCCGCAAGCTCTTCAACATTAAACTCTCGTGCAGGAAATGGTAGCAGGCTTTCAAGCCGCTTCTAGGCTCCTTGAGAGCTGGGCGAAAGCACTTGTAGAGCCGTGGGTGGCGACTGGTTGTGTATTTTTGGGTCACTCGACCTGTGACGAGTATTTGATGTAGCACTGGACAACTTTGATCGTTTCTTGCGTATGGAACATCAAGACACTTATTGGACGATATTTTTGTCCACGTTTTGCACTTTCTAAAAGTAAATATTCGCCTTACATTAAATAAGGCATATAAGTGGCTGTAAAACTTTCTCGAACTATCTTTTAAAGTGTACAAATAGCATTTCATTAAAAATGTTTTTACAAAAATTAGATTTAGGATAAAAACGTAAACCTTAGTTATCAAAAAAAATCGTTTTGAATTTTAAAAGAAGTATATTTCGCACTCAAACAAATTTGGACCATCAAATAAGACACGTACAACCATCAATCCTTGAGCCATTATTCCTTCAATCTACCTATTCAGTTTTTACGATGATCTATCATGCTTTGGAGGCGAATTTTGCCATTAAACATTTATATTCCCGGCAACATAAAACTCGCTGTCAGCAATCACCTGTCGCATCTGTCACAATACAAATAAAAGAGGGTTAGATGAGATAATTACTTAGACTGCCAATCCACTTTTTTGTGTAACCACTCCGTTTTATAGTTACTTTTACCCTTTTCAATAACTTTTATAGATATGCATGAGAAAACGCATAATTTGTTTAAATTTATTTACCCCAAAAAGCAATACAGTCTTTCACATTTCAACGTGCGCTAATCCACAAATATTGTTCCAATTTTCCTTATGTATGTGGTAGACAAACGACAGGCAGGGTCAATGTTTTATTTCAAAACCAACGTTTATGGAAGAAGACTTATACTTTTTGTAAATAAAATGAATTCAAGGCAACAACTGCGGACTTCGATATATGGTCAAATGAGGTTCTGTTTTGTATTCTACGATTTGCCGCAGCTTTGTAGTTTGCTTAAAACACCGTTTATTTCAGAATCAGCGTTAAGTTAAGGGTTTTAAATGGGTACGACTCAAGCTCTATGTAAAAACTGAATTCAAAGCGATGGCTGTAAATTTCCCTATGGTCAAAAGAAGTTCTGTTATTTCCGCGATTTGCCGAAACCTTAGTTTGCTTAAAAGACCGGACTTTGATATTCTTTGTACGTCTCGCTACAACCTCCAGCCATTGTGCTCCAAAGCTGTGTTGTTTTGTACAATTTGCCGAAAAGTAAGTTTGCTTAAAACAAAGATTTAAAAGACGAGAGAGTGCCCTCTTGGTGAACTTGGCGTCGCTTGGACAAAACAACTTGCTCCTTCTCGACGTACAAGTGTCGTTTCTCGACCTACGCTAAGAACAACTCTTCCAAAGTCCTCGGGCGCAGTAAGCTGGTAATTGTGCACTTGAATTTGTTCTTCAAGGAGTCGATAGCTTCACGTACGATTCAACCACTTCACTTGTAATTCGTGACGAACTTTAAGGCCATAAGACTTCAAATTACTTTTCCATGAGGACAAGTCAATTGCAGCACACCCTCCAACTCAATGTGCGTTCAACTGAGCAAATACAACTGACGACATTTGTGTGGTCGTTTTACCGAGTTTATTCACGTTCGTTTATTGAATTTTAAGTTTTCACATTGCTGACATTGTGTAACATCTTGTGATGTGCTTTGCGTTGGTTTGTGTAACTTACCAACTGATTGATTTAACGAAACTTAATTAAGTTGAGGAATAAAGCGTTGTCCGACGTCAAAATTGGATTGTTTTATAGTATTGCAACAAAATACTGTTTTCTGAGCTGAGATATCTTGAAGCTTTTTTACACAAAAACATATACCGGCGTTAGCTAAAAACACACTTATTACTATAACTCATCAAAGTTAAATACCAGGAAAATGTACATATTTCTTTCTTGTAAACGTTTTACTGGGAATAAAAAAAATAGTAATAAACATTTTTTTTGTTTCTTTTTATTCTCTCAGTTTTCTTTCTGCATGAAACTTCGTATGTTTAACTATCAACGAACTTAAAGCACGTCAAATTACCTGATCAACAGATGTATTCTTATTCTTATAAAGTTTATTTTTAACGTGCCACATTCTATCAAATTTAAAATAATTACTATGATAATTCATCTTTTACTATTCTTAATACTATAAGGTGCAGTTTTAATGTGATCTACTTCACCAAATTCGGTAATTACTCTGACTCATCAGTGTCAATTAACGGTGCATTTAGATCTTGTGACTTTCTCAACAAGGCTTTCTATCGTTAAAAATCATTGTCATTACTGGAAGTTTCCAATGCCTCGGGATTACTTGATTTTCTCTTGTCAATCTTTTTGTCGTTTTTTTCCAAATCAAGTGCCTTATGACGCCATTGCTGTAAAAAAGTAACCAGTTTGGCCTGACAATTAAAACTCAAACTTTAACTTGGCTTATGGCGTTTTATAGCTGAGCAATTAACCAATGGGTGATCAATCAGTCAATTTCAAGTCGCTTAAGAGGTATAGGCTTAATTTTATGGGAGAATCGTCCACTTTAAGTTCGCTTTTTTGACTCTATCGCTAACTAGAACTCGGCAAAACTGCTATATCACTGGCACTGGCTGAAAGATTGCTTCTGTTCAAAATCGAAAAAAGGTTTCTAGACTTTTTTATAATGGTGCAACATGGACTTTATACCTTTGAGATTTATTACGCCATTATTTACTTTCTTTTATATTTAGCAATGTGGCATATTGCGTCTTATCTATTATGGTTGGTGTAACTTTTCAAGGCCAAGTCTACATGACGTCATTACTTGATTGTCCCATCTCTTTAGACCACACGATTGATTTTCAATTTCACCATAGGCTGTAACGCTATGGTTAAATCTCACAAGCTGTAATCATCGTGTTACACTTTTCACGACTTTGTAATAAATCAAAACACGCAGCATCAGTTTTTTGGCAAATAACTGGCTTTTTAGGCACTTGTTGTTGCCACAAGCTCTTTAAAGGTTTTTTTGCTTTTATATCGTTTTATAACTAAAAAATCGTACTCTATCTGTCGCTTTTGGGGTATATCAGTAAAGCGTACTTATCCGGTGTGATAACTTAACACAATATTCGGCATTAGAGAGGCGTAAACTTTCCTTTAGCATTTCTGGCTCCAATGTGAGCTATATTTTAGTCAGAAATGCTACCTACAGGATCGAAATATCACTCGATTTACAACATAAAGTGCACCTTAACGATCTGTTTGACCTTGTGTTGCGAAACTTCGTGATAAAATGTCCTATAAATAGGGAGTGGATGGCTGTTTCCCTCTTAAGCGAACGGGGAGTAATTGGCTCTTCCCCATTTTAGTATCCAACATTACAGCATTAATATTACATGGTAATTATAACCTGCCCTAAAATTCAATTTGCCTTTAATTGAGCCCTGCCTAAATACCTCCGTCGAAAATTGTTGCCTGTTGAATATTTCAGAAGTTTCAGTCGCAGACAAAGTGGTAATTGATTTTCGGTGTTTTTTATTACGTCGCATGCAAAGTTGCACAAAACGTTACGTCGTGAAAAAAAACGTGAGAAGATAAATGGAACTGGACAGAAAGAGATCTTTCTGATAATGATCTTTCAGCTTTTGTTCAAAAGCGAAAAAGACGCGAAAAAAACGGCTGCTTCGGTAAAAAGTAAAGTAACACTCACAATAAGGAAAAAAAGAGAGAAATGCGCGAGAGAATGAGGGAAAAAGGGAAGAAGGCATGATTGCTTCAAATCATAACAAACGCGTAATATATAGATATGTATATAATGGGTCAGAGGTAATAGCAAGTGGTGAAATCTATATTACACAAGAATGGGCGCTCATCGGCAAGTCGATTTTGGCCCAGTCAGAGTTTCTGTTTTCGCGCCACGTTGATTGATGACGCGGCGCGTTTGTCACGTGACGTTACAACTAGAAATGTCGCAATCACAGTTCGTTACGCTCGGTTAACTTTGGCGGGATTTACAACACGTGGCAACAGGTAGACACATTTACATTCGAAAGTTACAGGTTTGGTCTAAAAACCATAGGTTTTAATAGTAAAAGTGCGAACCTAGCGTGCGGGTGTTGTAAGGCAAGATAAAGAGGCGTGAACTAAGTTACACCAAGGTTTCGGAATACATAGCGAGATCGGAGTCAGCGCTATGTAAAGAGCTAAGGCCTGTGTCCGAATCGTTGTCGTAGTTATCGCTGTGAATTCGTCGCTTCACATCTCCAGGAACTAAAACACGACGCGGGAACGCCTTCTGGTCGGTGTAGAAGGGAGAACAAGGTGCTGAAGCCACCACTGACTTGGTTGAAAGGAGGTCAACAGGTGAGGGGATATAGCGGCCTGGTTTCAGTAGCTTTGGTTGGTTTGGTTTGGACGAGACCTTTGGTTTTGTTGCGCCTTTGTTTGGCCGCAAATCGCAGTGGGAATTGCGCACAATAGGCTGGCCAACGATGCCGTTTAACCTGTTTGGAAGCGCACCGTTACCGATTCCTCCCTTGCCGAAACTTGTGGCTCTTCGCGTGAACTGCTTATCCTCAATCAGCAGCGGGTTTCGCTTCAGTTTCCCGCTGTTACGACGAAGCAGCTTGCCCTGCTCTGCCAAACGGTCAGCCTCGTTGCAACCCTGGCTCTGCAGTCGCTTCACATCAATGTGCGACTTCATGGAGTTGGGCTTTGGTGGGATTATGGGCTTGTCAGGTTGACTTGAGCTACGTTGCTGAGCCAACCTCATGGGAGACTTGGAAGCGTCGTCGCTCTTCGGAGGAAATGGAAACCGCGATCTCCTGCTTCCACGCTTCACGTTCCCGCGAACAAAGAACGGAGATGAGGATCCGGAGTCCTGGCTCTCTGCTCCAAGGCAAGGAGAAGGTCTCGGACTTCCACCATCGCAGCTACTGTTCCTGCTTCCCATATCAATACTGCCACCATCACTGTTGGTGCTAGCCTGGCTGCTGGTTGCCGAAGCATTGCCGGAGTCGTCAGTATTGTTGGCGCAGCTGTTCCTGTTAACAGCCAAGTAGTCCTTGAACGGCGTTGTGATCTTTGTGGAGTCTGACTTGTTGTTCTGGTGGCGTCCCGAATGTCTTAGCACCATTCCACGCGGAATCGCGTTCTCTGTGCTTATGATGGTCGAGGTGGCATCTCCTAGTTTGATGCTCGGAAGATCGTCATAATCGCTGTCGTTATCCGGGATCGGCGGCATTGGCAACAGAGGAGCCAGGGACCTTGATGCTTGCGGAGGAGCTTTAACTGGGCTTGGAATAGGAAGAGGAAGCTCTGATAAGTTGAGAGGAACGTTAGCGTGGCTGAGCCAGTGGGGAGACGCGGGTGGAGTGAGTCCGTTGAATGGATGACCCATCTGTTGATGCTCAAGCTCCAATTTGCAATGCTCACACCATAACCATGGCGACAGGGCGTGGTGCAGAGCGGATTTGGTTGGTGATGATGGGTCCTCTTCCTCATTAAGGAGGACATCGGGTGTGTCGGTTCTCGAGGATTGATCTCCGGAGGGTTTTGGATCAGTTTCCTCGCTCGCTTCAGCTTGTGCGTTGAGGTATCTTTGCAGCGTCACTTCGTCGTCGTAAGCGCTCAAAAGCTCCCCATACTCTTCCCAGAGTTCCGGGGAAATCCCCTCGGGCGACTCGGCCAAACCTCGGACCATGGCAAGAAGGGTTTCACCCTTGGCCTGAAAACAATATAAAATATTATTAGATGTTGGTTCAAGGGAGATGGCATTTTAAAATTAATGAAAGTGGAATTGAGGCACTTGCTTTTATTTCTTTGTAAAGGTTTATTTTTTGCTGAAGATATACCAGATTTTCACGGTTAATTTTCATATTTATTTAAAGAATATTGAGAACAGCCCTTATCTTTTTTTTTGTTTTGCTTAGAATTTTTTTTTTAATTTCGAAGAACTAATTTTTTTTAGGATTTCTTGCTCTGATATATACATGTAAGTTTATGGTTTCATGTTTGGGAGTTATTTTTACCTGGAGGACGCTGTGAGAGGTCTCCAGCTTCTGCTCCACATCCTGGAGCTCGGAGGAGAGTCGTAGACTGAGGTAGAGGTTCGCCTCCAGCTCGTTGTTGGACTTCTCGACCTCGAGAGTCGCCTCAGCAGCCGCCAGCTTCTCACGCTCCGAGGAGGAGTCTTTCCTTTTCTTCCCGGAAGACACAGACAAGGATTCGTGCCTCGTGGAGGACTCGTCATCACTGGAGTCCTCGTTTTTGTGTTGGACGAGTCCAAGTGCGGACGCAGCCGCTGTGAAGGGATTTTGGGAGGACTCTTCCGCGGAAGAAGCTCTCCATACCTCATCCTGCATCTCTTGGAGGAGGATTTCGAACTGACGCTTGTTCTCTTCGATCTTGATCTGCATCTCTACAACCTTCTGGCAAGCATCCACGTATTCCTCCAGGGAGGCGGAGTCCTGGCTCTCAGCGATCCACTGAGCCGGTTTGCGAGCTTTGGATGTCAGTCGCATCTTTCCATCTTTTTCAGAAGGGGGGAGACCACAGCCGGACAAATATGTGTCCTAAAAAGAGAGAAAACGTTAGCAAAAAACAAATAAGAGAAATCATGTTTTAGCTTTAATTAGTTCATCTTAAAATATCCTCGGGCCCAGACATAAGGATGATCAAGTATTTTTAAATCAGACAACAGTAAGATTAATCTAACTTTCCACTGAACGCAGACAACTGTCATGGAAAAATCGCTTAAAATAGGTTTTCCAACAGAATATAAAGCTTCCATTGAAAGACAAAAGATGTTTACCTGGACGTAATTCTTCCCGTGAGCTTGTGATCTACATCGATGAACCTCTGTCTCAATCTTCTGGATCTCGACGTTGGTGGATGCGATCTTATTCTCCTTCTCTTTGAGGAGACGATCCTGGGAAAGGATGATCTGCTTCCACTTCTCAAGGCTCTTCGTTTCGGCTTCTGGAAAACGAACAATAGGATATACAAGAGGAACAATGGAGTTCACAAGAGGAAGAATAGAATTTACAGCAGAAATAATGGAAGTTCAATAAGCAAAAATAAAATGTTTAAGACAAACATTTGCATTTTGATTTTAGAGAAGCAATGGCATTAGAATTTAAAACGTTCTTTGTCTAAAACTAACATGATTTTTCATCAACCCCACAAAATTCCAGTTTAGTAAACTTTTAAACTAGTTATCTCGTTAGCCTACCTAAGCTGCATTAAAAGCTTTTAAATCGTTTACGTGGCAAAATATGTTGTTGAGACTTGACTTTCGTGCTGCTGCCAGAGTTGTGGGTGGCTGTGTTTTGTGTTTTCTAGCCGCTCAAAGTGTGCCCTTGAGTTGCGTGAGAGGGTGTTACTGTGGCAGGACGCTTCATTGCAAGACGCGTTACGGTTCAGCTCTGGCCCGCGCATTCTGCACGTCTTTTACACGCGACGTTCTGGGCCTATACCTTGTGCTAAGTGCGTCGCCACATTTATCCGTCAAAGCTTTGACAAGCAGGATTACGGCCAAGGGTAAACACGATATTTTTATCGAGGAATTCGAAACAGAAAGGCTATTTTTAGCCACGCCCAGAAACACCCTCAAGTTTTACATGGAAAACTGTCTCTTTATCTCCAATCAAGATTTCTCAGCGAAACTTGTTCGAAATGAGTCAAGTCACTTTTGCGATGTCGTAATGCAAATCGCGTTTTTATCGCGATGGCGAGTGGCTATTTTTGGGCAAATTTGCCAACTTGCAGGGACACCTAATACTCAGGAGCGGCGTGAACTTTGATAAAACCGTCAAGCGGCACGCGGAAAAGGGGGTTGCCGCTCATTTTTAAGTTATTAGTTGGGAAGGTGAGTCGACGAAATGCCATCGCGTGCCACTCCTGTCCCTGTGTATCCACCAGATGTGATTTGTATCGTGAGATAATGAGAGGCGCAAGGATTTTCATGCAAGATATTTTAAGATGCAATCTCGCAAGTTCAAACGCGCCTTTCTAGTAGGGCTATAGCTTCGCATACCTCACTTTTGCCTTGAAACTCTACAACAGCGTTATTTAATTAAGCGCATAGCGGCTACGTTTTGTGTACACAAACACTTCCGTCCTTAAACTTCTAGGGTCGCGATCTGGCTTTTGTTTGCACAGCACTTTCAAACGGCGCCGGCACAAACGGAAGATTTGCAGCGCTTCGCGGAATCGATAACATCTGCCCAGTGCGTGTGTGTGTGCGCGAGCGTGCGTTATTGCGTACGTACGCGTGTGTGTGTTTATCTCGCGCGACCATCGTACTTAAGTCAGGGTTATAAGTCTAAAGACGCATGAACTTTATGATCATCCCTAAATCTGAAGCCCTCGAGTTTGTCTCAAGTCGCACGCGTAATAAGCTATTGCGTCACAAACACAGCTGTGAAATGCGCCTAAAATACTTGAATGTATATAAAAAGTAATAGAAATGTGTAATCCAAATAACCCTTGTAGCTTAGCTTAAAAATTACGTCTTGCACTCGTTCGTAAAATACGTTAATTCGTATTGAAACACAAAAAAGTGTGTGAAATGCCGCCTTAACCAAACCGAATGCATTTTACAAATTCTCTCAAGTGAAGTTTACCAGAAAAATCTCCAAAAACATCGCAACATCTGTCGCGTAAAATACCGGGTCACCGCTGGCCTGGATTTTTGTGGAATGCGCGCGCGACCAACAACAAAGGGCCGCATCTTTTCACGCTCAGCGGGAATTAACGGGTCGGCGTGACCGGAGATTTACGCCCTGTGATTTGAGGGAGCGTCCATTAAAAGCGACGACCTACAACCTATAGTATTAACGGGGTAGCCTGGATAAACTTAAAAGCGTCACTGAGTTAAGGTTGGGATTGGCTGCACGCGATTTTTTTAAAATGTTCATATTTGGTTGGTTTTGTGTACAGAAATTAAATTCGATTTTTTACGCAAAGGTAGTGTATGACAATAATCAAAATGTAGATTTTTCTACAACAAAATTAAATTTTATTTTCCAGCTTTATTCATGGTTAATGAAGGGGCTATGTCGTTTATTTTAATTGAGTTGTTGATTAAAATAGGCTGGCAATTTTAACCCTAAATAGGCGGTCATCACACATTATAAAATAAACTCTTGACCAATGGAATGTAAAAAAAACGTTAGTTTTGCGTTTTTGGTGCGTTTTTAAAGTTTTCAAAATTCAAGTACGCTCCCTTAGGTCAGGCACGCATAAGCAGCAACCAAGGAAAGCTAATGGACCTTGCTGGCACTCTTAACTTGTTTATAGTCCCTCCCATAACTCGCCACCCATCATTGCACTGCGACATTTAAACAGGAAATGGGCGACTTTCGCTCAATTATTCCCTTTTGGTCTTCGGCATAATTATCAGGCCACCTCCATAAACCGTGGTCACGCGTGTGCTTTTACGTATAGGAAAAGACGGTTACGCTTTCATTGTCGCATAAATAAACTTCCGCAACTTTCCATGCGTCGATGTGTTTTTAAGGTTGGCTCCCAAAAAATTAAAAGGTTTAAACACACAAGTCCAACTTTTAACCAACGAAATACATAAAAAAATATCCGAGAAACTAAATAATCGCTCTATATCCGTAAAAAATAAAAAAATATTGGACTTAAAACCTTGTTAAAAACTAAATTGCTCTCGTTTCATACCAAAATTGGCTACAAAGTTGCCACAATCCAATTCCAATCCGCGCGAGTTATAATTCGATGAAATAATAACTCATAATCCGATAATAAATCGTCCAGTGGCCAAAAGGCACGATTCCGCTCGCGAACTGTCACGCGATTTCGCCACACAATGCGGCTTCTGTGTGTTTTGGTGAGTTTGCAGCAAAGTGCAAGTTCTGCAATTTGATCTGCTCTTTAAAGGCGACTTCATCCGATCGCCATCAAATTGGCGCGGAAATCAGGCGGAAAAATAGGCCAGAAATAGAAGTTTCCCCCCGAAAAAGTGGGCAGGGCCGGGGAGACATTACGTGCTTATATCGAATAATGATTAACATTCCTTAAGAGCGCTTACGGTGGCTTTATCGTGGGTTAGAAGCGCCGGGGAAAAGGGCAGGTCTAGCTGAATGCGTAGGGGCCTCGTGGCTTTAAACCCCAACACAAATTATCCAATTACACCTCGCGTGTCCCCCTCGCATTACTAAGCCCCACCCTCTAATATAAACATGATTTGAAGCGCTTAAATCGCCACAAGGGGCCGATATGAGGGGGCATTTTGGTCGCCGCGCCCAAAATGCCCCAGTTATTGCTCTAAGTCCGCCCCAGGGCCCTCTATTCGCGCTAAAAAACCGCGTCGAACCCTTAAAACTACAAACACGCGCTAGCTTAAATCTGTCAGTAGCGGATCGGCGAAGGCGCTTTGCTACAAACGTTGCGTTTTTATCGCGGAATCTATTTCGAAGCCAATATGTGTGGCAATGACGTACGTCTAGCTGCCACCGTGACATAATAAATAGAGAAGATTGACTCAAAACTGGACCGAATCCCTTTTTACCTGTTTTGGTGTTTGAGGGCGTGTGTTAATTAGCAGTTATTTTGAGTGGGTATTTTTATGGTGTTGTATTTTGCTTGTTTAGTTAACATTCCTGTTCGTTTGTAGTTGAATGTTACAGCAGATGTTCGCGGTGTCGTATCTCTGATGCAAGTCACTCTAACACGAAACTAAGAAACCGCGAAACTTGTTTGACAAAACTTCTCCCAAAATAGGCGATGATAGGCTTGCGTGTGATATCTAACCAATGTTAACCAAACTAAGTTACTCCTAAAAGCCTACAACGTTTAGAACACGTTTCAATTACGCAACTTTATGTTTTAACACATTCACAATGATGACATCACAAACGGTGTGCATCTTTTGAATTCACAGCCATGTTAAGCTACGTTTAGGATTCGTCACAACCTTCTTGTTCACGTGATTCGAGCAGATAAGTGCGGAATGAGTTAAAATGGTTCGCTACATGTTGCTATCGTGGGACTAACACGATATGGTTGGCCGTAACGCATACCGCGAATGTGTGGCACTTGTAGCTACATATTACACCGCTCGTCATTCATGGAGTAAAAATAGCCGAGCTGATAAGAATATGTTTCAAGGGTTTATGGAAATTGTAACTCATTCTTGTGTTACGGAAATGCCGGTAAATGTTTACTAATTTGTTCGGAATGCCAAATTCTAGTTAATATGTGCTTTTTTAAAACGATTCTTCTTTGAAATAGCGTTTTTCGAAATATATAAATATTTTTTTAATTTTTTAAAATATAATTTTTTAATATGCCTTTTTTAGTTTTAACCCTTTTAATACCTTCAACACTTTTTTTTTCTTTTACATTTTTTTAGCAAAAATAAATCTCATTTATTTACAGGTCTATTTAACTGCGGCAAAAAATTAAATATTGCTGTTGTAGTTTTACACGTGGCCAGTAAGCTCACCTTACAAATGCGTGAACAGAAACGTATTAATCCAATCACTCGCTTTCCAATCGCGACTATTATTTCCAACGCGCGAGAAACCCTGTTTAAAGCCTCAATCAGGCTTGTTATGAAAGAGGATAGCCGCAGTAAGCTTCACATTTACAGAGATAGACCGCAATCTCACTTAAACACCGCCAAGGTGACACTTTTACAATCGACGGGCTTAAGCGTGGCGCCAGGGGTGTTTATACCCCGGGGCCGATTGTCACCCCTGTTGTTGGAACCGCTGTTATTTCAGGGGCCCCGGAACCGCGCTATAAAGGTTGTTTTTGTTTTCTTAGCCGACTTTACGTGGGCGTTATAGGAAGTAATAATGACAGACAACACCAGCAGCTATCTGCTGACCGGGGTAAACTTTGCGTGAAATGGCTCAATTTTGATTGATTAAGATGGCGGCGAACGGTGAAGTGTTGACTGTGGCCTGATAAATGCAAGGATTTGTGTGCAGATTGTGTTTATCGTTGGCAGAAATGCCCTGTTGTAACAAGCCAAACGGTTAAACAACCACGAAGGCATCTATGGATCCCATAGCTAGTTCAAACACATTTAACTTAAAATTCGACGAATGTAGCTGTTTGTTCAAACATAGGGTACCCGTCGATTGTACAAACTGTAAAGTGTTAATAATCAGCCAATGTTTGACAAGTCCTCATTTCTCGCGTACGAGGCCTTGTTAAACTATCGTTTGGACGAGGCTGTTGTCTGCATGAAGTTATTGATAGTCCAACGATTTCCCGCGCCCTGATAACAACCATCAGTGACTGACGGGCCCTAATACCAAGAGGATTTGCAAATAACTACGTCACTTCAACTAGGTAAAACAGGCTGCGGTGTGCTACCAAATGGTGACCGCAGTTTTAGATTAGGCGAGTACTTCTTTAAAAAGATTAAATAATAAAATTGATTTTATCCATTTAAATGTAATTTTGGTAAAACGGTTCCGCTGAAGTGTATAATCGCTTCACACACCCCGTTTGGTTATTAGTTCCAGCTTTCGTTTTATATGTGGTCTACAAGGGCTTGGTAAAGCGTTGGCGGCCTCCTAAAGCAGTCCCACACGCCTAAGGTGGCTCTATATAATGAGAAAGACGCGTCCAACTGAAATGACAAGTGTCCGGCCTAATAATTCAAGGCGGGCCGTTGCTATACTCAAGCGCATCAAAGCTTAATGACTGCCTGAGAGCCACTTCAAGTGCTGCCCACTCATGTTTAACGCGCATAAGGAATGCCCGAAAGTCAACGGAAAGTACAAGTTATTAAAAAATCGCCAAAGACAGGAAGGGGATTTTTTTGGAAAATGTGGGTGATGTCATTGTGATATTGAGCCAAATTATTTTACCAAACCAGTGCCAATCAGACATGCCTAATAATTTGGTGTTTTTAAAGTTATACTAAAACCCAAAGAAATATCAAAAACCCGAAGAATATCAAAAACGAATATTTAACTAGAATTGTAATATATTTGCAACTTTACTGAACAATAAATATTTTCTTCTGATTTCACTCCCATTTAAGGCTGCAGTGCATGCTAGCGCGTCTGTTAAAAATCAAAGGCGCATATTCGGGCTATTCAAAGGCGTTATGAAGCGCTATAGAGGGGAGAGTCCGATATTGCACTTCGCTGAGTGATTTCCCCCAGTTTATCACGCTTTCAAATGACTTGCTGACGCCTGGCGCAATGTTGAAGTGTGTGGGTGGTAAGCACGCGAAAATACTCGGACTTAGGCGTGGACAAAAGGTCATTTTGTGTGGTCTTATCACGGTGGACATGAATGGGGCAGTTTCTCAATTCAAAATTAATAAAAACGGGTTTGAAAGAGAACTCTATTCAGTTGTCTAACATTGCTTGTTTATTACAGTTAGCACAGTTACGTTATTTAAATAAAAGTGTTTCAAAACTTGTGCAACAGTTTTTTTTTTAAATTACTTTCTTTTACTAAATTCAAGATTTTCATATTAAAGAAGGAGTTTGGCTGTGTATTCTTTCTATATTAGTTCTTCGATATCGCTTGAAATGTAACAACGCAATCGGAGAGTGGGGTGTGAAATCTTTATCACAACCATTCATCCTGTTTATTATACACGCGTGTTTGTAAACCTCGTAACTCGATAGAAGTTTGGAGATGAACTGCAATTACAAGTTGTCGCCTGGCGCAAGGAACACATGTTCACGACTTTGAGCTCCCTCAAAACACAAACGTGTCTGGCATTTCGCCGCGCTATCACTGCTCGACTGACGAGCCTTCAATTACAGCAACGCTCTGTGAAGCTCTTTGTCAAATCGTGGGAACATACTTGCCAATGATCGAAGGCATTTTTCGCGTTTTCCCGAAGGTGTTAAAAATGCATCATCGCCGTGCAATCATGTCGTATATTGGCGCGGTGACGTTTTATCGACAAGCGCACTTGACGTATTCGACAATTAGGCGCTTTATGGCTCTTCGGAATGTCGTAAAACTTGTGCGTCAATTTGCTCATTCAAGTTTAATGAGCTCCGCTCGACGCGTTTATTTCTATGTTAACAAAGTCCGCGTAGGTTTGCTAGAATTAAATTTGCTATTTAACATTAAAGTGTTTGCATTTTAAACCCAAGAATGTATTAAACAAACGAAATCTGCACTTATTTCCTTTGCTTATAAAGGCGTGAGTTTGGTCCTTCTAATTAAACTAATGCATTAACTGATGTGATACAAGTAGGTATCGAAAGGTATTTATCAATCTTTTTGTCTTTAAGATTCATTACTTTGCATTATTTTCCATAATTGAGCTTTGATTTGGAACTGAACCATTGAGGTTATAGGTGATAATAATAAGCGACACCTAATCTTGGTGATTATCGCTCGCCCAACCAACTACCACTTCCACCTTGTTTGATCACCCTCGCTTAATTCAAGGTAAATTTCCCGACCGCTGGTCTTCTAGTTTACATTTCGTCGAAAACTATCTTTTCCGGGCGACTTAGGGATTTGGTGTGGCCTTGAATGTCAGGCGAGGTATCAATCAGGATTGTGTTACGGCGTTTGGTTCGCGGCCAAATGGATTAAGATCAGCTAAATCTCGGGCGCAATGATGCCCGATCTGATATGAGACTGGCGTGACCAATTGAAGATATCGGATGCTAGCATTTGATGGCTTTCAGATTTGACCCAGAATTTAAACAGATCAATTCCGACTGAGTTTTTCCTTTTTAAGCCTTGGTGACTTTTAAGTGCCGGAAAATCTGACGCCAAAGTCACCGATGATATTACGCAAATATATCGAAGTAAGCTTAAAAGGTGAAAATCAGTTTGTTTTACGAATTTCTTGTCTATTATGGCTTACAATGTGTAATGACCGAAAGCGACCTATAGATTTAACGTTTTAATTCAAAGGTATCGCTTGTTTCAGAAAAGGCTCATTAGCAAAACGCATGTTTGCCTAACTGTAGCAACTAGACAGTCATTTAGCCAATTGCTTTCAACGCGCAACTACATTTTACTTGCAATTATATATCGCTATGTTTACCGTCTCATTGCCCCTGTTAAGTGATCCGTACGATTAGTATAATCTATGGATTATGCCTTGAAATTTGCAGAACTAGTTTTAGGCAAAACGCTGTTGTGGGTTTTGGGTGTATATAAAACATCCGCTAGGTGATATACGCGAGCCGTCATAACATTAGCGAGCGATTTCTGCAAAACGCCTTTAGTTATAAGTGCGTAAAATCGCTAATTTGCACCAATATTTAGTGTTTATAACGTCAATAGCTGGCAGATGGTCTTTGTATTTGAGGGGAAAATAGGGTTGAGCTTACTCATGGCTAATTGACAGCTTTGGCGATTTTTCAGTGAGTACACAACGGTTTCGCAATTGCAGAACCAGCAATATTGCTGCAATTACTTCAGGTTAAGCGTGAGATTGTCACTTAAAGTATAGCATTTGGCATCCGTAAACACGTTTATAAATCTAACAAGGAGTTTACCTTTAAAATGTGTTTACGCATCCCACGTGCTATACTTTGAATGGTGTCTATATAGGCGCCAATGTCCTGACACGATCCATTCAAACTTGCGCCCAACACGCCGTAACCCGACCTAAGGGGGCGTTAGGGGTTACTGAGCCCCAGGGGGGTTCAAAACCAGGGTCCCGGCACCGCTTTGGCGCACAGGCGCGATAAAAGAAGTCGCATGGTGTTGACACTGTGCATACTTCTCTCTGGGCTTGATGTTACCAAAGCAGCCATTGCTAAAGATTCCCTGCTCTGGTTGCAAAGGCATAAAGGGGGCCTTGTGATCGCGTGGGTAAATAAGCGGTTATTTGACGCTGTGCGAAAGCCTATTCCTAGACTTGCTGATAAATGTGGGACACGCACCGGGTGGATATTTTACACGTTCGTGCCTCGAACAAAAAACTTAACTTTTTGGAGCAATGCCTAGAGATTGTAGCTAGACTTGAATGAATATTAAAGCCCATACAGAAGTAGGTAGCGTTTTTAACGTTTCGAATCTTAAGATAATGGCTGGAGGCAAATGTATGTCAAAGTCCATATCGAAATAGGTAACATGTTAAAAATGAATAAAGATTTATTTAAACGTTAACAGAATTCTGCAAACTTACGTAAGGGCTTTAATATTGAAACAAATACTCAGTAGTTGCTTTGAAATGAGCGATTCTAAACCGTATTCTTGGAACTGGCTTGCTTTAGTATCGCCATGAACACTAGGGCCGCCTTCGTAAGCCTTATGTCTGCCAGAACACTCGAATTGTTTACAATTCGCGTAAACTTCTATGGCGTAACAAGTAAACACGCCGAGAGCTTCTGCTTTCGAATCACAAACAATCGCTTTCATTTCTCGTGTTTGTCTTTTCTAACTTTCGAATGATCCACTTGGATTATTGTGACAGGCGTGTTTACATGCTTTCCAATAAGAAACGGCGACGTTGTAAGTTTCCAAAACGCAAATAAACAAGCTGCCCTATTCTTTTTAGATTTGTATTTTGAGCATTTGAAAAGAGTTTAATCAGTCAGCAAATAAACAAGCTGCCCTATTTATGTTATTATTATTGATTCATCGACAATCAGGTAACAGTCTTACGATTAAAGAATACCTGTCTTATTCTTACTGGATTTATATTTCGAGTGCCCAAAGCAAAGTTAAACCAATCCGCAAATAAACAACAGCACAGTATCTGCATTCTTATTTGATTGCGCCAGTAAAGTGTGCTTAGGTCTTTGATAAGAAAGCAATAGCGAAGGGCAATATTTAGAAGTTGCGCAATGCCAGACCAATAGACCCCAGTAGACAAAAGGTGCAGAGCTCTTGCCTTCTACCGCACCTTTGTCCCAATTTCAGGTCGCAGACAGAAGCGATTAACATGTTAAAAAGCGCTCGGGACATCTTCCAGGTTGCCTGGCGTCACACTGCACATCGACCAGCAATTGTTGTCACTTTTAATTGGCCTTCTGGCCTCGTCAACAAAGGGTGGCGGTTTTTATCGGGCAAGGCACAGTGATTATGTTGGGCGCAAAACTGCAGTTAACCCAATTCGTTATCGCCGATTTTTAAACGATCGCCTTCTTACGAGCGTTAAATCGACTCCGCCTCCGACAATTTGTAAAAGCTAAAACGCTCATAACAATCGGATGCTATGTGATTAGCCTAATTACCACACGAACCATGTAAAAATTAATGTTTTTGGAACCTGTAGATGTATTTTAGGCAGCTTATATAGTCTGGCAAACCGTATGGTGTATTTTTCTCTCCCCACAAAAACGTTTTTAACGTTTATAATACTAGTGAAAGTAATCGTACAAAAATCGTCTTTATCCCCCTAAATTTTGGACTTTATATTTTAGCTTTGCTGAATATTTTTAACGAATTCGTTTATTCTAGTTAATCTATGGTAAACATTAAAAGTTAACCAACCTGAATCGTTCTGCTTTTGCTCGTTAGCGTTGACATCAACAGCCGGTCGTTTTGCTTCAAGGTGACATACTCCATTAGCGCTCGATTTGGTGGTCGTTTGTGCGGGTTTGGGTGAGGCACTCCTGGAGTTCTTAACCTCTTTCGCCGCCGGAACGCTAGACTCCTTGGAGCGGCCCTTATGCGTGGGTGGTGAGGCTGCGAAGGTAACTGTACGCTTGCCAGTCGCTGCTGCCTTGCTGCTGGTCATACTTGACGCTTTAGGGGCGATTACTTCTTGCGCTGGGGTGGGGGAGCGCTTCTTCTTTCTAAACGAACCGATAATGCTGTGAGCGGGCTTGAAGTTAGGGCCCGCCACCTTGCGGAAAAGCTTGGCGGCGCCGCTGTTCCCGGACGTCTTGGTCTTCTCCTGGACCACAGCCTTGGCGGGCAGAGGGGGTGGAACCGCCGGAGCCAGGCGTTTGGCCAGGAACGCCTCGCAGTAGTCGGCACTGCTCGACATTTCACTGCTGCTGGTTCCGCTTAAACTGCTTCCACTTGTGTTTGACGATTCACTGCAAGTTGTGGTTCCGCTGCTTGAATCTGTGGCTGTCGTTGCGTTGCTTGCTGTTGTAGTTCCACTGCTGCAACTATCGCTACAAGCTGGAAGCATCTTAGGGTAGGGGATGATCTTCTGACGGATGCTGCCGTACTCTGCCTTGATTGACTTCTCATCATCAGCGTCTTCACCAGCGCTGTGTGAATCCTCACATTCAACATCCGAAGCTCCTGTGCTTGTGGTTCCAGTTGATGTCGTCTCATCTGTGCTTGCTCTATAGCTAGGCCTTCCCTGGCGCCTTGACTTTGATACGCGTCCATGGCGCCGGTTCCTGGACCTACGGCGCCTGCGACTTGACGACTTTGACCGACGCCGCGAGTTCTGGCAATAAGGGTAGTGACTCACGTTGTGTTTAAGTCCGCTGGGCGATAGGACGTCGTTTTGGTCTGAATGCCCATCGGAGTCGTCCAACATAAAGGATCGCCTTCTGTGCGGGTTTCTTCTTCTGTAGTTGGTGTACTCGCGGTTGAAGTCCTTATTGTCGAGCGCGCTCTGTATGAACTTGCTCTTCCCGCTGTGGTGAAGTATACAGTCGGGTCCTGTAACAACTCCATCCACAAACTGTTCCTCGCTGAGGGTTACTGTTGTAACGCGCTCGTTGTCGACTTGCTTGCGGGATCTCGAGGCCTCTTTTCCCGCAGAATCGCTCCCGGGTTCCCCGATGTCCAATCGCCGCAGGCTCTCGCTAGTTTCCACCGTTGTCTCCTTGGTGTGCTGGATGAGGACCGCGCGCTGATACTGCATGATGTTCCTTCTAATCCTTCTCTTCTGCCCGTGGGAAAGCTTGTGAAGGAACGCCATTGCTTCCGGATGTTGAGCGCTCATCTTCTCGATCATGCTGTTGTACTGATTATCCTGCTCCTTAGTCTCACGGTATCTCGTGTGCTTGTTCTTCTTGAGTGAGAACTTCACATGACACTGCTCTTTACCCCAGGCTTGCCACACAGCCAGGATGCGGGTCCTTGGAGGAAGAGCCTTCTCACATCCTCTCCAGGACTCCACGACCACGTAGTTCTGAGCCAGCTCCTTCAGTGGAGTGTTCTCGTTGACTTCAAACTCGTCTCCTCTTGTATCTCCATCGCCTCGCTCCACTTTCCTGTCTTTAAGTAGAGCTTGAAGAACGTCCGAGCAAGTTGTTCGACGAGTCAATCCCGATATCTCCTTTTCTTCGCGACCAACGCGAACCGTAATGCAGGACATCTTGGACTTTTTTATATATTTATTTGAAAATTCTTCTGACAAACTTTCGTGCTATTCAGATTTTCCTAGCATTACCGCAATTGTAATTCTTGCAAGTAATACGTTTCTAGAAAAAAGGTAAATTTTGTAAACTTGATCCTAATGTGCTAAAATAAATTTAAAAAATTGACAAAGATTTCCAATTTTATCTTGCAAATATCAAAACTTCCATTTGCGCAACCCTAAAGAATCCACTTTATAATCTCGGCAAATTTAACAAGCAAAAACATAACCGCAATTGTAATTATTACAAGTAATAAGTTTCTGCAAAAAGAAAAATATTGCTTAGATATATTTTCCAAATTGTATAACGATTATAATCTTATCTTGCAAATTTCAAAACTTCAATTTGCGCAACCGTAAAACAAGCCACTTTCTTTACAACAGACAAACTACTAATTGTCCTGTATAAAGGGTGCACTTCAAAACGACAAGGCGAAACCTTAGACTAACCAGCTTTCGAGGAACCTTCATTCCACAAAGGCCGCCTTCTAAGCAATAACCGCCGTCAAAGCGAGAGCCTACAAGCCCGCGCCAACCTTCCCTGCCTTTCGCCGTTGCGCGAATTTAATCTTTTTCAGCTGCCTGAGTCCCGAGTCAAATCTTCAATCGGCCGCGATTCTCTCGCTTCCTCAGCGCCGCTACAAAGCAAGCCTTCAGAAAGACCAGCAGCAAATTGCCTTTCCAGCTTTCTAAGCGGCGTATTAAGCCTAATACCTCAAAGGGACTCCGCTTAACCGCCTGGACATTCGCAATCTCCCCTCCCAGCGACAATCTAGGTCAGAAGATTAATCTCAGCTCGAAAAAAATCGCGCCGCGTCCGAGACAAACGCAATCGCGACCCGACGCCTTCTAGAATGAATCGGATCGCCGCGCTTTCGCCGTTCGACGTGATTTCTCGCCTGCCTTTTTCTCGAAGCGCGCGCGATCCGCCGCCTAGTTTGGCGCGCCACGCTTTTTTTCCTCGCGCTTTTCGAAACGTCTGTTTCGGTCGCCCGACGCCATTGTGACGCAAGAGAGGCGCGCACCGATGTTTGGGGGAAGCACCTTGACGACGCAGTTCTTCAACCATCGATTTGACTTTGTTGGTTAAATAAATTGAAAGCAACGCATTTTTCAAAGAAGTTGTGGTAGGTTCGTATCATGTTATACAAACAAAATAGCCTACAACTTTTAAACCCATTTAGTGTACGCCACACTTACACTTGTTAATTACCCATTTAGTTGCAAAAAACAAGCATAAAAGGGAAAACTGCTCCTCGTTTAAGTAATTATTGCTTTTCTAACACAAAAAGCATACCGTTAAGTTTATCCAGGCCTTAATTTATCTGTTTTCCAACCATTGGCAAAGAAAAGATTTTCTCAATGATATGCGAATGCTACTACCCGAATGGCTCCAGCGCGTCGACTCCGACAGTTCGGCAAATTCTTGTTTCTCGCCAAGTTTGCCGTAAAATCCTGCACCTCTATGTGGCAAGTTACATCTCTACGGCGCAAACAACTGCTCTGTGCTTTAATCTCATGTTTCGTCGCCATTAAACGACCTTTTAACGGCCTTCACTTCCCGCAACTTACACTTCTACGCTGGCCATCGGTCAAGTCTTCAACCGGCTCCTTTTCTCAATTGCAGCGACGGCGAGGCGCTCTTAAGTGCTTCAATGGAGCTTGGGCGGTGTTACGGGAGTTCGTAATAATCGCTGGTCACCCCGTGTGTGTGGACAACATGCAATCTGCTGCCCTGTTTTACCGCGAAGCACACTTCTATCGTCGCGTTTAAACGCTGATTAAAGTTGTTATATTCGAATCGCAGCGTTAAACGTTCCACTTACGAGGCAGTTAATTGGCAAGGTTCACCTAATTACTAAATGCAATCAGGTTCTCCTAAGTTGAAAGTTAATTTCTGCAAATGCTCACCAATTCATCAGTCGTAAGACTGTCGCCTGATTGTTGTTAAATCACCAAGATACGAAAATGATCAGATGATAATCGGTATTTATACAGAAGCGGCATTTAAATACTACTCTTACCCTAACTTGCATACATAGTTTTACCCTAAACCTAATATCACAATGAGGGTAACGCGACCAGACAATATACTAAGGTGACAACTAAAAAGAGTGATATTTTGGTTTTAACGATTTTACCTTTATGTATGCACAAAGCTCTGGTTAAGTTGCTATTTAGAAAGTCCTACAAGTCAGTAAACCTATATGAACTGAAAAGCTTAAAACAAAATTAGATTCATCAAAGGGACCATCATGTAATCTTTATCAACTACAGATCATAAAATAATAGTTTTGTGACAGTGGCTCCACTATGTCGATGTAAGGTTGTTTCATCAAGATCTCATGCTGTCGATAAACTTCTGTGATTTCCGTTCAAGCAATCTACATTTCCGCATTTTGCTTTATCTCTTATTCAACTTGATATATCTGCCACTCGAATAAACGCAGTAAATCTGCAATTTCTTACAACGCGTAGTTAGTACAAGTTAACGGACGTTTTTGTGCCTTTTTTATTCATTGTTAAAATGACATGTGATGGTCAATATGTGTTATAATCGTCAATAATTTGCGCTTTAAATGAGCGGCTTTCTAAACTTATATTCGAGCACGCTGTTATTATGATTAGGAAGTAATTTTGTTTACTCAGTCAGTTTGTTTAGGAATTTAATTGATTGCTTTTCTCTACTGCACACTTCCCACCTAACGAAAGCAGACCTTGGGGGCATTTTTCGCGCCGCATTCAAAACAAGGCTTGTCCAGCCGAGCAAAGCTTGTAAACTCGCAGCCCCGCAAAGTCATAAAACTGTCTGAGTTCGCATCACACCCGTGCTTTGCAATTCATTACTGTCAACAAGTTATGGTCCAATTAGGACGTCGCGTGTATTAAGCTCAACAATAAACACAGTCTAAACTTAACGACGGTTTTCTTTATGATGTATTTATAGCCACAATCTTTACTGCTTGATTTCCGAGTAATTTACAAGCTTTAGTTGTAATTAAATCAAGCAAAAGACCACCAAATGTAACACGGTTTAAATAAGAGTATCATCACATATCTTGCATATGAACTCTCTAGTTCTAACTTGCAATGCTGAGCAAATACTTTCATAACATTTGTATATTGCCTTCAACTGCATAGCACAACAAACTACACCAAACAAAAATTACTATATAATAATTTATCTGTTGTTTTTTAGAACACTAATAAAGTCTGCCGCTGCTCTTCATTCTTCAATTATAAAGCTCAGGCTAACGACAATACAACGGCGTAAGTAATAGTATACTGACATTTTATATTGGAACTCAAAATAGCACAATTTAGTGCTTTGAGTTATTACAATATGTTGCTAGTAAACAACCTGAAAATTACTTTAACTATAGCTGTTTCGCGTTCGAATGCGAAGCTTAAATGGTATTAGACGACATTCTCTTTAAATAAACTGTTTGTGTTCAGAACTTTGTCTAATCCTAAGACGGATACATTTTGTCGAATAACACTCTCTCGGTGTATTTACTTCTCAATGTACTGTAATGGCAAATCCTGGTAATTTCGATTACATACTTGGCCTGCAAACTTCACAAACTTAATACAAGTGATTAAATCCCCTTCATTGTGCCTCATTAAGTGCTCTTGACATTGGGCTTACACTTTCTCTAAAACGCTTCTTGACTTGGAAGCAATTGCCGCCGAGTTGCAGCGTAGAGACAATAGAACGCTCAAAGGCTAGGATCAGACGTTGCGGAGATAGGTTTGTTCTACGGAGAATAGCGATAAAGTCTCGACACCAAAGTTGCTTTGTAGAACCGCAACTTGTAAGGACGTGTGCGGCTTCTATGGAAAAACTGATAAGAGCTTGGACCTTGACTTTAAGTTATTTAGAAGCGTGCTGACTTGCATAGCTTGAAACATGTTAACAATTGTAGTTATGCTGGTGCTTTGTACAAAGCAAATAACTTTGCGAACCCAAAATTCAACAAATTTCTATTTAAAACTAGATACAACTTAGATCGTGTCTTTTCAAACATTTGGTAAAAACTGTCAAACTTTCACTTGAGATTTTACCGAAGCCCGCAGACAAATGCCATGGAAAAATTATTATCTGCTATTTAGCATGCTGATTTAACTAAATGTTGGAGTAAAGGTGAAATTCTACTTTATTTTACACGAAAAACTGTGTTACCAACCCAAAGTTTAACTAATGACCATTTAAAATAACTTATAAGTTTGCAAATGTTCGGTTTCAATGTTAAACTCATAATGAAATTCTAGCTGGGACACCATTCATAGATTTTTAAGCAATCTTGTGGTTTCAATAATGATTTTTAATTAGGCTTGCGTAGGGAAATATGAATAGGTAATGTTAAGTTAACATTGTCTTTACGATTCATGGCACGTTTGCGTAATAAATTCACGTTTGCCTTAATGTTTTTGTCGTCGGTTTTTTAAACACACTCGCTTACTATATTTATATAGTTATTTAAAAAAAGCGAAATATACCAAATGAAACCTATGAAAAAATATTGAATCTGTTAGAACATCGAATCGGCTTTAGGTAAATTTAGTATAAAAACAGGATGAAAGACGGAGAAAATTACTAATATTGATCTCTAATTAGGCACACGCAAGAAAATGTAAATAAGTAATGCAGAGTCAATTTGTCCATTCTGTTCGCGACACGTTCGCCTAATAAATCCACGTAAAGATAATTTGGCGCAATTAACTTGCAATATCGGGGTGTTTGTGTTGTGTTTACTTCATAAATGTGATTTGAATGCAATATACACACAAATGGACAACATTATGCTGTTACGTCCAATGTTTTTCCCAAAAAGAGAAAACAAGTTCTCCCGAAAGGTCGTAAATCATTCGAACCGACCAGCAAACTAACGCAAGAAGCTCTAAATTTACAAATATCAAACTTTCCAGCTTCGCCCTAAAAACCACACAAACTCTGTCGTAGCTCATCTTCGCTTGTGATGTGTGTTGAGCGCCATATGGCCTTACAGCAAGTGATAGCCCTGATGTTGGAAGTGATATCCCGGGCATATGTCACTAACACGAGTAATTGCTCTGCGCTGTCGCAGGGGAACCACCGCAAGCCTTGTCTTGTGTAATTGCTCCCCTGCTGTCACTACAAGTGATCTCAACGGGGTTTCTCTGACATGCACACGCGTGTACTACAATGCTTGGTTGCTGCATCGATCAAACAAATGAAAAGACGATTGAATTAAAAAGCGAGAACTGCAACTGAACTATACAGACGAGGCTTTTTAATACAGACTTACTAATATCAAAAGCTTAATATATATATTGCTATTACTTCTCTTTCAAGGCACTAGTAAAATTGTAAATTGTTAAAACCACTTTGTCTAGAAAAATCGCTAAACTGTTGTTCTTAAAACTAAAAAATGTTGCACACACAGACAAACTCTTTCGATGCGTAAACAAAAGCAACCGTGGTAAGCAAAATATTAAATACATTTCTATCTTGTGTTCCAGTAGGTTTTGCGAATATTCTATATTTAAAAAAACAGTGCTTTCATATACCTATACATATATTCAAAATCTCCATATAGTGTTTATATCCAAGCACACCTTTTTCCTTCATTAATTATGTCGTACACAACACGAATGTTGGTTTTAAAAGGTTTTTTCAAATCTTGAATGAAAGCTTTACTTCTTCTGTACAACTGCATATCGGTCATTTAAAAATATAAAGCAACCCTCTTATATAAGCACATATTTTTCGCTCATTAATTATGTCCTTGCAAGGTATGCTGCTGTGGTATTTCTGCGCGATTAGCAAAACCCCGCTGTTGGTTACACGTGTAAGCGCAGCGCCAGTCTTCCAGCAAACTGGCCAGGACCCTGGTTAATTACTAGCTTCGACAGGATTCGTTCAAACAAGCGCAGCTTGGACCTTATTGTACAAGGTTTGATGTCCAGCGCTGTGGGTTTTTCGCACCAATATTCGCACCACATGTTGTGTTGGCTTCTACCATTCGAAACGGGTAATTATAGACGAGTGGTCTGGTAAAAACTTCGGTCAGTATGCTTTCATGTTGGAATGTATATAGTCTGATCGAGTGTAACCGTATGTCAATACGATAATAAGTCCGACTTTATTAATTAAATTGTTAGGCAGAGTGGGATATTGGTAAAACATTATATGGTTTAATGTTGAATTTTTTGTCCGGTAAGGCAAAATCGGTATATTTATGCAATTGACGAAGTTCGACAATTTGTTAATTGTATGGTTTAATGTTAAGTTAATTTATTTTCGATGGAGCATTATATCGGTGTATTAGGCGAATGACAAAGTTCGACAATGTCTGAATGGTCTAGCGAAAAAAAATTATTAAATCGACCAGTTTATGATTTGTTGTCACAATATGTTTAGCCTATCCCACAAATCGATTACGAAATTAATTCACGATGTTGAAATATAATAATGATAGAGCTAAGATTTTGTCTTATAGTAAATCAATATGTTGCTTGATGTTATTTTTTTGTACTTTCGCCCTTTAGGGTATCACTAGTATCGTAATGTTAACATAAATGAACAGAACGTTTTACTTTTTGCCCAGCCACCGTTTGAATTATCTCGACATAGCCTCAAGGTCAAGGCGATTTAATTTCGAAACATTATAGCCTTGTGTTCAATACACCTGTCTATTAGGTTTCCTAACGGCAGAGTTTAATGTTAGCAGGCAAAATTTCACATGAAAACGTAAGGCGACATAAATCAGAGGTACGTTGAAATATATTACTGAAGCTATGTTTGATGCTGGCGTTGCATAGAAAGCGGTCTCACCCCTTCCATTGTCCGGGGTATGAAAAAGTCAGAAGACGTCATAACGTGTCGTCACAAAAAACGTAAAAACAAGCCCGTCAATGAAAGTTTGTAGTTTAAAAATGAATTTTTATATTAAAATGACCGTAAACATTTCCACGCAGCGCGAAAAATGTCTTTATATCGTTTAATTTGCCAAAACTTTCATTTAATGAAATAGGTCAAGACATACCAGGAATAAAAAGTCGATAATTTGTGCATTTACGTAGTTAAAATGGTCAAAAATACAGTTTTGGAGGGCAATGGCCACACCCCCTGGATCCGCCCCTAAACCTTAGCATATATTTTTTCTATTATAACCCAGTTTTCATTTCACATAAAACACGCGGTGGTCCGCAACCTAATATCTCGTCAAGGTCATTTATCTTGGTGGTTTGACCTCTGCAGCGACTTTCCGCTTTACACGCGATCGCGACCTTCCGCCTACATATATTCATGCGCCAACAAACAAGCATTGTGTTGTCATATACGTCACGCGTCGTTTAGCTGACCAAGCTTTAAGGCTAAGAATCCAACCGCTGCAAATAAATCTGTCAGCCAGTTGTCATGGATATAAGCCGAAAATGAATTCTGTCGTGATATTGTTTAATTTGTGACTTGTTGAACTTAAGTCTTATTGAAATGCCCTCAGGTTGGGACTGGGTATTCAATTAAGGGTTTATTTTAAATTTTAAACATATTGTTAAACCTTCTCAATATTTTAAAGTGGAAGTTGTTTGCCTCTTGCTGGGTAGTACATACCTGCAGAAATAGCGCATGTATATGTTTAGGAAATCTATAACCTTTTTCAGCTGATTTTTCTGTCTTTCGATTTCTCAAAAACGTGTTTCTTGTACAAGGTTCAGTGGATCATTGGGTCGCCAAGCCTTTCTGTTATACTTTGGCTTAATATTTCTATCGCCGCCAAAATGAAGTTGATAAACACTGTTTTAAACGTTGTGCATTTTGGGGGATGATTGACGTTTTGCAAGTTTCAAACTGAGCAGTGCTGCTATACGTTGGCGCCATTCCAAGGCGGCTTAAGCCTAAACCCTGGCAATATAAACTATAGGACCGAAACATTGAAACCACTCACGCTAAGCAGCCCGTTTGACGTAAACAGTAATGCGCGAGATTACCTATATTAACGTGTGGGAGCTAACAAGGCGTAAAAGTTAGTAGATGCGCACTTGACGCGTTGCTAGATAACTTGATCTGTTTCGTTGCACGCGTTTTAATCAGGCGAAATGCGTGCGCGGTTTTGGGGTTGCATGCACTAGTTTCTGCTAAAGCATAGTCTGAAAATAATTTCAAAGTTTGAAAGCATACTAACTTTACCCAAGGAACTATTTTAACTGGACAACTTTAAATCATTTCATAAATCTTTTTGTGTCAGCTGGTGCAGTTTTATAATGTGAGTTAAAAAGCCAAGGCACTTTTCAAAGGTGGAGGAATAATTTTTTTTAAGGGATTAGTTAAGGATTTTTTACAAAGTAATATAAAGTACATTTTTACGCCTAAATAAAACAAAATAGGTACAATGCCTAAGAAGTATCGTAAATGTCGTTGTACCAACAATATACTACAACAATTGCCATAATTATAAGAGGTTAGACAAGGTTATATACAGAAGCAGGTTAAATGTAGTAGTTTAGGTATAAGTTTTTCTTTCACAGCCACAACAAAATCTTACGCTTAACATACGTTTATGTATAAGAATTCAATCGAAAAAGTTGCTTTAGAAGTCCAAACTTTAAGGTAAGCCTCGAAATTTCCTTCCAATATTTGAACGAACACACCCAACATCTTACCCCAACCCCCTGCAATGCAGCCCCATGGGGTTGGCGTGCTAACCAGAACACATCCCAACCAGCTATTAGAAGTCTGTCCGTTATCGAGATCCCTGCTACGATATACCCAAGGCGTATGACGTCAATTCAAGGCTAGTTGGTCTCCTTTAAATAACAAACCCGGCATTAGAGCCAAAAGCTGGTTTAAACAGGCGTGAAAAGCGCAGTGTTTTTTGCGGCCTGTTCCAGCGCGTGCCAGGCTCGCTTTGTTTTTTTGTCTTTGTGTTTCGCGAAACCGCCTGGTTTTGCTGGAGATTAGGTTTCGCCAGGCAAACTGTAGGGTTTTATCTAATTACTTGGCTCTTCTGCGAACACTGGAAGCGTCAAATAACCGAATATTTCGCAGGTGAAGTATTTCGCACATTTGACCTACTTGCAGATGATTTGCATTCCTCCGGTTATTCTGATTTCAGTGCGCTGCACAAAAAAACTAAACACAAAAATCTTGGACGTTTAAATTCCAAACTTTCTAAAAAAACAAAATAACGTACATGTTGTACCTCTTGATAATTGTACCTTGAAACAGTATGGTGTCAAAAGGTCAAAATAGCATTAAAACCGCTGATTTACTATATGTTCCATCCCCACTAAAGAATTTAAAACATAAACACAAGGGTTTTAACGGTTCGACCATCTTGTTAATAATCCCAAAAAATACATTAAAACCGTTGATTTACACCAAAACATTCCGATCTTGGAATATAAAAACACATACCTTTAACGGTTCTAACGTGTTGAATTTGTTCAATATCAGTGGAGAATACAATAGTAGAACTGAAATCACACAGTGCCCTGCGAAAATGCCTAAACATTAGAAAATGCCGTTAACAATCTAATACAACAATAACCATAACTATAAGAGGTTAGACAAGGTTATATAATTCGGTTTTGATTTTATCCTACTCTTTTAAAAGATATATTAATTATTAGGTAAAAACGAAATCCCCGGCGTTGCCCAGGAATAAAATAGTATTATTCTACTTCGTATTTTAAAATCTTGCAAACTTTAACGGTTCGACCATCTTATTAATATTCCCCCAAAACACACTGAAACCGCTGATTTACACCAAAACGCCCCTATCCAATACTATCCAGCCAATGTTTAAATCAATGGTACAAAGAGTTAGCTGCGTTCGCGAGAGCTCTGTCAACTAAGGGCTCGAGCTAATGGGTCAGAATCTACGCGCTGTGGTTGATGACAGAATTCGACATTTCGTCGACAGATCGCCAGACTCTCTCCGACACAAGAACGTGGATTATGTTCGCAACATGGTTTTATATCCCGGCTTATTGGAATGTTGTCAGTCAACGCTTAAAAGCTGCAAAGTGTGCATCTGCATTCGCACGATTTTTGCCGAACGTGCCTTGTGCCTGGCTGATGTCTTGGCTTGGGGTATATTCTTTTTCGAGTGATGAAACGCAAAAAATAGCGGCGATCAAAATATTTGTTAAACGTCATAACATATTCAAGAACAAAAAATTTTCAAATACCGCATCTTGCTTTTTTTTAAATAAACCGACCAAATTACTATTTTTCTGTTCAATAGCTAAAAAAATACATTCATACCATGTCTTGGTTGGGATATGTTTTTCGAGTGATGAACCACATAAAATAGCAGCGATCAAAATATTTGTAGAAAGTCATAACATATCCAAGAACGAAAATTTTTCAAATACCTCGCATTTTTATATACCTCGCATTTTTTTTTTTATATTCCGACAAATTTTTCTATTCAACAGCTAAAACGGACATTCTTCAACTATAGAGATTAACAAAAATGCAATGTATGTACTATGTACAGGTAAAAACACTCGGTACAACATTTTCTTAGAATGATTCTCGTACTAAGAAAAGCGTGCTATTATTTATTATAAGTTTAGCGCTTACTTCTACAAACGTTCCTATATGGGCTTTTGAAGCTGTTGAACCGATTAGCTTCAGAAATTTAACTTAGAATAGCGCTCAATTATGTTTATTCAACGTCAAATATTACATATAACTTAAAATGTTTTATAAAGTTATTTTATCTTCTTATTATACACGTTTTTTAAGTTGGGCGCATATTTTAAAAGATATTTCGGATTTCGTATACAACATTCTAAAGAGATGCAACATACTACAATGGTACCGGTGGTTCAATATATAAACACAGACCCGAGTTAGATATGGAATTTAAATGAAACTGCAATTTGTATTAAAATCCTGACAAGCATTCGCACAACAGTGCTTTATTTAGTCAAAGTAAGAGAGAAACTTCATGAAGCACGGTTTGTTTTGAATTACACAAATACGGCTACAAACAAAGATAAATTAGATCGTACGCGTACAAAACTACAAAAATGTTTGCCCTTCACGTTTCACTACAATAGGTTCCACTTTTTTAAACAGAAAAGTTTACGATGTTGTAAGAATATCGATGGCTATACAGAAGTAGGTTTTTTTTTAACGTTGGTTATTCAAAACGTTCACGAAATGCTTCCTACTTTTGCATGGGATTTGATATTCATTACTAACTACAACCTCCTACCATTATCTTAAGATTTATTCAAAATGATAAAAAAATTTCTACCTACTTCTGTATGGGATTTGATATTATTACTATAACCTCCAACCATTATTGCTCTAAAGAAAAGTTTCTAGGTAAAACCTTAATTCCATCGCGGATCTGGTATTCGTCAAACACTTCGGGCGAGCGAGCTAAGGCAAGTCGAGCTGTATTAGGAGAAGTCAGAGTCAAGTACGCGCGGTTTCTTTTACAGCTAATTGAAAAGCAGGTCTGTAATTTCACCCGACTGCCAATTGAGTTATAGCAAGTCATAGCAATCCAGCACTAAACACAACACAACTAAATGGAACTAAGTGTCCTTAAATAGTTGCCTGGATTTTCACTTCAAATGACACGATGTTGACTAAGATTTTTCTGGTTTCGATATCGGTAACATGTTCCCACACTCTTTGTGAAATCATAAGTTTTAGATTACTGAAAAAAGTATACTTTGCAAGAAAAACGGGTGGTCCAAAAAAAACAAAAGATTCATAGTACTTTTGCGTATACTATCTTCATTACTGTAGTCTTATTAAGCGTTTATGTTTGATATACTGCACTTTTGAATATTTAATGATAGCTAAGATTTATCTAATCATGGTATATGTAAAGTTGTAGAATATTTTTATGAGCATAGGTAACATGCAATGTAGTATAATATCGCATTTTATGAACGTCATTTAAAACCTCAAACGCTATGAAGTTTTAAATGCGATATAGAAGTAGGTAGCATTTTAAACGTTTTTAATATAAATGTTAGACGCAGGAATTTAAAATCCCATATAAATGAACGTAATTTTTTTTTCAAAATTGAACAGAAGCTGAGGTAAGATTTCAAAAGTTTCGAATATCTCTGTTAAAAATTAATAAAGAGGTATTCGAAACTTTAAAAATGCTACCTACTGCTTTATAGCATTTAAAACGTGTTTCAAGTTTGAGTCAGTCTTTCTGGAATATCGCCACCCGGTAAACTTATTTCATCAGCTTCGCTTTTCTTGACTTTTCTCGCGTGGGGCCTCATTAGAGTTTCAACACTTTCAACTTTCAAACGACCGCTGTTGCCTTGAAGTTCAACCCTGGCACCAAGATAGGCATCTCTGTTCGTGAAATCAAAGAGGGGCATTACACCCCTAAAATATTGTAAAAGAAGCAAAACAAAACTCTCCGCTGTGATTTTAGCTATTTAAACGTTGCTCTGAGTTTTATTTTCTTGTGTGTTTAAGGGTTCTGCGTGTTAAAGGATCATATTCTGTTTGTAGTATTTTATTTCATCCTACCCCCCTTTTATTTTATCTTTGCGATCCAAATTCACCCATTACCCACTCCGAGCCAAGTTCACGGGTATTTATAAAACCAACATAGTCTTCACCTCTGGGTCAAATCTCACCCAAGGCGGTTAGGAGTAGGCTGGGGCGACGACAGACGTACGAAAGTGTCAAGGTATTGAAATGACGCCAACATATTGCGTAAAAACCCTAGGTAAGGCAGCTTTGTGGTAAAACAGGATACAGACCAATTGCTGTGGAAAGATTTCAAAATTTTAACGCTTGCTTTATAACAGAAAACTATTTTTAATTTTTTGCTTGATTAAAGGACAAAACTTTCTTTTAATGTAAAAACAAACATTTACGGTATTAAAGCTTATTACAAACACCACATTTTTAATTTTTGTTATTTTATCCTACTAAAGTAGTTTAAAGTGCTGCTTCAATCGTCATATTAAGTGTTTTTCATATGTGAAACAAAAACACAGTTTTACCAGTAGTATAACAACGAAGTGTTCTCTCAATGCAAAAATACATTTACATTTTTAAAGCTTATTAAAATAAACAACATTTTTCGATTTTTTTTTAATGTAACACAAAAACAGTTTTACCAGGAATATCACAACAAAACGCAGCTTACAATTATAAGAAATATTAAAAAAACAATTTTACAATTGTAAAAATATTCTTGCCGAAAAGATAATTTTACAATTTTAAATTACTTTCTTCCGGCAAGAATACAATTTAACAATTTATGCAATGCCTGGTAGGTGGTGGCACAATATATTCATAACATACGGCCATTTACAACGATTGTGTGGATTATATGAAACGCATCTAACTTAAACTTGCAACAATCTTCTTACACGAAAAACAGACTTCCTCAAAACTGGAGTGAAAGTCTTTTTTTTCCCGCTTGTTTACTTTGCGTAACCTCGACCATTAACACAATGTAAACTTTCAACAACTTCGAGAGAAAATGCCGCGTGCCCCCCAAAAGCCACCCACGTCGGGGGGGCAAGCACGTGGTTGGCGCGACAAGTGTGACGACATAAACGACCTTGTTTCAGGGCGACGCTAATTGGTAGAAATATTTACTCGGTCATGGCGATTTTCTCCCTTCAATGTCACAAGCACTTGATCACGTGTTGTGGAGCGATGGGGGCGATGGAAGCGACGTGAGCTAAACGCGAAAAACGATCTTCAGCCTAAAGCAGTGTTTCTCAACTGTGTTTCGTTGCGACCCAAGTACTACAAGCGTAAAACTAGGAACCAGGCTTTGACGATTCAAATAAATTTAATTTTTAAACGAGAAGGCCGTTTTCGTTTAGTCAAAGCCTAAAACTTAATAGCATCAAAGCCTTTTCATATTGGTAGCAAAGTAGAATAGGAAAATAACTGAACTTACCAATGCACCCAGTATACACTTCTATCGGAATCACCAAACTTACAAGCAGCCAACAAAAGCAAAACCTAAATTTAGGTTTATTCCGGGATTTTTAGCAAGTATAAGCACACAAAATAGTCGTTTTACTACCAAAACAAACCAACAACTATATTTCTACGTGTACTGAAAATACTGATCAACGTCCACAACGCTTACAACGGCCATATCGCTTCCAACGCCGGTACAGTTCAAATGCTCAAGTGTTCACAGGTTGCCCGCGACCACATTTCTTAGCCTGGTGGCACAACGCACACGCATATGAGCCCTGAGTGACAAGCTAGGTGTATTAGCGATCGCACTCTAACGCGATATTTTGAAACCGGATCCCGCCGCCCAATATTGCGTGTAACGCTTTCCACGCGTCGCTATGATGTTGTGTCGATCCTCGCACGACTAAAGTCGCTCTTTCTACAAATGTTCTACGCTTTTGGAGAATTGTATCGCGTGAGTGTGACTGTCTGGCATACACGCCAGAGTTTCTTATCCTTTTGGTCAAAACCTAAATTGGCTCGCCGTTTGATTTGGTTGGGTCGCCGACTGGAGTAGTTTTATATGGTAAGATTGGGATTTGAAATTGTCGAAGATTGCGGAAGGAATACCAAGACGTATAGTAAGAAATCCCATACAATAGAGGCAGCATTTTAACCGTTTCGAGTAGTTCTTTATCCACATATGGGCTTTGATACTCGTACTACGTCTTATTACAACATTACAACTCCAACCAATATACTGAAAAATACAAGACATATAATTCGGACGAATTAACGATAGTTTCTAATGTTTTGTTCGCGTACAAATCGGCAAGTAAAAAGAGTTGGGTCACCAGTTTTGATAAAAAATACGAATCAGCAAGTTCATAAAGAAATAGGTTACATTGTGCGAACGTTCCAGCACAACAATGTGTATTACCGACGTCATAATATATACATAGACCAACTTCTATATGAGCTTTGATATTTTTACTTAAATATGATGTTTACAAACCGTTCAACATTATAAGTTGAACTATAAGTTAACAATATAGACAGTAAAAATACACCAATGTGGTTTCAGACCCTTTCTCCGATATTTATAACGTTAAAGTTGTCAATGGGCAAAATCCCCATTCAAAAGCCGTGTAAAGTGCCACTAAACCTATGTAAGCAGTTTTCCTCGGTTTTGGCGGGATAGCGACTTTTCACGGGCCGCATATCCGGGTCCACACAGTCGCTGAATCACCTGTCGCAAGCTATGACGTAGGCAGGAAACAGGGGCTTGAGAAAATTCCACAACAAACCTTAAGGTCCTTGGCGATGGCTCAACAAACTGTAGTTGCCATTGGAACGGCCTGTGTTTAAAACTTCCCTGTTTAAACAAGCTTCAAGATATGCTCTTTATACGGAGACCGCTTTTGTAAACATAAGCAAATGTGACTGACAAATACCGTTGCATTTGTTTTACGCTTAAAACAACAAAACACAAATATATTAGGTGTAGAATAAGTATATAAGCCCTTGATTTACTATTGCAGTTTGTTTTTAGCGTCATGGCGGAATTTGAAGTAAGGTGAAGAATGAATATGAAAGCCCATACAGAAATCCGTAACAATATGTAAATATGTAAGCAACTCGAATGAATGTTAAGACAATAATTCAATATGTTAGACATATTCGAAGCGTGCACAAAAACCTGCCTATACTTCTGTATGGACTTCAATATTCGTTCTATGTCTAACTACAACCTAATTTTTTAGGATGTTCACAAAATGCTTTCTTCTTCTGTATGGGATTTAATATTTATTCTACAAATTATTTTACTGTTAAATCAAGGTACAACGTGCCTTACCGTTACGTGATAAGCGCACAGCACAGATTGTGTACATTCAATCCCCCAAAGCAAATCACCAAACCCCAGGATGTATTACTTAATCATGTTCAATCAAAATTTTACATTGAAATTACTGAGAAGTTGATCATACCGACACATATACGTATGTGTGTGTTTGCCGTTTGGGGTTGCAATAAAGAGTTTCTAATCCTTTACATATAGACACATACACTACATGCTTTGTATTTCCATTCTTTTCAACGTTCGACACGCTAAACTTAAACTGAAATTCAATGGAGTAGTTTTTCTCATAGGTTCGTGTAATTTCTGGTTGCACCAACCTACAGTGGGTAATATGTTATACTTTGCAAATATTGATCTTGGGTTTCAAAGCAAGAGTCAAACTTAACGTTATTGACTAAAACACAACACACCAAACTAAGTATATTTCACAAACTTAACGGAAAAATATGAATTAGCTAAAAAATATTGAACCTTCTATAATATTACACTTAGACTCAAACGCAACAAAACAAACAGGGAACTAACGTGTGGACCGGGATTTAGGCTTAGTCTTGGTTCGAGTCCTTTTGATAACTAGGATTTACTGACTGTTTTGAAGCAAGTTACGCCCAAACTCAACGCAAAGAATAAAACGTATTGTAGAAACGCGAACAGCACAACAAAATATTCCGAGTGGCATTATGGCCTAACTTTACCTGTGCCAAAATTGAACTATTTTATATATTAATTAAAAAAACGCTTCTCTGGTAATAATATTTATTCTCTTTCATTTTTAATTTCCTCGGTGTTCTATTATAAGTTATACGTTCGACGTAATTTAACCTGAAGAAGGCGACTTTAATAGGTTGCCCAAACGCCGGGGAAGCAATATTAACAGATGAGCTGATTATATATATTTTGGCCCTCGTGTTTTTAAAGCAAAGACCAAACCTTACGTTACTAATAGACAACGAAGCAGAACCAAATAGTACGATAACGTATGACGTTGCTCAAAAATCTCGAACCTTCTGTAATATTTCACACGTTGGTGCCAGCTACGTCACGTCTAACTGACTCGACGCCATTCGAAACCGCTAGCCAACTGTCCTGGGAACATCCGAGCCCCATCGGTGCCCCCCATGAACCCCTAGGGGTTATATTACCGAATTCCGCAGACCAATGACTGCAACCCAAGGAGATGGGTCTGGGGTGGATTTTCCTGATTGTTTCTCTAACTCAAAAGTGGTTTCTAAATCGTGACTCCATATATCGACAGATTTAGTGACTTCGATTTTAGATGAAAATAAATAATGTTATGGATATTGATAAAAACTGAATATTGTTATAACTCTCCTGACGTGCAATGAACACCAACTTTGTATAACTGCAATACATGTCACTGGAAGTCTATTGAGTTCCATCTGGTGTTGTCGATGTTTGGCATGCGAAGCATAAAATAGTTGGATCCAAAATAAAAATAAGAATTTTCAGTCAGCACATCAAAAATTGCTAACTGTAAAACAGTGAGGCTATTTGAAATATTTTTAAAATACCGACACAATCTTGTATCTTTATAGAATTTGCCCCACCAGGCAAAATATTAATAGATAGATACTAAGTCATAAACCGACGTTTCGGCAGCAGATGCCAGCTGACCTTGTATCTTTATGACTGGCGCCTAAACCCTTATATTGTTGTTAGATCTCCGCACGGCTAGACGCCAACTAGTCGGTTTTTGGCACGCGACTTTACATTAGCGTTCATCTTATGTATACAAGCACCTCTAATTAAGCGTGACAAAAACAATGCTCAAAAGCGAGACGCCGGACTCCCGAATATGGAGCGGTGAACGACGCGGCGTACAAATCAATTAGGACTTTCACAAGCACGTCTGTCTGTGATTATGACTTGAACGCCTGTCTGGGAATATAACTTGTTTTAGACACCACCTTAGCACGTAATATAAGTGCGTTAATGAAGGGCTTTCTATTAAGTGATATCCAATAATATTGGATCGAAGCCGATATACGCTTAAGTCGTAGTATGGGCACTCGTCCGATCAAGGGTTGTATCGGTGCCGATTCAAACACAAGTTAATTTCAGAATTAGAGCCATGCTTTTCCGCCTGAATTTGTTGAGTTATTGAACAACCTCGTTGAATGTTTGAGTTTTGCATTTTGACTTTGGGCTATCTAGGGTAAGAAAACGTACATTTCGCATCATTGTAACATTTTGTGTATTGATCAACGCCCATAAAACGCATTGCGTGAACTCCAGATTGGGAAGGTATTAGGCTGAACCACTATTTATCGCCTATTCGCCTTCTATGCATTTTACTGCTAACATAGATATGCTGCTAAGAGCAGATTCGTGTTTTGCGACTATAATTATGCTTTGCATAATTAGTATTTAACTGTAAAACATTATCACGATATCTATCTGTACAATGTAACATCATCGGCTTAACAACGAATCCTTTGCTTTGCTAAACACTGCTAGATCACTGCATTATGGAGAAGAGTGACAATTACGACCAACTTGTTTTGCTATCTTAAACAATTCCAAGCCAATTTTTGTTACCAATATTTTATGTATAGCTTTCCAAAATAAAGCTCTTCTCTCGCTTCAAAACAATTCATCAATTGATTATGCTATTACAAATTTATTAATCACAAAAATCTGGTAAACACAGAATCTAAAGTTTACAAGCAACGTGCGCTTTAAGATGTATATCCGAAATAACTTGAGAAATACACTATGTGAGACCTAACAAGAAATTTGAAAACTTTGAGAATAGAAAACACGGGACACATTACATTGGCAAACCACTTTCTACACGATAACAGTTAAAGCACCGTACGAAACATCAATTTATTAAGACCCAAATACTCTCACCTTACATACCCCGCTAACTTGCTTCTCAACTTAATAAAATTCTCACGGAATCACAATTCTAATCACATTCCAACAAACTGCGTCGCCCTTAAAAGCAGCCACCACGATAAGTAGAGTTTGCAACGAACCTATGGGGCCTGGGTGGCGAAAAAGTCTGACGTCTGCCCGGTCGCTCTCACAGCGAGGAGTCTGCAAGCTCAAGTCTTATCGCTTCTCGGGTGTCAAGCTTCCACTTAGTTGACGTTCCCACGAAATCACGACAGCCAGCGTCTCTATATTGCAGGCGCGGGAAATCGTTAGGGTTCTAATTTAACCACAACTTAGTATAAGTTGAACTGAACCTTACAAAACTATAAGAGATTCAAGATGAACATAACCAAAGCATATATAGAAGTAGGTAGAATTTTAAAAGATTTATTAGAAACTTTCAAAATGCAACCTACTTCTACACAAGCTTTGATATTCTTACTACGTCTAACTAAAACCTCAAATCATTGTGCTCAAAAGCTAAACAGCATAATTATAAACGTTATAATCGGTGTACTGTATTGAAATGCACTTAACAACGTTATAGGCTTTGCTTTTTACTATACTACGTTTAAAATGCCCATGTTAAAACTACTATGGCAGGGGTTCTTAAACTTTTTTTCCTCGGACCCCTAAAATTTTCTTTTAGCTCGCACGGACCACTGTAGGCAAATACAATTCAAAAATGACGTCATAAATTGACGTCACAGTACAAATAAACTTCATTATTTTCTGATGTTGGTCCAAAAATGGGAAAGTGAAATGAAGTTTAAATAAATTCAGTGCAAACCCGTTTAGTTTTTATTTAATTTTTTTTATAAATTGATTTCTTCATAAGTATACACTAATATTTAAATTAGGCTTTCATGGACCCCCTTCGTGAGAAGTAAGAAGAGCTTTATTTTAGGTTGTTTTTTTAACTTAAAATGTTAAATTTCCTGGAACTGCTTATAACCCTTCCTTACTCATCCCAAGTCAACAATTATTCAATTATTTCCGACATGTGTGCTTTATTATCCCAAACTAACAAAATCAAGTGCGAATGTATCATTGAAAAGCGCCAGTACGAATCAAACAAGTCTATTAATTTCCTTCCTAAACCAACACCGAGTTGATATAGTTTATCATATTTTTTATCTTGGAGATAAACAAGCCCAGTTTTCCACGAAACGCCGACTCCACAAACGCTGTGGTTGCATTTCCAAGAACCAACCAGCGCTCGATTGCATAGAAATGACCCGGTGCGGATCGGATCCTATAGTCTAGTGAACGTGCTGCTGCTGTCAACAACAAATGGAATTCGCGACCCTTTATTACGCGAACAGCTAGGTGTGAATGGGGGTGGGGCTATCGAGGACTGATTTCTTAAGTAGCCCGAAAAGCAAGGGACTCGCTTGATGTGAAAGCTATACTATTCCCGTCAAAGTGTATTTTTTTATATGACAGTTTTTAAACGATACGAAGACAAAAGTGTGAGTTATTTTCAAAAATTGGGAATGTTATTGTCAAAATTAGGGGTTTAGGCAATATATGCGTTTTTACGACCAACTATTTAAGATAGAACGGTTATTCGACTTTATAACAGTGAAATAAAAACAACAATACAATATTAGCGCAAAAATGATGATTACGATCTTTTTACGCTTTTTTCAATAAAAGCACACTTATGATAATTTAAGATTGTAAGAATTTAAACAACTTTAGTTTTTTTTCGAAAAATTAAAGCAATGTAAGTAACTTCCACGTAAATACAACCCAGATAACTGCCGCGTAAAGGCTTGCTAAAAGCGTGTTGTGTAAATAGACTTCTGTCCTTCGCTCAGCAACAAAACGTTGTTAAGTGTATTTTTGCACGCGTCAACTCACAAATAGCAACAACACTGTGTACGTGAAAAGCGCAACGTTTTGGTGATTCATACTTTGTACAACGCTCGGGTCCCTAAAATAGCCCGAGGTCCTTACCCAACGGTTCTCGAACTGTACCGCAGTGTGTCGCGATATAAACTGTAAGATTGCAAAATACCGTGACATGCAGTGTATTCCTGACTGGACTTTACACTATCTGGTTTATTTAGCTAACTGACAACATTGTAGCATTTAACGTTTAGCAAGGGTTCCTAAAAACAGACAAACAAATTGCATTCAAATTTGCCAGTAAAGTTTTTTAAAGCATTTCATTACTTTTTAGTGCGCCACAATCTTGCACTGTCGTTAGGCACTTGCAATACAACCACTCTCTAAAATTTGAGGTAATTAATACAAAAACTAAGTAAAATATTTTACCTTTTACCAATATCGGTAATTTAACAAACATAAAATTAAAAAATTGTATTTTTTGAAACGCAAAGCTCAAAATGCGATATTGTCAAAAAGGACTTCTTAGTAGGTTTTTTATTTTTACATTTAATGTTTTAACTATTGCAAAACGTTTGCGCAAACTTGCGAAATCTTGCAAAATCCACATAGAGGGCGAAATAATACCCACTCATTTTTTCGCGTGTTTTTCAGCCTGTAAGAGCGTCAATCAACGATTTATAAATACTCAAATCGCATTTCCGCTGGTTTAGTCGGATAACATCACTACTGAAGTGAAATTAAGTCAAAACTCTTAGAAATAAGCACAGTCTGTCAGCTTTGCCTAAACCATATTACTCCAAGTAGCTTTAGCACCTGAGCCATCTCCCCTTTGTCTCACAGTGCTATAAGCCAAATGAGGTTGCCCTGGTATATCTGTCCGCCCGTGCCCTATGCAAACACTTGACTAAGAAAACTGACCGGTACGTTACTGGAGATTGTGGGCTCTGCACAGGTAGGAAAAGTTTTCAGCTCATCAATCTTGCTGACCAGATATGCTCTAGTGAAGAACCGACAATGCATGGCTTCTTAAAACGATTCAAAACTTTAACGCCCTACTTGCAAACGCTACTGACTATACCCCTGAATAACACAATGATTTAAATCAATTTAGTTTGAAACGCTTTGGGAAAAGTAGTTTAATTATATGTCCGCACATCGAAAATATAATTTATTAAAATGACGCACGCTAGAAAAAATAGGACATTATTGTTAACTTTAATCCCCACCCCCCGCCTTAATCGTATCTAAGTTAATTTCTTGCAGGCAATTTCATTTATTGGTAAATTTTTGGTCCAGAATATAAGGTCAAGCCACTCTATTGATTGCTATAATATTATCAAATCTAACCATAAAACGTATACGCCCTTTATATCAGTAACCCGTATTGTTTGAGAATACTAACATCGCATATAACATGGACTTAAACCCTTTTAGTGGGAAAGTAATCAAAGATCCCAGTAGTCCGTTTCTATTTGAGCATATAGCAAAGCCAAAATACTTTATTACCGCGGGTCCACTTTCATTCTGTGGGTTCTGCTTCTTGATTAAAATGAACGAGTTCCGTACGTGACCAAATGTACCCAGAGTTTTAAGGGACAACCCTTGGTAAGATTAATTGTGCCTCGGCTCGGGTTTTGTTTGGTTTATCTCTTGAAACTACCACAGAATGAATCAGAGGTTGGAATTTCAAAAAAGGTTAAGTTACTTGACGCAGTTACTTCACGCAAAAATGTTACGCAATTTTATGCAATTCCCGACTAAAAGTGTTTCACAATAAAGTGTTTTGGCGGTTTGTCCGTACATATTGCAAAGTGGTACATTTTCTTCCGACGCAAATGTTCCACAATCATCTACATGCCATTTTACGTTATATATGAAAAGATGGCATTGCTACGATTGAAATGTTTAGATATAAAACGGTTTGCAACCAGGGGCGGTACCTTTGCGTACAACACAAATATGTTGTGCAAAAAAAATATATGCTCAGATTTCGTAACTTTTAACCCGCTCAAGATGCTTCTGGCGAGGCGCACCGAACTCTAATTCTGATCAAATTTTTAAAAAGCCTTTCTAAAAGCATGATGTGTACAATTATGGATGCCGTTATCTTTGGCTAGTACGACTCCAAGAGGGATTGATCAACGAAACACATTGTGTAGAATTATGTACGTTTCAGTTATTCTCCGCGGTTGAGAAAAAAAATGAAAAACAGCACATTGTGTAATGCTATATATACAGTAGGTGCCGTTATCGTGGCCAAGTACGTCTCTAGCAGGGCTTGATCACAGAAACACATTGTGTTGTATATGTACGTTTCAGTAAGTTTCAACCCGTTAAAATGTTTCACAAGTGAAAACGCGGCGCTTGTGTCCGGAAAGGCTTCAACCCGCCCACGCTCTCGGCATTAAACGAGCCGTTATCGGTCTCACAACTTCAGTGACTCGAAGCATCTCGTGTTTGTAGCTGCCTTCACCTTTTTACGATGCTGTTGTGACAACCCGGGCTTCTAACGAGGTCCACTGGCAGCGCTTTACGTCCAAACGCGCTTACACAACACCAACCTTTACCGTTTGGTCGCAACCCGGCTCCAATGGTGCGTGATTCAAACGAATGCCAACGGACAACAACACGTGAAAGTGGTACGACTCTATATACTGGAATGAAGGGATTTACTAGAATATTCTAGTCAATAAATCATTTATTTGAAGAAATACAATATTTGAGTATGTTGGAAATGATGAATAAAAAGATTTCGAAACGTTTAAAATGCTACCCACTTCTAAAATTCTGCTTGGACCTTGATATTCTTACTACAACCTCAAAACATTTTGCTTCAAAATATAACATTGATATACTTATATATTCAGAAAACAAAACGTAAAGCATTATGTTTGTATGCCCAATTATTATGATATATTAGGCAGGCGTTCGCACCCTACATCTTGTGTTAAAAAAGCAACAGTATAAATGCTTTCATTAGGCTTTGAAAAGTAATTTCAACATGTGTTAAACCAAAATTGGTGTTACTTCTAAAATGTATGGATACCTGAAACTATCAGAAACTACGACGCAATCGGCACGCTTAATACTTATCATCATTGACGTCACAGTTGAGCGGCTACGTCAGAAAACTAAAGGCGAAATAACTGTGATTTTGCACACGTACCAAGATATATTGACATTTTGGTAGCAAGTAATAATCTGATATCTGTTTCCAAAAATTTAGCGTCTAAAGTTGTTTTACATTTATTTACCGATCAATGCAGCTAGGAAATTTGGTAAAAAAATTGCATTTTAATATGTAGCTTCAATCATATTTATTTTACTTGTATTATACGGGGTCCACAGAGTTGTATGAATAAGCTTGGCCTTTCACGCACAAAAACGCGAGTTACGTCCTTAGTTTTGCTCACAGCGACAGGATTGTGCAGCAAGTCGTGAAAAAACGGTTTCTATCCGTTTTAGTAGTTGGTCATTGGAACAAGTAGCATTTCAGTCAGTTTCGCCATTCACATTTTAGATGCGTCTTATGGAATATCATTTTTTGCTTGAGTTTTCCCGTGGTTTACAGATATGCGCTTATTAAGTCGATGTTCCACGCATAAAAATATATAGAAAGCACATGACAGGAGTTTTTTGATAGAGTTGGGCACCAAGTCGTTAAAAGCGGCACGATTTTGACTTGCGTCATTCGGTTGTTCGCGTCGGTCGTTTGTTACGTGATAATGCCGCCATGGACTATCGCTCCCTTGAACACAAAGTTCCAACAAAAGTCTTGGGAGTCGACATAAGTTTTACACGGAAGTTGGTAACCCAACATGTCTGGTTGTCTGTTAAGTGGGAGGTTAAACACAATATTCTTGGTGGTCGACATTATACAAGTGATTCGTAACGATGGGAATGAAATCAACTGACAAGTTGTTTAATGTCAAAAGCATATGGCCGTTGTGTTGCTTAGTACGGCTTTTCAAACGGTATGAGTTACATATTTTTTTTGATTTTGTGTAATGCGCGCCATGTTTTGCCTAAATTTTTTATTGTTTTGCACTTTTTTAATTAAGATGTGACCGATAGCCACATTAGTATAATGCGGCCTGAACTATCAAAAATATCACATAAAAAACTAACGTTTTTGACAAACTATTAAAATGAGTTGTGGTTACAAACTAACAAGTTAACGTAATAAACTCACATGACACAGTTCGAACGTGATCTTCAAAAATGCACCTGATTTTACCAGCTGGGCGAATTTAGGGTTTTTCAAACAGGATTGTTTGTCAGTTTTAAGCAATTTTGCAAAACCTAAAAAAAGCAGTTGCAAGATTTTCTCAAAACATTGTTTTTCCCCTGTTCCTTAATCCCGATGCTTTTCGATGAAGTGTTTGTCTCACCTCGCTTGTATCTTTTTCACGAAACTGAATCTCACACGCACGAAACCCTGCCGGGATTAGGACTCACGTACTGACACGCTTCCAAGTCCTAAATTCGAAACCCCAACGTCGCTTTTCAACCCTCCTAACCCCAACCCACTGGGGTTGCCCAAATCCCCTGGGAAAACCTACACCGGACCCCATCTGCTCTGCTTGTTGTGATGTCACAAATGAATGCCATTGTTTGTTGTGATGTCACCATGTGACCTCTGTGGGTCTGGAATCTGTTATCCTTTGAAAAGTGTAGATTTACACGTGGTAGAGGTTCAAGTAAGTTGTTGTTGTTAATGACTGTGTTTACAGCTTTTTGAAATACATTTGGGAGCATAACGGTTTGAGTTTGTAGTTAGACGCCAAAAGACCATACAAAAAAGTATCATTTTGTGAATCTTTCGAAAAAACGTTAGATAATGGCTGGAGGTTGTAGTTAAGAAATACGTAAAGAAATAAATACTAAAGCCCATACAGAAGTAGGTAGCAATTTATTTTATTTTTTTTTTTCAACTAGATAGTGTAAAGCATCTTTTGACCACGATTCATTTAAATTTATTTTTCTCAGTAGGAAATTTATCCTGTACGATGCTTGCATTCCTTACACGGCTGAGGACTATTATTAGCACTTATAATCACAACCCGGCAAATGTCAATCAAAATTCCAATACGTTGTTCACTTAATCGTCCAATTCGCCTCTTAACATTCAGATACGCGGCTAACCACATCAGCACTGAGTTTGCAAAACCTCGATCCAATATCTACACCGGGCGGTTGGACAAACCTGATTTAATTAAGAACCCCAGCCCATTGTGATGTCACGGAGCGGTGCTTGCGCGTCTGTTAAATGTTGCCTTTAGGCCTTCATGCCCAATGTGCGTATATGGGTGTGAGCGTGCGGCAATGGCCTTACCGCAAATTAACCTTCCAATATATTGAAGCAGGAAGTGTTGTATGAATTGCTCTACAGAAGGTCATATAGACTTTTATGTAGCGGTTTTTATCGGTTTAATTCAATTTTAAGCAAATGATTATATGATTTACCTGAAAAGCATTATCTGAAATCTATTTGTTCAATACGTAATCCCGTTTAATTGATTAAATTATTGTCGCTGATTTCGTGTGATTGCATACTTAGCAAATAAATACAGCTAAATTACAATTTAAATATACAATTTAAAAGGTTTTCATAATTTTTTCCCAATATTTTTATTACCGTAAAATTATTACTGAGTACAGTAGTAAGTCACTTATTTTATACCCTTATGTGAACTTTAAACTCGAAAATAAATGTAGTAAAAAGATTATGCACTATGTTAAAACAAAACAGGTTCTTTGAAAACGCATTTTAAAAAAAGTTTTTTTCAATTTGTCATCCGAATAAACGCCATTTACTTTAGCTTCGCCTTAAAATATAATGATAAACAGCAACACCCACTAAAAACAGTTACATTTCACCCTTCCCCACTTATAAAACAATGAAAAAACACCTATATAACAATAGGTGAGTCAGAAAGTTGCAAATTTTCCCGCACCAGTCGATCCCCAACCATCTGTAAGTGTGACGTACAATGTGGTTTCTAATTACCACTGGTTGACATGTTGATAAACCATCACGGCACTATGACGCAGGTTTAATGGTGCGTGGATTTTACTCAATTTTATTCCGTTGTACGCTTTAGTTGGCCACGGGACTGTAATTAACACTTCGGACGCTCCATGACCATCATTTTTTTGTACATATTATTAACACCTATCCCTAAACCACCGCTATAGTTAATTGTGGGAATTTTGCCACTAATTGGGTAAATTGTCTGTTAACATGTTGCTTATTTTAAAATCCATCATGGTGGTTTTAAAATTAGCAACACCTATCACATTTTTACCACTGCTAAAAATGTATTGATGATGTTATTCTAATTTTAGCAAAAAATTATAACATTACGTGTTGATTTGGAAAGGTAACACTAATGTAAACTAAGCGTATTAGAGTCATATTCATTCATGACCAAAGTCATTGGTAACCTTAACAACACTTGAACGATGTCAATAAAACTGCAATGATAGTTTCGTTAACCGACTGTTATTTTGTTTAAATTTTTGTCGCCTTAAAAAAAATTCCATAACGTGGTTGCTGTGTGCTTTTATAACAGTAAGCTTTAAATGCTTACGAATTAGTCTAGTTTAATTTAATCTAAGCCAAGTTTAAATTTTAAGGAAATTGTGTGCTTTTAAATAGTGTAAATTTTGCGACGAAAAATAGATTTCTTAGTGTGTCGCAAGGGTTGAGACCTACTTCTGAAAGTAACCACGCTTATTCACAAACATCGTCGCACTTACGTTTTGTGGGCACGTGTTCTGAGGCTGAGGTATAGTCGTCTGTAGCTACAGAGTAAACACTGGAAAACTTTGTTATACTGGGCGAAAGTACTACATAACGTTAACGTGGCGGCCAAAAGCGTGGTAGTACAAAATATCAAAATATCTCCCTCTTTATAAGCATAGTTGCAGATCGTTTGGTTTAAGGAATCATGATATGTAAGTGTTGCTATAACAGGCATAACATTGCTCCTGGTAATTTTTATGTTATGCAAAGTCTTAACCAACTTTCCTTCTTCACGTCGAATGAGAAAAAAACGTTTTATTCATGCAAGATATAGTTAGCATATCGCCAATTTTTACGAGGTTTGTAAAGTATTGTGCTTAAAAATACACTTTCAATGTGTTTTGAGCATTATGGTTGGAGGTAATAATTTGACGCAGTAGGAATACCAAAGGTCATATGGAAGTAGGTTGCATTTTGGACGTTTCGAATTTATTTTTATTAATTTCAACAACAAAAAAAAACTGACAAAACTGGGGCTTAACAATCTTGCCGAAACTACGAATATGTTTAAACACAAAATCAAGCCGGGTTGTCAATATTAGACAACACCTTACAACAGCAAAGTGGTCACGCGATGCAAATAGTTCCGGTAAAACGTTATTTTGATAATCTAAATCGGGAACTCGTATTCCTAAACTAAACCCTGATGTCATAAAGAGACTTCAGCCAATGTTTTCTTACAAATGTGTCACGAGACCCAGAGGCAACTAGGTGAAAGAGAAAAATAACACTGCTAGGGCGCCAAATTAACTCGTTTAGGGCGCTAAATGAGGGGCATAGGCCATTTAAACATATTGCAATTCTTTTATCTGAATTTTAAACCAATCAAACCAGTGTTTGTCACCTTTTCGCGGCGAAATTCTACGAAAATATGCAGGCGAAGGTTTGGCGACCCAATTCTCTTCACTGCACTTCTTAAAAGATCGAGTGAACAAAACACAAGCAAGACAATAACATAAAAAAACAAATTTGATTTTTATGAACTAGTCACATTGCTTCCGCAATTGTCTAAAATTTAGTGATATCTTGCTCGAAGAACAATCTATAGAAGTGAAACCATGTGAACTGCAGGCGGCGAACCAAAGCACTTAAGCCAAGGTTTTTCTTACATTTCATCACTAAACCCCAAGAGAATGGGTTAAAGTAAAAAATAACTCTGTCCCTTTTTCCCCTATTACGGGTAAAATTTCTGACTCTTGTTTGTGGTCAAATAGCCCGTAAAATATCACCTTTTTCTTGCATCATTTCTTTCGTTTTATTCTACATAGTTCATCTGTTTTGTTAATTTCTCATGAAACCCTCACGAGTCGAGATTGTTTGGAAACAGCGCGGCTTTAATTTCCTCTCCTCGTGCCAGAATAAACAATAACACTTGCCGTTTTACTAAAGCACCGCTTTGTGCCTTTTGTGAGCGACGCTTAACACAACAGCAGAGGTCTGTTGTAGCATTGTGCCGTAAATTGAACGGCGGCCCACTCATAAAACACAAACTGCAGAAAAACTCAAGCTAAAAAATTTGCGCTGGATTTTAAATCCAATATCACCATAGAAAGTGCCTAATATTGCAAACATCCAAAAACCTATTCCTTACGTTTGAGTATATTCTTTAGGAACATGGTATTAAAACCCTAACAGCCAGATATAAAAGATAAATGATTTCCTTCAACCCCAAATTTTTTCTTAAACCCATTGGTATATGATCAAAAGTCTTTCGGTAGCGTATAATTTGGTCTTATGAACAAATTTAAATCCAAGTTAAATAGAGAATATAAAGTAACGGTGTTTTTTTGTTCCAATTGCCTTGATTGCAGGAGATTCCCTTGCTTATTTTGCATTTATATTCAAGGGTTTTCAATATGTTTCCGGATGCCGTGCGTTTACTATAGGAGCCAAATACGCGTTGAACTAGACTAGTTAGCGCCTAGTGTGTTTGGATAGCCAGGCCTTCATCAACAAAGTGTCATGGCGGCGCTCTGCGGATATCAGAAGCCATTCAACGGCGGTTTCCGTAACTTTGTTATTACAAGGTCTTGCCTTTCCAAGAATAGCCTTTTATTGAGGACTGTGATATTATGCGCCTGGCGTTTTGTGCCTTTAGAAGTGGCTCTTTCCTAGTGAATTGAACTTGGAGAGATAGGGCTGGCATCTTTGCCTTGCTTTGAGATGAAATAACAACTTTATCGTAGCGAGTGTGTGGCGGGAAATAATAACAATTCCCGAAACTCTTTGTGAATGAAGTTTTAAAAAACTAGCGCCTTGTCCGAAACGTAAAGGCAATGTACTAAACCCTATTTAACGTCGCAGAAGAGATTACAATGCCGAACGAAAAAATCAATCTTGATCTTTTCCTGAACACAATAAATATTAACAATTTCCTCACTGTTTGTTTTTAAAGGGTTTAGAGAGATTTTATGGAAATGTGAGAGTAATTTCTGTCCTATCACGATTGTGTCCGTGTTCAAGTATTAATTTTGGACTCTCGTGATTGTTTTATAGTTAAACTAATATAATTTCACCCCCCAAAAAAAGAAGACTGTCCCACAACCCCCCAGGGGATCCAACCACGTCGTAGGAAATGCTGGCTGATAATTTAGTTTTACAAATTCTCAAATCTCCCAAAACTGTAGAATTTAGAACATGATGTTAGCAGCTCAGTACCAAATAAAACGATTGAAAAAGTTTTCTAAAGGTGTTTTTTCTATTTTTTGATGGCCGTTAAAAATCAACAACTGCTATCAGCTGATGTTCCTCGAAGCAATCACACGACAATCGCGATTATGACATCACTAACTTCCCCTTGTTTTCGCTAATTGTGAGGTGACAGTTCCCAGAAACCGAACACGTGCTAGTAGCGGCGTGCCCAGCAACACAAAACGCGCGGTGGTCGACTAAGCGAGGCGATTTATTGTCAATTCTAAGATCCACGCGAGCGTTCGAGTGAGGTAAGTTAGCCTGGGCTTTGTTTGACCATCAACTAACTGTTGGCTTGTAACCGTAGCAGCTATAAACCTCGCCGACTGATACAGTAGAGGCGTGTGATTAGTGTGCTGGTGTGGGGGAGTTAGCGATGCTAGCAGTGTCAACATAAGCACTAAACTGGTTGCTGCAGTTCTGCAAGCTTTTGCGCTAACTGATATTACATAAACGCCAACTATTACATAGTCAAACTGTTTAATTTATCCCGCTTTAGACGAAAAATGTGATTATACAGAATCAAACGCCAACTATTATTGGTTTTAAGTTGTTTAATTTATCCCACTTGGAACTAATCATGCGATTCCAAAGAGGGGTAACAGCATAAACACTATAGCCCGGTTCTGTTTTGCAAGCTTTTACGTTCCAACTAGTTCCTAATAAAAACTCCAATGGTTTAATTTGTCCCATGGGAGTTATCAAAAAGCGATTCAAAGTGGGGTAACAACATAAGCAACAGACTCATTGATTGGATCCAAGTATTACAAATACACTGACAAACTGTTAAAAAACATAAAACTGGTGCACTCCACCCATTAGTTGCGACAACCAGGCTTAAATAGGGTTGATTGGGATTCGAACTCCTGTTCGTAATTTAACACTACTGCTTCGCCAGTGAGCTTTTAGGCAAGCGCTTAAAAAGCTCGTAAAGTGAGTCATATTTACACTGTATTGTCTGTCGCGTCTTTGTAACAATTCTACTTTTACTCAACCACCGTTTTACGTTTTTTTTCTGAATTGCCGGATGTGGGATATGGCTAGCGCATTTAATTGTTCACATATATAAAAATGTTTTCATAAATTATTTTGATGTTAACTAATTTTTCAACTGTCTATATCAGTAATAAGGTATAGAGCGTTAATCTGTGTAATATTAGGCGTGCAATTCCTTTTGCACTGAAACAAACCTATAATTACAAGATAGTTGTATAAAAGCACCAAAAAACGTTTTAAAAGCACATAAAACTTTAATTAATTTTGTGCATGGGAAACAAAACTACAAAGCGTCTGTATAATATTAACAGTACAACTTCTTTGCACCAAAAAATACTTATCAATTGCATAGAAAAAAAGAACCCAAAAAATTCTTCCATAGCACAACTTTTATTAACTTCGCGCGTTTAAGTGTTGCCTGTATTTACAGCAGTGCTCCATTATAAAGTTGTATATATATGTTCGAACTTTGCACACAAACGCTCGGCCGATGCCAAAAAAAGATCGATTTGTAGATGAAATTGCTCGCACACAAACACACCTGAATGGGATTAACATGTTGCCAAGTTGATCAACCTCATGCCAATTCCTGTTGCTGCTACTGACAAGTTTCTCACGCAAAGTGAGATTGATCGCGACCCAATCGCGCTATGGTCTATGACGTCATAGAAAAGAGATCGTTCTAATGCGTAGCCAATGGTTTTAATTAAAAATATGTATTGTCGACTGTCGTGCTAGTTTAAGCTCGTACTTGATTTTTTCAAAACTTACAGTTATATGCTGCTGTTGAAACACTTTACCAATTTCAAATCACTCACTAACTATACGTTGAGATCTCACTAAATGTTACTAATCAGCCAAACTTTGATGTTTAAGTGTTTTTGCATTTAGTCATAAACTCTTCTTAGTGGCGATAAACTCAATAGGTACCGCAGCAACAGCAAGTATAAGTTTAAGCCGAATACTTATAACAACTAGTTTACTCGCCCAAGAAAGCAACTCTAACTCAATTTTCTCACTATCTACAACTCCGTGGTAAAGGTTTTGGTTAAAACAGTTGTTCATAGGATCAAAAAACATGAAAAAAAAGTAAATAATTGCAGAGACTATGTTAATTTCCTTGAAATGACTGTTTAGTAATCAACGATTACCGTGTAACACCAGTGGCAAAAGCAACCCAACATCCCGGAACAAGGTACCTTTTTCACCGGGCAATCCGGATATAACCTTGGATGTATTTCAACCAAGATATTAGTTGCACTATTGCACACCACTTTGAACTGCAACTTTACGTTTTCGAAGTTTACTTTGTTAGACTTTACGTTAGGACAGAACATTATGACGTCATCTACGAAATTGTCCATGCGTTTAGGTAAAATAAAATATTCTACTTTCACCCTGTGTGACACACTCTACATTTTAAACGAACCACTGCCTTTTTAAAAGAGGGTTTCGTCGTCCCATTTCTATATCAACACAAATGCGCAGACTCAGCGCTTTGCTTTAACCGCCAACTTACGTGTTAAGTCAGCCTGGACTCCAGACGAAAGTAGGGTTTGCTTTCGCCGACATTATCAATCTAATCGTTGGGCATATTTTGATGACATTATCAATCTTATCGCGCTAACAATCTGACACATTGGTGCGCATTCGTGTTAAGAAGTATCGAGCCATGAACCTCGGCACATTTAAGAGGTTTGTTTCACTAAACTGTCGTTTTAAAGCAGTGTTCCATAACCTATGGTCTACGCTTAATTTGTTGGGTCGCGGACTGCAGCAGGTTTATGGTTCGATTTTTTAAGATTGGTTCTGAGCAAGATTTCTCTTAAATGTGAGAAAATTACATATTTTTTCCAAAAATATTTTCCAAATCTGTGTATTTTGCTTGGAACCAGATTACATTGCGCAAAAAGTTACCACATAGGTCATTACATAGAGGGTTGGTAAGCCTATTAATTAAATATATCTTATTACTGCAGAACAATTCTAAAAAATGAGTACAATTACCCTTTTCTAGCCCAACAGCGCTATGATTTCGGTTAAAAGAGTGGCTCTTAAACTGGGGTCCACCGTTTCCAGTGTGGAACTTTGAAGTGGTCCACATAACATTTCTATCTTTCTTTCAAGGCTGATAAATTATAAGTCCGGAAAATAGTTTTCTTACAGTTAATAGATCGATTGACCGTTTGTTTACCGTGTGGTATGAGTAGCGAACTGAATGTGTGGAGTAATTATTGCACTTCTAAGTTTCAATTTTCGTTGTTTAGTACATTAAAATATTCCGCCAATATTTCCGCACGGTAAAACAAGTTGGGGACTCACTGAGTTAGAACAAGAAGGCATTGTGCTTCTGTTAGTTTGATGGCACGAAGCCTGGCCTAAAGTTGCCAGTCTTATCTCTCCACACATCAACTGCTTCCACTTTGTTTCGCTGAGACTTAAGTGCAATACCACCAGGCGTACTTGCGCTGTATGTTGAGGTTGTGTGCGGGGTGTGAGACGGTTTGTCGTTCAAATAAACACTGGCACTGACGCACGTACGGTCACACGCGTTGGACCGCAAGTAGCAGTGATTGGCGTCCATGTTCGGTCTAAAAACTAAACGTGCAAGATGCCCGCACATGTTTGAACTTTAACGCTGGGATGATGGGATTTTGTGACCTAATATGTCTGTCACTCTCTCGTATATTAACGAACAATTGGTGCTTTACATGTATGTTAAATATTATTTTCCTTGTTGTTTTTGTTATCACCCAATGCACCATAAATAGGCAAGTACTATTTTTCAACACTGTATTTTTGCACATGATACTGTTTAGTTTTAATAAGAGTATCCTAAGTTCTTCAACATTGTTTGAAAAGTTTTCTTCTTTTTTTATATATTGATATGCAAGATATTTTATGGTTACCACAACCTCCAACCATTATGCTCCAAAATATTTTAGTTAAGTGATTTTAATTTAGGCATTGTATTTTTACAGATGATGTTAAATTTATAGTTCTAATACGGGCAGAACTATTGGCAGACAAAAATGTTTGTACTGGCAAAACTATTTTGTTGATATTTCCAAAATGGCTGTTAAGAAAGGATTTTAAAACATTTGAAAAACGCAACTTGGGTTGAATTTGCAGTTACAGTATTTAATTTGTTATGATTAACACCGCTTGCAAGCATTGATATACAGTACTTACAACCACAAGTATACTCGACGCCTATGTGACTCCATAAGCCTGTCACTTAACGTATACGCGTTCGTTTATTTGAAGTGTTTACCAGATATTATCTCGTCCCCTCACACACAACCTACACCAAGCACTGACGCAAATTCATCTTCCAGTCGAACAAAAAGACCTGCTGTCCTTGGCACTGTGGTGTCGCGGATTAGCGAACGTGTCGCCCGAAATCTTTTAATTAATCGCCCGGCACCCCCGAGAACGCTCGCGTTTCCCTTGTTACGACACAAACACCAAACACGCGCGTAGCTTTGATCAGCTGACGCTGGAGCCGAGGCGAGTTTTGAGGAAGATTTGAAAGGAGATCGGCAAGCTGTCATCATCGCTACCTTGCCTCTTTAAGGCAGGTTAGCTTAAGTTATGCGTTCTTGCTTTTGAAAGGTTTCGCCTGAGTTTTCCCGTGTATATAAACAAAAGTGGGAAGTGAAGGATAAACACAAATATTGCCGTGAAACTGCATTTTGTCTTAAATTGTTTTCCCATAGAGCAGTGCTTCTTTACCTTTTCCTTGTTGCACCCCTTAGTTTACATTGAACAAACAAATACATAACAGTAAAACATTTTCTGTGTCTGATTAAGCATCCTCACACCCCCTTGGAACATTTCTTGCACTTCTTGGGGGTACGAGCACCCCTGGTTCCTGCCATAGAGTTATGCTGTATTTTCAAGAACGTGTTTTAAGAATGTCGGATGTTTTATGTAGCGTGCTAAATATTGCCCAAGTTAAAATCTAAAACATTTCAAGGTGCTACTTGATTTATAGATTTTGACTGACGCATTGTGAAAAAATAACTTGGGATAATTAGCAGTTTAAGAATCAGAGGATTACCTCTCCAAAAATTGCATTCTTTATGTAAAACTAACCACTCAAAACAACTGTAACACACAAATTTAAAACAAACTCAAATCCAGGTTGAAAGGTAATGTAGAAAGCAAAAGGTCAGTTTTACATCCAAACGCTTCATAAACGGCAAAATAACGTTGTAATAAATCAGCAAGGCATATTATCGCAATTGTGGTTGAAAACTAAAACAAATCAACTTTAGACCTTTTAGATAATTGGCTTTTTAAGGGTTTCTAAATTACTCAATTTTAGCTTTGCAAGTGAAAATGCTGCAAAGGTTTGAAGAAGATGCACGTTCCGATTAAAACAGCACGCTTTAGACAAAACGCCAGTTGTTGAACACTACACCACACCTGCTAATGCGTTTCCAATAACCCCCCTTAAATCAAACATCACAACAACAAAACTCCCCCGACAAACGATGACGTAACAAAGAGATCGCGACCTGTGGGTGTGAAGTGTAGGATAACAATCGAAAACGAGTTTCGCGAAATGTATCTCCTGTAAGCAGATAACTCTCCCCTGACTTTTTCAATCTTTGCTTAATCTCGATCTTAGCTCGATTGTCAAGGGTGAACCGTAATTAAATCCCACTAAGGCTTACACCAAAGGCCAACCTGGCTAACAATAAACTTTGGAGCATAATGGTTGGAGGTTGTAGTCGTAGTAAGAATATCAAAGCCCATACAGAAGTAGGGAACATTTTAATCAAAATGAATAAAGAGATATTCTAATAAACGTTTGATATTATACACTTCTGTACAGGATTTGATATTCTAATTACGACTTGTTATTAAACCATCACAAGGCAGTTAATATTTGGCCTACAATTGTAAAACATGTTGTGGTTTACCGGAGTTTCTCAATATCTTATTTTATTATTAGCGTTTAAAACTTAACCCGTCGTCTTATTGTGACTATGAAGACCTTTCTTGTGACGTTATGTTGAGCAAACCCTCTACTTGACGCAGATTTTTTACTGGGGAACATGTTTTCCTTTTTTTACAAAAAGCGTCGTACAAGCCACTTCTATTGCCTCTATTTGCTTATTGCCGTACTTTAAACGCGCCACAAAAACAGCCTATAATTGCACTGACTCACATAATTGCAAGTGTGAAACGCCAATTAAAGCCCAATTGAAGATTTAGGTGCCAAATACGAGCAACTATAGCTTTAATCTTTTTTGATCGCGTATACACGACACACGTCAATACTTGCAGAACCAGAATTTGGAACTTTATGTTACAACGATAAATTAAACCATGATAAATACACCAGCTGCTAAACAAATGAACATTGTTATACGTTTTGGAAGCATCACAGTATAAAAAGGATATTTTCATTAAAATCAAAAAGTATTTTATCATAAATGCAGTCCTAATGAAAACCCTTGTGAGTACAACATCTTAAAAACGCTTTGTGACTGGTTTTGCTGGCTTTCACAGGCATTTCTATACAGACAAATTAGGTATTTCGGTTTTAATTAGGAGTGTTTGTAGTAGTTATGTTTAATATGGGTTGCATAGAATTCTAACTGGGCGCTTTGGGCGTATAGGCATGGGTGTGTTACGCATCCTATACCACATTGTGTAAGCTAATTTAATATCATACTATTAGCCCATCGAGACTTACGTGCAACGCTCGGCGGTTGAAATATAGAAGCGCGCCGAAAATGTACTTTTATGGCTGGAGGAAAGATTTCAATTGATCACCATTTCATAGAAAAGCGGTGCTAAGCAAAAGAAGATAATATTGAACTTAAAACCCCGCTTAGTTTGAAACTTAAACCTTGGGATAATGTTAGGTTAAAAAATGGGTAGAAAATGAAGCTTTTAATCTTTCTGGTATTCCGATATGTAATATTTAACTTTTGACCGCCCAAAGCCACTATAAAATCGACTGAACATAATTGCAGGCGGTCATTACCGCAATTATTCGGCACACGAAGCCATAGCAGGACACAACATGTCTTTCTCTTTTGATTTCGATGTTGTAAAGTTGAAGAATGCGACATAGCACTTAGAGCTTGTCTGAGTGCTGCGCGTAATTTCGCTAATTTCAAGCCAATTGTAGCCCTGATGTGGCCGCTAGACACAAGCTATGGTCTACAAACACGTCTGAAGATTTGGTTGTTTTCTTAAAAGTTTTACCCGATTTTTGACGGCCGAAGTTTGATTTAAGGAGGAAACGTTCAAGTTAGTCTGATGCTTAAACTTGAGCGAAAGTACACGGGGTTCAAACACAAGTCCACCCACGCGAGCAACATTAAAGAATTTTCTACGAAAAACGTCTAACAAGCGGTTTCCAAACTTTTATCACTAGGGCCGGATACCTGCAACGATTGTAGATCGTAGGCCGCATATGCTTGCTTATTCAGCAGTAAACGAGTAGCTTAAAGAGCAGGTTTAAAGAACGCTGATGGTATTTTTGACAGCATTTAAATTGGATCTAAAGATCAGGCAAAATATTCGTTGTCGTGCAAGAAGTGCTTGGATTGTTTAGTACTTTTTAGGTAGTTTTTAACAATGTTTAAAGCTGTTTTTATACAGTTTTTGCTTGCTTTAAACTGCTTTCGCGGTGTCTAATACTCGCAGCGTTTTTTACCATTTATATAGACGCTTTTATACGATTGTGTCACACATTTTATGATGGTTCAAAATCCTCATGGTGTTTAATATTTTGTTTGTTTTACACCATTTAAATACTTGCTTAATCAGCAGCAAACGGATATAAAAGAGCACTCACTACATTTGCGCGTGTACAACATCGGTATACTTGTCAAGGTGTGATTCCACACGGATCTCTGGCAGCCCGCAGGCGTGGCGGTAATTGGACATTTACTGGATAATTCACGCTTGTCAGAACATAACTGGATTGCTCACTCTCTGACGTACAAAGATAAAGTTGTGATGGAGCGAAACGATCATAGCAGCAGTGTTTCCAGATAATTTTGTCAAGCAATGCTTCACCAAAAAGCTTATTGTTTTTCAAGAGTTTTGTTAGATTTTATTCGTCAAAAATTTAAGGCAAACACAAAACTTTGAAGCGCTTAACATATACACTTTTGAAAAGTATAATTTTCTTATTAAACACGCAAGTTTTACGTTTTGTTGCCAGGAAATGTTATTATTATCAAAATATGGTATTATTATCAGTTTTGTTGCCAGGAAATGTTATATTTATCAAAATTGCAAAAAGGAAAAAAACTAACACAACAAACACTACTTTCCATTGCCAAAGAAATGCGAGTTGGCCATATTTTTGCCTTTTTCAAAATTTAACTTTTTGTCCTAAAATAATAAGAAAAAACGTTTGTGCTTTTTCCAATTTAACCCCTGTCTTCACGAAATATTGGGTCCCTTTTTCTTCCGTACCTTTCTGCCTAAATAAAATATGGTAAAATACTTTTTCCTCTGCTTTTTCTGGCCTATCTTCTGCGTCTATTATCGCAGCAAAATCAATGCATGATGCTGTCGTCTTTGGCCCAAGTGCTAATGACTGAATCGTGTTAAGGCACCAAACCTTGCACACGGACCCACGACAATCTCAAAAAGTCATCTGCATTGTGTAGACGGCACGTCGGGTTGCCTGCAATTGATCGCTTAACTGCAACTCACAAAGATATAAAGTTGTACTCTTTGTAACATAAACTGCATGTGAACAAACCGTGTAAAACTGACGCACGTAGCTTTGCTATCAGTTTTGATCTTTATACAAAGTTTCCGGCCGAAAATGGCCCACAATTTTCGTTGTATCAAAAGATAAACAAACAGCCATGGCCTGCTTTACGGAAAACCGCCGAGACATGTTGGGGGTCAGTATTTGATGTTATCTTAAATGTCGTGTCGCAAAGTTTTGCTGATGCGGTTACATTGCTTGTTTTTCTGCTGCTTCGTTTTATCTTTCAATAAACAGCGCAACAAACCACTCTAAATAGCAAAAAACATAACATTACAAAACAAATGTTACCTACTTCTATATAGTATTTACAAATGCGTTCAATTTGCTGAAATGTAACTTTTTTCTCTATTTTTTGTTTTAGTTTCTATATTTGCATTTACTACAGGCTCAAAATGTAAAACAAGATTTTCAACTACCAACTGTAATTGTAATATCACGTGAAATGGATTAAAACTCGTCTTTACTGTGCTATTTGCTGAGTTGTTGTTGGCAAAACCAACTTTCACATTAATTGAAGTACACATTTACATTTTTTCACATTAAAAAAATACATACTTTGGAGCACAATGGCTGCAGGTTGTGATTAAACGAATAATAATATCAAAGCCATATAGAAGTAAATGACTTTTTGAAACAAAATCTTAAGATAATGGCTGGAGGTTGTAAGTAGATGTAGAATGAATATCAAAGCCCTTATAGAAGTAATTAGCATTTGGTGAACGTTTCGAAAAACCCTTTATTCATTTTCAATATCAATTCCTCGTTATGTATGGTCTTTCATGTTAATTCAACACATTTAAAAGAGCTTTTTAACCAAGTCATTCTGTCACAACCTAGATTGTAACTCTTACGTATTCTATACATTAAATTGCTATTAGCAACGTTTAAACACAAAAAAAATGCTCAAAATCGATAAAAATAGATTCTTTACGCAAGTTACGTATGGTGCGAACATCTCAAACGCCATTAAAGATTAATTTATAACCGCGACGCCAATCTAAGGACTGTAAATATTGACCCAACATCCGACGCGCAAACTTACGTCAAACCACAAGGACGGCGACGTAAAGTATACGACAACGACGTTTTTCCGGATTTTTAAGCAAACAAAACTCGCCGATAATGATTAATAGTTGTCCCGGTCTAATTTTAGGTTTGTCCATAATGTGGCTAATTCTTAAGTGTGTGCGGATAACGCTGTCTGTCAATATTCGCTTTTGCGCAAAGACGAATTGACCTTTGAGTTACGGTCTCAGCAAACTTTCCAGCTATGACTAGTCACATAAGCGTAAAGTCAAGTCATGTTCGACTGGCCTTAAAAACAGGAGCGGATCTAAGACTTTTGATTGCGGGGTGACATTAACAAAATTTCAGATATGTCATCACAAAGTTACGCCAAAAACGTGATAACACAAGTTAAACAATCGCAAACTCACAAGTTAGAAAAATGCCTTTGTGCAGTTAAAGTTGCCCAAACTTCCATTTTAGATGGTGTGATACGCACGCCGCACGCCGCCTTTGGACTGAACCAAAATTTATCAAAACTTGCTACGACATAACAGAAACATCCGAAATATTTTGCGTTTATGGCAACAAAGCGGTAGCGCGAAAAAATATCCGAATATTTGGGTTAATTTGACAACAGAAACAGTGTAGGCCTACAAATTTGCAAAATTGTCACGTTTAGTTGAAATAGGAAACAAACATAGTTTGTGCGGACATGGCCATTCTTCCTCCCTGAATCTGATGATAACGCAAGTATTTGAAAACCGTACGCACTTCTTGAGGTTTCGACATACATGTGCACGTAAACGTTAGTTGTCTTGGGTGTTTTTGGGCGTGTGAGTTTACCAAGTTACGGTAATTGACTTGGTCGTGTATTGATGAAAGCTAAGTCGCTCACGGAGACGGCAAATAAGCGCCAAAGTGTTTTTTAACAAGAGACACTGACCCGGCCTAATAAACGTGCAATTTATTTAAAATAACTTTATTTATTTTGTATTTTTGTTTCAGAGAAATCAAACATTAATTATAGGATAATTTAACGAAAGGCCACGCGACGTTTTGACGTATGTATTTTAGGTACGTAGAGTGTCGCCAAGTTTTTCTCAGATATCACTGAAAGTTACCAGGAAAAATTTAGCAAGATTCTTTGAAAAAGTCCAAAGTTTCACAATTTGGTTTTTAAAACTCGCAAAAAAAATCGACTTCTTGGTTTCAAGTGGATTTGGCGAAAATCGGTTTTGAGACGTCGCGTTTGTTACGTCATAGTGTGGGCGTCGACAACGCGCGCGCTTGGGCACTTGGCGGGAATCATGAATTACAAACAACACGAGGCAGGAGGTCGGCGTCGTGGCGAGCTTCTTGTAAAGCACGGATCTCTGGGCTTTGTAGAAGGTTGTAGTTTACAAATGCTGAAGGAGGTTAAGTCTAAAGCACTTCTGTCGTCTGACTCGTGGGAGCTTTGTTTTGAGTTTTATGGATTAACAATATTAAAATATATGATTCTCGAAGTCGTGTGGCGAATACAACCCCCCCCCCCCCTTTCCCCTCTCCCTCAGTTTTATAATTAAATGTGCCAGAAGCAACAAGAAATGTAAGGCACCTTTTTTCATTTTTAGCGCTTACAACCAATTTTTATAGAAAGAAGGGCGATTTCGCATAAGTTTTACTTCAAATTTTTACCAGATCCGTATATTTAAAGCGGAAGGCTTGGTTTTTATAGCACAATTTTTCGTTTTTCTTCGAAAAAATTGAACCCCTTATTTGTACAGATTGCTCAGCGAGGCCTTAGCTGGTTTGGAAGACACACACAATCACACATATACGCTAACAATCTAGTCCTCCTAAAGATGATTTTTGATCAAAGATTACGGCTTACGTTCCATTCCGGAAGCTATCGAAGACTCACCGCATCTATCGATTGATGGTGAAGCAAGACACTTGACTGAGGTCGTAAGTTCGAACCTCACTGCAGGCTAATTGTTAGCCTGCCTTGCTTGCATCATTGATCGACAGATTCGGTGAGTCTGCGATGGATTAGCTTGTTTGGTTTATATGTCGTTTTATATTATAAACAAAGCAAAACGACTAATTATACTCCGATTAGCCAATTCCCACTAATTTGTGCAACATTTATTATGTCACATTTGAACGGCATTTAGATTCTGCTGCTATCATTAATTAATTTGTTGGTTCTGGTTAGTTAAATTTGATGTGGGATTGTTACTGCTTTCTTGCAGATTGCCCCATTTAATGTCTAGTGTGCTCCATTTGTGCGAAATCTTTAGTTCGGATTCCTTATTGGTCCGTTTTTGATTTAATTATGTTTTGCGAACACATTTTTTTTTCTTTGTTGCTTAAAAGACAACGATACGGAATTAGAACGACAGCTTATTTAGTGCATATTTTGAGTTGTGTGGAACCTATTAAACCATTTTGTTGCTTTGAAGCATAATGGCTGGAGGTTGTAGTTAGGCGTAGAATGAATATTAAAGCCCATACAGAAGTGGGTGGCAGTTTTTGAACGTTTGGAATAAAAAAATGAATATAGAGGTATTTGAAACTTTTAAAATGCTTCCTGCTTCTGCATAGGATTTGCTATTCTTATTACAATTTATTGCTAAAAATTGAAATTTTAACCAACCGCATTAAACAACCGATATATGTATAAAGCGAAGTGACACGATAATTGTTAAACGACTGGTTTCGTTTTGACTGCAAGAAAATACGTTCAATTGAACCAATGTCTTGTAACCTATACCTTAAAATTGCCGGGTGCGCAAGGCATAACGGGCAAGGCTGTCGTTAGCCAATCCTAAACGACCCCGTATGACGCATGGAGCGTAGTTATGTGATTTACAGAGTGTTACATCTATCCAGCTTAAACCACAACTACCGGGGAATCGGACACCTCGCCTTATTTTTGGGTCGCTTTCGATAGATGCGGACCTACTTCAAACGTAAGGCGAAAGGGTTGGAATTTGGACCCACAGGAAGGGAGACTGGGGTGCATCAGGGGAGAATTGACCCCATATTTTTTCATCATATATTTTTTCACTCAAATTTTATATCCCTGTCTTTAAAAATGCAAAAAGGGGCGTTAACGAAGGGATTTTCTTTATTTTTTAGTGTAGCATTTCATAGCATGTTTTATTGGCGTAAAGTTTAACTAATGGAGGGGATGCATTTTATCAGAAAAAATACTAACTAGGCCGTTGGTACCTTTCTTACTTTCACATTTATTGATTTAAAATGAAGCACTTTAAAAACTTCTAAATGAAACCGAAAAAAAATCCAGTCAAATTTTAAAATAATTTCCAAATTACAATTTAGTTAATTTGAACAAACCTAAATCAATTTCTGCGCTATTTTTGAGCGGTTTTGTATTTTTGAATGTTCATCATAGTAGTAATTATACCCCTCCGTATGTATTTTTACACGTTCCTTCATACTGGGGACATTATAGAGTATCAACTTCCAGATGCATTAAGGTCTTGTATACTTGTAGAAACCGTAACTCTGCTCAGACCACCCACTTATAAAACTTCAAAGTTCGCTAGAATTTAACATTTTTTCATTTTCAATAAGGTGGTCTTTTTAGGGGCTGTATTTCTTTAATTCTAAATCTGGAAATCAGGTGGTGCTGTTTGAAGACAAATTGTGTTAAAATCACTTTTTTTCAACCTGGTGCGCTTTTTAACAGACTAAATATGGTTTTATAAACTGTTCAAAACTCATTATTATCAACTGTTCTTTTGTATCATCTCGCCCGTCTTGTAAATAAGTAAAATACTTATAATGGAAGTAAATAATAATCTTTAGATTATTCTGGCCCAAGTCAGGCGTTGTCTGATAAATAACAGATTAAATAATCGAAACAACAAACAAAGCTAAATTATGCAGACCCTTTGTGGTCTTTATTTATGCGTTGAAACTAATGATATGTTTTTATAGTGGCCTATATTCCCTAAAATATTCATTATCGATGGCGAGTTATAAAACAAACAACACGATTTGGATTTAAGCGTTCAGAGCCTCAACGCTATGGTTTAGGATAAAAAATGTATCGGAATAATGCTGATGATATATTTTTTGCGAAATATTTGCCTTTACTTTGTGAATCATAGCTAATAAACAACTGCTACTGATGCGTTTTTTTAGTAACTCTGATTTTGCTAGAATTATCAAGTCTTTTTGGTCATTTTTTTCCACCAAATAATGTCTGTTTCCGAGGTTTGTTGAATAAACCTGAGCAAAAATGTGAAAGACTGTAACAAACTTATTTTGCCATAATTAGGATCGTTTCGTCTTTTTTTGTCAACCCACATAAAGTGCAGCATTCCAAAATCAGGAAAAAACGAAAAAAAAACAGGGTAAAACGCAGCTACCCCAGCATCAGTGCAATAAGGTGGTGGTGGTCTAGTTAGCAAGGCAAGTGGAACGACTGTTTACACTTAATTGAAGCTGAAACCGAGGAATCCATGACACTAAGCCAGCGAATAAATAAAGCGTTTTCCACTTATTTCAGGCTGGGAAATGGCCGTTTGGCTTCGACGGGAGTAAATAACTGGATTACCCGGCTCTCTGGTCGGAATGTAAATGTTTGCATTGTTTCAATGGCGTTCTGTAACACAACTGTAATTGACCGCAGTTGTGATAACACGACGCCGTCAAACATTTCCAATTTCGGCGATGTTGAACAGAAAGATGCTGAAGTTGCTATTTGCGATTGCAACAGATGATGTAAACTTCGACAAAAAAGCAAAACTCCTGGTATACAGGGCTCGGTTGTTTTGGAGATTTTGTCAACGTTGTTTAATAAACATATTAAGGAATGCGTGGTGGACGCATAGCAATCCCGAAACTCCTAAACTTAATAAACTTTTGTTTTCTGCGAATAGGCCTGAACTTATTCACTTATGCTGCAAATTCCCTGACAAACTATGAATATAATTGTATTTAGAAATTCGAAGTTTTACAATTTTAGTTCCTTCGTGTTGTTATTTTTCTTTTTAAGAATTTATGATTTTTATAACCGTTCATTTTTTTACTTTTTTAACTATACTTTTTTTAATAAAACACTAACACAAAAAAACATAATAATGGATACATTCTCTGTTCTTTTGAGACTGAATAAAAAAACGTTATTTTTTTTTATAGCGCACCATTCATTGCCACCAATCTATTTTGTTGATTCTATTATAAGCTAATGACGTCATTATTTGTATTACATCACTGCGTACGACGTCATCGTTAAGATTGTGGGAATTTAAAGTGGCGCTTTTTGTTAAGTTTAGAAAAAGACACTTTTCAATTTTGATTGGATTTCCCTGATAAAAAGTTTCCAAAGTGAAAATTAATTAAAGGTCCCGCCTACTTTGTATTATGAGTTATTGCAACAGATAAATCACGGCTGTCTGGCGCGATTTATTTGTTTATTCCCGGATGGGTTGATTTTTATCTTCGTGCGGCCAAGAACCTCTCAACTGAGGGTTTCACACCTTGAATATGGCCGCCCTTAAACCGTTTCGACCTTATCGTTCATTTGCAGGCAAAAGAGAAAGCCATACGCAGATTAGCTGTGCCTTGATTAACGATACCGAGAGCTCGTGGCTTCACACTTAAGCACAAAAGAGGCTTTTGTTCCCCGGTGAAATGCAACCAGATTGGCCGGCGATAAGAAGCGTGCATTTTGCATGCGATTTAGCGGGGCGAGAACCTTCTGTCATATGTGGTAGATTTTTAAGCTTGATAAGACACTAACAATACACAAGCTACGTACGCGCTGTACGCCGTAATTAACCTTTTCAAGACCTAAGATGTAACTGATTGAAAGGCAAAAACGCCCTTTTTTTCGTTTCTTAAATAAACAAATGAGATTGCAGCTCAAAAATGTAAAAGTAACATCTCGCAAAAACACAACAAACTAAAATAGGATTTCGACTACCACATAATGTTACACGAAAATTACTTTTCTACCGGGATCACTTTGTTTTGTTGATGTAACTGAATAAAAGTCAAAACCGCCCATAAAAACACGATTATAAAACTTTAAAAAATGCCTGGTTTTTAACACAAAATAGAAATGTGACAACATACCAATCAAAAACCTGTTTCACAAAAACAAAGTGTTCAACTTTGTTGTTTACAAAACATAAAATAACTGTTCTTTGACGAAATCCGAATAGTTCATGTTTTTTTTTCGACAAAGATAGTGGGGATTGATATCCGTCTAACTTAAAAAAATATTTGCCAAAAATGAAACCTTAAAAAATATAAAGAAAAATACCAAATAAACCAAACTTTTCAGTAAAACATGATGTTTCACAAAAATAAATCATCGCCCGACAGAACTTTGCCAATTTAACGCTCACATAACTTGAACGCATATTGTGTGTCAAAATCCGAATAATTGATCTTTTGCTACTTTTTGGACCAATAACTCTAGTTTGTTTGGATTTGTGATTTCTGCCAAGATAGTTGTGATTCATATCCGTCTAAAACACGCGACTGAGATTTCTTCATATCAATTGCAAGATAAATATCTGGTACATCCGGATTTTTGGCTGCTGCATGTCCAACCCCCTCTCTAACCTGCATGTCAACCTTCAATCTAACCTGTTCATCGGAATGCCTCTGCAATCGGAATTTCTGCAGATGCAAAAGTGACGTAACCCCTTCGACTTGTCTGACGTCAGAGCACGGAGTTGAGTGACGTGTTTAACCTGAATTCAACCGACCTTGTAATTTCGCTTGTCAATGATTGACGCAATGAATCCACTTTTTTGTCAAGGAGACAGTATTTCGTAGATCAAAGACAACTTCATTCACCCTCTGTTCGTAAACCGCTTACTGTTCGCATTTAGTTAAGGTGGTATATTGCAATTTTTAGGCAAAATGGCACACTTTTTTATGGTTTGTTTTACGTTAATAAGGGCACAGTATTCAGGATTTTTAATACAGCGTGACACAGATCAAGAACAATCATTTCTTCAAGCTTTTTTTGGATTTGTATAGTCATATGCCCTAAAAAAACACCCTAAGTATATTTTGGCGCAGATATTGCGATAAAGGCTTAAACCGGCAGGGACAGAAAACTTGCGATGTCAGGCGAACAAAATCAGATATAGAAGAGTCAAACTTCGTCGCGTGCGAAAGAGGCTAAAGCCTGGCACAAGTAGCACATGCAAAAGATCGTCCATCTACACCGCCCAGCCTATTCCAGTGTCACTTTATCAAACAATCTCTACCCCTTTTGGCTTGCATTACGGCACGCTTCGTTCTCAATGCTAAAATGAAACCGCCGGTCGATTTAGGTCAAGCTAAACCCTTTTTATAGGTATAAGCATTGAATGAACGGTTGTGTTTAAGAACTAGGATACAAAATTTTGACACAAACTCCAAAGTAGGTAAGTACATTTTGTTGAAACGTATGGGAAAAACACTTTGAAATAATGCCTATTTAAAACATTGTGAAATTTATCAAATTAATTTAGCAAAATCTCTACGCTTGTTAGGTCCTCAATACTGTACACTTGGCTTCGAAGGAAAAAAACGCTGAACATTTCTCGGTAACTCTAAATCGTTTCAACGTAAACCATGATTAAAAAGATTATGTTCGGCAAAATAGGATTGAAACCAGCCGGCAAATAATTAAGTAGAGTACACATTATAAGAACTACAAAAAACATTATGAGTACCATGCTTACATATATATAAAATATAACGAATTAATTTTCAAGGTCTTTAGGATTTCACAGACTGCTTTGCGTGGCGAATTTTTGCAGCAAGGAATTAAATTTAACTTAACACGGGATCGTTGACCTGACCCAGTTTCTAGCGGTCGCCTAACTTTTCCCGCCCATGTAAACGACACCTTCTTATCCGCAATCTGAGGTTAGGATCTAGCGGATTGAGCTTACAATAGAACTCCCATGGTGCACGGGTTCTAAACTTGCTGAGATTTGACTCTGTGGGTGACTTGCACGAAAATAGGTGTATTTCCAAAAAAGCTATATTTTGTCGGGCCTAAAGACGCTTTTGTGACCTTCAATTGTGAGATTAACTGCTCGTTTTAACAGGAACTTTTTCCTATACACTACATTTACATGTTGTATTGGGCAACTTAATATTGGTACAAATAGTTATATACTACTAATTAAAACTCCCTAACCCCTACAATTTTATCGTAAAAATGAACCTCCTTAGATACGTGAAAGTGAAAATTCTCACCCAAACATGAAATCACAGGGATACTACAATAACAACACGCTTATAAATGAGAAGACAAAAAAGTCAAGTAGATCGACATGTAAACATTAACTGAAGATGATACAAGCTCTTATCGAAACGTCTTATAAACTTTTTGGCTTGCAATATTATCAAGCAACATTACAGATACATGCATATAGTCTACCCAAGCTTACACTGGCTATAATAAAAACTTACCTTTAAATGCTGCAAGGATTGCATAACGCAAAAACTCGTTGTGCAACGTGCTTTTGATTGACGTGCTTCAGCTGCAAATGCGGTCCTTGTATGGTCACAAGTTCAACCTTACGCTCCCGAGAAGCGAAAGTATACGGTATCCCAGCTTCGTGACTAACGTGCACCGTGATTGCAAGGAAACCCTCGCCCTGGAAAGTTCACGCGGATTGTTCGCGTTTGAAACACCGAGTCATGCTCGCGCGGTTGCGATCGACGCGTATCACGTTGCCCCCCAGATTTACATCGAACACCCCCGAAAACTCGAAGGCGAAAATAATGGGAAATTAAAGCTGGTGCAAATCCAGATTAAATTGAAATCTTAACGTATTTGTTTAAGACGGTGATTTTCAAACATTTTCGTTTTTATCCCTTGAACAAACTTAAGTATGGAGATTTCACCGGATCAATAACAGCAACATAGCCCAGTATATTTGCCTCAGTTTTGAAATACAGGTTTAGGGAAGACGCTAATCCAGGGGGTTTTTACGTTTACGTGTGGACATCGTTAAGAAAAAGTTGAAGAACCCCTGATATATGCTTTATATATCGAAGATAGTCAAGCAAATGTGCTTTATTTTAAAGGGGGGGCACTATTAGCCTTGAAATTACATTTGTTATGTGGATACTAAGATTTTTGCACCCACAACAAACTTATAACAGGAACCAACACGCTTTTGATAAGCTTAGGCTACGTCATTGTAGTGTTGGCATTGTACGAAGACCATGAAAAATGTGAATAAGTCCAGCAGAAACGACTTGCCTCGTTTTAATGCATTACAATAATAGGTTAGTTCGGTGTGTAAACGTTTGCTCTGCCAACGCAAAGAGCGTTCTAAGTTAACGACGCAGTCCTGACATTTACTCAGAGTTCGGTCGGCCAATTGCCAATGCTTAACTGGCGACAACAGATTCGCCCAATACCACAAAACCTCTGGCTTTCTAAGTCCATACAGAAGTAGGTATCATCTTGCACGTTTTCGAAAAAACTCTTTATTCATGTTGAAAACCTCCAACCATTATGCTCCAAAACTCTGACTAGTATGTTATATTAAAGTTTTACGTTGTGAAAATAGCAGAACCACGATGTTTTACAACATCAAAGCAGTCTCTTTTTTAATAGCCACTTGTTTTGTTATTACCTTATTTCATTTTACACAAGAACGTTAGACGGGTCCGCTTTTAGAAAGAAACATGTAAGCCAAAGTACATTTCTTGAAGTAATATCGTCCAAAAAATCTCCTAATTTAGTCTGGCACAACAATGCATTTTTTAGGAAGGTAATTTTTAACAATGTGGTTCTTTATCATAAATTTTACAATTCACCAACATCTACGCTAGGTACAATATACTTTTATGTAAATTCAAGGCTGTAAATTGAGTGACAGTTTTAAATGACATACTTTGTTTAACAGGGTCGCCTGTAATTATTTTACAGCCTTAACTTTGGAACTCTATTTTTTTTTTTTTTTTTTTTTTTTTTTTTTTAAGGTTAAAGGTTTTAGTTAGACGTATTATAATTTTGCAGCCAAATAGATGTATTCAAAATTGCCAATGCTACCTACTTCTATATGGGCTATTCCTATAACCGCATCAACAGTTAATGTTTAATTAATACCGCATTACACTTTTTGGTTTGACCTTTTTGGTGATCTATTCAGCGACACTCAAGAGTAATTTTTCACCTCAGCTCACTCACGCTTGCAAATATAGCGGCTTTAGCGACTTCAAAGGCGGAGCAAACAAGGTTCCAACTCCTTGCTGAGTTTATCACACGTGTAAGTGACAGTAGCTATTGTCCTCAGCACGTCCAACGCCATTCATAAATCGGCGCATGAAACGGTAAAAGGGCAACTATGGTAGAGTAGGTGCGGGGGTGTCAATGCTTCGTGATTGCATGACGTGATAAATACACTCAGTTAGAAAGTTTTTTTTTTAATATCACCTTATTGTAAATCTATGCACTTCTCACAAAAGTATAGTATATATTTTTGGCGTCCTACAGACCTATACACATCTAAAAAAAATTAAAGAAAATGAGCACAAATCACAATATGTTTTTGCCTTGCTTTGTACCTACAAACGTTCGATGCCGTACACCCTGGTGAAGGCCTACTGTAAATTTAAGGCGATATAATCGCCCTTTAAACCCGATATAATCAGGCAATTAAACTGTTTTTTTTTTGTTTTTGTTTTTTTTGCGATGTTAGTTTTTGTTAACTATTATTTTAACATTTTTCGTCCCTAATTGTGGTGTTTATTAAGTTTCAAATTCTGTAGGGTTGCGTTAGGACAGTCCACTGGTTGCATCAAAAGTAGTTGTAGGACACACACACTGGTACAAAACAGGACACCATTAGATGAAACACGTGGTAGAAATTGCAACTGACTTTGAAATCCACCGACCGTTTAATAATTGACTATTTTTCCTGGTTTTTGTTCAAATTTACCGCTTTCCCCAAAACCTTTCTCCTTTAGTGATACGAGCGTCCTAATATTTGCTCCCTTCGTGTAAAATTTAACGAGTCCTCTTTTCTATAAAGCTCGTAACTTCCGTGGATTTAACGATGTCTGTCGCGCAAACCACTCACTAAACACACGGAATATCTTAACCCTTTGTAGCTGGAAACACACTTGAAAATGCCGCTAGATAAAAATGTTAAACTTTTTAATGATATTGTTTACTATACTAATTTGTGGCCAGCAATCATTACAAAATTAAAAGGAATTTTACCAAATGTTTGTTGTGTATAGATTCTACATTATTTGATATGTTGGTCAGCAATTACGCGCATTTAACATTTTAGTTGTATGCCACAAGATATTCTTAAGTGTGCCATGTGAAAATAACCCATCCGAAGAATACTAATCTATCCGAACATCCATGATGTGAAAAATTTGCAAAAATAATATTAAAACCAACTTTGTTGTGTAAAAAAACATGCCTTTTATTTTTAAGTGTGCCGCTAGTTAAAAACGTTTGAAAACGACTACCGTGTTTCAACTCAGATTTACATTTTTTGCGACATTTATTATACCAACCTATAGCCTCCATAGCGCCCTACTATCATAGTGTTCATCCAACTTGATACTCGGATGATGTGCAAATATTTGCTGTTATGATGTCACAATCAATCACGTGGACGAGTTTAACGATTATCTGTCGATTGTGCGTCACAAACGCTTTACTATGACGGGAAGTTTTCCATTCTTAATTCAGTCATTTTTGAGAGGTATGTGTGACGTAACAGTACCCGTTAGTGCAGTGGACAAACATTTGGAACGCGTCATTTGCGTTGCATCATTTAAAAATGCTTGTTTGTTACCTTTTACCTATTTGCCTGTTAGAATTTTATTGCTGGGTAACTATGTCTAAAAGCAAAATTTATGGGACACTGTTGTCGTGGCAACATGTACTCGTTACATTCCTCTTGTACAAGTTTTGTTTAACGTCCATTGTGCGCAAAACATTTCAAACTGGCCTTTTAGTCGCTAAGGATTTAAGCAACAGAAAAATAAATTATATCATTTGTTAAGCTTTTATCCACATTATGAAAAAAGAACAACAGTTTTTTTATTGTGTGCTGCGTGCATTCAACATACCAAACCCTGTAACAATAGCCAACATTTAATATGCTATGCACTTTTGCCTAAAAGTTTAAACGGTTTCAAAATCAACATATTCACCTCGTGAAGCGCTTTAAGAATAACAGAAAACTCACGTTGCCTAATAAGTTTCTATTTTCTTCTTCGATTTAACGTTGTGTCAACAAGCTTATAATAAAAACCAAAACTCGAAACTGTACCTGTCCTGTAATTCCGAGTATTAACGCTTGCCACGTGTTTTCGTGTTTGTCCTTGACTGACCTTGCGGCACGCGACCAACCACAAACAGGAGCGAAGGTCACCCCGATCAAGTCAAGGTCACGGCAGTGCTTCTTAAACGCTATCAGCTAATCCCACGTTGAGCTAAACTCGGCTATTGGCTTAAATCGAAGCCTAGGAATTACGGTTTAATTACTGGCTGACACGCTGACCATGCTATGAGCTTAAGAAAACGACCGATGAGAGCTAACGCGATAATATGCTGGTAATCAGTTTAAACCCAACTGACATTAACAACAACGCATGAAAATAACAGGATACCAATTCTGTAGATTCGAAATTGGAATATCCACTCAAATAATGAACCATTTATAATTGATGCAATGCCTGAGAATAAGAATATCCACAAACAAATAGGTCTTGAACACTAATAGAATGGTATGTCTGACAGTATCACTAGTTAAACCACAAGCACAAATACCACAAATACAAGGCTGAACTCTGAACGAATACTAATTTCTGACGATTAGGAGTGCAACTTAAAAAATGTTCGAAAGCATGAATAAATAGTTTCTAAGACCACACATACACATGAACTTGATCATGACCTTCAGCCGCTTTCACAACACATTATGACAACATTGCAAATACAACAGACACAAATAGTTCCTCAACTCTAATCGGGTAGCGTTTGCAGAAAATGCCACCAAACTGACTCACAAAAGCAGTCGTATTTCATAGTTTGCATAGCCGAGACATTAGCAGTTTAAAATGTGTGTATGGTTTCTATCCTCCTTAAGCCTGTTGTTTTGCCATAAATCCCGACCCACTCTAGATACGTCATTTGATTGACAGGCGATTACCCCAGTATACACAAGCCGTTGCCGACTTTTTAACGAGCCCCCAATGCTTTACTGCAGAAGCCTGCTTGTAAATAAAATGATCGTCCGCTGAGCAAATCCTAATAAACTACTTTTCTAAAGTATTTCGGTTCGATTTTCATCTAAAGCGGTATTATGAGCATCAGAGGCAAAAAGAATGACCGAATTTAAATTCTGAGGACCACTTTAACTCTACCAATGCAAACACTGCGCATTTTATAATTTATTTTATCAAGGCGAATTTTATAATGTAGCTTAATGTTGAATCTCTAAGCCAATAAGTTCGAGTAAATCAACATCATCTTGATAAAGACGTTTCGATAGGCACTTGTATCATCTGCGGCTAGAGGTTCCTTATTATCAAGCTACATTATAAAGTTCGCCCACTTTGTAATATTACACTAAAATTTGACATGCCTTAACTTACTATTTTGAAAAAATTTTACCTTTAAAAATTTTACATATTCCATGGTTCAAACCATTGCTGTTTACGTATCAGATAGCTCATTATACCTGTCTATATATAGCGCATGTATTTCAGGAATTTTTGCCCCCAAAAGCCACAGAACTTGTGTTACATTGTTTAGACTCATCTGCCACGCCGAAAGACACGTTTTTCAAGGTCGGCGTGACCTTAAAAACGACCTCTAGGCCTCTTACCGCAACTTCCTTCCCCTAAACATATCAAATATCTGTCAGGGGGCAGCCACAGCAAAACCTAAGACACCGGGATTCAAATAAACAGACCAAAAATGGCCGCCAAAGTCGCTTGTGCGAAGAATGCAGAGGTGAAATATTGGCGCCACTGTTGGACTGCTTGTTTAGATTAGCAAGCTGGAGTTATCTGCTTATGGCGCGTTAGTCGAGTACTTTGTGGTTGCTTGCATCCCCTAAGGGTTGACTTACACAGCGGGCCATTGTAAGAATGCAGTTCGGGGAACGGAATAGATTACTTGGGTCTAATGGGGCTTTCGCTTTTGTTTTGACGAATTGCTTCTATATTATAAATGTGGAGCAAAGACGCAATGAATAACTTAAACCTACAAATGATAATTAATTTGTCATAATCAAACCTGTGAGCAGTTTTAAATGAAACAAATTTACTTGTCGCAATTTAATTTCCTGTTCAAAGTCCCTCTATGCGTGAATGCACCTGTATGTCAATAAAATAAAAGGAAGAACCAAAAGTATATTTTGTAAAATAATAAAAAAAATATCATTTGGTCTTCTTATTGATGAAGTCGGTCATAAGTGAACCACATGTTCCATACATCAATAACACGATCACAACGACATATTCTTCTGTGCAATACGAACGAAGTCCCTAATTATCCCACGAAGACACATCTTGTCATTAGAGCTTAGTCATCAAGTGACATTGTTTACTTAGTTAACCGCCGCACGCGCGAATCAAGTTTCACAAACACCGCCCAACTGGTGGTGGTTAGTAAGTAGAAAGCTCCATTAGCGCAGCTAACAACTCAACGCTATACAGAAGCCAACACTTCTTGCTATTGTTTCTCGGTTGGAAAACGTTGTTCATTGAAGAAGCCTTAATAGGATTACTCATTGAAGCAATTCAATTCCCACGTGGTGAAACTGACACCTCTAAGTGTGGAGATTGTTTATTGTTTATTTTGTTTGGAATCGGACGTTGGTTTTCCTGGTCTTTACAAAGTTTCTCTAATCGCTGTGTACCCCACTTTTATGGGAAATACCTTAGATTGGGGGTTTCTGCAGGACTATATACAAGCAATTTTTAGTGGCTATGTTAATAGTATTACTCATTGAAGCAATTCAATTCCCACGTGGTGAAATTGACACCTCTAAGTGTGCTGGTTGTTTATTGTTTATCTTGTTGGGAATCGAACCTTAGTTTTCCTTGTCTTTATAAAGTTTTTCCAATTGCATTATACCCCACTTACCCTGCAAATACCCTAGATTCGGGGTGTACAGGGCTATAATTTTGCTATTTTTTCTGGCCATATGTTATACACTCTTGGTGGGCAATTATTTTTGACAAGGGGGTGGTATAAGAAACAAAATAATTCTCGGCCCCTTGTCAAAATAGATCTCAAATACACATAATATAAAGTTTGTTTTAATAGTAGGGAATAGTGAGGATGCCTTACAAGCGTAATTTATTCAATAAGATATTCCTAAATCTAAATAAAAAACGTGAATGCTTATTTTCACCAAGAAAGTTTTATCGAAAATAAGCCGCAGGCCGGATTGTTTTGGACGTCTGCCATTGACTGATCGTACCAGGCAGTAAAATATAAGATTTGATATACTCACGTTCTTTAAGGCATTCATTGATATTCCTTAGATAAAATAATGTAAGCACTTATTAAAATGAAATGTGGTTGTTTATAAACGTTTTAGCAATGGGTTTACGAGTGGAATTTTTACAACTTGTCGTTCACTGAACAAAACTGCGTGGAATTCCTCTTATTTTTAACCAAATGAATAGCAGTAAAAAGCCCTATGAAGTGGATTTTAGCGTTTTCATAAGGCACCGTAAACACCGTGCACCGATATAATCGCGTTTCCTCTAAATATACGTCATCGGCCCACTGTAAACTTTCAGTTTCCCCTGTTTTGTAAAAGAGCGTTAACTTTAGGACTGACATTTACCTAGAGTCTGCAAATACTGTAATGTTAACTAAGTTTCGAACTATAAATGTGTGTCTAAATTGAAGCCGTAAATACTTCAACTTTTCGATTAACGATGCTTTTCAGGTCACAACTGTTCAACGAAAAGCCGCGTTGCTTTTTTACCTCTTTTGTGTGTAGTTAATAGGATGAACATAATGTGTAGTTTATAGGGTGAACCTATTAGGTAGTTCATAGGGTGAGCCTATTAGGTAGTTTGTAGGGTGAACCCTTTTTAAAAGGCTCCCTGAATTTTTTACCAAATATAAATGTGTGTTTGAGCTATGCTGTTCTTTTTTATGTTTACACACTCATAATATGATATTTGTTGCTATTTTCTGCATGGGAAACTTCACAACATATTAATAAATTAAAGAAGCGCACCTTTTATTCATGCATTTGTGATGCTAGTGGATAATATGTTACTTTGGAAGTTGCATTAAACGATATATGTAAAATATTTTTCTCGTGTGGAGTCTGCTGCAATAAATACTTACCGTCCCCGAAATATAAGTTGTCAAAAAGTTCACGTGAAGTTACCTTATAAAATTTTGATTTGTATTTAAACTGTTTTTACCACCACACAAAACATAAATCTAAATTGTTACCAAAAAAATATCTCCTGAGGAGCTACTTTAACTGGTATAGTTAGTTCTCCAAAGCTATATATAAAAAATCTGATGAAATAAATATATGTGTGATATGTGTAGTATAAGATCACCGGCCTGCCCAAAAATCAACGAAAAAAATTTTTCCACATGTGCAATCTGCATGAAGAACGCTTTTTACTCAGTCTGACAAACCTTCCCCGGAATTTCAGTTGTCGGCTGCATACCGGGCAACTCGCGCTGAAGGTGATTTCAATCTCGCCGCTGCTAAGCCTGTGGTTTTATGTCGACTTTTTTGGTGTTACGTTCCCGCCGCTTTTCGGCTCCACGGGCCACTGGAACCAAAAGCGTCCCGACGGCGTCGTATGACCACTTGGCAGCAGGCCAAGCGTGACGGTCCTATGACGCGCGAGCTTCAAAATCTCGACTTTTTTTATCACAAAAAATACGGAAAAACTCAAGTTTTTCTGCTGGACACTCTGCGTTCGTTGGATGCCTTTAAATGAAAGTTTAACCTGGTCGAAATGTCGCGTCTACATTTTTTGTGTCTAGTTAGTAACCGACACTAATCGAAGGAGGTTTTGTTGTCCTAACGCCGACGTAATTCGATCGCATTGTATTCAGCTGTGTGCTGTCAAAATGTGCGGCGAAAATAGTCAGGCGTCCATCTGATCAAATGCATTCAATGTTGTTACAAATTTCCTCTGCATTTTAAGGAGATGCTACATTACGTATATTAAATATGTATAAGTTGGCGTTATACATTGAAATGGAAACTCCAGTGTCAGAGCTATTTTTACAAATCAAGAAAGTTTTTTAGATGTACACAAATATCGTAACAAGCATATTCACTTTTGGAGCACAATGGTCGGAGGTTTTAGTTATACGTAAAGTCTCTTTATTTATTTACGACATTATCAAGAGATAGTCGAACCGTGAAAAGTACAACCGACTTCCACACGGGCTTTTAATCCTACTGTCCGCGTTTTCTCTGCGGTTTTTGATACAATTTTTGTGTCTTATACTTCAAAACCAGGTATTTAAAAACCATGCAAATTTTTTTATTAAATTAACAGCACGATTATTTTTTAAACAACAATTCGTTTCGCGAAAATCTTTCCTCTAGTGTGTGATGGCTTTTTCCCAATAAAGTCATTTAAAAAATAATTAGCTCCCAGTCGAGCTATTTTAAGTGAGCGACAATGTTTTATCCAATGAAACATGCACATAGTGACATACATGTGTGTTCAACAACCTTCTAAAGCTACTTTTGACCAACGATTATGGCTTACATTTTCATTTTCATTGGTTTGTAGATTGCCGACTTAAGTAAGTAGGTTAGATTTATTGAAATTGGTTCTCAGCAAGATTTTTTCAATTTTTACGTTTTTTTTAGTGTTTCTTAGAGGATTCACAAATGCCTTATGCTTTTATGCCAGTTGATTTAGCCTGTACAAGGGGCCGATAAAACACTTACATAAACAATCTTTCTGCCAAAATGACTTAAGTTATGCTAAGTCACTTAAAACCAATGACTTCAGTGCACTTAAGTCAAGCTAAGTCATTTAAAAATAGCGTCTTAAGTCAAGTCATTGACTTAATCTACCACAGCACTGCTTTTTGGTTAGAAAAACATGCACTTTCAGCCTGTCAGTCACTCCAGCGGGGCACATCTCATTTGACACGGCTGCTTTGCCGCCTAAAACCAGGATTAAACCTTAACTTTGACTGACAACGCAGCAATTCAGGGGAGCAGTTCCCACAAATATCTGCCCGACTTTGCAAAAATCCGATTCGTTTAAAGCTTGCGCGACAAAAATGTCCGGATTCTTCCTACAGCTGTCAATCAAATATGAGGTTTAGGGCAATTTCACTTCTGTCGACGTTTCCCCGTGTTAAGGCATTTTGCTAAGGCTGCACGGATCAGTAGCAAGGCAAGGATTTATTTTCAAAGAATATTGTGCGTTTACCCCTAAAGATGTTTGTAGCAACATTACTCAAAAAAGGTTTTAATTATCGAAAGCTTCGTTTATAAACGTATTTTCGATCATCATACAAGTGCATATCGTCTTGATTAGGATGATGTCGATTTACCCGCAAATTCAACTAGTTTTAAGCGCTCGATTTGCCAACGACCTACAGGAAACGTTTTTGTAAGTAATCTACTCGACCAATTTAAGTTTGACATTCATGTTCAAGCTACGTTACAGATCCGTGCATAGCGTACCTACAAAGCTTTAAAATAAATGCATTGAACTAGTTTTTCGGCGCTAGGTTCGCAAACGACCTACAGCACCCATGTTTGCAAACGTTTGTGGATAACTACCTGGGTTACAACTCCATAGATTCTTATATTTCCAAGGAAATCCACTTGAAGGGCCCGCCAACCGAATACGCACTTGTTTCGTCAGTACATTAGCGAAACTTATCAAGATCATGTCGAATAACCCGCGGATTCACGTAGTTTAAGCGCTCTTGCCAACAATCTACAGCGCTCATGTTTTGTCTCTGCAAATGTTTTTGGGTAGCTGTCCAACCATGCCGCTGTATCCTTTTTATATATGTTTTAACGTTACATTGTTCGGTTGATTGTAGAGCGGCCGACGGTTATTACCTCCCAACCACAACAATCGGTTATTGTAGTTTAAGACATGGGCTTCAAAATAAATTAATATTACATTAATGATCACTTTATTTGAAAAAAAGAGCAAAATACTGTATTTTGTAAAAATTCAGAGCACGTATTTTTTCAGTAACCAATTTATTGGATTTCCAACTACGCAAAAATTAAGCCTCAAGCGACCTACATCACCCATGTTTTGTCTCCTCTGCAAACGTTTTTGGAAGTATGCCGCGGCCGCCCACCGGTAGCTTGAGGTTTAAGGCGCTTACTCGTGTAGCCTTCATCTAATCCCCCGCTCGCATAACGACCCCTAAGCTGTTCAGGTTCATTTGCAGTAAATGGGATCTTTCTGCTTGGAGGAAACCACTGTAATACATCTTCGACACTTCATTCCAGCCACGGTCACTCAACGAACCTTAAGCCCCATTCATGCGCCTTATTTGGCCTTTTTAAACGCCCGCTTAAAACCAAGCCCCCGTTTTAAACTTTGCTTTTTCTACTATTCCGCCTGTTTGTTTAGCCGGTAAATTAAACGCAAGTGCCTCATTGTTGTAAATATATTCGTCCCTAAGCCAGTTCATATGGCAACTTAAAAAACAGGCACTTTTATAACAACGCCGTTGTGACCTTTTTCCATACTTGGGTGAGTCTGCCTTCGATAATAACTCGACTCAATTTTAACCAACTTATTGTAGGCACCTGGTCAGTTTTTATTTCTTCTTTTTTTTAAAACAAACGACACTCGTATTTGCATTACTTCTATCTTTTATAATTTAACACAGACATCGAAAAATAATTATAACTTTACGATTTTGTTGCCCTATCCTGTCACTTGTCACATCTTTTTTCCAATTTTTCACCCGTTTATTTTATTCTTTAAAGTAAGCATTTTTTCCAAAATATATGTTTTGTTTAAACTTTATAAAAAAAGCATTGAATTGCATAAATTAGTTTTATAATAACGTCACTAAAATTACCGCGATTTTTAAATGGCACTAGGATTACTTCATTAATTGTCGTAGGTTTATTTATTAACTTTATAAATAAAACTTCACATTTTAACATGTCGAGGTAAAATATAAAACGGAGAAACACTTTACTTGCAACTTACAAGAATTCACTGTTTTTTTATCGGCTATCTCTTCACAATTCGCGATTTGCAATTCATCAAACTACGCTACAGTATCAAATACCAAAATAACATTTTGAAAACCAATTTAGGTTTCGGTGGTTAGTAGAGAATATTTACATTCCGACGGCATATCTAGTTAGATCTGTTGCTGTGTGTCAGGCCTAGCGAGATAATCTTGCCTTCTAAAGTTTCTCCAAATCTCTTCACTTCTATTGACACAAGATCCCAGACTTAGCAGCTCCGCAAATATTCTCGCCAGCCCAAAATGTTTCAAGTCGAACTGGCCTTTTGACAGCATTCTATGACGTTTGTTGTTTTTTGAACAGGTTCGATTATGACGTAACAATAAAAGTGTTGGAATTTGTTAAAGCTTACTATAAGTAGAATAAAAATAAAACAAAACATTCCGTTTTTGTCCAGGTAAAAAAATGCATAAAAGTCCTAAATCTGGAAAAAATATACAAAATATATAACTAATCATAAAAATACCAAACAAAATATAAGACAATAAACATTTCACGTTTGGGTTATATTTAGCTCACCAAATTTAGCGTATATATCAACGCGTCTCGGCCTAGGTTCGGCTTAGCAAATTGATGGATTAGACCAAAAGTCGTTAATTCTAGCTGCTGTTTCAACAAATGCTCGGGTATTTGCAGCGCGCGACCTGTGAGCATGAAAAGCATTGTTGTGTAACCAACGTGACTGGGTATAAATAAATCAACTGTTGGTATGTGGATTTTTTTTTTATATTGTCCGAAATCTAATCGACGTTGAAAGAATGGAGCAGGAATTATCTAAATTTACAGAAAAACGATTTTTACAATACATTGAATTTTTTCATGTATAAAGTCAGTTTGGATGTAATGTATTTCCTATTGAACCGAATTTTGACACAAATTAAAATTATTAAAGAAACCTTAAACATTAATGGGGTCCTCGCTCTTTATCTTGAAGAATTTAAATACATTTCCCTATTACGTTAAACAAGCATATTTCCCTAATAATTACTTCTAAGTGTCGGAATTTTCTTATTGTAAATTAAAATTCTGACGATTTATCGTAATCTGTGTTAAATTTTCATGTGCTGAGTCAATTTGGATGTCATTTCTGAACTGTTCAACCTAAGGAATTCAAAGAAAATTAAAACGAGTTCTATTTAACATTAATTGGGTCCACGTGTTTTATATGGAAAATAATAAACATTTCCTAAACGTTAACGAGCATATGTCCCTAACTATTGCAGAGTAATTTCGGAATTTCCTTTTTCTGTATAAATTTAAATGTTTCCGGTTTTTAGTTTATCGTAGTTTACAATCTGTGTAACAATACGTTTAAATCTATTGTAATTTGCGTATGTATAAATATGAAAAGAGAAAAAGATCTTTATTAGGTTCTTGCGGCGTTTTTATCATGCTCATTTGATTGATTCGTGACAGATTCCAAGATTGTTTGATGCAGTTTGGCAATAAATTTGTCACGACTGGAAAAGACAGCAGGTGTTTTTGCTTGTGATAAATGATACGCTAATCGACAAACCATTCATCTCTTTGCCTTGCGTTTATTTGTGGGACCAGTGATATATCGCTTGTGATTTGTCCACGCGAAGGAATTTATTGTTGGCTGCTGTAAGTGGGAAATAGCTCAAGGGAAATGGTGTGAAATCGTCTTTTTAGGAACTGTACAAACATGCGTTTTTTTCCGATTTGAACGTCCCACAGTAACTTATTGCGATTAGTTTTAATTCAATTACAACAAGTACAAAACGTTTTTTAATAGAGAGGTCTACTATTGAACTTGGTGTTTTTACTTATTTTACTGTAACTTGGTTTTCAAAGTTTTAACATCAGAACAACATAAAAATCCTAAGAAACTTTTCAACGACATTTTTTAAACGCGTGTACCCTGGAAAAATCCTAGTCTTTTCTTCATCTAACAACAGCTCGGTTAAGTTATATTCATGTCTTCACCCTCATAAAAAAAATTCATCAAAATAATCAACTGTATTTAACATTTTTTCCCCCGATATCACTTCGGGGGTCAATTTGCAGCAATAAAAACTGCTCGATTTGCCAATTCGTCTTGTGTCAGCAATTTGAAACAAAACCCTTTATTTTCTGCACCGGATCGATTGCCGCATGCAAGTTTGCAGAAGTTGCTGCAATCGCTTGCACACCAGCTAACAATGCCTCCGTTCTCGAATGGCTTGATCGACTTGCACGCGACTCAGAAGCGAAAGTGGTGATGTCACGGCTGAAAATATCCCCGAAAGTGGCGCGATGGTCAATTTAACGCACATGAATGTCAGCAACGCAGATCAGATGTCGCGGGTTCGATTCCCACCCTGGTACTTTGTGTATATTCGATAGAATAATGATGCGTGATTGTTTTTTTTAAATGTTACCTAAAATTAAATACAAAACTCATAGGAGCAGAAATAAAACGCACATAAATGTTAGCAACGCAAACCCAGAGTTCGCGGGTTCGATTCTTACCCTCGTATTTTACGTTTATTCGATCGAGTAATGTTAAATGACTGCTTTTTTAAAAGTTTACTGCAAATTAAATACGTAGCTTTCGGGGTCTGGGCACGAAATAGCGCAAAAGCTCGGAAACATCGCCGATGATGTGAGTTTAATTACTCGACTGAGCAATTTTAATCGGTTGCCGCACTTCAATGCAAAACGCAAAAGCTGGAAAATTAAATTCAGGCTAACTAGTTGGTTAACTATATCAAAGTACGATTAAAATAGGTTTTGGTTATAAAAAAACTTTAAAATATAACTATATGGCAAAAGAATTAAACTTTAAACTGGTGTTCGGAGAATAACATTCCATGTGCTGTAGCAAATACACATTACTCCTCACGTGTTGGTTGAATAACCTATTAGTACAGAAAGAAATGGGTAAAATTGAATGTTAGACTATTGTGTTTCGCCGGGCATGGGCGTTAAGTGTTGTCTTCGTCTCTATGCCTTAAATACTTTACGCATCATAACTCGCCAGCCATATTAAGTGAGTAAAAATAGATATAATCGGCAAATCCTAAACCGTAGTAATGCTCGAAATAGCTCAGTATAATCCCACTATCGTGAGAGTATGCCTCCGTTGTATCCGACTGTTAAAAATGCTCTTGTAACTCGATTATGCATGTATCCTTCCAAGGGGCATTTCCCACATTTTTAATACAGGAAGACAATTTATTAAAGATAAAAAACGTGGAAATCATTACTAAGTAATAAATATTTGCACAGGATTTTATATAAAAAATTACTGATTTGACAACATATTGTGTACGTTATTATCATATCCAATATAAGGGTATAATTAGTCTTTCGTAGATTGTACGCGCTGTTGTTTTAAAACCGTCCCTTTCAGTCATAATACCAAACACGCAACTATTGGAGGAAACGTCGCGAATGTTTTCAGTCAACGGAAAAGTTAAACTTTTTCTCCCCAACTTCGCCAAACCTCCCAACCTAAGAGCGCCAAACACTCTCTTAAACCACCGTGGCGCTAAGTGTGCTACAAACAACCTCACAGAATAATTGTCTATCTAATCTTTTACAAGAAATCAGTCGTATTTTACACACAAATTTGTTTTAAATACAGATGTGTCGACATAATTTAAAACTTTATCTTCACATATAATAAAAAAGTATTATTCTTTGTTAAGTAAGTGCTGTTGTTTCAAAACCCCTCCCTTTCAGTCATAATACAACCGCACGCAACTATTGGAGGAAACGTCGCGAAAAGGTTAAACTTTTTCCTTCCCCAACTTCACCAAGCCTTCCTCTTGAACGCCAAGCACGCTCTTAAACCACCGTGGCGCTAAGTGTGCCCGGACTAACCCCTAGGGGGCCAAATTAACCCCTGGGGCGAGCGAAAGTAGCAAACCTGACGTTCCAAGTAACCCCTGACCCCGCCCCGTACTGTCGCGTGTGTAGCGGCAACCGAAGTTTACATTTTTCGGATTTTTGGCGAAAAATGCCTTGTTTTGTTTTCGCTCGACCGCCCAACGACCAGGGGTGGGGGTTAATTCACGGATTACATGCGAGAAATGTTGCATTAAGCCACCAGCTTGTCACGAGACCCCGAGGGGCTTGCACGCATGGGTGTGAAAAAGGGGGATTTTTTCTCTTGTTTTGGTGTTTTACCACCGCAGTAAATACAGTAAAATTGGACAAATATGCGTATTTTTCTTAGCTACAGTGCGTATCTTGCAGTGTTGGGTTAAGAAGTGTTTAAAATAAAACTGGACATTGAAGTATTCATTTTATTTTTGCTTTATATGCTACATAACTAACGATAAGTTTTATTTTGATAATTATCACACGGGTTATTCCAAAATCGGTTGAGAGTTTTAAATTATTTTCAAATAAATGGTTATTGCTGTTTAATTTAAATTTTATAAAGTTAGGAGTAAGTTTCTGTAACGCTGGTTTTTGTATTTCATTAGTAATACAGAACATTTTAATCTACCAAAAAAACGTGTTGTTGCCCTAAATGTCGCCGTGCTGAACAAAGTATGTGATTGGTCCTTAGGGAGGGTTATTTTGGGGCTGGGGTCCATTAAAATTCCTGTCGTTTAGGGCAGGGCGAGTTGTTTTTCCTGTCGATGCAATTGAAGCAAACACGACAGTTCGCTGTCACATTTTTCACAAGCATTACAGTCATTCAAGCCTTGCTCCCATGGTTGGAACTTGTTTATTGATATTTTGTTGTAAAATGAGGCACGTTAAAAGTAAAATTTAAAAACAAGATTATCAAATTGTTTATTCTTATTTATAAATGAGTTGTTTTTGTTATTTATAAATGAATTTTTTTTAAGGATGCTTTTTACAAATTTGCTATTTTGGGGGGTGACTGACTGTGTTGCTAAATGACTAAATCTGTAAAAATGAGGTTTCAAACTGGAGGAATAACATTGTTGTATGTGAAGATGTGAATTAATCAAAACAATAATAGGTTTTAGTTATAATATTAACATTTATATATGTTGGCGAATTAGGACTTTTACCTTTAGAATATGTTTTTTATCTTCTCAGTTAGATTTAGTGATAAACTTTCAATATTTTTTAGTGATGGTAATGCTTTAGTCTTGAATCGTTTAATACATTGGTAACTTTTTGTTAAACTTTTTCTAGGATAGCGAAATTCGTATCATTTCAACAAAAATATAAAGACTATAACATTAAATAAAAGTTGATTTTTTTTCATTTTACTGAAATTTTCACAAAAATCGAAAATTGCGGTCTGAAGTTAACATGGCGTTTCACTGTTGAGAGAATATTAACGTCTCCGCTTATTTCCGTTGCAAAAAATGTACGCACTTTCGGAAGTGGTTTCACGCCTTTAACGTCTTCACTGCAAAAATGTGTGGTTTCGTCACACTAGGGCAAAATACGTCACAGTAGTGACGGCGTAACAATAACATAACAAAGCACCGTTGTTGCGTGCATTCCCCGCATTTGTCGAAAGTCTTACCGCCTATTTTTTTTAATTTTGCCGCTTTTTACTGAGGTGTGCTGTCACTACAACCAGTGAAGGCACCACTTAGCAGAACCTATGTGACGGAGTTGTACAAAGAAAGACCCAAATCACTCTTTTGCTAGACAAGGGACAAATAACCTTACACAAGCCAAGTAAAACTAATAAATATAATATATCCGACTCTTTTCTTTACTTTTGTCGCTTTTTTAACCAACGCCAGGCAGTTAACGCACCAAAACAACAAAAAGGTATAGTCACTACAAATAAGTGGTTCAGGATTCGGTATTTTCAGGAACTCTGACACTAGAGTTTGGTAGTTTTGTTCATTCGATTTTACTTACAGTCACAGTATTAAGTGCCATCTAACCTCAAACCCATCAAAAAAACAATGTTATAATCAAACACTTGATTATAAGCAGATCGTTAACAAAATGCCATTTATTCATTATCATCCACGGCCGGATTGACGTAATTGAAGCAAATAGAATTTCAGAACATGCTTTTCGTATACCTAAATATTTTAGGTATAGCAACGCGTCAGAGATTTTTCACCTCTCTAGTAATGTTCAACAAACAAACGTTTCGCAATTACTCTAATTTATTCGGTGATAGTTTGGTCCTAGCCACAATGGTATTGTTATGTGAACTGTATAAAGCAATATGTTTCGGTAAAGCAAATACGATTTATTGAGAACAAAATCAACATTAAAAAAGTGTTTTGTTCATTATTTACCAGGTTAAGATAATAAGAGCAAATGGTATTTGATGTATTGCTATGCTTTCGTGTAACCCGTTACACACCCACCGATTTTAGGTATCGCGTTGTTTGCTTTGGAGTCAACTTTTGCCCTCCAGACTCGAGTCTAGAATGTGTAATGCTCAACAAATGGCCATCGTTTCACTTGCTTTGTATGCAAATCTGACAAATTGAACTGAGAACCTTAAAATTGATCTTCCCGGTTCGTGTGGTAGCTTCGAGCGATAAGATCTTTCCTGGTTTACGAAAGAAATTCTGCGGCAAAATGACAAACGACTGACAGGTGGAAAGTTCGGGCGTTAAAATCAACTTGAACTTTAGCAAGGTTTCTTGAAATCATTCCTTTGTGAGATTCTTTACTTAAAAACCCCAAGGTTTCCACTTCGTTAAAAGCCCTAGTTTTTTAACTTGCGACTTTCATTAACCCCCCGCAATGTTGGGCAAAGCACCTGGGGACTTTATTAAGAAATGCAAAAAGTTAAGAAATGCAAAAAGTTTAAAGAGCTTTGCCTCTAAATGTCTTTCAAGCTTATAAGGCCAAACCTTGTTGGATCTGTTTAATTTTCATAAAGATAGAATCTTTCGTATTCACAATAAAACCCATTTTACTTTTTTTTACTTTATATTGCGCAGGTATTTATTTCTTTTTAGTGATAGTTCCTTGTTATTCTCTTAATACAACCAAGGGTTTAATTTCGGTTAAACAAAGTTATAAAGGGATTTTCTTTATAAATTCCCCCAAAAATCTAACTTTAAATTTCCAATCAAGCTCCTAAGCTCGCAACCCCAATCAAGTTATTTTGTAATTCAACAAAGTTTTCAAAAAATACTGTTAATTGTTTCATTAAGCATAGTTTGAGGAGCACTGTACTATCACAAATCGAACGTTAAAGATTTCCATTGAGGTCGCAGCCTTAATACAACCAAGGGATTTATATCGGTTAAGTTCGGTTAATAGGAATGACTGCCCCAAGAAAATCCAACTCCAAGTATTTCACCGAGTTTCGTAAGGTCGCAGCCTTGCTGAACTCTTTACACACCCGGGTTGTATCTGGTGGTCAACAAACATTCATCCTCCTTTCCTCGCAACTTAATCCCTGTGCTTATCCACCAGCGTTTTGTCCCCATGTTATCAGCCACAACATAGTGAAGTAAACGTTGAAGTTTGATCGATGGCTGACACATTTCACACTCACTGCACTTGCGTCATGTGTGTATGCAAGTAGATTGCAATCTCTGTGGTTTTACTGCGCGGTTGTATAGAGGCAAAATGTTGGTTAGCTTTTTGCGGCTTTTGTGTTTCCAAGTAGTGTGACAATGCCTGGAGTACCGGTAACTGCCTTTTCACGAAAATTTCCTGATAGGGCTAGAGATGTCCAATAAATTGAATCGGCCGATACCCGACGCAACGTTTTTTCCACTCAACAGTGTCATCACTCTATGTCAAATTATTACGATAATCTTATAGAATATTGTTCGAATTGACCAATAAAAATTAAATTATTTAAAAACGCCATTGTCTTGGGTCAGAAAACGTGGGCCAACTTTGGATAACAAGATTTTGCAAAAACGATGTATTTTTATAATATACAATTAAACGATTGAGTATCAAAGTGTGATTGATTAAAACCGAGTTCTTTTATTTACTAAATTTGGTAAAACTAAAAAAAAAATATGTAGTAAAGAGCCAAAAAAGTAGTAATTCAACATTTCGTAAAACGGCATTTCTTTTGTCTTGAATTTATCTCCATAATCTTTCGCACCTTCTGTGCTAAGTGCAGCTGGTAATCTAACCTTGCTGTGGTCCTCTTGTGACATCATAGTCCGTAACACAGTAGCGTAGTGACGTATGTACTATATGAGTCAAGGACTATCTCAAGTGACGACAAGTGTCAAAAATCATCAGGTTTAAACGGATATCGGTTTCGAAATGAAGGACATGACAAACTTCAAGTGTTAAGCGTTTTGTTTCTTTTTGTTTGACGTGCTCAGAAACTTCGTGTTTTAAAAAGAAAATGCTTTATTGAGCTGTTTAATTTTAACAGACTGCTGTACGAAACCTTTTTTTTTTAATTTTTTAGATATTTTTAAAACTTTTTAGATTGCATTTAATAAAAATATTTTGGTTTAAAAATTGTTTGGGGGGCTTAAAATGCTTTTGATATGAATCAGTTGGAAAATGTGTTGATGTTTGTGGTGTAAAATTATTGCTTTGTATATATTCTGACCGGTAAATCAATTTGTTTTCTGCTTTGTTATGTCAGATAAATGGTTACCTATATATTTAATGGGTTGAAAATTTGGTTAAATCGTTGTAAGTTACAGCTTACTTTCTAGCGTTCTTAAAAGCGGGGATGTTATTCTCAACTTGCGAAGAAAAAGGTTTCTGATAGCTTTGTGGTCGCAGTTTGTGAATTTTCGGGTAAACTCGTTATAGGACCTTCGATGTTTGTAACTATTTAAGAAAGTAGGTCTGATTTTTAGTGTGGTATGTGTTGAGTTCAAAAATTATCGGAATTATTATAAATCCTATACAGTCTTGAAAATCACCTTGTCTGGTTGTTGGCATAAATATTTTTATTTAAATATCAACTATCCAACTTAAAATGTTGATTATCTTCATTTGACGATCCTGCTCAATGTTGTATACATTTTGCGGGCTTGCTAATTGCCGGGAAGTTTATTAAACATCGCCTCGCCTTAAAAGAGCAGTCTTGGTTTAAAATCGCTGCACGCCTGACGTGAATGCAGTTTCGCAACCCCCGCAAAATCGACGTTCTTGGCTGGTGTGAGTTCCACGTGGTTTTACATCTGCGCTTCACAAACCTACACTTTGAACGTTTTAAAGCCGCAGACAAAACCTAGCTTACTGCGAATCGGCGAAAAGTTCGTAATGAAAAGCTACGAGACTTCAATTAGTGGCGTGTGGCCCTATGCCTGCAGGAAATTATAACTCACGTAGCACCGGCCTAGCTGGAGCTGGGTTATGATTTTATCTGTAAATAAGCAATAACGCCTCAAAGCGGTGGTTTTTAATTAGTGTTTCCAACCTATGAAAGGCGCCGTCATGGGCTTTTTCAATACACCGCCATTGTACTTTGTAGGTGGTCATACCTTTAGCTGTTGTGGGGCCATGGTTGTAATTAGAAATGTCCGATAGCATTGAATCGAATTCGATGCCAAATGCAAATGGTGATATCGGTCCTCGACCGACACTAGGTGTCCGTTTTCATGGAATTAAAACGTCATCGTAATATACATTTAGCCCAAGCGCTACATTAGATTTGCCATACGGACGATTTTTGGTTCAGTTTTTGGTTTAGGGCTGCAATCTAAATCACGGCCAAGTGTCAGTGCCGTGATAGGTCATAATGCTAACCTATCTCAACGATTTTAAACGCTCTTTTCTTATCATAGGAGATACACCAGTTCATTTTGTGTGTGTGGTATGTCTTTATTTTGCGATAAAACAATATTTTGGACAAAAATGTCTGACAAATAACATATGAATGTCGGAAATACCTCCCTAATTCTGCCTTCTAAAAACGATTCTTCTATAAAAACGAAGAAACATTTTCTACTGAAATGTTACTTTCAAAGGATTCTCAAACCAACGTGAATGGTTTGGACCAATAGAAAAAATACCAACTAAAAATATACAGCAGTTCAAGCACGCATTACCTACAATAAATGCAGATAACCTTTTGGCACGAATGCTAAGTAAAACGTCAAGTTAACCCAACAGTCCTCTTCGTAGCACAAAGCTACTCATTTCCTTAAGTTTATGTGAGCCGTCAAACTGTCAAAGTTGCCAGTTCCGTGTTTTGTGCCGCAACAAAGATAAGGGCAATGTAAATTATGATGTCACACAGCAGCGGTGTATCGAGCGCTGCCACGGGGTTCTGTCTTTCTGTTTGACATCTCGCTGCAAATAATCAACAAACGATAGGCGAACCGCACAAACTTGAACAACCTGGGTGGCGTGAATGTTCCAGTGGATATCAAGTTGACTTTGTGCAGAAGAATGTGCATAGACTGTTCGCGAAGCTGTATACCTCAAGTCAGTGGATTTATTTAAGTGCACTTTCGTCACTGTTTTTAAATGGCCTGGCTTGACTTTAGTCTTTTGAACAATGACTTGCCTTTCATTTTTGTAGGATAACTTGGGTTATATGTTTACCTTAAGTCAATGGATTGCCCTAAGTGTACTTAAGTGTTTTTAAATGACTTGACTTGACTCAAGTCTTTTTACCAAAATGACCTGACTTGACTGTTATTATGTGGCAATGACATGACCTTCATTTTTGTTGGATAACTCGGGTTAAAAATATTAAATGTGTTCATAAAACTTTTTTATAAAATTGGATTCTTTATATCAATTTTTTGCACGTAAAACAATATGCTTCATGTATATTGCGTTGTTATATTTTTAGTTGAGTTATTGCACATTTGGACGAGCTTACAAATTTTATTATTTTAAACTTTAATTATTATGTCAATGACTTGACTTGAAGTTGGTTTGCTTTCATCAATATTGCATCTTTGTTTTCTGAAAGTATAAGCGCACAGCAAGCTAAAAAAGTTTTAAAACCACTGCCTTTGATTGACGTAGGAAATAATACTATAGTTTCAAGAATTACCCTCAAAGCGCGTTTTTGACTGGCACATTTTGCAGCGAAAATTAGCCGAAGAATCTTGTAACGCACAGTAATCCGCTGTAAGGCTCTATATATGGACACCTGTGCCTCGTGACCTCGACTGCTTTGCAAGGATGTTAGTTTAAGCCCTAATTGCATTAGCTTAATCACAGCACTGTTGCTGCTGCGTTAGCTGGCAAACTCTTGTCGGCTTTAACTTCAAGCAATAAGGTCGAGCAAGTTCGCAAAGGCGTCACTGGCAAGATAATAAGCTTAGGCGGTCGCGCTGTCAGCCAAATCGGAACAGCTCTTGCAAAATTACGGTTACGGTGACGTTGTTTGGAAGTTTTCCAGATCAAGCTGCACAAGATGGATTAACGCGGCTCAACGGCGCAAGGATTAGCGCTGACACCGCGAAGCACTACTCCAGAAAAATAATAACGGTTTATGCGAGTTTGTGGGGTGAAGCATTACGGGTCTTTGAAATGTTTACTAGGTCTTTTTTGTGCAACCTTGGAAATTCAGTAGCAGTTGACAGCGTTGAACAATGTTTGTTTTTACAAGGTTTCAACAAATCATGTCTTTGTTTGTATTCGAATTAGTTTGCGTATTGAAAAGTCTTTAACGGTCCGTTTTCTTTGAAGTACTGCGGTCTGATACCAATTGACGTCATTACTATGGTCAAATAACCCGTAATGCGCGAAAAAACAAGTAATGCGCGAAAACTTGATTTTTAGGTTAAGAAACGAGCTAGTTAACATTCTTGTTAATAAGCTATTTTCTAGGAAAATCTCTCTATAAATTTGGATACTACGTTCATCTGAACGGGCCAGAAAAACATGCCAAAAAGTCGCAGTTTACCCACCATTAGCATAATGCACTGTTCGACATACTTTAACCCGCTGGTGATCTCCATAAACACGTAAGAATAATGTAAGTAGCAGTAATTGCTCCCAGTAACCACAAGTTCACGCTGAAATGGTTACATCCGCCCAAAACCATCTTGCCTTACACTTTATTCCATTTTCCTTGTGTTGCACTGATTCCCATGCTTTGGTTATGTAACATATAGCTTAAGTGCTTGTAGGGAGGCCTTAACCGAAAAGACGATACGAAAATACTTGTAAACACTTGTCTCTGTCGAAGCCTTCGTATTTGCTTACGTAAATTATCGTTTAGGTTTCCCAATACTCAAGGCTTCTGGTTTTCTAAAAATACAATATTAAATGTCGGCGGTTTCTTAAATATTAATCATATTTCTACCCTGGAGAAATGCTTGTTCACTGAGCAGCGCATTTCGAACAACTTTTTTACAAGGAATATGTTTTTGTTGTTGTGCTTGCATTTCCATTTCTTCGTTTCAACGTAAAACTTTTTTTTGTTTGCTTTATTCAAATTGATCACTGCCACCCTCACAATCGGACTCGGCACTTACAGGCTAAACGTGCCAATATTATGAACATTGTTATGAAAGATACACACACATGTGTCCAACAACTGTGGTCTAGCCCTTCTGTACTTGATAGTATGTATTATCACTTGCAAGTTGCAATTGTGTGATGCACCAGTGCCAACCATGCCTGGGTTTAGGGATCCATCTAGATTTAGGAAACGGTACATGCATTTGCGATGGAACTATTTTTTTTTTATTAATCTCGAATTTAAATTTGATTACAGAGAATCAACACCCAAACTAAGAAAATTAACCATTCTTACCCTTATAAATATTTGATTTGGCACTTTTTACTTCACATCGACAATAATAGCAACTTATCTTAAGAGTAATTTTACCATGAACCTACGGAAGCCAAAATAAAACAGTGGGATATTATAAATTTAATTACAAACCAGTACTTGACTGATGGTAGCATAAGCTATTGCGATAAGGTTTGTGAACAAAGAAATATCGATTTTATCGCATATAATGTCTTTAATTTTTTTTAAAATCACTCACCAAGCTCACGTATTGTGTTCCAAAGTTTATTGGTAAATAAACTGAAGCTAAAATTAAGGACAATTTAAAATGTACTTTTCAGAAACAAATTATCTGATGTGAGATTCGAACACGCGACCTTAGCAATGCCAGAATCGTGCCTCTATTAATCTAGAAAAGGTTACATCAAATGTCGCTATGACTAACGCATGTTAAATGGATTGGAACTGTTCGTATAGATCAGAAGCTGCGCCGTGAAAACAGTTACATTTTAGCTGTGGTTTCGTTTTCCCCGTAATTGGTCAACCTTGTATACACGCGTATGTCGGAATTGTTTAGTCATCCTAAATAACCTACAATGTCTTTGTGTTCGTCCATTAGCTGCTGTGTCCGTCCACAAATCACTAACATTTGTTCGAAAGGTTAATTACTTTCAAGACGCGCGACTAACACTGACTGAGTAAAAAACAACGACCTGAGTGATTAGTCACGTGACTTTGTTTGGAACTGTGTAAGGCTGTAAGTGTGGGTGGCGCGAAACGGAAGAAAGGGCGAGTTTACCTTTCCTGTAGCTGATGTTGTGAACACAAACAGTGGAGTTTCACGGAGTAGCTGACGCCGCCTGCAAGCCAGACTTGGCTTGTTTTTTCGTTCCAGTCGGCGTCTAACTGGCAACCTAATATGCCAATTAACAACCCATTGCTTTATGTTGCTTTTAAGCAAAGGTTGTCTCGAAAGTTTCAACCGTAACGTTTGCGCCACAAGTAGGAAACAGCGAAGAAGTTTTGACAAATTGGAGAGTTTTGTTTAGAAGGAGAACAGCTTTTTTGGACAACTACTTAAACTTCCAGTTGTCATTGTATTTCTCCCTTATATCACTTCATACCTTTGTGAGTTTCTCTTAATTTGTTCACATTGGCCGTAAAGTTTAATTTGTAACGCTTCAAAATATAATTATTGTTAACAATCATATACGAGAAGCTATCTTTGAATGCTTATTAGCAAAATTCAGAAGCAGCATTTTAAATGTTTTATACTGTTAGTGTTCATTCAATGACAAATGCTTCGGTTATTCTTCTATTGCCGAATTTTTAATTAATAACAAGCCAAATATTTACAACTGGGTAAAAGTTCTAATTCAAATCTAATCAAGTTTTTCTCTTGAGAAACAGCACTCAAAATAATAACAACCACTGTTCCAGTCAATACTGACATTTTGTTTTTATCCTTTCAACCATAAAGCTGCGGTTTTTGAAAAAAAAGTTTGAAAAAAAAATCGGTTCTGCTCGTTAAACGTTTAAATTGCTTCCCGTGTATTATACCTACCATGCAATTTACGTGCGAAATCCTTCCAGTAAATATTGACCAATGATGCATTGCTTAACTTAACGGCACATGTAATAATGTGCCTTGTTGTTAACAGAAACCTGAAACGTGATGGCAGTCAGGGATAAATGGAAATAAAGCAATGAATACTTGCTGTAAGTCAAATTTCTAATCCAAAATTTCGATTTTAAATAGTGTAAACACATTTCTGGTTATGCCACATGTATAGGTAGTAGGTTTATTTAAATAAAAAGGAATATATTTTTATCCCTAAGTGTCATTTCAGTATAACAGCTTTCTTTCCAGAACGTTATTTCTTCTAAAATTAAAATTATTCCACTATCAAGGAATATATAAAGTAAAGGCGGTAAAATGATTCAGGAGAAGTTTTATATAAATTAGAACAAAACAAATTTGTCGGAAGGTACAGTATACTTAAAATTATTCCTAAAACATTATCTTTTATTGATTCTATAATATATGTATTACCATAACAAGTTTTGTAACCCAAAAGAATAGCCACAAAAACATAAAATTGAACAACATAACGCTAGTCATAAGCATTTACAAATATTTTTGTAAATATAGAAGTTTTAAATACAATATAGTAGCTACCATAGTATATTTGTTTCCTGCAGGCAGTAAGTGACCTCACGTATAGGCTTTGTAATTAGGCGGAGTCGCATACGCAGATTATAATCTCAATAATTATTGAACGCTCTCCACCAATTAAGGTTCCTGGCGCGAGCCAAATCTTGCAAGAGCCTCAGTGATGTGAAAATAACCGGTTTTAAACCTGATGTTTTCTTCAAGCACCTTATCCTTTGCTGAGCACATTAAAGCCAACAAGTGTGCGGGAATTGTAATTGCCTGAAGACTATCTTTGGAATTTTTTTTTGAAGTATGCCAGTACATATATCTGGTTAATATGGGTGTACAAAATTAATTCAGGCCTCCAGCTTTGTCTTTCGGGGGTTTGTGGTCCCTTTACAGAGGCACTTAACATCCGTGGAACTTGACCATCAATAAAACTCTAAGGATGCTTTTAATGTTGCACTGAATATGTGTGATATTGGAAATCACCTTGACCTTTGCAAGATTAATGTCGACCTCTATTCCTGATCAGTAACAGTAGAATACTCTTGTAAAGCTGGTTCAGGTCAGACTCTAAAAGATATGTATTCGACGGATAAGGCATTGTCAGTATATGTTAATAAACAACGCAACAGTAAATATTAGTATTGGTTTTACTGTATACGTTTGTTGTTTTATTCCCACGTTGTTTACCAAATCTAACAAGTCAAAAAATTCTTGTTTTTTGTCTGTTGTAAAAATTTTGTTTTAATGCAAATCCAGTGAAAGTGACTTAAACTCCTTTAATACGAAAGTCCGATAAACAACTGCATTTATTTGCCGAGGCGCTTATAGTACAAATCATTTTTCCACGGCCATAAAGTGATGGTCAACAAAAAAGCACAAAATTGCAATAACGGAAGAAAACTAGTTTCTTCAAATACACGAACTTGAATAATATGACGGTTCTTTGTGCAGTCAACCGAAACAACTTTCACATATTTTTCATGGTCACACAGCGCCACCTTGCGACAGCTGAGCAACAGCAATTTTACACAACGTCAATTGTATGCAGTTTTTATAAGTGGCCGGCAAACTGTTAGGATTAAAGATCGCTGGCCTGATTTGAATTTTCATATTCAATTTTATTTTTCATATTCAAACTTGATAATCCATAAACAAAGGAAATGTGTATAACAATTCATCCGAAACTAAAAGGAGCTTTATGTAGATGTTGTTCAGTTTCGAATTTAAAGAAACTTGAGTTTGAATTGATCCGGCAACATTTTGATCAGGCAACATTTTGATCAGGCAACATTTCAACCATATTTTTTTTTTGGGGGGGGGGCTGTTTGGTGGCCCTTGTGTTACAAGATTAACGAAACAAAAATAAAGTTTTATATCATCACAATCGTTTACAGCGTTTGTATTGCAATCTGAGATGTTGTCCGTTGTTAATAATGACGTCATCTTTTTCGACTGTAGGTGACGTCACGCAAATTTATAAGTTTATTTAAAAAACCTTGCTCACTGACAGTGTGACAGAAGAGCAACGAACACGAAAGTGATTAATATGACACTTTCTCTAAACGTCACACATATCGTTGATGATGTCGCCATTGACTTACGTAAGATCATATTTTGTTAATTCTACTTAAAAAAATTGTAAAAAGATGCAAGAAGTGCTGTTGCGGTTTTTCATTTCTTATAACCGCCCTATAGCGTGCTACGGTTCGCTAATGTCAAATATTTCAGGTGTGACATCATGTATTACGAATGTATGACGTCACGTATGACGTATGTAGAGCAGCAGGCGCTTGGTGAGGGGGTCGAGTGGGCAGCTTGCCAACTTGCCCTCGATATTGTAGAAGTCAGCATCTTCAAGTTCGGTGCCGGTTTGTTTGATAGAAGCCACCGGGAAATTGTCTCTGAAAATTAAAAGGAAAAGAAGATTTTCTAAAACATTGGCTATGTTATGCACGGATTTGTGATGTACCTTGGTAATGAACTCCACGGCCAAAAAGGTCGAGCAAATGGGCAACATCTTGATAAAGACGTTTTGATACGTTCTTATATCATCAACAGTTAATGTATTGTGGGTCGAAAATGTCCACATTAATTGATCATGATACAAGTGCGTAGAGAAACGTCGTCATCAAGTTGATGTCGATCTACTCAACCTTTTTGACTTTACAATGCCTTATCAAGCTACATTGGTTATTGGCATTAAAAAGTGTTAGCCAAAAAAATAGCTTTTTTAATTATTTGAAGGTCCAAATTGTAGACAAGTGTGACAGACAGTTTAGCTGTATAACTCATTACAACGACCACAACGTTGTGTAAAGGGGCAACATGAAGTTGTTTTTAAATTGGTTAATCTTTATTAATGTTTACAACTTAAACGCATTTTGCTATGATTGTTAAAATCCTTACATTTACCGCTTCCTTATATGGCAGTGTTGACAAATGAATCGTAAAATATAACATTGATAACTCAGTTTGCATTCAAAGCCTATGTATTTGCAAATCTTACATTTCCTGTTCCCTGCATATGATTCTATTGGCGAGTGCGCACATAGAAATAAAGCTATCCACATTTGTTGTCAGATTGCTTTTCCAGCTTGTTGCATTTACGTTCTTCGACGATGTATTTTCCACCTCTCCAACCTTTACAACAAATGAAGAAATGTTAGTGAGTTGATTTAAGCAAAATAAGCTGAGCGGTAGCCAAGACAAGGGATAAGGATTGTGTTTATTTCGCTGGAATCTGGACTTAAATAAACTACCCGAGTCCTAATTGTGGATGTGCAGTTCCAAATATTAAAACTGTAAATTTTAAGATGGAATAGCATATGGTGGAATATTTTCTAAACATGTATTGTAAGTAGATGAGTTGTGTGACACCTCTTGAGTGGATTGCTGAATATCCACTCTCCCTCCTTATTTTAGCTTCGTAAATGGATGAAAAACAAGCTGTAGAGTCGGAGTTGGATTCGAAATTAGACGAAATCGCACATTTAGCTGGAGCCGGACTCGGAGACCGGCTCGGCTCAATTTATCCAGCTGAGCCGTACTCCTTGGCGGTAACAACGCAGCTAATTCAGTGAATTTCTTTGTTCTGTTATTACTAGCGGGTTTGTTTAAATCTTGTGTTGCGACTTTTCTTATTTTTTTTTACATAAAACCAAACATTATCGCAGGCTTTCAAAAAACAAAGTAGGCTACACTCGTTTCTAACCTACATTGTAATGTTTTTTTGGAGCATAATGGTTGGAGGTTGTAGTAAGACGCAATAAGAATACCAAAGTCCATACTGAAGTAGGTAGCATTTTGGACGTTTCGAATAAGTCTTTATTCATTTTCAACAGTAATGGTTTTTAAAAGTTGTATAACGTAGAACACTGTTTAACTACTAAATGACGTTTCGAACATTACGTTATATAATACAGCAAAATGACCTCATCATTTAGTACGAAGACGTCCCTCTTTGTTTCGGATGATGCTGGATCCATCCCGAGAAGGAAGAGGACTCTCCTGAGCAGAGAGGGAGCAAGCTCGACGAAGAGCCGCTCCATCGCTTGCTCAAGCTCCTTGTAACTAATCGACCTAAAGAAAAGGTGAAGTTTAATGCGTTGTAATGGAAGTCAGTGACTTGAGTTACTGATGTTAAATGACTGGACTTGACTTTATTACAAATAAGTTAGTTTTACAATTGATCTGACTGAGATTGAAGACATTTAAAATGCCTTGTTTACTGCATTGAGGTTTAATATATCGAAAGTGATTTTAAACAGTAAAAATTGTCGGGTTACAGAGAAAATAAGCGGTAAATATTTAATACGTGTTTAAATTTTAATTTCTCTTTACGATTTCCAACACAGCAATTGCGGTGTATTTTTGTTAAAACTTAAAGATATGTTGCCCCCTTCTTTTCAATATAAATTAGTGAAAAAATGTGTTTTCTTGGGTACACTATGCAATGTGTTTTCTATTTAATAAAGGTTTAATCCTTATAAAAGTTCGCTAAACCTTGAACTTAAAAAATACAATTTATTACACGTGAGTTTTTATCTAAAAACGAACAAAATAAGATTTTAAATCTCTTCAGTCAATCTTAACATACAACAATTACACCCAGTCACCTTTACTTACCCATCCCTGTCCTTGTCGCTGTCCTTAAAAGTGTTGCGGTAGAAAGCCTTCCAGGTTGGACTTATCTTGCAGAACTTAGTTACGTACTGAACCGGGCTGAGGTTGACCAGCTTGCGAACGTCAATTGGAATCGAAAACCTTGTGTCGAATCGACTGTTAGCTTCACCGAAACCCGGGCCTTTCTGTTCCTGTTGAAAACCGTGAAAAATATATTTTGTTAAAACTAGTCTAGCGGTACATTGACGCTAGTTAGAATTTTATCTTATAGGTTTAAGCAGTGGTTGGCTAACTGAAGGCCGCAGCCCAAATGTGGGCCTTTTGGCAATATTTAGTCGCGAGGTATTTTGTTATTATTTCAGTCAACGTGTAGTTGTTGACTTCATGGCCGTGTGATAGCCGCTCATTCATTGTGCTGTATTTTTAAAATCGGTGTAACTAAGAGCTTTTATTTTAGAAATTTAGATCATTTGATGCATTACAGGGCCACCACGCCATATTTTTAGGCAAGTTTTACCATGTATTCATTATATGTCAAACTTCGACCTCCAGACATTATTTCAAGATTTATTCGAAACGTTCGCAATTTTCTTCATACTTCTCTATTTAGTATACCGAAAGCCACTGCAGACTCTTCAGCGAATCTGTCGATCAATTATACAAGTAGGGCAGACTATAAAAAAACAACTAGCCTGCAGTGAGGTTCGAACTCACGACCTCCGGTCAAGCCGGGACCGTCGCTTTACCAACTGAGCTATGCAGGCTCAGAGAGGAGCGAGTCGAGAAACAACCATGCGCCAATGCTTGCTCAATTCTTTCATACTTCTCTATTTGCTTTGATATTTATTCTATGTTTAACTACAACCTTCAGGAATTATGCCTTGGTGGGCTTAGACTGCAGAGCTTGTTTTAGTGAGTTTTATGTAATAATCTTAACACCTTTATGAAAACGCTGTTGTTTCAAACCTTATTCATCTCCTCGCATTGGAAGTTGGTGACTGGCAAGTTTGCGATGGTTGTGTTCGCTGTGTTTGCTCGAAGTGGAAACTGGAGGTTGTCGTGGGAAAAAATCAAATCCGCTCCTGGAGTGAGAAGATCCATCTGGAGGAGCTGTTGTCGCATCCAAGTGTACAAGTCCTGAAAACGACAGTTTTAGGAAAACACACAACCTTACAACCCCTGACACAGGTAGACTCGGGTGGGCTTTTAAAAAAATCACATTTAAACCCAATTTTGAAGCTTTTCCATTATTTGACAACCTTTTCGCAGAGGCCTGATTAAATTATAAACAAGGAATTCAAATGTTAGAATAATTTACAAATAACTGGATAACTGAGGGTACAAGTCCTGAAAAACGACAGTTTTACAAAAAACACAACCTTAAACCCCTGAAGGCACGTTAGTAGTAAGTAGGTTTGGCGGGCTTTAAAAATCAGATTTAAGCCCAATTTTTCAGCCTTCCAATATAGACAACCCATTTTTGCAGAGGGCCTAAATAAATTATAAACGAGGATTTTGAGTCTTCTTGATTTTACCAAGAACTGGATAACTGGTCCAGGTGTACAAGTCCTGGTAAAAAGTCGGCTCTTTTGCACAGAGTCTCCTACTTTTAACAACCTCCCATAGACTTTTTAAGCCACATACGGCACGACTAATACAGAATATGTGCACATTTGCAAAAGTGTTATACTTCAGGACATAGAAATTAAGGTGCCATTTGTATAAGGTCTTAAATTTCACCCTCATTGCAAGCATGATTTGTACGATTATTTCAAGGCAAGGTTGTTTTGTTTTTTTCTCACACCTCAAACTACAAGGTCTTTTTCTTTGTATCAGAGGCGTATCCAGGGGGGCCTGAGGGGCCATGCCCCCCGCCAAAAAAAAAAATTTGTAAATATTTTACTCTTAATAATTTGTTTTGTAGCATTTATGCGCAGTACCACAACAGTCGATCACAGGCATGACACTCCTTCAATTGTCATGGACTGTTACGTCACAAACCATGTAGTTAATATAACGTTTGCTATACAATAATGTAGTTTATCCACTTTTAGACAGTTTTTGCTCTTTGACTGTTTTTTGAGTTGTGCGTCAGTTGCTGCTCGAAACGGTTTGCTAACATTGTTATTTGTGTTCGTTACGGCAGTTAATACAATGACAAAAGCTAAACAAAAAATTCCAACTTTTTGGACCCTCCCAAAATTTTCGGCTGGCTACGACACTGGTACGACGGTAACTCATGTGACATTGTAGCGTTGTTGTCATTGCTTTACCTGCAAGGTAACATAACTCTCACACAATAGTTACTTATTTCACCTGCAAAGTGTTGTACTCCAGGAAGTCGCAGCTCAGCTTCTCGTTTTTAAAATTCACCGAAATGGTGACGTGGTTCCACTGGGGGCGCTCGTAAGCTGCTACCGCGGCAGTTGGTTTTGGGGGAGGTTCGGGCTTCTAAAGTAGAGTTGGATAGTAACAAGTCTTGGAAGTGAAATTATAATGTTGTTGAACATGTCAATCCAATTAGACTTTTACTAGATGTGCGACGCTTCGCTGACCTACAGTATTTGGGTAATCTTAATCAGGGATATACACTGGCAACTTAACCAGCAATTGATATGACAAAATAAGTTTTCACCGAATAATGTTTTACCTTTCGGGGTTTCAGGTCTGGGGCTTCACTGAAAGAAATCTGGTGGCTCTCTCTTCAAAATAAAACAATTATAAAAAATCTCCTTCAAGCGAACTGTTATATTCTTGTAAAAAACATTAACATTTTTTCAAAAAATGATGGTTATATTACGTTTAAAATACTTGCTTACAATATTTAGCATACAAATAAAATAAATCCGAAACGATTTACAGTTATAACATAGTTCTAGACTGCGTTGTTTATATTAAAACACATGGTTAAATCTCTATAATCTAAATGGCCGCGAATGTTCAAGGTTATGAGTTCGAATCTCACCGAAGACCAATACTTTCAAACGCAATTATTTAATCGATGGCGTCCAAAACAACCCATTTTAAACGATAAAAAACACTAAATGTTCTTTTTAAGATCTTGAAGTAACTGGATTGCGCTGTCGCTCTTCGCTTTTCATTTTTGAACAACCCAATTTTAACCGATAATATTTATTGTTCTTCCACGATCTTGAGTACCTTCTTTTCCTCCTTCCAGCATTTTCGTTCCTTGCTCTCAGTTGAGGAGGAGGCGGGGGTAAAGACGCTCTTCTCTTCAGAAGCTCTTCCGGGATCTCAGGCTGTGAGATAACGAATAGATGAAGGTTACAGAGGAAGATTAATATCAGGAACTATACAAAATCTATCTTGTTTATAGTGTTAAAGGTTTTGCATAGAATGAAAGTTACAATACGATGGAGTATAGTTCAATGTGCTAAAAACACAAGGTTAGATTTCTTACTCAAATTCAAAGGCTGTTTTATGTTTTGTAGTTTTGATACAATATTTCTCAAGTTTCAACCTATATACATTTATTGACCGGAGGTCGTAAGTTCAAACCTCACTGCAGGCTATTTGATTTTTAATCCTGCTTTGACGACAGATTTTCCTTTGTAGTACATTTATTCTGTGTTTTTCTGCCGTTGTAAACTAAGTTTGAATCTTGATATTTCACTTTACAGTTAAATACAGAGCCTTATCATAAGCACTGGCCAAAATGGTTAATCATATGACAATCGACTTTGCGGCACCGCAAACTGGCGTCCGGTATCAATTCCGATCTGACATTTTCAAATCTGCATCTTACTGAAACCACTCACCCGGTCTTTGACTGTTTCTTCCTCAAACTCACGCACCGCAAAACTGACCGACTTCTTCATATCGTCATCGTTATCTTTAAAGGTTTCTTTGATCCGGGTTGGCTTTGATTTGCGCGACACTTTGCCCAGTTTACTTTTAGACTGGTTCTTATCCTGGGCAATAAAATCATAAAGTTTTCTTCTGCATTCAAGGACTTAAATGATACGTTAAAGGCTTTGAAAACACATTCTTTTACGTTTATTTGAATGTCAGATAAAGCGAATTTAGGTAATTTTCCTAGGCTTGGTTGTTGTTTTCGTAAATTATATTACTTTCTAATGACAAATACCAATTACTTATCCGTCAACCTAACTTGTTATGTTTAAGACATTAACATATTTTTAGTTCTTTAGGTGATAAATTGGATAAAAATATTGCGAAGTTTTACAACATATGTCACAGAAACCAAAACGAAACTAGGTTTCGTATAATTTAGGCACTGGGTACTAATAACATGCTCTATGTTGAAACGTGTGTGCTTACATCTGTGAACTAACGACATTTTCTATGTTTAAGTTCTACAGAATCCTATTAAGTTAAAATTTGAAACATTTACAATAACGCTACATTTGCAAATATTGAAACATGCGTTATCTCCTTTAAAAACTATAGCTATCGGTTCGTTTAAAGTTTAAACGTAAGCCTTCTACTAAATAGTATTAAAAGTACTCGGGAGGGCCAATTTTAGGTCGCAACCAATGGGTTGAGCAACACTGCTCACTAAAATAACGTGTTGTCTGAAGTCGTGAATTCTAACGACATATTCTATATGATCAAGTTAAAACCGTTGAATCATACAGTTAAAATTTGGAACATATACACTAACTCTATAGATAGTAAACTATTTTAAACCTAACTATTGGATCTCTCTATTGCTAGTTTGGAACACGCAATAACGCTACATTGCAAATATTAAAGCATGCGTTATCCTTGAAAAACTATAGCTATCAGTTCCTTGAAACGCACGCCTTCTACCGAGCTGTATTAATGGGACTCGGGAGAGGTTTAAAGTTGAACCAGCAGTGTTGAGATTTGTCATGTAACCGGTTCTCATTGTTCACTTGCTATTGTACTAAAACGTGCGGTTAGCCTTAGTGTTACGTCCTGCCTAACTGGGGACTGTCAAAGCGTTTGCGGTTAAAGTTATGAAAGATCTTTTGTGCGAATCGTCATTTTCATTCCCAAAAGCGGCCCATTGTGAATCGCGTTAGAACAACAATGTCCGGTAGATTTTGTAAGTTCGTGTTTAAGCTGTAACCACTTGGCGACTGAGGCTTGTCAAAACAACTTAAAATAGAGTGTATCCTGTTTGGATTCTAGTTCTTAAACCAGAGATCTTCGATTTCTTGCGGTGCGTGTTTAAATTAAATTTGCGGAAACCCTTTTTCACAATTGCATTAATTATACACAGTGTTCTAATTGCTTGTCTTGTATTAGGTCGTTTTGGTCAAATGACTTTCACCTGACTTCAGTCTTTTGGACGAATTGCTTGTCAAATAACGTTTGTTAAGGCTTTGTGTTTTCATTTTTTATAGAAAAGGGTTATTTATTTTAAATTTTACCCGGAAAACTGCTTTTTTTTATTTGCTATTTCTTTAGTTGATGTAGTACTTATAGTCTAACGAGTTGGCAACCTAACTACAAAATAACACAAAAGCAACATTAGCAATCTAATTATTTTGCGTGACAAACAAAACCTTAACTTTATAATAAAATGACAAGTCATTTGTCCGAAGTTAAGTCATTAAAGACAGTGACTTAAGTCAAGTCATAGACTAAACTCTTCACAACACTGGGTGACAACAATACAGTAAAGATTTTAACTTTTTTACACAAAACGTGTGCTTGAAATAAATATATAGGCCTACTTATAGTTTCGTCTGTTATTGTTAGTTGACTTTCTTACAAAAATCAAACCATTAGCGCTATTTCTGAGAGTTTTTCATTTGCTTAGAATAATAAACGGTTTTCATTGTTGTGGTATTCTCCACCTAATTGTGTGTGTGAAAAGTAACTCGCTTAAAGCAGTATACTTTACCGTTGAAATGGCAACCATCATAATTTACAATCTCCGTACAAAACGGACTTTTGTTTGATCTTGAATGACATTAGACAAAATGCTATCCTTGTTGACAATCTAATAAAACCACCGATCTAAAAGCGTTTGATTTTGGTTAGTTTGTGGAAAATAGCGACTGTTGGTATGGTATGGTGCCGAAAATCATAACCTAATAAAGTCAACTGTTTGAAGTGGTGGGAAAGTGACAATATCTTTATTTGCAATCCTATTTAACGCTAGACTTTGGTGTATTGTGCTTTTTCATCTTTTAAATCGATGGAAATCAAATATAGATTCAGAGGATAAATTTCTTTGTCAGTTTTGGGGGGAGTGGGGCACCAAGAGTTTATGATTGTAGTCATTGCGACAGTAGCCATAGCAAATACATACCCAGGATTTTTAAATCAGTGGTTGGAAAAATGTGTACAATTACCACCCAAAGGGGCAAATGGGCAATTTTTGACAGGTAATTTCGATGGTAATATGTTCGACCCATAAACTAAAGAACATATTTTAACTCTTTTTAAATGTTTATTTGTTTGTTTAAATGCTATTTTTTGAAGGTAATACAAGTGTTGTTTATTAATTTCAATTACATGTTATATTGTCATGTTCTAATTATTGTAACAACAGGGGTGCCGTTCTTTCAATGGGTTACGAAAGTATAATTAGTTAAAAAACACTGTTTTTTTATATTATTTAACTTTAAATTTCAATCATTTGTTCTTGCTAGGAAACGAAAAGTTTTTTCTAGTAATAACGTAGTTTGATGTTTTACCACAAGGATCTCGGCTGGACATTTCCACCCACACAAAAGCGATGACGTCATTACCCTGTGAAGTGCGTCAGCAATGGGCGTCGTTTATGACAAAGCAAAAGCGTAATAAAGCCTACATTGCCGCTGATGCTGCAAATTCATGGAAATTGCTCAAGACTTGAAATTTTGAAGCCCACACAACAACAGGTAGCTTATAAATAAATACATTAAAAAATAAAATATGTAAAACTTTCACCTCTGCTGTACGGGCGCCACTGGTATTTCTCTACAACCTGCAAATAATTGCGCGGTTCTTTTTACGCAATTCAATGGAAATGCGATATTAGAGTTGTTAAAGCTGTTTTGAGAAACCGACCAAAACCCAATGGTGCTTACTAAATTGTTGCTACAACTCAAGCAAAGCTCACAGGTAGCAAAATAATTAATAGGCATGTTTTGTTCCTATACTTGCCTAATGTGGTGAGGTTTGTGGGTTTATAGGCAAATGGTTTTAGAATAAACTCAATAAAGTTTCGCAACGAAAGCAAACAGCTAAAAGCTTTATAATAATAAAAATGTTTATCAAGGCGTTGATACGTTTTTATACAAGCTTGGTTTTAAAATGCTAATAATGTTTTGCTCTTTAGAAGTGATTTATTTAAGCATGCAAGCTATAGCTTCGTTAGTTTGACATAAAACGCAAGCTGGTAAAGCAAGCTTCATGCATCAAATCTTACATTTATCAAAATATAGCGTTATTAAACACTCAACAACGATTTAACTAACTTGGTTAACAGCGAATTAGTCTAAAACTAAATCTGGAAATCTGGTGGCACTGTTTAAACACAAATTGTATTCTAATGTTGAAGCTACATCGACCTAAAGAAGCATAGTTATGCGAAAGTTTGTCAACATGGCAATAAAGTTTGGCGTTCAAAAGTACCGCTTAATTTCCAGATTTTGTTTTAGACGAATTCGTCTGTTAACCAAGTTTAATATAGTTTTATCATTGTTGTGTTATATTAGTTGACTACACTATATTAGTTAACTACAAGGCAATTAGTTTATTTATATGATGTTACCCACCCTTTTTACCACGCGTTGTGAGTGCTACTTTCTACTCGGCCATGCGAAACAATACCGTGCAGTCCGCCGCCCTTCTAAGCAGCACGGCTCTAGTGCGAAGCCTAGCGGCAGCTGGTTTGCAAGCAAAAGCGACACTTGAGGCGCTGTGGGGACGCGAACCGACCAATGAAGCAAGCGGCGATGACTTTCCAAGCAAGCTGCTGGATGAAGGCTGGCTGCTGCTGCTGCTGCTGATGGCTGCTGAGCTTTTGCGGCGGCGAGATCGGCGATGCGCTGATGGTTTGGCCGGGATTTCTACCGCGAAAGTCGTCGGAATTTCGTCCACGTTCCTCATGTTCTTCATGGCCTCGCATTTCTCGCACAGACGACTGCGGTCTAATGGGCCGTCGTGGCAGAAGTAGAAAATGCTTCGTCCTGAAAACGTAAGAAAGTTAAGTTCGTGAACATTATTTGGTTCGGCTAAATTCACACCAGGACTCATGCCCATTTAGTATAGGCACGGAAAAGCAATTAATTCGCCAAAAACTTATCTATGTTTTTATGTAATAGCTTAGTGTTTAAGCAGACAAACAAGTTTTATTTATAGTTTTGAAACAAAAAAATACATAAGTTCCTAAAGCATGTTAGACTGAATTCACACCTGGCCTGGTGGAATATAAATAGCGTGCAGGTTGAGAAATATGAAGCAATTGATTTACATTCTTAACTTAATATATGAAAACACATTGGTTTATACTTTGAAAGACATAATCGCTTGATATGATATTACGTTCGTCACTCATTTAAAATCTAACAAACTCTATGAATAAAGCCATTAAAATCTTTAACCTGAACTGAAAATGCTTTTTCCCGAAAACGTTAGGAAGTTTATGTTTGGCAACCTTATTTGGTATTGCTAACCAAACAAACTGTGGAAACCAATATTTTAACATCTATACTTGATATTGTTTGAAATACCTAATTTTATTTGTCATTTGAACGACCATGGTACGGAATAAATTAAAAATAAATGAAAAAAAATTACTTTCGTGGAAAATAAGTATTTAGGACGAATAAACTTGGCCTTCAAAATGACATGGGACAAAATGACCTCCGAAATGACAAATGTTTAAAATGTTACCTACCTACGAAATGACTTGGCTCCAAAATGACATGGGGCAAAATGACTTGAGTAGAAAATGACCACAAATAACTCAGATTCATCACTTACCAGTCAAGTGCTTGTCGTCCCTCACAATCGGACCTTGGGGTGAGAATAGAAGTTCAACTTTCAACCCTGACGTCAACGCTTGCTCGCGGGAAAGTTTCGTGTAGTGCTGTGGGCAGGTAAGGTGGGGTTTTAAAGATGGTTGTTTTGTCAATTTTAGTTTGCCATTAAAATGTTGGAACTCATTGTTTCAAGTCAAATTTTGTGATTAATATTAAAGCGGCAGCTTTGCATAAAATCGTATGTGTTTGTGCTCTGCAAATAACATACCATCACTAAGGTATTTTTTGTCTACTTCGAATGCGTAAATACAAAACCTGTTTCTTGTGTGTTATAGCCCACTTTGATAAAATCGTTTTGGCCCAAAGTTTTCGTGCGTCTTATCGGACCCTCGTAAATTAAAGTTTAGGCAAATATAAAGGTGTTTTTTCGCGTTTGTATTAAAAGTAAAACCTCTCCAACCCGAAAATGTTAACGCCACGATCTAACATTGTGACGTCATCTTTGCAAAAAATCATAATTGTTTAGGGGACTGACCTGGTGTCCCCTTCTCCCTTTGGCCCCGGCCAAAAATCCTGGATCCATGCACGCCTAACCATGACAATATTATAACCTCACCTGACAGCATACTTCCTCAATAAGCTCCACAGTGCGGTTTTCAGCCGGGCACAAAATCATCTCCTGCTCTCCAACCTCTCTGTAGGGAAGCTTGGGTTCGGGTTCAGCAGAGCATAACGGCTTGGTTGGGTGCTTAGTCACGCATCGAACCAGCACCCACTGGAAGATTGTAAAATACAATTTTGTGCATAAACGAACCCCTGACCCACTTCGTGACCCACCACAGATTTTTCATGACCCACCTGTCTCTCTAGAATTACCGAAATGTTATAAACCATTTTCAGGAAAGATGCTGAAATTATTTCTGTTGAACTGCTGTAATCCCATGAAAAATGCTGCAGCATTTGTTAACTACTTAGGATTCGTGAGAATGTACATTTGTAAATCATCCAAAAACCTTGAATTACCAACCCAGTCAATAACACTTAAAACAACGCAGCAGCAAAGTTTCGCATAAATTTAGCAAATTAGCATATAATTAAACACATGGCCCACTTGTTCATTTTGCAAGGTCGTGTTTGTGACCCGCGCGACGAAAAGGTTCGCCATCCCTGTTTTAGTGGAAGACACTGAAACATTACACACGTGTGTACAATGTGATCTGGCCCTTCTAGTTCTAGAGTTGTACTTACCAACGATAACGGCACACTTATCATAGCACACCGGGAGCCTTTAGAAGTGTTGGTTGAGCTATGGTGCCGCTAAGGCCAGATTTTGTGAGTTCGAGCTTCACTGCAGCATAGTTGTTTTTGTCTGGCTTGGCCTTGCTTACACAAAATTCTTAATTGGTCAGATGATTTCGGCGAGCCCCTTTAAAGGCTCGCGATATACCATTAGGAAAGTGTCAATATTTGGTTTTGCTAAAACCCTTTTCCTTACGACGCCTTTTCAAAAGCTTGTTGTACCAGAGCGTCGTAATGAGAAGTTCAAAAATAGAAGATGATTTTTTGTATCTTCACGTGGATATCGAGTGAGCTCTTCTTAAAGTCACATCATTAAGGAATTTTAAGTGTTCACTTGCGGGGATTTGTTTGTACAAGCAGTAGTGTAGAATCCGCTAGAGAGTTTAAGGACACGGGTTCTTAACCTTTTATAAGAGTTGCCCTTTTTACGGGCTCACAACACTATATACCCCTCGTTTTATGCATGTTCCTCCTATTACTGCTCTGTGACCTGAAAAACGCTCCTTTAGAATCTTTAATTTTATACGTTTAGGATGTTTAATATTGTATATTTCTTACTTTAATGTCATTTTATTTAAGCCACTCATCTATCGAGAAATTTGCAGGTGAAATTATAAGTTATTAGGCAATTTCATGAAACACCACTTTATTATCATAGGTTTAAACTCCAAATTGCTATAAATATTTTTGCACACAACAAACGAACTTACATTTCTTTTTCCGCTGCTGGATCCATTTGCAGCTTTTGGAAAGGACTTTGATATTTTATCTAAAGTTACAAAAAATAATGGATAAATAAAAGCCTAAACTACCATGATAAAATCAATATATTTCGGCTTCTCTTGGTGTTTTTATATTGAACCTGGAAGGTGTTTATCATTATATGATCCTACCCTTATTTTTTATTTACACCAGACGTAACGTTTTAAATGGATAGTTCTGTCTTAAATACCACCCTAACAACATTTAGGTAAAGTCAATTGTAATGTTACAAAAAGTCAATGTTTAGACAAGGGAGTTCTTACACCTAAACTTAAAGGCGTTTATGTGTAACCCTGCCCTTATTTTACAGATACACAGTGTGTCGGTTAAAAAGTACGAGCTGATAACAATTGACGTCATCACTATTGTCAAATAAGCGAAATGAATGAAACTTTAACTTTTTTTGAAAACTCGTTCAAGTTAAATAGACATATTCGAATAGTGAATTATGCTGAAATTCTCATTTCCATTTGGTATCGGATCGGCACCGATACCACCCTAGTATCGGACAAGTACCGATACCACCACTTGGTATCGGCCATGGTTACCGATCCGATATTATCGGACATTCTACCTTTCACAAAGGTCAGCGATCGAACCCAGATGGAGTGTTTGCCGCAAGCATTTGAAGTTCTTGGAGATGCAACAGGGCTCCCATCCATTTGCTTCTCATCGGTGCAAAAAAGGCAAGGTTGTGCGTGTTTCTGAATCATAACAATAATTAAAATCAAAGAAAATTACAGTTAGAAAAAAAATATCGATCTTTCTCTTTTGAGTAATTTATGCAAAAATAAAATCTAAGGTGCGTTCTTCTGTTTTTTGTTTGTTTAATTCCTAAATCATATACAGAAAGCAACGATAAATTTGTGTGTAAATCATAGCTGAAACTTTTTTTAACATCTACGTTAGTGCGCCGCTGTTTTGGCACCGGATTGTTTGTAATTGTTTGGGATGAAAGCTGGGTAATGTTTGGGGTTGGAATTTTGGTTAGGGTTGAAATTAATTTTGGAGGTATTGATGAAGCTAGGTGTGGGGTTTATAATAGGTTGTTTAGTTTTATTTTGGCCGTTTAGGTGTCCGATTTCAACCTCATTCCGAGTATGAGCTATCGGTTCGTTTTGGTCTAATAAAACAAACTGCGTTTTATTCCGAATTTAATTTCGGCCTAACTGCTGGTGTCCGTTAAATCCACCATTTGTTTGACTCTGCTTTGTGGTATGAATATTTGTAATACCAATATATATTTCATTTGGGGCACACAGTTTGACTATCACTCATCTAGCTTAATAAGGTTAAACCCGCCTCCTGTTTAAGTCTGCCGTGAGCCGAATATCTCGGTGGTTGTCTTGCTGACTTGGGTCTAGGTTTTGGTGTGAACTTTGTGTCCACTCCTAGGAAGAAGGTTCGTTCCTCCATCCATAGTTCCGAGCATCTTGCCAGTTCGTTGGGAAGCAAGTTTGTGGCGCAAGTCTTGATCCTAGCCACCGTTGCATCTACAGGAACCTGAAACACGTGGTGGTTTGTGTAATAGTCCAATGTCATTCTAAAGCTGAATAAACTTTGGAGCATAATGGTTGGAGGTTGTAGTAAGTCGTAATAAGAATATCAAAGCCCATACAGAAGTAGGCAAAAAATGTGGGGTAAAAACGTTTGCTACCTTAACAGTAGGTTTTTTTATCATTGAGGTTTTCAACCAAATCATGGTTTTTAATGCCTAAAAAGGACAAAGCTTCTTTAGAGAATAGCATCGAAATCCCTTTATAGCATGAATTTTAGCGGCATACCTGTAATTCTAAAATTCAGTTCCATTGAGAACTTTCACCCCTTCGTACCCTCATTTTAGCGTACAATGCTTACCTCTCAGTTCTACATTTTAACCCTGCGTTATACTGTAATCCTCATTTCATACCCCTAAAACACGGCGCGTTCTAATGACCTGACCTAACTTACGACTTAAAAAAGGGCACTATTTTTAAATGAATTTAAATTAAGGAGAAAATTAAGAGTCTTTTTTATAAAAATATTGATGTACAAGTCTAAAAGGAGGTAGCTATATGTGAGTTATAGGCTAAGGCTACAAAAAAATGTCCAAACCTTTCGCGTTGATTCTCTTCTGCTTTTAAGCTGTAGTCTGTTTTCCAGCTGGGTTTTGCAGATCTGACAGGATTTGTGGCGCACACCCATTCGCGGATGACCTACGTAAAATGCAATATATATTTGTTTTGATTTCTTTTGATTGGGCTTTATTGGAAGTGTTGAGTAGACCATTTTTGTTCTAATAATTTATTCATTTATAGATAGCAACTGGAACAAAAATTTACTACATGGTCTTGCTTGCACTATAATACTTTTTAAGCTAACTGTTAAAAACTGCCAGAAAACATTTGCTTTGACCTGACGAAGGACAGTGGTTTTATTACAATTTGCTGTCATACAGTGCCACCTAATTTCAAGATTAAGATTAAACATATACATATACGGGACAAACAAAGAATGAATAACTTTGTAAAATATTTAGGTACAGTTTGGTTTTCTGTTTAATAAGTGTCAAGGACCAGACACGGCAAAAATGCTTTTTTGTTTGCCATTTACTCAACAGTACGTGCTTAGGCCGGATATTGGTTGGATGAAGGTTTAAGCTACAAGTTGAATGGGAGTTGTGTAAGCCGTGATTTAGGGGATTTGCATTGTGACGTGGATGTATTCACATCGCATGGCTGGCCAATGGAAAAGATAAATCGTACGTTTGTTGTATTGCAGGGACTGAAGATGCCATTTGGGGAAAATGTATACTCTTGCGAAAAAAGCTTTGACAATACATTATTCCTTAAGTCGATATTTCACCATCTTAAATGTAAGACGTGCTGTATTAATAATAACTTAATTTTGCAACATAAAAAATGACATCTAGAAATTTTTTCTTAGTTTTGCTTTCAAAAACAAACATTTTTTCAAAAAATGTTGTGCCGGCTCCGAACAAAGTTCATCAAGCAAGGCTTCAAAAAAACTTGCTGGCTTATTTTTAGTTCGAGATGGTTGCGCTTCTCATACTAGTACAATTTTGAACTTTTATCTTCGGCATAATGTTCGAGAGCAAGATTCTCTTGTTAAAAAATGCTAAGAAAACATTAGACCCCTATTTTATGTATCAACAGCTATTTAAAGTTCTTTCCTGTCGTTAATTGAAAAGAAGAAAAACAAGATGATACGTTCACAAAATGCAACCAATCTCCCACCTTATGAATATTGATATATTTCAAAGAAGATGATATACTTTAAAAGATACACATTACAGTTTGATTTTACTTGTATTTTCTTCAACTTCATCTTTTGCTTCCGAGCAGGGACTCGAAGGTCTCGCGGGCGGCGATTCTACGTCACAATACCTATTATGACGCCAACAGTAGTCGCGGTAAAGCACTGCGCTCCTACTGGTCGAAACCGTCGCCTCAGCAACTTCATCAACAGTGCCACCTGGTGGATCGTCGTCCGGCGGGAAATCGGTCTGGGTAGTGACGTCATTTCCGGTTCCTCTCAGCGGGGAAAGTGTTTCGCTGTAGGTGTTAAAGTCGCTGACGTATCCCGATGAACGGTCGGTGCAAGTGCGGTTTTGTGTCGATTTGACGCGGATCTGTTAATGAACCGGTGCAGGTGTTATATAACCGCGGTCAGATCGGATAGTCAATGACGTCATCACTATGGTATATCCAGATAAATAGGCGTGGAAAGGTTACAAGGTAATTTTACCAGGTTATGTGGCCAAATTTAGTTTCATCGTTGAGTGGTAATAAATGTTATGGTGGGATGGATATGAAAATTTGTTTTGACCCAATTTAGCATTATTGTAACGATGATAACTTTTAATGGTTAGGCTGCACGTGAGCGTCATGACTTTTAAACGAATATTGATTGCGTAGAAATGACGTCACAAACGAATTTTGTCGTAAAACTAACGTCACAATTACCCGTTTTGCTGGAGCTTGAATGACGTCATTACCGTATCATAAACGAGTTATGATTTCGTATGAATTACGTCACCAATACCTTAAACGTGTTTTCAAAGTCCTCTGAAAATACGTCATCATCAAGCAGACTTGCTTCTTGTTGTTCTTGTTCGAAGAATCCACATTCTGGTTCACAGCAAGTTCCGTGCAGAGAACTGTATTCTTCCTTCGCCTCCATTGCTTAGATTAGTGGTCGGTCACCCTAATAAGCGTAATTACAGCGAAGTTTCAGCGACCCAATCCTCTTCATTGAATTGTTGTCAGTAAACAAAACGTAAGACAAGTACTAATATTATATTGGAATTTAATTATTAATCATATCTACTAAAAATTTTTAGAAATATCACATAACTCAAATCATTTATAACTACAGCTTTCGGCGAACCAACCAAATAAAATGGGGACTAATTTATGGGTCACGTCCCATGGGTTAAGTAACTGGGCTGGAGAACAAACGTTTGGGGTTTGATAAGAAAATATTTTAACAAAAGTCTAATTAAAACACTTCATGGAGATCATAAAGGCAATAATTGGATTGCAGCCATTGCTATTGTTTTTTAATATAATTTTATTTAGCAGATCAACAAATTGAGTTCAGTAGGACAACAATGAAAGTTGCTTAAAGCACCAGTCGGACGATTAAGCGTCAATGCCCAAGAGCGAATTGCAAAATTTTAGCCATGTAGGCCTACTAAATTCGAAATTATAAATAAAGTATTTCAACATCAAAACAAAAAACATCATGAAACTTATTTAACCATGTCCAACATTAACATAAATCAAAATGACAATCAATTAAAACTAAAACTCATGTAAATCTGGCGTCAAGTTATGAGTTTGCTTTTGACGTTGATCGCCCATCTGTGTCAACATAAATTATATTTCTGACTGATAAATTGTAATTCTGTCTTTTGTCTGCCACGTTGAGCTTCAAGCGCTAAACACACGGAATTCTACGTAAAATTGATTGCTACGCATCTTTCTTACCCTGGTGTCTGCAATCTATAACCAGTTTAACATACTGCCATTCTGAAACGCGCAGCCCTTGCTAGAGCGTGATCGATAAATTGAAAGTATTTGCTTTTGCCGGAGATCTGTCAGATTGCGCGAATAGCTTTTATCGGCCAGCCATTGAAACCGAACACGCGCACACTAGAAAGTTATTGCCCACCTATACCCGCAACATTCATCACATCTAGAAGCCCACGCAGTCGAGTTTAAGCTGCCAACAAAAGGCCCTTAATCACAGCAAGCGCGTTTTGGCAAGCTACTGAAGCAGCTTTTGACTTCTGGCACTTGAGCTTAGCCAAGTGCGACTCAAATCGTCGAGTGGCCGCCTCGTTGAGACCGCTTCAATATATGACCTCTACGCACTTCAATTCGTCCTTGAAACTTGCCACGTGACTTTTGCTCGCCCTTACACCATTTAGGCAAGAGGGTTTGCTTTGCTTGGCTTAAAAAGTATTGTTTCACACCATAGCTTGGCAAAGCGAATGCCTAAAGGGACTATCTGCTTAGAGTTGCCTTATAATTTATAGTGTTTTTTTAGATATGCACTAAACTTAAATATTCTGATTATATCGCTAATTACTAGAACTACCGGTACTTAAAACAATTTTATTCAGGCTTTGCTAAAACCTTCATTTGTTGCTTTAAAATGACTCTATAATTAGGCCCTAAGTTTATGAACGCTTTAAATTTATTTAATAACTGGATAAAAAGTTGGCTTGGATTTTTGAATAGGCCTGGAATGTCGACAGGGGAGTGCTTTGCAAAAACGTGATTGCTTCGATAATATGACCTGTTGTGCTAGACGCTTGGACTGAAACCCTCAAAACCACACAGAGGCCGACTTTTACGTTGAAAAGCATTAAAGTTGTTCCAATTACTACAGTGTTTAAAATTACTAAGATCAAGGAAAAGTTATTTTCTTGTAAATACAATATACTTTTTTCTTGTAATTTTTACTAGGCTACGTTTTTGAGAAAATCTATCAAGCCAAAAGCCGCTATGCCAACTAAGGCATGATGCTCTGTGTGAATGATAATATAACTACTGATAAACCTAACTTTTCAAAGTGCAATTTCTGTTAAATGGCTATGAATTCCTTTTATCAACCAATATGCGAATTCTATGTGACTTGTGCGCCACGTTTTCTTAAAAATTGTAAGTTTGACAAAGTTAAGCAAGTACATGCAAATGTTTCGCCCTTCGTGCAAATAGACTGCGATTTATCTGCATATTTGCGCACAAGTTCGCCCGAGAACAACACGCTATTTTAAGATTAATTGTTTTATGTCGTCAAGTTATGACGTAAATTTGTGTGTGTCATCCCTGAAGATTTCCATGTTCCTAAACAAAAAACAATATTCGCCCCTGTGTCTGACGGTAATATCTGTTTACATATCCCTATCCACACTTGATATTTAATAAACCCTTTTTTAAATCTTGAAACTACTACTGCATGTTAACCAGAAAGCCCTCTTTCATTCTTAAAATATATTAGATTAACGGGTAGGTTTATGTTGCCCTACATCATGGTTGAAGATCGTAGTAAGACCTAGTAAGAATTTTAAAAACCATACAGATATAGGTAACATTTTAATCTTTCAAATAATTTTCTTTATTGTCAACTTGGTTAGAAGGCACTGGTTCTATTTATAAAAAGAAATAAAACCATGCAATTACTTCTATTGGAAGTCTGCCAGTAAAAGTACAATCACTGGACATTAGGAATATTTCTTTCTTTTTCTTGGCGGCAAAACAATTTACCACTAGCGGCGATATAGGAGCGTGGGAATTTTCTTGCCTCGCCATGCGTGATGTGTACATACGATTGTCGCACTTCCTGTCTGAGCAGTGATTCTTCGCTTCGCGCGATGGTTTCCTTGCAAAGTTGCTTCGCTTTTTCGCCTCAATTCCCCGAACGCGATTACGTGGCCTTAAAGCCGGGGAAAAAATGATGATGTTACGGCGAACTGGCCACAGATAGCTTATATACAAACCTTGAACTGTTTTGTGGTGAAAGGGTCTTCGTCATGTTTAAGCGTACTTTCGTGTCTTGTACAAATAGTGTTGAGATTGGCAAAACTGTTAAGTGTGTACCGCTCTTGTCAGAGGTATATTCATAAGCTAAATTTAATTTAAGTAGATCAAATAGATATATACTAAACAATCTGCTGATAATTGTAAAAAACTATTTATAAAAAGTATTTGTTTGTAACTCATTGCAACATTTAGTTTGAATTATAAATTGACATATCTGATAAAAGCTTGAGAAGCGCACCGCTACGAACAAAAATCAGTCAGCAAAGATGATGCCATTTATATGGCGAAATGCATATTTGTATTAAAAGTTTTAGACCTTGCTGACTGATTTTTGTTTGGAGCGGTGCACTTCTCAAGCTTTAATTAAAAATTTTAGAACTTTTATTAAGTGTTTTGTTTAGGGCAAGATTCTGTTGTGGATACACATACTAAGTTGACATATCTGATTTATATAAGGGTTCTTTGTAAAGTTTCAAGCATGCTTTATATACTAAAAAAATTAAAGAGTAAACAGATAAACGTGTTGGCCACATGCGTAGTAGATAACATGCAAACTGTGCTAAATAAAGTCTAAACCTTTGTTTTACATTTAATCAAACAACCGATGCTCTTCTAGAATCCTACCACATTTTCGTCCTGGGGTTTATAATTGCTAACATTATTTGGGTAAGAGTGCAAATTCTATAGATTTATGCATAATCTCAAATGACACCTTTTCTTGATATTTTAATTGTATAACTTTTTATTTTAGGGTTATTTTGTTTAATCAGTGCACTTTAGTCTGCACTGTATTATTAATCAATTTGGAATGGATTTGCGATACTTTGTATTGTTCCTAGTTGCCAGCGTGACAATCGGGGCGATTGCTCATCCTCAAAAAGACAGAGTCGTTGATCACCACCTCAGCAACAAAGAACCAGGGTCCCCCGATTACGACCACGAAGCGTTTTTGGGAAAAGAAGATGCCGAAGACTTTAAAAATTTAGACGAAGATGAAAGCAAAAGGCGACTCGGAATTATCGCCGATCAAATCGACAAAGACGGCGACAGTTTAATATCTGAGGACGAGCTTTCGGCCTGGATCACGTTTACGCAGCAGCGTTATATTCGCGAAGATGCCGACAAGCAGTTTGGAACGTACGACAAAGACGGAGACGGAACGATAACCTGGGAAGAGTACAAGAAAACAAGCTACGGCTTCTTGGACGATGAACCAGAGCCACAAGACGAGGAATCGGAACGTCACAGCTATAAGCGAATGATCGAGCGCGACGAAAAGCGATGGAAGGTTGCCGACTCGACCGGGGACGGAGCTTGTTCCATGGAAGAGTTCCGAGCTTTTATGCATCCGGAAGAGTACGCTCACATGAAGGAGATTGTGGTCCAGGAGACTTTGGACGACATCGATAAGAACAAAGACGGAGTTATCGGATTGGAAGAATACATCGGCGATATGCACGACTCTGAAGAAGGTGACCCGCCAGATTGGCTGGAAGAAGAAAAAAAACAGTTCACTGAATTCAGAGATAAAAACAAAGATGGACATCTTGATTTTCAAGAGGTTAGAAAATGGATTTTGCCGGAAGACCACAATTATGCCAAATCAGAAGCCCAACATCTGATACAAGAAGCTGACTCCGATAAAGATGGCATGCTTTCCAAGGACGAAGTGATAGACAATCATAAAATATTTGTCGACAGCCAGGCCACTGATTTCGGTGAAGCATTAAATCGACATGACGAGTTTTAAACTATATTTGCACATTCTTCAATGGTTTAAAAGTTTAGTTAGAACATTTTTTGTCTTCCTTAACCCAGCGGTTTTTAATTACAGTCAAAATGAAGCCTGATTTATGAACAATTATGTAAAAGTGCGGTTTATGTTATGTATTGTAGCAATTCTAAACTTAATTACTATAATGTAGCAATTTGAATTTGTAAGCCCAGCCTGTGTTTGTTTTTCATATTATACACAACATTGAAGTTTCACAAGTGTATTTGTTGTTTCATATTTGTGTATTGTTCTGTAGTTGAAGTTTCAAAGTGCCTTTAGCCTAAAACTACCAACTGTTATTATAGTGAACATGAATTTTATATTGTGCAATAATTCCTAAAGTGTGTATAACATTCAAAAAAACAAAATTACCAATTTACAGTATAATTATTTTTAATGTGGTCTATAATGTTGCAAATGCCATTGTTATTCAGGTATTAGGAAAATAGAGTTAGCTAGGTTAGGTTACAATGTTTAAACTTGGAATTTTATGTCTGGTGTTCGGGTTGGCGCTTGCTGCCGTGACAAAAAAAGATCGCGTTATCGACCAAAAATTAAGCGACCAGACCCCCGGCTCACCAGACTACGACAGTGAAGCTTTTTTGGGTAAAGAGCAAGCTCAAAGCTTTAAGGACCTTTCACCAGAAGAAAGCAAAAGACGTCTTGGCGTTATCTGCGATAAAGTAGACGATGACGGTGACGGTAACATCACAAAAGAGGAGCTCAGCAAGTGGATCGTTTTCACACAAACACGATACATTCGCGAGGACGCCGAGAAGCAGTTCGACTCACACGATGGCGACAAAGATGGAAAAATCTCCTGGGATGAATACAAGAAATCTACTTACGGCTTTTTAGACGATGAGGATGTAAAACATGAGGATCCGGGAGAATTTACTTATGCACAAATGATGGCTCGTGACGAACGACGCTGGAAAAAAGCCGATCAAAATGAAGACGGACACTGCGATGTCTCAGAGTTTAAGACCTTTCTGCATCCCGAGGAATTTGATCACATGAAGGACATTGTTGTCTTGGAAACGCTTGACGACATCGATAAAGATAAAGATGGATTCGTGTCGTTGGATGAATACATCAACGACATGCACAAGGCTGAAGAAGGTGTTGATGAACCAGAGTGGGTCGATATTGAACGCAAGCAGTTTAGTGAGTACAGGGACACAAACAAAGACGGAAAAATGGATGTGAGCGAACTGCGACAGTGGATCATGCCGCAAGATTACAATCACGCAGACGCTGAGGCAAATCATCTTATCTACGAAGCGGACGACAATAAAGACGGAGTACTTACTAAAGATGAAATAATTAACCACCACGATAAGTTTGTCGGATCACAGGCGACCGATTGGGGTGAAGCTCTTACACGCCACGACGAATTTTAATCAATTCTTGTTATGACCTGACCTTGTATAGACTTCTAACATGGTGTCATTTTTTGCACTGAAAAAATTTCAGTCCTGTTTTGTTGATTATAATGTTGCAAAAGTTTATTTTACTTTATTTATAGAAGTAGGAAATCATAGTACAAAATACTGATGTTGCCTTTTTTATAGATTTACTGCCTAAGAAATTGATCAAATTTTTTCCACCCAGTGAACTATCATGATTGTTTTTTTCACTGGTTATGAAGCAGTGTAAATATTATCACTACCAGCATACGTTTAGCCTTTTCCGTAAAACTTGTGTATTCTAGTACAGTTTGCCTTCGTTTGATATTTTCTACTGAAGTGTTTTTTTCTATGTTTCAAAATAAAATTGTGCCTTTTTCAATCAAATATTTGAACAGTATTAATTTGAGCCGATGTGTTGATATCGTATGTTCACCAAACACCTAAATACAATGCTATATACATTTTTGCTTTAGAAATATAAAAACAATCTTAAAATAAAAGTATAAGGAATAAAATGGCTGAAAAACCAGAGGACCTTAACCTACCAACTTCAGTTATAACAAGGATAATTAAAGAAGCCCTGCCCGATGGTGTAATAATGTCTAAAGAATCAAAGGCAGCTATTTCCAAAGCTGCAAGCGTGTTTGTTCTATACTGTACCTCTTGCGCTAATAACAATGCAATGCAGTACAAAAGAAAAACTCTAAAAGACATAGACGTTTTCAGCGCCTTAGATGACATGGAGTTCGGAAATTTTGTTCCTGAATTGGAGCAACTTTTAGAAAACTTTAAAAAGGAGCAAAAAGGCAAGAAAGTTGCGTTGGAAAAGCGCAAAAAAGCCAAAGAAGCGAACGCTAATTCTCCTAACAAAACTGAAGAAGATGTTGAAATGAAAACACCGGTCCCAGAATCTGAAGCAAATGAAACTGATTGTATTGTTATTGAATAATAAAAACATAACCTTGCTATTACACTGCCACTCCAAATAATAAATTTGTAACAGTTTGTTCACCTAAGGCTTGAATAACTTAAATACATAATTTTTAGAGCTTGCGACTTGAATTTCAAAGCCCATGCTGAAGGAGTGAGCATTTTTTGATTTAAAAAGTGAATAAAGGTTATTCATGATGTGCAAAAATACTACCAACTTTAGTATGGGTTTGGTATCTATTCTATATCGAAAATATAGACTAACTTTAAAATTCTGTTTTTTTACTCTGTTGTTAACTTGCATGTTAGTCCAATGTGAACAGAGCTCTATTTTACTGTAATCCAACATACATAAGCAATATGTAATAACTTAATATTAAAATTCAATTCACATTGACCAAGTTTAAACTAGAGTTAAGTAATTTTTTAAACTTCAATTGGTTTCACTATATAGAACATTATTATAAACAATATTGTGGGTATTTTTTTACAAATGTGCATTTTGGTTGATGCAGTTTTAGGGGGCATCATTGTAAATTCTTATTTTGTACTTTTGCAGCGATCAATATGCTGGAAAAATGCATCTTAGTAAGATGCCTAAACTGGCAAAGCACTGCTGCTCGTACTAGGATGCTAAGCCAAAGGATATCACTTTTTAGAAATTTAAAGAATCCTGCTTGTTACGAAGCCAGTTCAGTTCCAAACGTTTATAAAAACTCAAATGCAGCGACTCATGTTGCTGTAAGGAACTTACGATTGCGATCTAGAACAATAGAAAAGCAAGTTTCAAATGAAAGCTGGGACCCAATGGTTTTTGAAAATGATAACGAGCCTGAAAAAGATCGCCACCCGAAAAGGGTTCTACCTCCAAAAAAGGAAAAAACTGAACGATTCTCCGTAGAAAATGCTGATTTCTTACAATCTGGTGATAAAACACAAAAGCGGAAAAGGACGGGAATGGATCTAGCTCAAAAAATGAGAGAACAAAAAAGAAATGCAGACCAAGTAAGTGTAAAGTTGCTAGCACCAGGGCTGCAGAGTTTGTTTGCTGAATTTGGACTCGATTAAGAATGCGTAAAACTACGTGTGCATGCAGAGTACCAAATTTTTAAATTGATAAGGCCACAAACAAAGTTGTGCACTGAGATTGAATATTTTTTAACTATGTATTGTGGGTGGATAATTTATATGAGTTGCTTAAATGGCTAAAATATAGGCTGTAGAGTTGGAACTGGACTCATTTTAAGTGACTCTGTAGCCACTCGTTCGATACGGGTTGATATAGGTGTCTATCTGATACCGAATTATTACAGAAGGTTAAGCATTTATTAGCGATTCAATGCAGTAGTTCTACCAAAGGTGATTTTATCAAAACACAATAGGTTTATAACTTGAGGTAGCTAAACTTCTTAGCGCTAAATTGAACTTTGGCCTAAAAATATTTGGCATTTCAATTTCATCTGTTTTGCTTGTTTGACCAATGTAATTTATTCTTATTTGGTATCAGATCGCGAAACTTATGTCTAAAATATTGGTATCTCTATAAAATGTCAACTATCGGACATCCCTTGATATATAACAGAGTGTTGCTCTTCCAGCAGTATATATAATAGATCGACGTTTCGACGTGCTATACAGAACGTCTTCATCAGGATACTGACGTTACATGTAAAACAGATTCCTTATATTCCTTATAAATAAGGAATCTGTTTTACATGTAACGTCAGTATCCTGATGAAGACGTTCTGTATAGCACGTCGAAACGTCAATCTATTATATATTCTGCTGGAAGAGCAACACTCTGTTTAATATTATGCCTGGCAACAATAGCTTATTTCATCCCTTGATATGAATTACAATACACTTTTTTTAATGTGTGATGCAAATTTCAAGTCATAACTTAGTATAACCTTTCCTAATCCCGCAGTACTTAATTATTCTTATAAAGAAATATACTGTGTTTGTTTACAAACTCGAATTTATCTGGGTGTTCTTTTTGCTAAAATGACTTTTTCTTGTTTATATAGGTTGAAGCAAAAGAGATGGACAGTGGATTAAAAAAAGCCATTCATGCTCTGCGTCGACCAAATTTAAATTATCTAAAAGATGAAGAATTGGCAAAATTGATCAGGAAACATGTAATTTATGTCGACAAAAAGCTAGTGATTTTTAACAAACCTTATGGACTAGTTGCTCATGGTAAGATGTATACTTATTGGCGACTTTATTAGATTATAATCTAAATTTATTGGGTAAAAACATTATCAAATTGCCAACAATTTAACTATGTTGTGAAAAGTTCCTCTGAAATATTATTTGAAATTGTAAAAATATATAAAAAAGTATTAAATTAATTTGTTGAAAATCTAAATAGGTTGTTGAAATCTTTTATTGGGTTTGTGAGAATGTTTAAGCATGTCCTGTTAAGCTCAAGGTTACAGTACTCTGCGAATGTTTTTGGCCAAGTTTCTATTGAGTTTTGTACATGTTTGTTACTGGTATGTAATAATAATAACACTTTGCTAACTTCAGTGGTTCCCAAACTCTGGTGTCCTTAGACAGCGGACCAATTGGAATCCTTTAAGTAGTTTCAAGGAGCCTGCAAATCGATATTTGTTAGTCCTAACCCAACCCTTAAAGGTTGAAAATATTGACAAGCGCTGATTATACTTTGATTTTGATAGATTATGGATAAAGCAAAATACTTTGGTTTGGTAGATTAAAGATGTAAAACAATTTAAAACAATTTTTATCTCTTTTTTTGTTGTAACATAATCTTCATGTCTTTGTATATTTTGTAAAACAATCTTGATGTCTTGTATTTTATTAAACAAATATTTAATGTATTTTTATTTTTTTGTGACCTATAGATGGTGATGGAACACAACAGAGCATTAAGAATGTACTTCCGATGGTTTCTAAGATGGTTTATGGGGTTAAGACCAAGATTCCACTTACTATGTGCCACAGACTTGACCAATATGCAACTGGAGTCCTCGTTTGTGCTGCAGATAGCGACATGGCATCCCATGTCATGAAGATGATGCGATTGCACCTTTGTGTTCGCAAATATTGGTAGGTTATTTATAGGTAGGCTGCATACAGAAGATTCCATTTTCCTTATAAGCACACAATATATATTTCAAGAAAAAAAAGCCTTGAAATGATGGTTGGTTTAAAAGTGGTGTGTAATTGCAACAATATGACTGATTGCATGATTGATCAGCAAAATAATACATAAAAACACGCACAAACATTTTTTGGAAGATACCAATTGGCATTTTTGTGTCTAATGAGTATAAAATTTAATCGTACTTGTTTTTAACTTTTTTGTATTGACTTGGTTTCTGTCTTCGTATTTCAATTACTCTACAATACTAGAGCAATGTAAAACGGATAAATATATAGATTAAAGTCATCCTTAATTGTCAGTTGTGCTGATCTTACTGTCCCTAGACACTACACATGCACTTTTTAGCTATATATATAGTATAAATAGATTTGTCTTGGTCCGAATAATAAAGTAAAAAAATTCAGTTTTGTTGTGTACGCTATATTGGCAATTTTACCAACAATGCATTCATTGATGGTTCATTTCAATCATATGAAAATGTGTTCCATTTTGAAATTTATTTTTAATTGTTTATAATTTTATGACTGTATTGTTACAACATGTTTTCAGGGCAGTAGTGGTCGGTACACCAGACCCTATGGAAGGTGTAATTGACATTCCTATCGGCCACACAGTATCCACTGATCGAACTACTGGCAAAGAATACTCAAGAATGATAACTAGACCAGATTTCAGGTGAGACTGATTGTTTGTAGAATCGTATACACAGTGTTTATATTTTCCAGGAATTCCCACTTTTCCAGTTATTTTTCTCTAATGCAACCAGGTTTGCAATAAATGTTCAAATAGAAACAGAAATACAGAACAAAAAAATTACCATGATCACATACTTGTTTATTATTAAATTAGGAATGCTTACAGTAAGCCAATATTTTTTTTTAATGTTGCTAAACTTTATATATTTAAAGATTTTTTGGCTCTAAAAGTGAAATCAAATACTAATCGGTCACGGATAAGTTTGGACCTAACAAAATAAAACAATATTCCACATGTGACAGAGAAAATTGTAATTACTATGACGAATATGTGCCCCAGGTCTGAGTTTGTACCTCCCTACCCTACTGAAACCCATGTTGTGATCTATTAAATCTTAAATCCTATCTTTATGTTTTATCAACTTTTCAATTTCAAATTGTTTACAAATATTTACAACAAGATAAATATATATGTGCTTTTGAAAATCCTAACTGCGTAACAGATTACTTTGTCAAAAACTATGCAATGTGCTTGGAAATGTCCATGTTCCCAACACATTGGTGGCACTAACACGTGATTTTAAACATATATCTATCTATGGTATACAATTATATGTAAATATTATGGGGATAATAAATTTACTTGTAAGCTATAATATACTGTTGGTGCATATCCTTAGCATTTAATATATTCACCACACTATGCTGCAACACTTTCAAGGAGTGTAGTGTTAACAGATATTGATTTGCATCCAATTTTGTATATTGAATATATATATATATAATAGACCATACAAAAGCATCGTGATCCCAAATTTGACATTGGATGGCATATTATAGCTGAACTTCCTAGTTTGGTTTCAGATTGGCACCGATAGCACTCTAGTATCAGACAAGTAGTGATACTACAACTTGTCATTGTGGGCTCCATATTACATCAGCTAACACCCTTAAATATAAATATATAAATTTTTTGTAGATACGACCTGATGACAGGTGACGAAACACAACGTCGTCGCACCCAGGGTTCGCCAGCCGTCACAAACTACAGGGTTATCGACTTTAATCGGGGGCTTTCATTGATCGAGATGCAACCACTGACGTGTAAGTGAGGACTCTGCGCCATAAGGCTAAATTAAGAACAACAAGACCAGCCAGGACTAATACTGTCTAAAGTGAAATATGTCCTTATCCCGGAGGAATAAGACCTAAAGTGTGAGGGTAAAGCCTATAACCTTTTACCTAACCAGAAACCCCACCCTTACATTTATCACTAACTTCTCCCAATAATTTCAACCCTAACATAATTTGTAACCCCAAACAGGGGAAAATAGCGGTGCGGTAACATTCAAAATGGGGGCCCACAAAAGTTAAAATCAAAACAACTGATGGTGACCCCCAATATACCCACACTAGTCTCTCCCTACTGTTTTAAGCATTATTTTGATTGACTTATTCCTACAAGTCATGATATTATACTGTCATAAGTTGGCTCAGGTAATGTTATTTGCAAAATCAGTTTCAATTCATTAAACTTTTGTACATTTTTGCTGGAAATAAAGTTACCCAGTTTTCTTGTGTGCCACTTTAAAACATTAAATTGCTTAAAAGCTGCGTTTTAATACAGGGTAGCCACAAAGTATTTTAATTGATTCGTGCATTAAAATGTTTTTTATCGAAAGTTGTTGAATAGTCTTTATAACTTATGTGTTATGTAAGTGCGGTTTAAAAAACATTTAATATTGTGTTATGGCCAAGGCATTTATACTGAACATTTTGTTTTCGAAATATATTAAAAAAACGTCAAGCAATCCAGTTTTAGGTCTTTTAAGGCTAATTTTGCATTTTTTCTAAAGTCTTTGACATTTTTTTATAAAACTGTTTGGCAACCCTGTAATGTGTTAATATTCTTGTAACGAAAATAAAGATGTTTAGGCAGTTTTTCGCAAAACTTGTTTTACTTTCTTCCAGTGGCAAAACACCTACTTTTTACAATTAAGTAGTAAAATAATGTTGGTTTTCCTTAGTAATAAAAAACAGCATATTTTGCAACTATAACTATAATACTGCAAACTGATTAATAAGCATAATATGTGTCTCCTGATATACCTTGGTCTGTTTCTCATGCTTATATCATGCACATTTTGTCATTTTTTGTAATATTTTCAGCGGCAAAACACCAACTGAGGGTCCACACGGCCGACGGGCTTGATTGCGGGATCCTGGGTGACCACAAGTACGCCAAGATGGGGTCCCTGGCCCCCCAAACCCTCCCCCCGGGGGTTCTGAAGCGGTTCAACATAACACAAGAAAAGACAAGAAATATGCCGATGCACTTTCACCACCATTCCATATTAATACCAGGTTTGTGTAGCTTTAAAATGTTTTGTAAATAATTATACAAACTTTAAGCCAGTGAATCGCAACCTGGTTCATGTCATACCACTAAGTTTTTTAAGATTTTTTCCCAAATTTTGATGTATGATACTTATTGATACGAAAACCAAAGTCTTTAATGTTTCCTTTTTGACAGATTGTTTTGAAATTTGGCTAACATTTTCAGATTTACACCATTATTATGCACAACTTACTAAAGTTACAGTTTAAGCCTTAAATAGACAACCCTATTTAACTAAAGCTACACTTGGTCCCCTTATTGAAAATAGCCGTAACGGTGACGTCATAAAGCATAGCTGGATCACTGCAACAAATGGCACATAAAAACAATCTTTTAAATGACAGGTGCTTTGGGTACCTCTACTGCTAAACTTAGTTCGTTTACAACCCCATGCGAATTGTGGATTGGCAGCTACTAGCTGATATGTCCACTTCTGTTCTAATTTGTTTTGCAATAAAGTCTTCTGCCTTTAGGTCGCCCCACATCTATTTATTGATTAAACTTTTTGTTGAACTAATTAGCATTAATTTTATAATTGTATAATTATGGGCTCATTTATTCTAGTAATCTGCAACTCATTAAAGATTCTGTTTTGTTTAGACATTTACATATCAATATTCAAAGAAGTACAATTATACACACGAAAAGTGACCGTTAAATTAATATATAGACATGCCATACGTAACCGTAAAACATTTTGCACACCAAGTTTAAGAAGCCTGGCATAAATAAACACCATACTGTATTAACATTATGTTGGTGTTTCTAATTTTGGGCCAAGTGTTATAATGTGCATATGCACTTTTCTAATTATCCGGTTTTTAGGTTAAAATCCCACAAGCATAGAAATAGGTTTAGACCTGTTTTAAACCATGACGTGTTTTATAAAAAATAAACCCAACCCCAGCTGTCTATTAACTATTGTTACCGTAATGTTCCTACTATTCCATATGCCTATTGTTTTTAACAGCACACTTCCCAACGTTGCAAATGCATTGTTAAAATTGAGTGACAACGCTGTTTCTATTTGCTTTCCAAATCCCTGTTTAAACGTATAGTCCAGTGTTTCTCAACCTTTTTTACTTGGGGGCGCAACTAGAGACGTATGAAAACGTGGCGGTGCACCTTACGATTTTTTGATATAAATTTTTGAGGTGTACCGGTATTTCTCCTAAATTGCCTGCATTTTGTAATTACATGGCTTTTTTAGTTGCATATTTTTAAGAAGACTTCCAGCCTTTGAGACTAAAAACTTTATTTTGTCCATTAAACTCTTAATCCAATTAATTTTGGACTTATTTCGAGATGGTTTTTCCTTTCGCTCGCGGCACACCCATCAGCCTCCCATGGCGCACCGGTTGAGAAACGCTGGTATAGTCCCTAGACAGGCAACGTGGCCCGTAGGAGGTGTTTGTATTGTTATCCTATACACGTGTGCTTATCACTGGAATCCAAGTTTATTTAAACGCCACGTATGTGACAGCAACAAGACAATTATAGACCCACGTTGCTCAGTCGACTGCCATTGGCCAACCACATTGCACGTATGCAAGGCTAGAACTGTATGATTTGAAACCAACATTTTCCGTAGGTAGATCGACCGATATTCCCAAAAGCGATAGCCGAGTTTTAACCTGAGATACAGTTTTGGCGCTAATTTCTTAAACATATTGTTCATAACATTAAGTTTGTTCTGATCAGGCGGCAGCCTTACGACTGAAGAAAACCCTTAACAACAATTAATTCAATAATGTGTTTTTTCTGCCTACAGTTATCCGGTCCAAAAATTTGAGAGCACTGATGTAAACATTAAGTTTGATCAAACGTCTTTTGATTCAGCCAGTTTGACACTTGTCCCTATAACTTTACATGTAAATGTATATATAGTTAAACACCACCAAATTAACATTTTAACAGTCTATCGTCAACTAAGATGTTTCAAACTTTGTTTGTTCGAATCCCTTCCCTAAACAAATCAGAAATTAACAATTGTCTCATATTAATTTTCCAAGTAAACAGCTTTTAAACAATCATTTTCTATTGTTTCCGATGCAAAGTTTTCAAACAAACATGTTACTATTCATAAGAAATCTCCTGGTAAATTTACATTTTATTAAGTTATTGCCAACTATAAAGGTTTGTTGGTTCAAATTTCTCCCAAAAAAAACATTTAGTTTACAAGCTAGTTCCATAGTTATTATTGACGAAGTTCACTTTCCATTTAACGGATGTATTTCGAACCCTCTATGTGCAAACCTTTCTGATCGATCTTTTTAATACACGTTTGAATTCCAAACTACTTCCGTCCCATTGGTGTAGATTTTACATTCCAACAAGCTATAGTAAACTATAAGGGTTGTTTGTACGAAAACCTCCCCAAAATGATAGTTTTTAAACGAGCTGTTTCCATAGTTGTAAGACCCTTAACATTTTCGTTTAAGTTAACTTTCCATTTCAACAGACGTTTTCCCAACCAACAAGCGTCATCTTATCGCCCTCGCTAAACTGCCCACGCACATTCACCGTAAAATCTTATATTTATTTTGCATCGTATCCTCGTCGATTCTACCCTAGTATCGAAAAAGTTCCGATAGTAAACACTTGACATCGTGTATCGGCTCCGACGATCAGATATTTATGACATTCCTTATGGATATATACAGGAAACATTTTTATAAACTTATATTCCAACAAGCTATAGCAAACTATAAGGGTTTATTAATACGAATACCATTCAAAAATGACAGTTTTTAAACGAGCTAATTCCATAGAAAACCTTAACATTTGCGTTTAATTGTACTTTCCATTCAACAGACGTTTTCCAAACCAACAAGCGCCATCTCATCGCCCTCGCCAAACTACCCACCCACATTCACCGTACTATCAACATGTTCAACCTGCAGCCCGGCATACCATCCGGATGGAACGTCAGGAGCCTGAGGAGCGAAAAGTCGGCCGTTCCGCTCGACCCGTCAAGTGAACTCTACCGTGACCCGACCGCTCAACCGGAACCGATTGACATGGACACCGAGGAAAAATGCATTAAGGTCTACAAGCCACAGGTTAAAGTCAAGTACCAAAAGTGGTGACGTCATCCCTTGAAGCTGCGTGACGTCACTGCCTGAAACTGAGTGACGTCAGATGACGTCATTCATGTGGCTGGTTGTATAAGCCAAGCGCTGGATAGAAGGCCAACGGGTTTGGAATCGACGTTTTACTGCGTGTATCGTGTTTAAGGGATATCGGTTATTACCTGTTTTATCCTGTTACCCGATATTTTTGCCAAAATGTATCGTCATCCGATCCGATATAAAGTGACGTCATTGCCAAAGCCAAGTGGGCGATATTAATTAGGCTAAAACGAAAAAGGCTATTATTTTTAGCGATTTGTTTAACAGTTGCTTTTGCCTTTGAATCCTGGTTTACTAGGAAATTTACTTCTCAAGGTTGAAAAAGCTGTAACAGACCGCAAACCATCCTAAAATTTTTGAATCAGTTTTGCATCGGAGGTGCTAATACTATATTTTGTATCGGGTATCGGATTTCTTGTAAAGTCGTCTAGTTTTTTTCCCAATTTGAATTTTGCCGATTTTGAAATGTGTTTTTGATTGACTCTGGTTTATTTATCATACAATATAATTGAGGGATCGCGCAAGTTATCGAAAACTTAAAAGGTTGAGAACTTTTATTTGCTCAATGCTCGCCAGTTAAGCTGGAAACATGTATTAAAGCTGCCATTAAAGCTGTTTTACTGTTACTGTTACACTTCAGAATCGACCGACTACTTAGCGCTGTTTTTGTCCGTCTCTTTCCGATTTGTACGATTTAATCTGTCTGGATACCTCACCAATACTGCTGTTGACATCATTTCCCTATCATGCCGTATTTTGAATTTCTGCATTAAACTGCCAAACTGCCCTATTGCTAAAAAATTATGAGGATTTGTCTTTCTCAAGCTGTCAATCTATTTTGAGTAGCAACGATTACCCTTTTTATTCTCTGCATAATAACAGTGATTCGCCTGCTCGTATCGTACCTTTACTTCAACGTGGTACTGTCATTCAGTTCGTTTATTCGTGAACTTTGCAGTAAAATAAATGAGCATTTTGAATAAAGCCATAGCGGTTTATATAACATTAGCAGTGTGTTTAAAGGCGGAAAAGAGTTGAAATGTTTTAGTGTAAGTGAGTCTTCTCAAGGTGTAAAAAAACACACTTACAGTCGAGTCTGCACTTTTTACAAGATCTTTGGTGTGCAGCGTCAATTTTTTTGAAATTAAAGTTTTATGCACGCCTGAGGTTCGAAAATCTAGTGCATCAACATTTTTTCTGAAATGTAGCTGTGCAAGTTACTAAACTAGGCGTCCCAGAGGGTTCATGAACCTCGGTTTAAGAACGTGGACGGAATTTTCCCAAAATTAACAAGTAAAACTCATAGTTACAAACATGATAAAAACAGGATCAGACGTTTTGTTTAAAAGGGAAATATACTTCGCCAAGTGGCATCATCAGTTCCTGCAAGGGTACAAATAATTGTTAATATACGCGTCAGCGGAGCAGTGATCGACTGGCTAAAACCTGCCGCCGATGGTTTTGGATTCTATAAAGATACACCCTATTGTTGTTACCCAAAATTATTTTCGCTTAATTAAATCGTACATATATCTTCTTAGTTATTTGTGATACGAAGTGATTCTTAACCTTGTCAATTTTTCGTTGTACCCCAAATCGCTCACCGGTAAAAACAACCATCTACCACATTTAATTTTGATACATATTAGCCAACTTTGTAAGAAAAAATTAAAAAAAAAAGTTTTTTATCTGATTGTTAAATCGAGGCTTTAATCACATTAGTCGATGTTAAATTTATACCAAGGTCAAACAAATGTATTTAATTGTTCTTGACAGTAACTAACATCAGGTTGAAAAAATGCTGGCCGTGTCTTGATCTGGAGCGGTGTCGGATTTGGGACTCGACGGATTCGATTTGTTTTGCTGAAACCGGACTCTTAAAACTATAATAAACCACGAAAAATAACTGTCTTCTGATAAAGAAAGAAGCAAAGACCCACCTGATAATATCGTTTTAAGTTGGTGGTTATGAATAATAGTGAGTGATCCACAACTAACGATTTTTATAAGTCAGGTTCTGATCTGACACATTTTAATTCAAAACAGAAATTGTTTTTTTTTCAGGGATTATGACCCTGTGTAATCAACTTTGTAAATTTATATAAACTTTTTTGGGAAAACATTGGTACTTTTCATCGCAAAAAGACAATCTCAGAACGAAACTTACAAAACCAATAGGAGCTTTGTTTTTCACCATTAGGATTCGGGTAGAATATTTTATTCGAAAAAAACTTCTATCACCAAATATTTAAAAATATTTTTTGGAATAATCTCAACCAGCAGAAGCTCAGCGCCGCAAAACTATATAACAATAAATTTAACAAATATATCAACGCGGCACGCCGTGGCAACTATTTTGGTAATCCATTTAGTTTTACCTCGAAAAAAATCGTAAATTTTTAATGTCCATCGCAAAGATTAGAGAAAAACGAGAAAAATGAATGTTGTTTTTTCATTTTTCAAGAAGATAAGCTGTAGACAATTTCAAACTTAGAAAAAAATATTTTTTAGAAAACACTTCTTCGAATATCTTAAACTGAAAAATATACGTTGATAAAAACGATCGTTCTATTCCTGTCAGTAAGCGAAAAATCAGATCGGAGCCGATACCCGATGACGAGTGTTAACTAAATAACTAAAATTTAAAACAACAACCAAATCCATACTTAGTTACCCACCACCACCACAAACTGAAGGTTTAAACATTTGCCTCTTACACTTACTTACTTGCTGCTTGTTGTACCACCAGAAACCAAAGGTTTAGCTTCCGCAAGGGCTAGGCTTGCATTATTACTAACCTTCTTGGCCAATGGAAAGAACTGAGGGAACTTACATTCTATCAGTTACCTTCACCATTGCAGGATAAAAATTATAAAAAAAAAAGTTATTTTTTATTCAGGAGCCGAGAGTTTGTAACAGTCCTGGCCTGAAGTTTTCTTTAAATCAATCACAATTTAATAAAACGCATTGAAAAATGTAAAATAGAGAATAATTTTATTAATTATTGCTACACTTTCGACCAACAAACGAAAGTTTTATCACACAGTTTATAACTTTAATTTAACACACATCTGCCTATTACACCCGACTTGTGGCTTTTGGGCGCAGCAAATTGCTCCCGTTAAGAGCTTCACTGGATGGGAATGTGTTTGCTGTCACTTGTTGCTTAACTGCTTCAGGTTTTGATGGTGAGCTACACATAGGATATCTGATACTGTCAGATTAAATAATAATGAATGCTGAATGAATTTATCCGCTGACAAATATTGAAAATTTTTTTTCAAAAATTCGAAAAATTAAAAAAAATCGAAAATACTTTTGGCTTTATTTTAAGTGTTAGGGGGTTGAAACTTTACCATGTTGTTTCTACGCCCAAGGCGCATCTACATACCAAGTTTCATCCAAATCGGAGAAGATCGATTTTTTAAATATGCTAAAAATCGCGCTTTTTCTGGTAATTTTTATAAAAAATGTTAATTTTATTGGGAATTATAAAGATTTATACAATAAAAATGTCACCATTCGATTCATATTGTCCTAACGCATCTTTGGTGAAAATTTCAGCCAAATCGGAGCAGGTCGAAAAAATTTCGAAAAAAATCGCTGGTATATGAGCGTCGAAATTCGCCAATTTTGTCGATTTAGCCTTATGTTATAAGATTGGGAATACTGATGATGTGAAATGCGCTGTAACAAATAGCCAAGCGTAATATCAAACAGACAAATCCCGTAAATATAAAACAGCCAAACCCCGTAAAAATGTGTAATAGTACTGACCTGACATTTACAAGTTAGCTTGTTTTTGAGAGATTATTGTGCTTTGTTTTTTTTGTAAATCCAACTGCATATGAACTGTGTATATTCACCAGAAGTCTTTTAACCACCGATCTTCAGAATCCACAAACGCTACTGTTTTTCATAAAATGACTTCAGAATGTATAAATGATAATTTGCGGTTTCTCCGAGTGCGTTTGGACAAACTGCCAATATTTCGGCTCGCTAAAAAAAAAATGTTTAAAAAAAAAATTTTTCGATACTACAAAAAACATTTTTTTGTAAGATAGTTTTTTTTTAATGTAAGTTCATTTTTTCGAATATACTCGTTTTTTAACTTTGTTTAGTGGATTTTTTTGTTAAGTTGTTATTTAGTAGGCGCGATATTTCTAGAGTATAGACTTCTTCTGCCAAGAGTGGTTGTTTAGAAAAACACGTTTGATTAAAAAAAACAGTTTTCTTTAATTTTACACGTTCCGATGTAACATAACAACCTTCCATAACAATGATTCAATCGACACAACGCCGCAGTCTTATTCCGACAACCATTCCAAGTATAAACCAAACTCGAAGTTACTTAACTTCGTGCAACGTACGAGGACCTCTTACGCAAGGTTTAATTAAAAACTCGTGTGAACCTTCAAGACCACTTGACAGACCTGTCAGGCGCCTTTATTAAAGCATGAACTTCATTTAAGTAATCTTCGATTAACCTTTCGTTTGTTGGTTTGCGACGAAAAGCTTAATTTCTCGGAAAAAATCACTCTTAGAATATTTTAATTAATCATAGCTACACTTTCGACCAACAAACGAAAGTTTTATCACACAGTTTATTACCTTAATTTAACATACTGTCATCAGTGTTTTAACCAGCTAATGACACCCGACTGTTGCTGTTGGGCGCAGCAAACTGCTCCAGTTAAGAGCTTCACTGGATGGAAGTGTATTTGGCAACTCGGTTAAGTGCTCACTGTGACTTGTTGCTTAATTTCAAGTTTCAGCGGTGAATTGAACTATGTGAACTTCACATAGAAAATCTGATATTGACAGATTAAATTATGAATACTGAATGAAATTATTGGTTGTTAAATAATGAGAAAAAATGCGCAGGGATTTCCCTGGCCGGGGAATTCCCGGAGGGGGATTTTTTTTTCAAAAATTAAAAAAATTAAAAAAAATCGGAAAAACTTCAAAGTCGATTTTTAGCTTTATTTTAAGTGTTAGGGGGCTGAAACTTTACCATGTTGTTCCTACACTCAAGGCGCATCTACACACCAAGTTTCATCCAAATCGGTGAAGGTCGATTTAAAAAAAATCGCGTTTTTCGGAGAATTTTTATAAAAAATGTCCATTTTATCGCTAATTATAAATAATTTGACTATATAAGTGTCACCATTGGTTTCACATTGTCCGAAAGCATCTTCTGCGAAAATTTCAGCCAAATCGGAGCAGGTCGAAAAAATTTCGAAAAAAATCGCTGGTATATGAGCGTCGAAATTGGCCAATTTTGCCGATTTAGCCCTATTTTATAAGATAGGGAATACTGATAATGTGAAATGCGCTATAACAAATAGTCAAGCGTTATATCAAACAGACAAATCTCGTACCTAAACCTATTTGTAATAGTACTGACCTGACATTTACAAGTTAGCTTGTTTTAAGAGATTATTGTTTTTTTGTTTTTTTTTAAATCCAACTACAGATGAACTGTGTATATTCACCAGAAGTATTTTAATAACCAATTTCCAGAATCCACAAACGCTACTGTTTTCGAAAAAAAGACTTCTGAATGAATAAATAATAATTAGCGGTTTCTCCAAGTGCGTTTGGACAAACTGCCAGTATTTCGGCTCGCTAAAAATATTTAAAAAAAACGCTTTACGATACTATAAAAAATATTTTTTATAAGAGAGTTTTTTTCAATCTAAGTTTCATTTTTTCGAAGATAGTCGTTTTCAAACTTTGTTTAGTGGATTTTTTTGTTAAGTTGTTATTAGTAGTTGCGATGCTTGTGGAGTATTGCTTTCTGCCAAGAGTGGTTGGTCGTCTACAAAAACGCGTTTGTTTAAAAATGTTTTCTTGGATTTCTACTAGTTCCGATATAACGGAACAATCTTCGAATGAATCATTCAATTTTTAACCAACCAACCTTTACTTTTGCTCAAACTTGAATCGTACGAGCTTGTTCAACGCACGGTCGTGAAACTCAAAAGACCACTTGGTAGATCTAGCGCATTAACTCAAGAGCATAAATTTAATTTAAGTAATCTTCGATTAACATTTCGTTTGTTGGTTTGAGACGAAAAGTTTTATTTCTCGGAAAAATTAATCCTAAAATATTTTAATTAACTATAGCTACACTTTTGACCAACAAACGAAAGTTTTATCACACAGTTTATTACCTTAATTTAACATCTACCTTTTGCATTAGAACCAGCTAATTACACCCGACTTGTGGCTATTGGGCGCAGCAAATTGCTCCCGTTAAGAGGTTCACCGGATGGAAGTGGATTTGGCAACTCGGTAAGTGCTTACTGTCACGTGTTGCTTTATTGCTTATGCTGTGGCGGTGAATTGAACTATGTGAACTACACATAGGAAATCTGATATTCAGATTGAATGATGAATACTGAATGAAATTATTTGTTTTTAAATATTGAGAAAAATCCGTGGGTTTTTCCTGGACGGGGAATTCCCAGGGGAATTTTTTTTTCAAAAATTCGAAAAATTGAAAAAAAATCGAAAAAACTTTGAAGTCGATTTTTGGCTTTATTTTTATTGTAAGGAGGTTGAAACTTTACCGTGTTGTTTCTACGCCCAAGGCGCATCTACACACCAAGTTTTACTCAAATAGGAGAAGGTCGAATTTTAAAAATTACCCAAAATCTCGTTTTTTCGGATAATTTTTATAAAAAATGTCCATTTTCTCGCTAATTACAAAGAATTGAACTGTATAAGTATCACCATTAGATTCATATTGTCCTAACGCATCTTCTGTGAAAATTTCAGCCAAATCGGAGCAGGTCGAAAAAATTTCGAAAAAAATCGCTGGTATATGAGCGTCTAAATTCGCCGATTTAGCCGATTTAGCCCTATGTTATAAGATTGGGAATACTGATCATGTGATATTCGCTATAACAAATAGCCGAGCTTCATATCAAAGCGACAAATTTCGTTCTTATACTTATTTGTAGGCTGCGATAAGCTTTATGTCGTCAACCTCTTTAGAAATCAGCTCGTTTTGTGAAATTGTTTTTTTTTTAAATCCACCTTAAGATAAACTGTATATATAAACCAAAAGTACTTTAACCCCCAAACTTCAAAATCCACAAACGTTACTGTTTTTCAAAAAATGACTTCAGAATGAATAAATAATAATGAGCGGTTTCTCGAATTGCGTTTGGACAAACTGCCAATATTAATATTTTTGTTTTTTTAACTCTTTTCTCTAAGATGTTTTTTGTAGGCCGGTAAGTTTTTTTTTGGTAATTCAAGTTATTCTTTTTTTAACTTAGTCGTTTTTTAACTTAGAGTTTTTTGTTATATTGTTATTAGTTGGCGCGGTGTTTGTAGTGTAGTGGTTTGCTAAGTATGGATATGTACGTCGTGTGTGATTTCTTCTACACATTCTCGATGTGAATGAAGTACAACATCCTCCCTTCTTCTTCCACAATAATCAACCTGCAACCAAACCTTGATCACATTTTACTCATAAACAGTCTTCTTCATACAACCCTTCCAAGTACAAACCAACCTCGAAGTTTCTGAACTTCCTAGATCGGACGAGTAAAGCCACAACCTTCTATTGCGCAAGGTATAGGTCTACGGCTTGGCGATTTTGCGTCAATGTCAAGCAGCACCCAGAAGATCTTGATAGACGTCTCTAAACCTTAAATTTCGTTTTAAGTAATCCTCGATTAAACTTTCGTTTGTTGGTTGGCGACGAAGAGATTAGTTTCTCAGTAAGAGGAACCAAATAGTGGGAATTCAAGCTTTCATAGTTGGAAGCAAACGATTCTGTTGACTAAAAACTTAAAACAGATACTTTTTAACGTTAGTTTTGATGTCTACAAGGTAATGGGTCGTAAAAAATTATTTTGTTCTTTAATTAATGGGTCAGCTAGTAATAATTACGCCTCCGATAAAGCTCATCCGCTACGATATCGCCACTGCACAAACTCAACAACTCAGTTCGTTTACTGTTTACGGAAACCTGTTTTTCGGTGTGACGTAATCTGCGTTTAAACTTTAGTTTGTGGTTGATTCTCGTTAAAATATTTATTTAAATATAATTATTATTGTTACAACGTTTCACGTAAGCGACAACGCACTGTTTTTTTTTTTGTTTTTTTTTATGTTTTTTAAACGCAAAGTTAGGTTCAATGTCGAGGACAAGTGTATATAAATATTCTTTTTTCGATGTAGGCCTATAGGCAAAAAAAAGAATAAAAGCTTTTGGTTATAAAAGAAAAAAAACATACTGCCCATAATTTTTTATATTTTTGAAAATCATAAAAGCGAACGCTGCACATTGCACGATAATAATAATACCAGTGGTCCTTCATTGACTTGGCTATGGCTTCTTTCTAGGTTTGTGGTGCTTTGGCTTACTTCGATGTTCGGCTTGTATTTCAGTTGGACTATTGGCTTCTCTTTTTTTGATGTCGCTACCACCAGAACGCATATTTCTGGTGGCTATTCTCTTGTATTATGTTGTTGTCCTGGTGAAGCCTTTGGGTTCTGTAGGAGCCTGATGGTCTTTCTGTCGTTACATTATCTTCTAATACTAAAAACTTACTATTTTTCCAAAGTTTCCCCCAAAAAATAACCATAATGTGTTTTGAAGACACATTACCTCCACATAAATATTGAAATGTTGTCATGTTCAATCGTATCTTGTAAGACTTATAGCAGCCCGGTGTTTCGTCATCTGTTTGCCCTTTATATTATAAATTATTTAGGCAAAGTTGTCATATAATTGTTTATGATTTTTTTGTATCACCATATCAACTATGTATCTTTAGCTAATGTCCGGAGAGTTTAAGCGTTTGATTATATCAACATATTTCTACACGATAGTAGAAATGTCGGAGAATGTGTTCTAATACCAACTTTTAATATTGGAGTTTACAAGTAAAGGAATAAATGTGCGAAGATATCTTATCCCTAGCTTATTACAAATCTGCCATTTTATTTAAAATTCCCGAATCAAGAGACTTTGGAAGGCATAGGTTGTTATTATTTTTTGCACAAAAGAAACAACCCACGGTAAATGGCCTCTTTATGTAGGCCTATTATAAAATATCTTGCGTAGGTCGGTTGTGGTATCTCACCGCACAGACAACGCTTATATAGTTGCTGTGTAGCCTAAGTATTAGCCTGGTTTGGAGAAATACTGAAAGATGTTTGTTCATCTGTTACTTGCGATTATTAGTGCGAGCTTTATTATGCAGGTTCAAACTATAAAAAGTAAGTTTATATATAAAGCAGTTAAATAACTATTTTATATATAGGCTAAAGCAGTTAAATACATTGATATGGATCATTACACTAAAGTTTATGTGCCACGATGTTCATTTAAATCATTCTAGGTCGTTTTATTTAATTTACGAAAAATATACCGCAATAAAAATAAATTAAATGTGATAAAACCTAAAAACACAGCCTTCATATTGATAGGCTACAGCAGACTTTTTAATACATTCTTACAAATTACAATACGTGTATTAAAATTGTCATTTTTTAAGCGAAGCAAATATGAATAGCTAAGCAAACCCATTTCTCTTCTACAGCTTCGTGTTTTTCGATTTATTCTGAAGACAACAAAGAATTGGAATCTCTTACTTGGGCTGTTGGTGTTCCAAATGTCACAGTTGTAATCGCACCAGACCCGTCTTTCAGCCGTTATGCTATGCGACTATACGTTTAAAGAAATCTGGCAATACTACGTTATCTGTATATTTGCGCTTCTTTGTTTATGATAGAATCTACAAGACAAATCTCGCTCATATTGTGCTGAACAAAACGATGCACAACTTGACTGTGATCTTCCCGAAGCCTAATTTAATAGACGGTCATAATATCAGCTTTGTTAATGCCATAGGGCTTAGATGTGAAACTACATCACCGATACAGCTTAAACGTAAGTTTTAATATATTCATTGTAATATAATTAATAATCGGTGTGGTTAAGACTGATATGGCGTAAAAATGGTAACTTAACGAAATGACGTAAAACAAAAGATTTCTGAAAATACTATATCCAAAACATAGCCTACCGCACTATAGGTTTGGCTGCACATTCCCTAAAATATGCATATATATTTTTACATTTGATTTAACAGACTGCCCAAAGCCTTATGATATAGTTGATACCTTAACTACGCAACAGTTCCGATACAACGACCAGGCATCTGTTCAGTGCAACAACACTTTGTATGTTGATAATGTTTATAAAGATGTTATTGCAAGAAAATTTAACCTCACATGTGGAGCTAGAGCAAAGTGGATTGGACAAAGACCACAATGCTGGAATGGTGAGTTATGTTGAAACCATCTTCCCAAGGCACAGATTTAGGGTGGGCCATCAGGCCATTGCACTATGAATGACATTATTTTGAGCAACTTGTGAATATCATTTACGTGCCTAACGTGACACCTATACTTTTAATTTAAAAGTTTTAGACCAAATTGCTGTAATGGTGAGATTTGTTAAAGCAGTAATAATTAACTGCGGCTAGTTATCCCTTATTTAGGAGCTTTAAGCGAGTAATTTTGACAATAAAAAAAAACGTACCAAAAAGTAGTATCAGCAAAAAAGAATATTAAAAATATACAGTTTTCATATTTACTTGAAAGCAAAATTTTAGGTCTTCTTGTTGTTATTTGATTAATTGATTATAAGTCACAATTTTAAAAACGGATTATTTGAAATTCATAGGGATCTTTCAAGGAAACGGTACTAAAATCTTTGCATTTCTTTCGAAACTTGTTTATGGATTGCTTAAATTTATTCCTAAAAATCTACATTTTTTATCATTACCAACCAACTATTATTGCAGGCTCGTTCCTCGATTTAACAAAAGGCAACATCGTCCAAACATTTAAACAGGGAGTAAAAGTACTTATGTATTGTGACGTCATCAATCCAACAATGGCTAAAATCGCAATTTTAGGGAGTGAAAAAGTATATTATAACGGCACAAAGGTAATATTCGAAGTTTGCCTTGAAATAATAAATGTCATTGTTTAATGAACTGTTACGTCACACAGATGGCGTGGGCTTATGTTTATTTCTCGAACGCGGACAACAATCGGAATGTGACGTGTTATCAAAGCTCTGTTACGTCACAACAGAATTATCAAAGATCGGTGAAACTGAACATACTTTGTGAGTTGCAAAATATAACGCGACTATAGATATGATTTCAAATAAACCAAATTACTTCAACTTGAAATTAGTCAGCTTACTAAAAAACAATTTTTTTTCTGGAAACTTGTTTTTTTTTGAGTTTATATAACCAATTTCAGACAGCTATTGTGTATTTGTATTAAAAATTTTACTGAAGCAAACCCATAAAACAAATAGTAACTTGTATTTAACGTCAGTGTTTTTTTGTCTAACTCGTATTTTCTAAACAGATCCTCCAATTATTGACAAGGTGTACGAGCGATATATTCGACTTTACCACGATGAATATGTGGAGATTGGATTTGAATCAAATCCACCAATTTCAGGCCTTAATGCTGTAACCGTCTCCAAACATGGTAAGAGTAAGAGTTAGGCTATAAACATGTGTATAAAATAAAACAAAAGTTGTTGCATCAAGGAAATAAAGTTGGAAACATCTACAAAACGTATGAGGATCATTTGAACAAAGTTGTAATCCACTTCAGAAACGTAAGTAAATTATTTTGTTAAAATTACGTTTTTTTGTAACAATTGTAATAAATCTTGTTACATTTTTGTGTGTTAAATAGGTGGGCAACTAACAGAGGCTTACCCAGGGGCATCAGGCCGTGATTTTTGTCTTTTCTACGATAGAAATGCAAATTTTTCTGCGCTTCGAACCTACATTAGTCTTAGCCCGTTTTGTCCAAACGCATTTTTAATAGACATATATAGTTTTTATTCATTACCCTCTAAAAAAATCATAGATCAGCCCCTGGTTTCTACGTTATCAATAAAAGTAAGCACACAGTTTTGTGGAAGCTAACAAATAAGTATATGTTAACAACGAAAAATGTAGTTTTTAAATTAGAAAAATAGCGTAAAATATAAAGATTGGTTAAATCAAATAATTCGGTTTACTTTGCTTTGCATATTTTTAGGCTTCACATTCAGACCTGGGCGAGTACAACGTCACAATAAATTCGGGGCCTCCTTTCCACACAAGCCAGCACTTCCTTGTTCGAGTCAGCGCAAGAATTCCACAAGCGCCAAGTACTAATGGCTCAACATCGGCAGTCCCTCTCCCACAAGCCAACACTTCTGTGCCTCTATCATCGCTGCTTCTCGTCATTATCCTGCTCATAATATCGCTTGTTGTTCTGATAATTGGAGCTTTGAAGCATTTCCGGGTTCTGTGGTTCAAAGAAAAAAGTAAGTTTGGGAAAATTTGTTTGAAGTTGAAATAACAGTTGTCGAAGTTATCTCTTGGATCAAATCCACTTATATTTTTATAACCCCTCTTCAAACCAGTGGTAGGAGTTATTTTTAAAAGCGGTCGTATTAGAAATAAAATTGTTGTGGAGTGCGAAGTCAATTAAGATCTGAAATACATATCAAGCAAAGAAAAAAACATTCTGTAAAAAAAACGTGGTGGGCCGCATTTTGACCTAGGTTAAAACATTCATTTGCCAAGTCATTGTTAAATGCAATGAGTGAAAGTAATTGCAACAATGTTGTTACAGAATCCGATGAACCTTCAGTTCGTTTCAACAAAAAAACAAAGATGAAAGATGCTGATATTCCAGGTCAAGTTGAAAATGTTGGGTGAGTTCTGATTGAACGCTTAAATATTCGAATAGCATATAACAAAAAGTCACTACTCGCTTAGTTCTCAAGCTCTTTTTCCATCACACCCACATATTGTAATCGAGACGTCATATTGTGGTGATATGAAAATTTCAGACATGACGTCATAACGTTACGTCATATCAGTACGTCTAAAACAAGTCAACCTATAAAAAACCTTCGGTTATCGTTCGATGTCGTGCACAAATATAAAACTGAAATCTTAGTTTAAATACATTAAAGAGATTATGGGATGACTTGGTAAAACAGGAAATGGCCTGGATAAAAAGAAACATTTATTTACCGGCTCGCCGTACCTGCAATATTTATTTAAACGTCAAACATTAGACGCGTTTCGGCAATCTTTTTTTAAACGTTTTAAACGTTAGGACATTTTATTAAAGCTCGCTACAGATTTTATTGCATAGTAGTTATTTATATTTCCTTCCTTTAACGACAATCCAGTCAATGAAGTTCGACAGAAATTTAAACCCGGCCCGCGATTGGAAATCTTAACAGTTATGCGGCCCTTTAAGAAGAAAGTTTGGCGACACCTGCGTTAAACCAATTACTACGTCCTTATTTGCTTTATATTTTTCACTTTTAGCTGTTTCGATGAATTGTAAAACAGTTGTGGAAGTTAATTCAATTTTCTTCGGTTGAATTTCAGAAATTATGAAGTTCCAATTGTTGGCAACCCTTACAAACCAAACCAACACCAAGCATTCAGACCACAGGGAAGTAACTACCAATACTCGAGCAAAAACCCACAGGAAAGCGCCTACGATTTTATCTGACTCAGCACAACTGACGTATACAGTCGTTATTTAAAATTTGCCTTATGCGTTAATAAGTATATGTTATGAAATGAAATATTTCTGCCAGGCATAATGTATAACCGAGTGTTGTTCATTCGACGTCTCGACGTTCTATACGAGACGTCTTCATCAGGATAACGGCATATCGTGTAAGACAGGTTTCTTACAAAGCGACAAGTATATGTTATGGCAGTGAAAAGGTTTAGTTTGTGGTGTGTCACGAATTTGCGACAAGCTGCAGCAAAGGGTTAAAAATATTTTCCATTCAAGCATTTTACAAGCAAACGCAGTTTCTTTCTATGCTTATTTGTTTTTATATAATCATATCTTCACAAAATATTTGTTTATTTAAAGCTTGTTTGTTTAATATTCCCCTTCTCAATATTAATTTCTTGTTGAAATTATTACATTATTTTTATTCTTGCTTCTAAAAGATATTTTAATTTTATTGTTTCTTTACCGGTACTACTTTGGTTGCCTTAAAAATATTGGTTTGACTAGTATCTCTCTTTTAATTAATTATTATTGAAAACTTGTGCGTGTCTGTAATTCCGTTTTGGTTATCTCAAAACGTACTTTCTCTTTTATTATCGTAAATATCGCATTTTATGAAAACCTTATGAAGGTAATAAAAATATCGTTAGTGTTTTGATGTTGTTTTTGAGTCGGCGATAGAGCTCATTTTTTACCTTCATTTTTCTGTTATTTCACTTTAACTTAAATTATAAAAGTTTAATTCGAAAACAGAGAGTGGGATAGAAGATCTATCCAAGTTATTACAAAAAAATCTAATATAACAAAGTCTTAAATTGTTTTAACCATGACATAATTATAAAAAAAACAATCGGTATACTATGAAATAAGATAAAAATTAAAAATAAGTATTATTGATGGGAAATCACGACAATAAATATTACTGAAGAGTTTTACGCTTTCGAATTATAGACAAATATCTAAAAACGTCTACTCTAAGCTATAGCCATTAGAAATTTCAAATTTTAACAAATAAATTTTTTGCTTCCAAATTAAATCGTGGATTAAACCAGTTTAAGGTGATTTTAACTGTTTTTCGGTTAAAATTTTGGGTAAATTCCCCATAAAATTGGATGTTTTTAAAAAACGAAAAAACACAACCCTGTAGCCTTGCCAAATTTTCAAATTCAAAAAAAAATCTTTAGCTTCCAAATTAAATCGTGGATTAAACCAGTTTAAATTCAGGTAAATTCCCCCATTAAGAAAAAGAAGAAAAAATTGTGTTTTTGGCTTGGGTCATAAGAATGTAACTCTGACTGACCTTGTTTGAGAGAAAACATTGTTTTTGACAAAATAAAAAGAATTTAATTCATCAAAGTTGCAAATTCGCTCACTTTGCAAATATTGCTTCGAATATATCACTTGAAATTGCGTCACAACAAGATATATCTTCTTTGGAGTTTAGCCTCTGGTGGTTGGATTGCTGTTGAAATGGCCTCAGCGAATACTTTATCAACTCCCTCCTATAATTCAAAGACGACTTTAATTAAACAAAACATTATTTTTAATAAACTTATTTTGAAGTTTGTAAATTTACTCGAGTTACAACACATTTTCCAGGTGCCAACAGAATGTTTTAGCATATCACTAGCATCATAAAAAGTATTTATGAAGTTTGCACACATTTATATCACAATAAAACAGCCCAATAAAAAAAAACATTTTTAATTTAAATAAGCCAAATTGTAAGTGTAGATAAAAGTTAATAAAAAACACATAATCCACTCCAAACTGCAAATTAAATGTGAACCGTAATTTACTCAAAACTGGTTTTCAATACTCACAAATACGTTTGAAGTTAGTGAATTGTAAAAAGTTTTTGAACTTATTGGTGCTTAAAAGAATTTTTAGAAGACCACTGGCATCATTTCACCAACTTTTGCACACAATTATAAAATAATAAAACAGTCTGTTTAAAAAACAAAACATTTTTACAATAAATCAGCCAAATAGTGAGATAGTGAGTGTTAATAAAAGTTGCTAAAAAAAATATTCATTTACTATTATAATTAATCTCCATTTTCTCATTAAGATAAGTCAATAAAATAAGCCATCTTTGGTTGTTATTGATTATATACTTGTTAATTTTTTACTGCTTTATTTCAAGACACTGTCACATTTTAAATAGTGTTTTTTTAATCTCCCATGTTTATTTCCCCTTTGTAGTTTATTTACCTATTGGGTTTTCGGGAATACCCCAAAAAGGCCACAGGTTCATTTGTCCAATAATGAATTGAAGAATAATATTTGGTAAATTCAAATAGAGCTGCAAACTTATCAGCTGGAGCTCTTCATTAGATCATGGGGACAAAATAACATTTTAACTTCTCTAAGTATTTTTTCTATTTTGGTTATTGTTCTAAAGAGCCAGTCTACAACAGTTAAGTGTAAACAGTAAGAAGCAGTTAAATGTAGACAGTTAAAGATTGCAAACAGTAAAATTTACCATCATTCTATAACAACAAAACAATTCAGGAACACACAATAAGATCTAAAAAGCAGTAATACCTAAAGCAGAAAAATCTATAAAACCATAGCATTAAAACACCCTGAAACTGTAGGTAAAGGGTATGGGATGATCGGGGGCAATGGGTCTATCATCGGCCGTTACGGTGTCGACGTTTGGGCGCCCTAGTTTGAATGGCGCCGTTAGGGCGCACCTGTTTTGCCCCCGGATTTTCTGGCTGTTTGGGGTTATTGGTGGGTAATGGGTGGGTGTAAAAAATGGGTTAGGGTGGAAATTATTAAAGGAGTTAGTGATGTACTTGGAGGTGGGGTTTGGGGTTAGTTAAAATGTTGTATAGACCTGATGATTCTGGCCGTTTAGCTGTTATTCCGACGGGTTTAGGTCTTAATCCGATTTTTTTGGTATTACGACTATATATTAGGTATTAGTGCTATTTTGTTCTTATTCTGAAGTGTGTTTCATTCTGACATTGGTGTTGTTCTTATTTTGGTATTATGGCTGGAGTCCCAATTCAATATGTTAATAATGACACTATTTTAAAAATATTACTTTTTCAAAGCATTGATAAAATGAAAACACAGTAAAAATGAGTCAAAACACTTATTTACTTGAGTTAGGGCAGAACATTCAATGTATTTCACTGCTTTTAACTTTTTTGCAAGTTTGTCTCCGGCTTCTTGGCTGATTAGTGTTTCCTCATTTTTTAACAATCTTTTTATCGTTTCGGGGTCGTCGCGTAGGTCGCAGTGTGTCCAACAAAGATAAATGGAGTCTTGGGACAATAAATATGAATCTCCCAAACCCACTAAATAAAAAAAAATAGGTGAAACCAAAATAAACTATACATTCAACTGCCTCTTAAACATATTTAAAAAACTAAAGTAGGTTTTTTACTGTTTTATTTGTAAAACATCATTAAACCTTATTTAATATTCCAAAAAGCAAGTAGGATTTTTAGTGTGTTTTTTTTGTAAAACCTTAAACATTATGTAATGTTTAAGAAAAGCATAGCAATTTGTTTCAAACTTGCAAATATCTACCATAATCATAAATTACTTAGTATTTTGTAAATAAAATCATGTTACGAATTACCTCTTTTAAATGTTCAAATGGTAAAGTTGAGACAACAGAAAAGCAGACAAGGAACACATCAGTCTGTGGATATTTTAGAGCTCTTAGTCGATAGTAATATTCTCCACCTATGGAAAATTAACTTGTTTAATAGGTGATAATATTTACTGTGCAACCTTTTCAACGTGACTGTCCTGGTATGACCAAGGTTAAAGAGTTTAAATCCCACCTAGGGACAGTTTTATTTTTTAGGTTTATCGATTTACCAGTTCGAGATAGAACAACTTTGTATTTTTGATCGCCAATCACATCTTTAATTGCATAGTTTTCCGCAATCTACAACATAAAACATTAGCGTTTTTAAAACCTTTGTTTAAAACATAATGAAATAAATTATAATCTCATGTATAAAATATTTATTATAAATAAAAAAATTCTATACAGAAATATATATATATAGACCTAAATATAAATTACTAAGTTTATATTTAGTTGATGCATTATAAAACTAGCAATAAACACTTTTGTACATAGAAATCCTTAAAGTTTTTTTGGATAGTTTTAGCAGCACTGTAATTATTGGTGTTATTTTTATAGCTTCAGCAATAGCCCAGAATACTTACAGGAACCTCTTCTTGTAGCACCTTTTTCTTGTTTTTCATAAAAGCTCTGAGCAGAGTTTGTTTACCAACTCCATCATCGCCAACTGCCACCAGTTTAATGGTTTGCATATCAAGCAAACATTGCATTTACAACAAAATAAAGTTTTGGCGCTCTTTCACTATTGTAGGTAAAAATTAATAAAAAATTTTTTTTCTTCAAATGCCGCATTCCACAACACATATTGCTTGGGTTAGGGTTAGCGTTTTAGAGTGCGGGTTAGCGTTTGGTTGAGGGTGGGTCAAGTGATTCTTAATAATAAACATAATATTGCTTGACCCACCCTCACGGCTCACCCAAACGCTAACCCGCACCCTAACTCAAACAATATGCGTTGTGGTATGCGGTATTATTTTGTTTTTTGCATAACTTTTTACGTACATAAGTAAAAGAGCGCCTCAAAATTTGCAAGTTAACTTCAATTTTTTTTTTTTAATTCAAATCCAATTGTAATCGATTCCAATTCTACCGTTTATATCGGGTAAGTGGAACCGATAAAATTTGTTTGTTTTATTGCGGAAAGTTATGCCCAGTTGTACATACGCGAGTGCACCCGGTCCGTTAGAAATTAGTGCATTTCTAAGCAAAAAGGTCTACGACAATTAGGGCATCCAATCGCAGAAAAGTCCAGACTTTTAGACCTTGAGGTCTTGGCAATGCACTAATTTGGACCTTTGGTAAACTCCCGGCGTAGATAAATTGAAAATATTCGTTGAACATTCACAAAAGATTACAAAAAGTGTGAAATGGCATTAATAACACTTGGCCCACCCTAACCCAAACGCTAACCCGAACCCTAACCTAAATAATGTGCGTTAATGTAATAATTATTTAAATGCTGGTGAAAAAGCCCAAACTTGGGTGGGCATAATGAGATAGTTTCTCGTCTATGGTACCATAGGATTGTTACGTCACAAATTGAGGTATTGGAGCCTAAAGCGTTTATGTAATTATTAATTCAATGCACATTATTTGGGTTAGGGTGCTGGTTAGCGTTTGGGTTTAGTTAGGTCAAGTATTATTAAACTTGATGTTTTGGAGCACAATGTTAAGTCAAATTAGTGCATTGTCCGAGACCTCAAAGTCTAAAAGTCGGACTTTTTGGTCCTTTGGATGCACTTATTTTAGGTTCTTGTTTAGTTTTTCGTTTAGTTATATGCATTCAAATTTAAACACTTTCTTTGATTAGCAGTTGTTTAGAATCTTATTCATTTGTAATTTCCAAAAAGAAAATTCAAAAATTATTAAATTCGTTACTCTAGATTCGAAACCTTTTGTTATAGAATACCTTTGGATTCTACTTTGCAGATCCCTACTCGCTAGATAAAAACTTTTTAGTTGTGAATAGTTTAATTTTTTGCAAGCAGGTAGCTTTTCGCGGCAAAGTATACAAATCTTCGTTATTATCGACTCCATGCCCTGAATAGAATCAAGGGTCGGCATAAAAACGTCAGACGTTATAAATCACAGATGCTCGTTGAGTTTAAAGCAATGGCTGCCAACTCCTTTACCACTGCAACGAAGCTGGCATTTAATAACAAAAGTAATGGCTCCATTTTTGTGTCTATCCGAGATTCGTACCCACTACTCAGAAGAATGCCGTCGTAATGCGCGTTTGATTTGCAATTATCTATCTTTGCGAAGTTATACTTTCTGATCTGGCGTGCATCAAACGAAATCTAGAAATCGTCTTGACGTATGTAATGACATTCGCTTGTCTCACTACAAAACAGAGCCGAATAAAAAAAAATCGGCGCAGTGCAAGAAAAAGCTTTGCAATGACTAACTAAGTTATTTTAAAGTAAAGTTAATTTAATAAAAAGTTAAGTGTTTTTTTTATTCGTTAGACTTCGTTTAATGGCTGTATTGGTTATTAACGTGGAGCAGTAACACAATTGAAAACACATTAAATACAAATCTAGTTTTTGTTAAAAGCAGGGGGGGACACGAGGGTTGAGAACTACTGGACTAGCACTAAACATACAATTTATAGGATGAATTATTTTAAAAATAAATAAAACTAGCTTAAAAGTGAATTGCAAAGCTAAAAAGGTTGAGTAGATCAAATTCTCATATCATATATATTCCTGGTATAGTCGAGGTCACGGGTTTGAACTTTACCAGGTGTGGGATGTTTTTTTGCCAGGTTTTGCTTGCATGAAAATCCTTTATTGATCGACAGATTCGGTGAGTCTGCGATGGTTTTCGGTGTATTAATGATACATAAACCGTTATCGTTGGTCAAAAAGTAACTTCAAAAAGTTCAGATCTCAGTTGTAAAGCATATATGTGTGTGTATATTTCATTGGTCATATATTAAGTGTTAAAACTCAAAATACTATGGCAAGAAAGTGATAAAACATTAACAAATTTACACAAGCAACTTCAGATGCACAGAAAACACAAAACAACATTTTTTAGAGTAAAAGCAAGGATGGCAAAGAATAAGTACAGTTTATTCCACATAAAACAAAGCAGTAATGAACTATAACAGGGTGGTCCAATGTTGACAACATCGCAGGCCATGATATTTCTTGCACATTCTTTGCAGGTCATGTATAGTATTTGCATAAGCAATCATCACATATATAACAAAATTTAAGGATTTTTACTTCACCATAACTAAACACTGGCTAGAATGAAAAAAAAACAGCAAAACAATTCATTTGAAACAAAGTCATATTTTAAGTAAACATCATGACCATAAAAGTTAAATACTTGAAAATCTCACTTCTGGAATAAGTGTATTTTTACAGTATAAGTAAGAATGGAAAGGCAAAAACATGCAGTTAAAAAAAGGTAACACATCAAACTAGGCAGTGATACACTATAATATTAATACCGAGGAAGTCTACTTAAGGTAAAACAAAGTTGTATAAAAAAGGTAAATTTTTAACAACAGAAAATGCAGAATTACACACAACACTAAGAGACATATCATGGCATTTTAGCTAAGTTTGTCAACAATAAAGCACTTGGGATATTCAAAGGTGTTATTTTTATAAGCATTCAGTAAAGACCACAAATCAAACCAACATAGCCACTATGTCAACTTTAATTGGATTATTTCTTTTTTAACATCTGATGCAAAGGGTTTATTTTATTGATCCACTTGTGGTCATTTCTTTAAACTAACGAGCACTTTTCACAGCACTTTGTTTCTGTTGGCTGAATTGCTGCCAACATGGCTTCATCAAACACAATATTAACTCCATCCTGCGATATAACACTATGTATTAGTCAACACAATACCATGTATGACTAACTATTGGGGATTGGTAGACTGCATTCCATAAATTGTGGGCACCAAAGATTTAGGCCAAGTGTTTTTGGTTGAATCGTTTGCCTATTTTCTCCAAAATATACGCATAACGTGAGGCTGACAATATAATAAACCAAATTATGTCAATCGTGTTATAGGCATGTACTACACACCAAGATCTTTGGCGGAGAGAAAATGGAATGCAATTAAGTTTATGGGCACCTAGTTTTAAATTACTTTACCAAAGTTTAAAAAACTTTTCACTATCTTTGGTTATTCATTTTTTACTTTTCGCCGCCAACTCAAACCTGGTCTGCGCATGTGCACTGAGGCGTGACTACCCCCGGCTTGAACCCATGTGTGGATAGCATCCCCTTCAGTTGGTGGTCGTTGCATAGATTTAGGTTGTTGCAAATTTATCTTGTGTGTTTAGAAATTATCGTGAAGCCTCCAAGAATTTAAACTTAAACGTGTAGTAGCAACCATTGTTTACTTATTTGGGCCTAAGAACAAATTTATCGATGTAATTTCTTTGAAAAAGTTTTGTTGAACTTCTGATGCCCTTGGGATGAAAATTGTATTGTCTTACTTATTTGTTTGACGGTAACAGAATTTCAAAATCAATTGCTGAAGTTTTTTTAAACAATTTAATTTCAGAAAATGCAAACGTCAGAAGATAATTATTATACATTTGTAAGCATGTTTTTCTTGCAATAGAGTTTAGATATGAAATGGATTCATTGTATGATGCACAGTTTTAGAACGTCTGGTTTACAGTGTGAAACTTATAATTTCCATTCACTTACAAATCATGTTAAAATTCAACACCTACAAACAAATGTTACAGTTAATTGGTGAACATATTTGTAAAATTTCTATAGTTAAGCAAACAATATCTTGGCAATGTACAGTTACTTTATAGTTTCAAATAATTTACCTGAGTAAGAGAAGAACACTCCACATATTTGACTGCTTTCAATTTTCTTGCTAACTCAGTAGCATCTTCGTGGCTGATTGCTCCTTCCACATTTTTATTTAGATTTTCATTTGTTTTAACACTTTCACGGAGATCAGATTTGGTTCCAACAATTAAGAACGCTGTGTTTGGACAGTGGTGGGTAATTTGCTTAACCCACTAATTTAAAGAAAGATATTACAATCCTTAAATAAAGATTAAAAGTAGTTTTTTTATAACAGTTTTTGTATACAAATAAATTCTGGCTTTTAACATTTTTTGTTATAAAAATGTTTTTTTGTTTTTTTTATAAAAATGTTTAATCATTTGTGTGTTAATTAAAGTAAAACTTCTATGTAAAAAAATAAAAACATACGATATTCCCTTTAATATAGGCCAGGGGTTCCCAACCTGTGGTATGCGTACCACTAGTGGTACGCGAAGGTTTTTCAGGTGGTACGCGAGTAGCTTCCGTTTTTTTCACCACAGGCAAGTTTTACGAACAGGATGCAACAGGCACCGGTGCTGTGATTGGTTTTTCAACTGGCTCCCCTATAAGCTTGTGTAACTCAGTTCGTAGAGCAATGGTCCCAGTATGACCGGGGTCGTGAGTTCAAACCTAACCACCGGCTAGTTTTACAAACAGGATGCAGCAGGCAACGGTGCTATGGTTATTTCTCGACTTGTTTTCCTCTGAACCTGTGTAGCTCAGTTGGTAGAGCAACAGTCTCAAGACCAAGGTCATGAGTTTGAACCTCACCAAGATTAGTTATTCTATAGCTTGGAACTGCTTGCATGAAATCCTAAATGGATTGACGGATCTGGTTAGTCTGTGAAACACTTACTATAATATGTAAGCTATATAAAAATCAAAAAACGATTTAAAAAGGGCATACATGCCAAACAAACCTGGCAAAAAAACTAACTACAGTTGTTATATATGTGTTTGTATATATCATGGTAACATATAGTCATAACTTTTTAAAAACTGTACATCTAACTGATATCTCATAGTTTACTTTATATGCCAACACTTTTTCATATTAAAAAACAAATTACTTCTGTTAAATTTTGAAAAGAAGGTGGAGAAACAACAGAAAAGCAGACAAGAAACACATTGGTCATTGGGTAGTTCAAAGGTTGTAGTCGTCGGTATTGCACCAATGCTGTGAAGGAAGAGTTTACATGAAATGCTGACAAACATAACATGGTACTACACTATGTATTTACTATGTTTGGTAAACAAGATGATTAAATTTAAAACAAGGTAAACCAATGGTTAATAATAAAGAAGTCAATAATAATATTTTTAATATGCCTTAGTTATGCATATAATCTGTAATATTTTTTTGGACTTAGTTGTTTGAAACCAAAGGTGTTCTGAACTGACATTTAGCTGTTTCAAAAAAATAAAAAAATAAAGACAATAGCAAACTGTAAGCAAATAAGTAAGGAATTGACTACTTAGTCATTTATACTTAGCGTTAAATGCCTGTTTGCTTGATGGCTTTACTGGCCAAATATATATCTTTCAGGATGTTTTAATGTGTCTGACTTGAATTGCTAGCTTTGCTGGATTGTTTTGCTATTAATTATCAGGGATTATGGTCGACATTTATCTTGCAAGGGTCAAGGTGATTTCAAATATCACATATTCAGTGCAACAAGGTACCTGTATGGCAAAGAGTCACTTGATACGGTTTGTCTTCAACCACAGCATTCAATTTGTAGCTTTCAAATTCCTGCAAAACACTGTTATGGTGATTTTATTACAACAATATTCGGCCCTGGTCTAGATCCTACCACAACGCAAGGTATTTGGGTAAGGGTCCGGGTTAGAGTTTTAGGTGGGTTTATTATAAAATAAAAAATGTATTAATACTTGACCCACCCAAACGGTAGCCCGCAACCTTATTCAAATTTTTTTGCTAAATTTGTAAGCTTTTACCTTGAAGATCAATCAGAAAATATAAGTATGTTAAAACTTGAATTGACTTTAAAATATATTCCTCTATTCTGGTAAGTCTGCATTTAATGGAAGTGTTAATTTTTAAGATGTGCAATCAAGGTTTAATGCACACTTGAAATTTATGAAGTGGCTATTTGAGCCGATCGCTCTTTTACACTTGCACCAATACATGATTATTTATTGATTTTGGTTAAGGGTAGGGTTTGTGTTCAGGTAGGTCTAGTATTAGATTTCCATTTTAGAGTTTTCCAGTATTTCAATGATTTTTTTATAAAATCGACTTAAATTACTTTGTTAGCCGGATAAATAGCTTCAGAAGGTGTCTATATATGCTATATTGATACAACCTAAGTAATTTTTTTCAACATTTTCAACTGTTTAATTTATGAAGAAACGTTTACATATAAAGTGCTTTGAAAAAAAATTACGTTAATCTGTCACAAATGCAGATTGGTTCTTAGTTCATGATATTTAATGATTCTAAAACCATATATTTTTAAATAATCAGTTAAGAATAATATAGTTTTGATGAAAGTTCACATAGAGATGTATCTAAAGACATTACGAGGGCTCATTAACCTACCTAGAACGTACTGTATCTTTGGTTTGTTTAAACAAATTATTATTAACGTATACTGAAACATGCACACACATATGTGTGTTAACAACTGTGATCTGGCCCTTCTAAAGCTGCTATATGAAGCTGCTTGTACTAACAGATTGAGCAAGCATTGGCGTATGGTTGTTTCTCGACTCGTTTCTCTCTGAGCCTGCATAGCTCAGTTGGTAGAGTGACGGTCCCGGCTTGACCGGAGGTCGTGAGTTCGAACCTCACTGAAGGCTAGTTGTTTTTTTCTGCTTGCATCATTAAGTGACAGATTCGGTGAGTCTGCGATGACTTTGGGTGTATACTCACACACACTTCATCTTTATTTTCCTTGATTTTCACAAACGCCCTGAGCAAAGTTCTTCTACCAACTCCATCGTCGCCTACTGCTAATAGCTTTAAACTCTCCATTGCGTTTCCTAATGTTTCTACTTTGTTCAATTTGTAGTTGTTTACAATTTTTTTAAATTTAAAAAAAAAAAAATAGAGCGGAAAACAATTTATGACTCAGTGTCAAACAGACTTGGACAACTAGATAATTCTAGTTTTCTAATTCATTGAATTAGAGCAAAATGCGGCTAATTCTAATCTAATTTATGAATTGCCTGTGTGCTCTAATTCTAGTTCTAATCTAATTCGGATTTTTCCAAAACTGCTACTTTGTCCAACAGCATTTTTAGTCACTCAGTTGAAACACAGAATTTCAATTAAAACTCTTTAGTTGGAACGAGTTGTATGTAATTTTTACAGTATAAAAAGCATAAAAAGGCTTTACCATTCACATTCTTATAAGAATATTTTGCGATTAAATTAAATTGCTTGTATGTGATTCTAGTTCAAATTCGTTTTTTCAAGAATTCGGTAATTCTTATTCTAATCTAATTTGAGAAAACTCAAAATGATCTAATTCTAATCTAATTTAGAAAAACTGAAATGCTCTAATTTTAATTCTAATCTAATTTTAAAAAGCTAAAATAAATCTAGTTGTCCAAGTCTGGCGTCAAATGACTACTTTTCTAAATATATCATTGTCAATAAATAATTTAATTTTTTTCTTTTGGGGGATAACTTACTTTAAAATACTAATCTACAACATTAATAATTATCTTAATCGTTTTAATAAAACATTAATATGTTTTATTTTCAGGAATATAGATTTAACTGACCAACATTTTGTTTTAGTAAAACAAAGAGATTATAATTTTTTGGGTAAAATAGTCTAATTGGGTATTTTTGATTTACCTTTTAACGTTGTTAATGTGTTTTAATCCCCTGAATAATTCTAATTACAATATAAAGAATAACAGAAAACAAATTGAAATAAAATTTTTTTTCGAAGGGTGGCGCTGTTGTTTCAAACAGCAGATTTGAAAGGTTGGACGGGTCAATTTACGGCTTACGCCTGTCGGCAAATTTCCGTTTGCACTTTGTAAAATTTCCAAGTAATACAATATAACCAGTGGAAACCACAATAATTAACTAGATAGGCATTTTAATTTTCGGTTAAAGAGTCGATACCGAATTAACAGTATTTCAAAGATTTTCGACCAACCCAACGATTTTCTTTAAAAAGAAATTTGCCAGTTTAGTTTCAAATTCAGACTGTCCACCGCTACACAAATTTTAAGCAGTTCCTCATAATTTTCCGCAAGGACAAAACACTATGTTTGACATGCTTACTCAATTCAATATATATTTCTATAGCTTTCTGGAAAACTGGGTTAATTTATACCAAAAGGTACAATCACGCACTGGAGATATTTCTTTTACTTAAAACTTATTTATCATGCAAATTTTGTCCTTCGTTATTTAGTACAAAAATACACTTGGGTTCTAACTAATGTTTCAGTGACTAATTATTTAAATTTATAGACCTAAAACTGATAATAAAATTTCAGGCACGACTGATCTATATTTTCCTGCAAATGTCGTTCGTTTTACCGACAAACCTTTCAAACTTTCACCAAAGAGATAGAACCAGTTTGCACAGCGGCATGTAGATCATTGCCGAGTTTATTAGTAGACAACGATTGTTGTTAGGTTCTGAATAGCAGGTTCGCGTTCGACCATCATACTGTGGGCACGTCCAACGCGCACAAGGGGTAGTGCAGGGCGCGGGCAAAGGAAGTGTGGGGGCGAGCAATTAGGATCAGGGAAAATCAAAGAAGCGAGAAAAGTTCAATTGAACCCGCTTACACAATTCGACTTTAAAGATAAATCGCCCTAGACAGAAAAATCTGCCGCTTAAGCTGTTAATGGGTTTAGAGAAACTAATGAAAACACGATGCGAAATCGTTACGTTGATCTCAAACAAAAGATAAAACATAAAAGTAATAGTTTTAGTACTTTTTTTCTTTTCACATTTTTATTAGGTTCGCAATTGCAGTAGATCCGGTTAATAGCGACGGCGCGACATTTTGGCGAAAAAAAAACAGCAAGACAAATATCTCGCAAAAAAGTTGCGCATCAAGTAAAACGATTATTATTCCCCGTGTTTCGCCCCTAATATACACAAGCCGACGCATATAATATGCAAAACAACAGGCTTGTGCGACCCACATACAGTGTACACTCTCTGGGCTTACATAAACATTTACAGAGAGGATTATTATTGACTGCAACATAGTAACATATTGCCCGTTATGACGTCACAAAGTAGGTCGTTTCAAACAATAACAAGTGTTTTTTTCCACGGGTCGCATTGTTGTGTAGGAATGGTGGAATTGGAATCAATGAAAACTAGAAGTTGTGATACGTACTGCTCAATAAAATAATTACTTTTTGAAGCGGAAAAATTACAATGAAGGTATTAAACCAGATGAACCAAGCAAAACGCAATAGAATGCTAAACCAGTTAAATTAGAACCACATGAAATAATGTCTGCTATTATTTGTTCACCAGCAACCAGTAGTACTTGTGAAGTTTCATAAATAGGTTAGTGCCCGCGAAAGCCGCCAATGCGTAAATGAAAACAAAATTATAATAATATATAAAACAAGGTTATCAACAATAGAAAATAACAACTGTACACAATGCCTAGGCCGATATAAGAACATCATTATCAGCGAATCAGGAAATAACTTGCTTGTTTCATAGTTAAAGGGCTTTGGGAGTAGCAACCTAGTTTTGGAAGATGTAAGCTAAGTGTATAAGCGTGGCACTGACTAGCACTGCACTAGGAGTTTAATAGCCATGTCTTGATGTTGGTGCTTCACAATAAGTTGCACTTTCGGCGCCTTCGGGGCTCCGGTGGTTCAAGGGCTGCTAAGATGGCTTCGTCAAATACATTTTTCAATCCTTTCTGTAAAAGCATAAATGCATGAAGAGTTAGGTGTTTAATATATTTTCACACAATCAATTTATCATGATAAAACTTCTTTTGAAGATAAGGTTGGGCTTTAGTCTTATTGAAATTTTATACAATTTTTACTATAATATAAATAAATAATCAGAATGTTTTCTTAACAACAACAACAACATATAATAGTTGTCTGCTTGTTCATCACTTTTAACAAAGGTTTATTTGAATTCAGGATATATTTTTTTTTATCTTGGCAAAATGTAAAAGACTGTCTTCAATCAGCTTTTCTCTGATCATATTGTTGCTCATTAAATAGGTATTTTATATTTGTATTTACATAATAAAACAAAACACAAGTGAATGCAAACCATCATTAAGATAAATAAAACCAAAGAAAAACACAATTATTGTGAACATAAAGTAGTTATATTAGTGTTGCCTCTTTAAAAAATAATACCAAAATAAGAAGTCTAACAAAAAGAAGCTAAATTGAAATTTTTTATTCTTGCTTATGATGAATACTTAGAGCTGTAAGCATTATTTATTAAGATGTAAAATGCAAAAGAACAAGACAATTCCTCCATGATCTTACAAGTGTGTGTAATAAAAGACCATGGCTTAGATGGCTGATATGTTGTTTGAGTAGGTACTCATAATGAGCACACCCACAAGCTAATATTTATTCAGCCATGCCATCATGAGCAACATACCAGCTATAAAGATTCAAGGTGGGTATTTTAAAGCTGACATACTGGCTTTTTTGGCTGTTGGAAAATAAAATAGTTTAAAAATGTGGGTATATAAAAGATGATTTATATAGCCCAGCACAGAATGACAAATCGGCAAACAAAAAAGTAAAAACAGAAAAATTATTGAGTCAATTGCAAACAAAAGAACGAAAGTACAACAAAATCAGAAGCATTGGAAATGACTGCATCTAGTTTCACAATTAAGTGGAATAATTTTAACCATTAGGAGATAAAACAACACAAGAATAATAACTCATACTGAGACTATATTTGCATGTTTTTCAGAAAACTAGCTTGAATATAGCCTCTTAAAGATAAATAAAAATAAAATCCGAATCAATAGTGTGCACTTAAAATACACATGCAGCATTTTTCTTGATTTTTTCCTAAAATAATCTGCAAACTCTTTCAATTTTTCATGACTTTCTTTCAACAAAAATCTTAAAATTTTTGCACATGCGCAAACAGGTTTCCAGCAAAACGAGCTTTACCATTTAACAAGAGAACGAAGAAATTAAAGCATTGAACAACCGACTTTTTTCTTCTCCTGGGGCGGCTCCAATGCGGCAAGTATAGCCTCGTCAAAAACGTTTTTTAAACCTCGCTGCATGAAACAAAATAAACTAACTGCCATTATCACAGCTCAGTTTTTTTTTAAAGGGGGTTTAAGCCTAAAATTGTAAGACCTTTATTTAAATAATGCACTAAACTTTATCCATTCATCAAACACAATATAAAACTCATTTGAATAGGTGGTATTAATGTATAGTGACAGCAGAGAGTACATGCAGTTGGATTTACCTTTATTTAAAATATGCACAAAATATTGTTCATTCATGAGGATTTACATCATTTTAGCTTCAATAAGTAGTATTGATCATTTCATAGTGGCTGTAAAGAGTTTTAGGTGTATAAAAAATGATCTTTCTTTACAGCTTGCTTATATATTAAGACGACACCTTATTTTTATTATTAATAAATTATTTCCTCTATTTAAGTTTGGAACATTTGATCTTGGTATGGCCTTAATAGAAATAGTTCTTCAGACCAAAAAATATTACATTTGTGGACAGTTGGAAAATAAGCTTGAACCAAACATAAGTACTAAGCTACAAAAAATGCAGTAAAACACCTACACAATGTAGCACAGGTAATAATCGTAAAGAGGGCAGTAACCCCAGTAACGCCAATAAACTGGCAAGGTAAGGAACCTCTTTCTGTTAACACTAAGAGCATTTATACTGCAAAACAGACAAAATGTGACAATTTTTATAATATTTTGGTTAGAATGCTTTTATAATGACAAACATTCTTGACAGTTATAGTGTTGCATAAATAAAATCATAAATATTTGTAAATGTTGTCTTCTCTTTAACATACTGGTTACTTTGCTGTAATCTACTATTTGGCGCTGGTCTAGAATTCTACCACAATGCACATTATTTGATGTAGGGTGCGAGTTAGCATTTGGGTTATGGTGGGTTATGCAATAGTTTTAAATAATTAATAAACATAATAATACTCAACCAACCCTAACCCAAACACTAACGGACACCCTAATGTGCATTGCTTTAATAACTGTGGTAGGATTGTAGACCAGTGCCTACTATTTTAACAACCAACCCCAAACTCTATTTTTAAAGGGTACTTCATGTGTTACATAATTGCCACTTTAATAAAACATCATTTACAAAAATCTATACTTATGCCCAGTAGCACAATATAATTAACAATAAAACTCAAGTTTAAAAATCTGAGTAAAACAAGGATCAGACATTTTTTAAATGAACTTATTTTGTTCATGACATTTATTATGTATTTAATAATTTTATTATTACCTTCATGTATATGTTTTTTACTTTACTTAGAGCAGGGGTTCTTAAACTGTTTTTACCGCGGACCCCTAAAATTTTTTTTGCTTCGCATGGGCCACCGTAGGCAAAAATTCAAACATGACGTCATAAATTGATGTCACAATACTAACAGACTTCATAAATTTTCCGATTTCGGTCCTTGAAAAAGACAATATTTCAATTAGGCCTTTATGGACCCCACAAAATTAGTTCACAGACCCCTAAGGGGTTCATGAACCCCAGTTTAAGAACCCTTGACTTAGAGGAACTGACGATCCCAATATAGGCGAAATATATATTTTTGACAAATGTCTGATCCTTTGTTATTACTCGTTTTTTTAAACTTTGAGTGTTATTGTTTATATACGCGTCAGCGGAATAGTTCTCAACAAGCAGAAACCTGCTGCCAATGGTTTTGGTTTCCATAAAGAACCACTCTTTTATAGAATATCATAAAAGCAAGGTTTACCTGAGTGAGGGCAGAACACTCAACGTATTTCACTGCTTTCAGTTCCTTGGCCAGTTTGTCCCCAGCTTCTTGGCTGATGGGCTTTTGCTTGTTCTTTGAGAGTTTTTCAATCGTGCCGGCGTCATCTCGGAGATCAACTTGCGTTCCAACGAGGAGAAATGGGGTCTTCGGACAATGGTGGGTAATTTCTGGGACCCACTACATAAAAAAATAGAACAATCAGTTTTAAACAGTAGCATTGTCCCACTTAAACAACTAGATAATTCTAGATGTCTTTTCAAGGAAAGCGCCTAATTTTATTTTCTAACCCCACAGGCCACAACATAAAAAAAATTCAATTTCAAACAGTAGCATTGTCCGATCTAAACAACTACATAATTCTAGCGGTCATATTTAAAGAAAGCGCCTAATTTTAATTTCCTGGACTCACTACACAAAAAATTTTCAACAGTAGTATAGTCTGACTTGAACAACTAGATAATTAATGCTAGCAGTCATATTTAAAGAAAGCACCCAATTTTAATCTTTGGGACCCACTAAATAAAACATCAAAAAAATCAGTTTTAAGCAGCAGCATTAAACGACTTAAACAACTAGATAATTCTAGATGTCTTATTTAACGAAAGCACTAAATTTTAATCTTTAATCTAATTACGAATTTAACAAAAATTATTTCAGCTTTTCTCAGTCAGAACAAAGAATTAGAACTATTGCTCTTTTGGTATGAGAATAAATTGTGATTTATTGATCATTTCAATCTTTTTCTTGGTCATATATATTACTTTCTAGGTTAATTTTGTTTATTTTAATTGTAAACTTGGTAAAATCAAAATGCTATCTCTAACTACATTTAAAAAGTTAAAATAAAGCTAGCTTGTTCCAGTCTAAGCATACAATAGTCACTAACTATACAAAGTCAGCTTCGCATGTCATTTACAGTATAACCAAATATATATACCAATCATTTTCCTAATAAAAGGATTAGTTTAGTTTAAAAAGCTAAATGTATTGCATTTTGTAAAAAGCTGCACCTTTTTTTCTTAGTATCACAACAAACAGAAATTTTAAGGTTGAACATTGATTTTTCAGTTTGAGAGATAATTATACATGTGCATAAAAGCAATATATGGAACTAGTGGATAGGTCGACATGAGATTTACTTTGGGAGGTTTCACAGTTGGACTGGTTTAATAGTTTCCTCACTTTGACGTCTATATTTAGGCAGTGGCTGGAATCAAACGATCTAACATGCAAACAGCACGACTAAAGCAACAATCTAATTATAAAGAAGCTGTCTATCCAAGTATGTGGGTGGCAGTTTTGCATGATAATCTGACAAAAATGCATACAATAGTTTTTCGCAATACAATATAATTATCTATCTTTTTTAAATGTATTACAAAAGAGTTGGCATAAGACAAATTTATTTGGTCTAAGCATATTTTCTATCCGTATAATGTAAAAAAATGTCTTAAAACTAACTTAAGCCAAGGTTAAACTAGGCTGTTTTTGTGTCTGGCAGTAAGAGCGAGTGTCACACAGTTCACATACAATGTAGTGCCAGCGTTAACGGCAAATTTACTCGCTCCTAACTGAAAGCGTCAAAGTTAAAATATTTCAACTATCCTCCAACTAAACTCTAAAGCAATTTTCATGCATTAACTGATACGTTTTCTGTTAACACGTCTCTGTGAATCAACCTTTAAAAAAAGATAATGTTTTCAGAATCAAATCACTCACCTTTTCTTTAATGTTTTCAAACGAAGATGGTGAAACAACAGAAAAACAAACAAGAAATACGTCGGTTTGTGGGTAACTCAGGGGTCTTAATCGATCATAATCTTCCTGGCCTGAAATAAAAATTAAAAATCTATGAGACCTTTAAAGCAAAGGTTTTAACATTAAAAAGAAGCGTACAAATTTTGGTTAGCAGTTGTGTGCCATTATTAAAGGTCAATTTGAAATTAGAAGGGCTAAATACAGTTGTAAACATGAATGTGTGTAGGAATGTTTCAGCAATTTAATAAAACATAAATAGATATATGGTGAATGTTTAGGAATGTATGTTAAAGAAAGTTAAAAGAAATGACAATATGATATCCATGTGGGCTACAGACATACCCAACCTTTGTTTCACAATATTTTCTCAGTAAACATTGCCCTATGTAACAAGAGACAAATATTAATGTTACCTGCTGTATCGAAAAGTCCCAATGTATAAGGTTCACCTCCAATCATTACAGTAACTGCATAGTTGTCAAATACCTGAAAGAAAGGGGATTTAAAAAATCTAGCTTGCAAAATGTGACCAATTATAATAATAAACAATAACTTTGGATGACAAATAACAAGCACATGTCCAAAAACATTACACATATAAGCCTTTAAAAAAACATTTTAGAAAGCAGAACTAAAAAGATGTTAATATTTTATCTAAACAGTCCAAACAGTAATACAAAGAAGTTGTTTTTTCATGAATGAGTGCCTACAAATAGAAATGTCTGGCTTATTACAAACAATGCTTCAGTTTCTTATCGATACACACTTTTATTGTGGTTTGTTTATTTGACCTGATTTTGAACTGTTGTGTCGTAAGTGTGCCAAATAATTTTAAATCACAACAAACCACTTTGATGGTGGGCGAATACTTCTTACTCATGATTGTCATGAAGGTCTTATTTTGTTTTTTAATGAATGTGTCACAATCAGTTTTTTTGCCTTATATTGTGCCACGAGAACACTTATTATTTCCCTATGAGCTATGCAGTGAAACAAAAGTACTTTGTATTTAATCAAGTTAAAAGCCCAACTGAAAACATGTTTTTGAATTTAAGTTTACTGTAATAAGGGAAAATAAGTATAAGAGAAACACTGGGTAGGACAATTTCAATATTAAACACAAAAAAATTTACACAAAAGGTTTCAACCATAAAAAATATTGAGAATAAAACACAGTTACTTACGGTGGGTACGTATTCCTGTGGGAATTTGTTGGTTGTGTATGAAATGAGTAAACAAGTTTTACCAACGGCTCCATCTCCCACTACGACACATTTTATGGTTTGCATTTTGCTAAAATATTGAATATAATAAAATTTACAAATAACACCTAAGTGCCTGTAAAAAGAAATGGAGGGTTTAATAACTTAATAAAGTAGTTCACATTTTTGTAGCGAACCAACATATTAAAAGGATTGCAAAAGCAAGACATGTCTGTTATGGCCAAACATCCTTCAAAACATAGCTTATATATTTATTATTTATTAACAAAATATTTTCTTCATAATGTGTACATCCAACATATATTGAGCCCGTACTTTTTAAACACAAAAATATCTTTGTTTGAAAACATGGACATTTTATAGTGATTATAGCAGTCTAACACCTTTATTTGCCATTTACAAGATTTCATGCAGATGCAGATATTTAAAGAATTTAAACAATAGTAGTGGTGTGCATCAAAGTTTTGATCTGTATTGTTCTTGAAGGAAACGAAAACAGAATTAACTTAGGGTAGCGGTATATGTGATATGACTAAGTGAGCTGCATCCAAGACATGGAAACAGTCATACAGGGAACTTATGTAGAGAATAAATGACTTGTTAAATTCACAATGTGGGTTGAAACCAGTCATAACTTATAGTGGAATGATTGGTGTGTGATATACAAATTTAAACAAGGGGCTGCAACTTGAGGTAACCTGACATGCTTAGTCACTTGCATTATTGATAGTTGAGTGATATACATTTTTATGGAATACTACAACCCACAAGTATACTGTCCCTAGAGCTCACATTTTAATTAAATGCATAGGTTTTTGTTATTTACAAGTTTGATTTATAAAAACGTTTAAATGCTTTATTTATACAGCTGCATTAAATCTTATTAAGAATTGCCAAAAAAACACAATGCAATGACAAAACTTTTTTTTAACATTTTTGTCATTTTAGAACCTCTACCGTTTACTAAGCCTTCTATAAGTGGGTGGTATGGTTACTCATTTATCTGCTTGTAATAATTTCAAGGTGAGTCATCACATTGTAAAGAGAAAGAAACTATAATACTGGGGTGAATTTTTTTTTCCTTTTCTAGTAAGTCACGGGTTGTTTACCTTTTTGTAACCTGGTCTGTAAAAAATTTGTTTTGTTGGCCTTGACCAGGTTCGGCATGACTTTTCTATAAATGACTTCATATAAGTAAATTCAGAAGAAGTCACAAAAAGCGTTTCCCCAAAATATTCCACTTAAAATTATGCAATATAATCAGGTCTTCGTGGACCTTCTTAAGCTAGTCTATGTACACCCAAATAGTCGACTATAAGGATTAATTGGGGCCGGTATGGCAGTTTGAGGGGGTTAGCGAATGATAAGTATTTAACCCAAAGGTATATGATATTAAGTAAAGCAAAAAAACATTTCAATAAGCCCGCTTTATATAAGTTACAAGTTACTTTTCATGTTTTCTTTTTTAACGTATTTAAAAAGCAAGGGACAGCATATAATTAAAAGAAATGTAAGTTTGGGTTCTATGAAATTCTTGTAAAAAGTTTGGAAATCATTCATCCTGAAGTTCAGAAAAACAAAGTTCAATAAAAACAGAAATGCAAGTTTAAATTGCCAATAGGCTGGCTTTATTTACATATATATATTGCAGAAAAATAGTCATTCTGATATAAAAAATTGTATTATAACACAAGCCAATTGACGCAGACTTCCTTACCCGCTATTTGTCAATGAGATCAGCATTTTTTAATGTTATGGTTGGTTGCCACATATTCAAACATAAACAAAACTTTTTATTGATTGTTCCCCTTTTGAACAACTATTCCAGTAGTGGCCAACCAAAAAATGAGACGTGCTGCTTTGGATAAAAACATGCACATTTATCCATATAATTATTTGGGCAATTAACTTGTGGGACCCACAGCTTTATGGCTGCACAGAAACCCATAAATGTTTTCGCAAAGTGAAAAAAGGAAAACTTTTGTGTTTATTTTGTTAAAAATGTGTTACTTATAAAACTCGCCTTGACAGTCCGAGAGAATAATCGCTAACTTAACGGTTAACCAAACAAAATCGACACATTCTAAAAAATCATAAAAAAAGTGCAATATGAACGTAAGAGCCACATAAAACTGGGTGAAGAGCCGTGTGTTAGCCACACCTGAACTATTGTTTTTCACCAATCTTAGTCTTTAGTTATGCTTTATTATTCGATAATAAAGCGTGTTTTATTGTCTCTCGTGACATCATAAAGCATCTATTATGCTGTACTATCTGCTATCCGCGAATCGTTCGCATTGTTAGAAAGTTGTGACTGGACTAGTGTACTACAAGAAACATGGCTCAACTTGATTTTAATAGGGCCGCCAAAACAATAATATAATCGCAAAGGGTTCATCAGGCAATTTTTTTGGAAAAGTTTGGGAACCGCTGGTGTAAACTGTTTAACGGAAAACAATATAAGAATAGTCAGTCTTCCAATTCAAAAATTAGTAATTGAAAGTGTCAAAAATCCCAAATTTTAAGTATGTATTTTAACCCAAATTCAAATTCAATCAGATGTGATGATGTCAATCAGATGTGATGACCCAGTCCAGTCCAAAAATGTCTGATAGCTGAAATTTAAATCCAATACTAATAGCCAATATTTAAATCTGAAACTTTGTGCAGGTATATATTTATAAACAGGGTTGCCATCGACATGGACCCGAAAATAAGGGCAAAAAACAAGGACAACCGAAATATTAGATTAGCATTTAAAAAACGTTTTGGAAATGTTTTGTATTTAAGAGCCGTGGCATATCACATTCCATACTTTTTCCCAGAAACAATCTGCTCAGCAATTATCAAGGTTTATGGTTTGTTTTTGGTCTACTCCTGTTAATGTTGCTTGAAGATCGGCCAGGTGAAATGTGTCGACCGAACGGTCGATCACGATCAAAGTGTTGGCCACCCCTGCTTATAGCTTTACTGATTCAATCAAAGTGTTGAGTACACTGCGCACCCATTTCCCCATTACCAACCACTTGGCAAAAAAATGCTGTAACCTTGTACTGCTGTTCACTGCTAAAATGTCGTCAGCTGCTATATTCTGGTACAGCATCCGAAACTGCTTTACCACTGCCCTACCTATCTCATCACTTCGAAGTAAAATCCTTAGACTTGTCTGCCACGGGAGTACCTTGATGTCATAAAATCTCGGCGCAAAAGCATAATTTTAGATTATTATTCAACACCGGTTACCAGAGGAAAACGACCGAAGTTCTGTAGTTGTTGAAAATAAGACAAAATAAGGACACAAGTCGAAAATAAGGACATTTCTTACAAATAAGGACAAATCTTAGAAATAAGGACGGTATGGCAACCCTGTTTATAAAGCTTAAAATTGTGCGACTGTAATAACATTATTTCTAAAATTTGCACAGCTTGTATTATAGTATTATATATACTAAAACTGTACTAAAAACTGTAAGCATGATACAATTTTTTTAGCTGACACATTTTATGGTGCTTTATTTAAAAAATGTGTGCTACGCCGGCAACTGATTTAAATAAACAAATCATATTGTTGATAAATGTTTTGGGATTATGGAAAAAAAAATTTTTTTTGCCCTTGCTTTTATTTTTTAATATTCTCAATTGTGAAGGTAAATTTACCTCAGAAATTTTTTTTAAGGGGGGAAACTCTAAGCTGGATCATAAAACATGGCAAAAAGTGCAATCTGGGTATAGGATCGGCACCGATACCAGTACCACCCAAAAATTAGGCAAGTAGCGCTACTGTCATGTGGCATGGGGTACCAGCTATGACCGGACATCTAATAAACCAGTAGTTTAACTTTTTAATATTCTATCATACAATTTAAGCATACCAATATCTTATCCACCAGTGTTTAATACCTAAAAAACATTCAATAAAAACATGCTATGCTCAAACCCACACCATTACTTGAACAGAATATGTTTTGAATTTATCAAATTTCTGTCAATTAGGAATAGATAAATAATAAATTTAAGTTAAGGTTATGGGGGATTTAGTGGATAAAAATGAGTGGATAAATTTACTAGCAGATTAGGAATTCACACTTCCATAATTTTTACAGACCTGCTTAATATATTTAAACAAATTTTGCTGTTAAAAGCATACAAAATAAAAATCAGAACCTCCTATAACATCTAGGACTAAGAACATAAAAACTAAAAAAAACTAACCAGCCTGACAAAATACACAAGAAAATAAACAGTCTTATGTTCAGTTTTAACTAGAAAAAAATGAACTATTTATTAATATAGGTTAGTATCCACAGTTAACAGCTGATTATAGCTTGGTTGACAGTTGATATCCGTCAGACAAATTATCTGCTTGAATGTGTTTCCGGCTCTTGGCAAACTTGCCTGCCCTATAAGTCGTTGCCAGTCAAGTCAGCTGCGCTTCGCCCAAAACTCAACCAGGAAACCGGTTATGTCAACTCAACACCACTAATTTGCTCACCAAGCTTCAAAATAAGCGAATAACACGAATAAAATTGAGACTAATATTATCGTCGCCTTTTAAACGGTGAAATATATTAAATCCAACGCCTTTATTTTAACTTGATCGATCATTAGCACGTTTACTTTCAGCTAACTAGAATCTGTGCTTCGGGAGACTCACGCAACTAGAAATCGCGGCGAGATAATAAAAGAAACAAGACAATTACGCCGACTATGACGTAACATATGATTTCACATGCACCCGCGCGCTGTTATTGTTCTTTTTCCTCTGTTACGTCACGCATTCGCGAACTGTTCCTCTTTGGGCGAGGCGCTATCGGGGATCGACGATGCTGACTTCAGGGGCGCGCTATATAAATAACCGCGAGCGAAAAGAACTTTATTTCTCATCGAATTTCACTCAATAAATCTAAATTGGACCTTTTTTTAATTTTGACACACTTAACACAATATTTACATTAGGATTAAACATGAATTTATATGAATGAAATGTTATTTATATAGAATTGCGGTTTTATGGATCAACGACTTTACATTATTTTGCTATATAAATAGCTTTTGATACAAGGCTTGCTTAAGCACTGCTAGTGTAGTGGTAACATGCAAGATTCCCATTCTTGCGCCCCGGGTTCGATTCCCGGGCAGTGCAACTTACTTTTGCATGTTTTTTTAAAGTGAATAATACTTGGAAAACATCTTTGTTTTTTAAAATAAGTCAAGTAGGAAGATTTCTATTTTATAAAACGTTTTTATGTCGAAAAAAATGATGACATTTCCGCAAAATAAAACGGAATCAAATAAACCCTAAAAACTTTTTGCCTTTTGTACTGTAAGTGTAGTTCATTGCGAAGGTAAAACAAATAAAACTCTAAAACACTATTTTTACCGTACAATTTTTTACATAAAGGGTCCTAAAAAGTTGTTCTAACTGAATCCAATTGTACCTACTAAACAAAAAATGCAGTTAACTATTGCTGTGTTAACTGGCTACAAGAATAGTCGTGTGTAAAACTACTAGCATTTTTTTTTTCACTTTTACCTGGAATGGCTGCATTAATTTGGCTTTAGATCGGCACATATATCGAACGAGTTCCGATATAACGCTGTGGTATCAAGAAGAGGTGTCCGATACTTGACATTTTCTTCCGATACCCGATATTGTTTACCACTGTTATAAACTATCACACCCGGAACCAAATCACGCCGGCTAACTATGCTGAAACAAGTAAAAGAGATGACATTAAAAACATTAAAAGGCATTTTTTCCAGTTATTACGCCAAAGTGTGCTCTTGTGTTATTAAGTTGAGTTACCCTTGCAATAAGTTGTTAACCTATATGCAACAAAACTTCACGATTTAAGTTGATGGTTTGTATTGCAAATCATGACTGAAATGCCTATACAGTAAAAATTTAGTATAGGATTGACAACGTAACCACTCTAGACGGGTATCGAACAACCACTTAGTTTAGGGTATCAGCTTTAAAGCGATATCATCGGATCTCCCTGTGGTCCGCGAGAGGCTTTAGTTTTACGCCCGAATACTCTAAACCAGTGGTACCTAACTGTGTGCCTCGACAGATTATCAAGTGTGCCGCGAAACTTTTTGTAATTTTCGAAAAAAGGTTATTAGCATTACCGATAGGCATATACACGCAAGCTTTTTAGACTTAAATGCGCACAATTCATTACAAATTAGTAATATTGCGACATTTACATATAGTTTGTCGTGTGTTAAAGGCGATTGTAAAATTACTCTATTTGTTGTTCTTACAAATGTGCCGCGAAATGTTTAAGATTTTTTTTGTTCCACAAGCTAAAAAGTTTACGAATCACTTCTCTAAACTGAACTATTCTTTCCATTTAAATAAGACATGTTAACCGCGCAGTGAATTTGTCCAGCTTTTTGCAAAGTACACTGTATGCAGGAGTGAAGTCAAATAACTTTCCTACCGGAACGATGAAACTTTTCTTACTGAAGCGCATACATTTTCAGAGAAGACGTTACAAACTTACGTCATAACAGGAAGTGTGAAACAAGCGACAATAGAAAATTAGGATAATCGTTCGATGTAGGGCACAAGTATCCAACTAAAATCTTAGTTTAAACATATTCGAAGACATAGCGGGACGGCCTGCTAAAGAAAACATTTTTAATGATACGACGTACTAAAAACAATGTTTTACCAAACCGCCTTTAGCACCGTCCCGGCTTATTTTTACCACTGTTTTCAAAAAAACATTAAAAGTCGATACAATTAAAATTTATCTTGGTGAATAAACGAACCATAGTACAATTTTATTGAGCAAATCTTTCACGTGTTAAAACCAAAGAGATTATAACCGTTTAGAACGGCAAAGCCAATGACTTTTATATCATCCCCCCAAATACAGTTTTATCACTTTAGGTCATAATTTGTGACTAATTTTCTGAAATTGGATTCTCCACAAACCAAAAACATCAACCCATAACTAAAAATAATCTAAATAAACTTTTACCCCCAGCACTTAGAATAATTATTGCAATACCATAGCAACAAACCACTCGTGTGTGACCTCCGTAACGCTTGGTAATTTTCAAACAATTTTCTATTTTTCTAAAGAACAGAAAATATTTTGGATTGCGTGAATTTTGTTTTTACGTTAAATAGCGATGACATTATTATATCTTTGTAAAATTTACCGTCAAATATATGCATCATCATAAACGAGTATCTGTTATATTTTTAGTGTCGTAGGTTTCTGATAAATTACTGTTTTTGTGGTTCTTCCGAAGTCTTTTTAAGTGCACCAGGAAAAAGACCAGCATGGTAAATTGTGACACTTATTACATTGTATTATGTGTATATTATATTCACATGGCTTAACATTGTAATTTATGGTAAATTATGTTAATCAATAAACCTTAAAACTCTTACTTTTTTAGTTTCCTGGATACACTGATGCCTACATTGAACCATCTGTAAGTATTTGTTTTTTATGTTGTTTAAATGCGTGACTAAATAGCAATATATTTCTAGTGATGCTATGCTTTTGTGTCTATAAAATGAACAATATAATTATTCTGTGCAAATCAAAAAATGATTTTGTTTTTGCTTATTTTTCATTTGGAAGAGGCTACCATAGTAGTTTGAAGAGGCTACCATAGTAGTTTGAATCAACATGTAATTACTAATGGGTGCAAGCCTAAAGAGCGATCCGGTCAAATAGTCTATAGGCACTTCCTGAGGCTATTTACTGGGTTAAAAAAGTAATTTTAAGCCAATTTCCAAAACATAATTAAAACTATACAAAACTTGGAAATTTAAATTAATACTACCACCACCCAAACACTAACCCCAACCCAACTGAAATCAATATCACGAATTGGCGCAAACATAAACGAGCCATCCTTGTCTGTTCTGAATCCTGAAGTTATTTTTAGTCGGCTCAAGATGAAAGATATTCATTCATTGCGGAGTGGTACGACCCACAAGCTGCCTTGATAAGAAGATATCAGTTCTTATTCTACCCTAAAGACAGCAGCATTGAAATGGTAAAGGTTACACTCCTAAGTCATTTTTGTTTAACAGCAGAATACTAAATCCAGCTAATTAGATAGAAATAGGGAAAAAAAATATATTTATACAAAATCACAAGTGTACAGTATGTCTTTGAAATTATTAGTATATTGTTTATAAGGCAATTTTTCAACTAGCAATAGGAGTCATGGACCTTTTGTATATTTTGTTACTTAATCAGATTAAAAAATTAGAGCTATACAAATCCCAAATTAGAATTGTTTCACTTTTTTGTTCTCTGTTCAACAGTACGACATCAAAAACAGACGAAAATTTCTCAGCCGGACAAAATTCGAAACAGTTGGAGCAGAAAATCTTTACATTGGAAGCCAGATCAGCATTTATTCAAGACAACTGACAATTGTCGATTTTGGAGATAAATTCACAGAAAGCAAACTTGGAAGCAAAAAAGAAAAGTGGGTGCCATTTTGAATTAATTTCTTGGCTTTTTACATTTTCTGTTTTTATTACACAAAGAAATAAAAACATATATTTAGGTTATTATAGTGCTAGCATTAATACAAACAACAGTTATGACGGTCAAAAATTGGCATGGAAATATAAAATGAACCTTATTACAAATGCTGATGTAAAGTTGATTAAAAAGGCTTTAAAAAACTAAATCAATTACGACATCCCCAAATTGCTATAAAAATATGATGACCTTTATTAAAACACATTGATATGACGTTTTTAAACACATTATATATTTTACTATTGGGTACATTATATATTTTACTATTTTTTTATGCAGAACCTTAGCTCTTATTAAACCCGACGCACTTCCCAAGATTGGAACCATTATTAACGCTCTGAGGGAAAACGATATTCAACTTTGCAAGGCAAAAATGGTCCAATTCACTCGAAAAGATGCGGCTCGTTTTTATGAAGAACATCAGTCAAAACCATTCTTCAAGTAAATATAATTATTTTTTACTAAATTAACACAAACAATTGTTTTTTAGCTTATATAGTGTCATGGAATGTATTAATTTTGTGCACAATGACTACTGATACTACCACTTTTAATAATTAATGCGATATTATCAGACATCCCTAATATCGCCTTAAATTTCATAATATCATTTATCAACATTACCTACAACAAGAATTGGACATTGTCAATACATCAATATTGACACATTAGTTACATTGTTGTTAAAAAGTTTGAACAAAATTTCATGAAATATATTTGGTAAAAGCTGTGAAATAGGAACACTTGGGTTGTAAATCATTATCGCTAACTACACAAATCACCGGAATGTGATTTTACTCAATAATGATCCCAGAGCCAACAGTGATAATGCTAATCATAAAAATACAAGTGTTTTTCCGCACAATGTTTTTTAAAATTTTCTTTCTCTTTGCAGCCCTCTGGTGGATTACATGACGAGTGGTCCTGTGGTTGCCATGGAGATAATGGGGACCAACGTAACCCAGAAGTGGCGGGAAATGTTGGGGCCGACCGACTCGAACGAGGCAAGGTCGAGTGCACCTAACTCAATCAGGGCCATGTTCGGAACCGACCAGACCAAGAACGCTGCTCATGGGTCCGACAGTGCCGATTCTGCTGCTAGGGTAAGCAACAAGGGGGTAGTGGGTGCTTCATAATGGAAATTGCCCCCGAAAATATTGGTGATCTCCATAAGGGTGGTTTAAAATGTGATATTTTTTATATTTTTTGCTGCTAGGGTAAGCAACAAACATATGGTAATTGCCCCCAAAAGGGTGATTTCCATTTTCTAGGGGCAATTTTGACGATAATACATTAAAAGCAAAACATAGTGTCCAGCCCAATAGTTTCAATTTTACTGTTTTTTTTTTTATTTTTGAGTTATCTGTCATTCTAGTGTTATTTATCATTATTTATTGCATGTTGTACATTTTTATCAGTTAGTTGCAATCCTAAGTTCTTTTCAGAGGTAACCACTTGCAAAGACTAAGAACCATTGTGTAATAACAACCTTTTATGTGTAAAAGCCCTCAACTTTATTTAAACAATATATTTTAAGGTCCTTGAATTAGTGAATAACGAAAGTTTGATGGAAATCAACTGTTTTCTTGATTTTAAAAGTAGCAATTCAAAGAAATTCTCTTTTTTTGAAGGAACTGGAGTTCTTCTTTCCCACCAGAGGGCGCTGTGACCTCGTGAACACGGCAAAGTTCGAGAATTGCACTTGTTGCGTCATAAAGCCACACGCTGTCAAGGCGGGTTTGGTCGGCGATATCCTCACAGTGATTCAGGACGCCGGGTTCAATGTCACCGACATAAATATGGTGAGTTGAGGTCCCAGTCGTGGTGAATGTAAGCCGGAACGGTCCGGAATGACGCCCCGATAAAATAAGTTTTGCAAGTACTCGTAAAAAAATGTCTCTTTTTTACCAGACTATCTTTCTTCTTGTTTGTATTTAGGCCAGGGGTGTCCAACTCAAACATGCCGGCGTGCCAATTTTATCTTATAACTTCTTCCCGTGCCAAAGTTTCGTAACCGAACCAATTCTTTTTAATCATAAAAGCGCTTATTTTACCAAAAATAAGAACGTTTATTTAAACTTGAAAAAAACTGTCTAGTAGAAATGCGCATCACTACATCAAAGTGTCTCTCGGTGAGCTGACTTTTGTTTCTTCACACCAAGCTATATTATGTTATGTGAATGCTAGCCTCCACACAGTATAATGTTACTATATCAAAAGTAATTGTTGGTTGTCGTGATTGCCGCGATTGTTTTGTATTGTGAACAAACAATGGCAATTGGCTGTATAACAAACTTAGTATTTTCTGACAATTGGCTGAACTGAATGACAAATTGAGCTTTTTTGGCAATTGGCTAAATAACCATTTTAGTATTTTTTTGGGGAGGCCCTGCGTGCCATTTTTTATTAGGTCGCGTGCCGCTTGTTGGACACCTGATTTAGACTAATATTCCAGTTGCATATTTGTGCACGACATCAAAGGATAACCTCAAGTTTCCTAAAGTTACTTTTAAGACGCCCTGCTATGACGTAACTTTGTGGCGTCATCTCTGAACATTTTTATGCGTTCCAGTATGAAAAAGTTTCTACTTTAACCTCTAGGCCACAGTTCGTATAAAACCTAGTTGTGGCTTGTGAGGAAATAAGCTTAGTATTTTTCAAACTAACCGGAGCACACATGAGGTTGGATGCAGAGTAAATGTTGTGAGATCTGTGTACTCAAGAAACTCGTGGGTTGGGTGGGGTGCCCCCCAAAATTATTAGCAAATAGCACACACATCAAATATACTAAAATTGACTGAATGATTAGCGATAAATTTTATTTGTAGAAGTTAAAACATAGCTAAAAAGACGCAAAACCTAGGAAACTTCGAACTGATAAAGTACTGTTGTGCGAAAGCTTGTCGAAATTACAATCAGGGCTGCAAAGTCGGACTCGGTACTCTAGACTCGAGTAAGACCACATAAAACTACCAGAGTCCGGAGTCCGACGTGCGCATGCGCAGTATCAAATCTGAAACTGAATATACTGAAAACTTTAAATTGTAAAGGCTGAATAGCATATTGTGGAACATTTGCCGACCATTGTGGGTGAATGAAATATATGAAACCCCTTTGAGTGGATTGCTTTGTATCCACATTATATTTGTTTAAGCAAATGGGTAAAATAAAGACTGTAGAGTCGGAGTCGGACTGGGGTTCATTTTTTGGCTGGAGTTGCATGCGGGTTAGTTTTAACCGACTCCTCAGCCCTAATTACAATACAGATTTTTACTATCTTATCCTTTAAGTCCATCGACAGTAAAACATTATCCCACTTTCCACAGCAAAGTGTTGAGAAAGCGAACGCCGAGGAGTTCTACGAGATCTACAAGGGCGTCGTGGCCGAGTACCAGAGCATGGTAAACCAGCTGTGCAACGGTCCCTCGGTGGCGCTAGAGATCACCAGCAAGGATGACGACACACCGGCCAAGTTCAGGGATCTCTGCGGCCCTGCTGACCCTGTAAGTTGACGGCAAAGGGGATTAGTAATGTTTGGATAACTTTGTCGTCCTTGTAGGTTGGGTGCTTTGAATCTTATTTTGAATCTAAACTTATATCCGAGGCAGATAACTTACTGGTGAATACAATAAACCGAGGGTCACAGGTTAAGAAGCGCTACTGTGAACTATTCCACTCAATAAATAAATGTCTTCTCTTAACAGAGATGTTTGATAATATCATATTGGAGCTGACACCCGGATGCCAAGTTGTAACATCGCTACTCGTCCGATACTAGGGTGGTATCGCTGCCGATACGAGGCTAAATTCTAGTTCAGCAATAATTTGCTACCTAACCAAGCAATTCCTACCTTGAAAAACAAATTTATCCCAAAATAGTTAATAACTGAGGATAATGAATCTTCTTAACACTAAAGGCGCGTTTACACTACAGCTGCACTGAGCTGAGCAAAGCGTAATTTGCATTTAAATTCTATTGTGGCGAGCGTTTCACGCTTTGCTAAACTCAAGGCCCGTGAAGCTATAGTAAAACATTACGTTTTGTCGCGATTTTTACGCCCAGCGCAGCTCACTGCAGCTGTAGTGAAAACAATTCAACGCCCAGTGCAGCTCAGCTCCGCTCAGTGCAGCTGTAGTGTAAACGGGCCTTAAAGCACACTTGAGCCAAATAACCTAAAATAGATTTCTTTGAACGTTTTAATTTAGCTGATTTGATGCTTGTATAGTGAATTATAGTACAGACGTAATTGGCTCATTTACTTTTGTACAAAATATCGTTTATTGGTGTTGTAATAAAATATCGAGTATCGACCAACCCTGAAACAAAACCCACAATACTTCCGAATTTTATTCTCCCCACCTTCGTTTTGCAGGAAATAGCGCGACATCTGCGACCCAAGAGCTTGAGAGCGATGTTCGGTAAAGACAAGATCGAGAATGCTGTCCACTGCACAGATCTGCCGGAAGATGGCGTGCTGGAGGTCGAGTACTTCTTCCGCATTCTCAAGAATTAGTTCCCACGCTTCGCTTCCTCGCTGTGATTATTAACGGAGTTTATTTTGAGTCACTTTCTCGTGTTTTGTTTGTGCGTCCAAATACAAGCGATTAGATTTGTAAAGTAGCTGTGTTTTTTAAAATAGGCGTATATTGTGACGTCACAAAACCTATGTTATTACGTCACTAACGATTGAAAAATAACATGACAAAAATATAAATGAATGCGGTGAAAACAGGCGTGAACACCGTTCCCATGCGTACCAACCAACAAACTAAAGTTTAAACGCAGACTACTTGATACCAAAAGAAAAAGAAAGAAAATAATGTCCCCGATTCAGAGTAGACTTCAAACTAACGTAAAATATAAAGTAAAAAAAAATAAAAATAAATAAAGTTAATATGAAGTTCTTAAACTTTTTAGGCATATGACATCATTTGCTTTAAAGTATTTATGCGCATTTTGATGAAAGCATTTGGTGAAATAGAAAACGCAAAAATCATCGAACAAATTTCGAAAGCTTTAGGATTCCCACAATCTGTTTCTTTTTACTAAGAAATTAAGCTCTTTGTCACAACCAACAAACGAAAGTTTTTTCGAGGATTACTTGAATGCAATTTAATTTTGGAAATAAAAGGTGGCGTACAATTCTAACAAAAAGAAAAAAACGCCCTAAAGGTTCACCCTTGTGGCGAGTTGGTTCGCTACTAAGGCTGTAAGTTTGGGAGGCTAACCCGTAAGGAAAGTGATATCAATTTGTAGGAATTGAATGGGAAAAGTTTGATCAATTACATTGCATCGAGTATTCAAGTCGTCCGTAAACGAACAAGACATAGGTTTCTTGGTGGTGCGTCTTACCACCACAACAATTACAAAACTTCCGCCTTACTTTTAACTAAACAAACTATACTTAAAAAATCAAAAAAAAATTAAAAGACAAATTTAGAATCTAATAAAAATTTGAACTTTCATAGTTACGAAAAATGTTTAAACGTTTTCTTTGCGAGCCGAAATATTGGCAGTTTGTCCAAACGCACTTGGAGCAACTGCAAATTATCATTTATTCATTCTGAAGTCATTTTCTCAAAAACAGTAGCGTTTGTGGATTCTGAAGATTGCTGGTTAAAAGACTTCTTTCACATACAGTTCATCTGCAGTTGGATTCAAAAGAAAATAAATTACCAAAGCAGCTTAATGGTAGATAACAGGTCAGTACTTCTGCAAATAGGTACAAGATTTGTCTGTTTGATATTACGCTTGACTATTTGTTACAGCGCATTTCACATCATCAGTATTCCCTATCATATAACATAGGGCTAAATCGGCAAAATTGGCCAATTTCGACGCTCATATACCAGCGATTTTTTTCGAACTTTTTTCGACCTGCTCCGATTTGGCTGAAATTTTCACCAAAGATGCGTTAGGACAATATTAATCTCATGGTAAAACTTATATAGTCAAATTCTTTATTATTAGCGAGAAAATGGACATTTTTTATAAAAATTATCCCAAAAAACGCGATTTTGGGTAATTTTTAAAAATCGACCTTCTCCGATTTGGGTGAAACTTGGTGTGTAGATGCGCCTTGGGCGTAGAAACAACACGGTAAAGTTTCAGCCCCCTACCACTTAAAATAAAGCCAAAAATCGACTTTCAAGTTTTTTTACATTTTTTGGTAATTTTTCGAATTTTTGAAAAAAAATTCCCCGGGGATTTTCCCCGTGGACTTTTTTGCTCAATAGTTATCGGCAGATAATTTCAGTTTGTATTCATTATTTATTCTGACAGTATCAGATTTTCCATGTGCGGTTCACATAGTTAGATTCACCGCTCAAACTTCCAGCAATTAAGCAAAAAGTGCCGGTGAGCACTTAAGCGAGATGCCAAACACACTCCCATCCAGTGAAGCTCTACACGGGAGCAATTTGCTGCGCCCAAAAGCCACAAGTCGGGTGTTATTAGCTGGTTCTAATGCAAAAGGTAAGTGTTAAATTAAAGTTATAAACTGTGTGATAAAACTTTCGTTTGTTGGTCGAAAGTGCAATAATTTTAAAATAAAAAAAAATATATGTGTTTTATTTTTGTTAATAGTGCACGGTATTATCATTGTTAATATGATAAGTTCTGATTAATTTTAAGGTAGCAATCTGACAAATTTAAGTCAAGATATGACAAACCCTCAACTTACAGTTACCTCAAGTTTGTTGCAAACATGAATTAACGAAGTGCATTTTTTCAAAAACATTTTAATAGGGGAACCCTGTCCATTACTTCAAAAACGATTTGAAACCGATTAAATATTGCCGCGAAAACTTTTTACGCAAATATTGGGTGCAGTTTTTTTGTTTTTTTCATTCCGAGTTTTCAGGACCTATGATATTTCTTACTATAATGAAGTAAGTACATGTATATAAGAGGTGAAGGTGAAGTGGATTCTTCTTCCAATTGGCCAAAAAGGAAGCCTAGAATGCCTGAAGTGTCAGTAATGGGCAGTCCTAATATTCCCGAAGGGAGATGGTGCCGCCACTTGCAGGTAAGGCCATTGTTGCGCATGGGCAAAAGTTCAACATTTTTTCCTTTTTGTTTCATTTTAAGTATAAGCATAAATTTATAGCATTGCTCTACTTTACAGGTGTAAATAGAATTAAAGGTAGTTTTAACTATTTAAATTAAATTTTCCGTTTGTTGGTACTACACCATTTCACCCAAAGCATAGCTTTGTCCTTTTTGAAATTTTACAGATTTTCTTGATAAATCTTTTAGGACCATTCTGGTATAGCCTACGTCACAAATGTGTGCAAAACAAAATTATATGATATTAAATTAAAAAATTTAGCGAGGCAGGAACAATATATTTTTAAATCAAATCAAGAGTTTTACTTCAAACTGATTTGTAATGTTGTCCAGACTATTTTTTCCAATATATTTTATGTTTAAACTAAACTTTTTATTTCTGCTTGTGAATAACCTTACCTTATTTGTATGACGATGCTTGATGTTCTTATGACTTTGAGAACTTAAATTTCAATACTTTGTCAAAAAGACTTTTTTTTATTTAAGTTCCTACAAGCTTTTATTGCGATTAAACTTCTCAACAAAGTTGTGCTTTATTTTAACTGGAAGCTGGGGAATGCAACTCGGAACATGGAAGTAAAGAAGTTTAAGAAAATAATATTTTTGCCACAAAGTCTTACTCAATATAAAACTTTAACAAAAACTAAAGTTGTAAAGATTAAACTACAAAATATCGCTAAACGTACAATTCTGTAAAACATTATAAATCAAGGTTACAAAATATATGAGGGTTATAGGGGTGCGGGGGGCATCTTTGCGTCACAGACGTCGATTGTTTCACGACATTTGCCATTCTTATCGTCATTGTTGAACAACATAAGCTCGAAGACAGAACTAATTGTGGAAAAAAGAAATAAATGTTTTCCATTAAATGTTATGCGAGTTTTATAATTACTCAAAATAGTACTTAATCCCGAACACAATGATGTTATAAGACTGTTTGCAAAACAGGTCTAAAACATAAAATCATTTTGTAAAATATAACAGAAATATATACTTTGCCTTATGAATAGGTATCGTCAGTTTCTGTATAAAAAACACAAAGTTTAAATGTTTTTAACAAATCTTAGGTTGTTTTTAAAACGCCTAACTATTTTTAAACCAATCGCTATGCACCTTAACATAAAATACCGGTACTTATCTTAAACTCTTAAAATTAAATGACCAGCATCTGGTTTTACATTACATTATATATTTACTAAATCAGTAGGATTTTCACAAATTCTATAACTAATCCACATGAGCTAATTGATGAAAGCGAAGCGATTTTAGTTTTTTCCCCCAATTAAAGACGCCCATAGGGGTAAACTTATTTTAAACCCCTAGAACTCCATCGATACCACTCTGCACCATGTGTGAAAGTTTGTTCTAATACGTAATAAGAATATCAAAGCCCATACAGAAGTAGGTATCATTTTGAACGTTTCGAATAACTCTTTATTCATTTTCAACAGTTGAAAATGAATAAAGAGTTATTCGAAACGTTCAAAATGATACCTACTTCTGTATGGGCTTTGATATTCTTATTACGTCTTACTACAACCTCCAACCATTATGCTCCAAAGTTTGTTCTAATAGTTATTAGGCAATATTCACCACGACTTGGGTTCCTAAGTAAAATAAGTGTAAAGTGATAAACAGCCCACAACAAAGAATCTTTCTTTTACATTTTATTGTCTGTGGGAGATTCTTTCAAAGTGTTTCAGAAAAAGAGTTGGAATACAATTTTTAATTGACCGCCAGTTAAACGACAATTGGAGTTTTTAATTCTGACGTCACAGACCTCCCTTGTGACGTTCCGCTATGAATCGTCCTAAAACGCGAGCAAAAAAGTAAGCAAGGAGGTGAAAGTGGTGAAAGAGGTCCAGCAGCCCATTTAATGTTGTGAACCACTGGTCTAGGGAATTGTGTCGATATTTGTTCCTTTCTATGTTTTTTTGGTAATATTTTTCCATGACAGTATCATTGTTTTTTTTTCACATGTACATAAACGGCCGACTATAAAGCATTGAAACTAAGTCTTTTGTGTTGAAAAAATACGTTTATGCCCGTTTTTAAAAAAATGGTCACCTTTTTAAAAAGCACACTGCGGTTGAGATATTAAGCCGCGACAAATTATACATTTCTTGAAAACAAAGTGCGATTTAAGAAAAAATAAAAAAAAGAATTAGTAATAGCTATAATCCACTTTTGTAGAATTGTTCCGATGTTTATTTACTTCGTGTTAATTTTTTTATTTTTTTGTTCCAGGTCAGCTTTTACCTAAGGCAGGGGTTCTTAAACTTTTTTTACCGCGGACCCCTAAAATTGTTTTTGCTTCGCGTGGACCACGGTAGGGGCGAGTTTTCAAAAATTGACGTCACAATGCAAATAGACTATAGAAATCTGCCGATTTCGGTTCAAATAATTGTGAAAGTGTAATGCAGTCAACATTCAGTGCAAAACAGTTTTAATTTTAATTAAAGTTATTTTAAAAAATGATTACTTCGTAAACATACACTAATATTTCCATTGGGCCTTTATGGACCCCCTAAAACTAGTTCACGGACCCCCAAGGGGTCCATAGACCCCAGTTTAAGAACCCCTGACCTAAGGTGTTTGTGTGACCTGCAACGACATTCATAAACATGTTTTATTTTCTTGTTAAACTATTGTTGTGTCGTTTGGTGTTTAATTACAATATGCAAAGTATCCGCCGTCTGCTGTTTGTTACGTAACAAGTCGCATTGTGAGTGACAATGATCAGCAGCGATATTTATCGCGAGTGACAATAAGGAGAGGCAAAGTACTGGCTGATCAAATATAAACTTTGTTGTCGAACATAATTTTAGTCCCGCAGCTTAAATATGTTTTTAAGGTCATTTTGTAAACACTTAGTACAAAATAATAGAAGCTCGTTTAAAGTGATGTTTTTCGAACTTATTACTTGAAATGTTACCACTTGTAAGATAATAGTTAAAGTGGATGCGGTGGTTTAGACAAATTGAAATAAAACTTGAATTAGATTGTCTAATCGTAATTGACATGGAAGTTGCATTTTGTTAAATAATGTTTTGCAAACTTTTCTTTATTTTTTTAAATTGTTTACAGTAAGTTTTCCATTTACTTCGAAAATCGCTGTTGAGGAGTTTATAGGTCGTTTAAAGACAAGTTTCCAGCAAAGTAAGTAAGTGCTTAAATCAAACACAAATATCTTGTTGTCGACTTTTCTTACTCTTTACGTCAGACCTGAACGAGCCAGAATAGTACAAGTGCCGCTTTATTAAGCAACCAATGCCACACGACTGGTGTTTGGCATTCTAGCACGCGTTTCAAAAAATAAACCCGAGTCCGACTCCCGACTCCGGTCACATGTGCGATTTTGTCGAGTCCCGAGTCTGACTCTACAGCCTGTATTCCGCCAATTTACGAAACTAAAATAACGTGGATATTCAGCAATCCACTTATAGGGGTGTAGTACACTTCATTCACTTAAAATACATGGTTGAAAAATATTCCACCATAAGCTATTCCACCTTTACAATTTCCATTTGGCGGCCGTTTCAGTTTTAAAATTCGGTACTGCGCATGCGCATGTCGGACTCGGGACTCGGGTAGTTTTACGCGGTCTTACTCGAGTCCCGAGTCCGACTCCTCAGCCCTGTCATAGAGTATGAACAATGACATACTATTAACTTCTTTTTTGTCAAACTTATGCTTGTTTAAAAGACTTGATAATCATAAATAACTTGTGTTTGAACAGAACGTAAACATGGAAGAACAATATGCGGAGAGTAGGTTTGTTGGAGACAGCCAGGAAGAAATTTCACCTCTTCACAACGTGGAAAGCAAACAAGGGAATGAGATCTCGACAAAAGTAAGCAATGAGGGGAATATTAAACCATCTGCAATCAAACTGATAAAAGTGAGTGCAAAATAAGTAAGCCGTATCGGTAAAAAATGGTGTTTACATCAGGCAATCCCGCCATCTCCTTAAATCTATTGGAATTAGGATGCCAGTTGTATATTTGTGCAGGACATGGAAAGATAACCCCAGGTTATTTATCAAGAGTTGAAAGTAACTTTATGACGCCGTCTCTGATAATAAATTTCATGTGTTCCGGAAAGAAAAAAACTGGTTGTTTGTGAATGTATTTTTTGCCCAACCTAAGCACACATGAAGTTGATGCAAGGTTTTAGGCAATTATAATTCGGTAAGATCCGTGCACTCGAGCTGTTCGCTGGTTGGGTTATGTAAACCCTGAAAAATGTGTTCTTTTTTGTTATTGGAGCAATAAAGAGAAAGCTTTAAATCTTTTCTAACTTATTATCAAACCAACCGTCTGAAATAATAATTCAATTTTGGCATATCCGCTATACATGACATTATAACGTGGAAAAGATGGATTTATTTTGCGGTACTGAAACTGTTTTCGAGAATTACCGAATAAAAATCTGTGACAATAAAGGTTTTAACTTTCTCGTAGGCGTATTTGTCTAATTCTGAATCTGGAAATCAGGTGGCACTGTTAAAAGATAAATTGTATTGTAAAGTAGAAACTTAAAAAAAAGTTAAAAAAAAAAGTAGCACTTTGACCTGATGAAGCACAAAAGTCGGTTTGTTTTGCTGGAATCGAACTCGGGACTCGAGCAAGACTACCAGAGTTCCGAGTCCGACGTGCGCATGCCTAATGTGAAATTTCGAAAATAATAAGGTCGCAAACTGTAAAGGTGGAATATCATATGGTGGATATTTTCCACCCATGTATTGTGGTTATTTGACACCCTATGAGTGGATTGCTGTAGTGTACACATTTTGCCGAAGTCGAACTCTGGTTCATTTTGGGCCGGAGTTGGACTCTTAACCGACTCCACAGCCCTAACTACAACACTGACTCTTACTATATAATTCTAATCCTTTATAAAGTCCATGTGAAGTAAAATATTATCCCACCTTTCACAGCAAAGTGTTGAGAAAGCCAACGCCGAGGAGCTCTACAAGATGTACAAAGATGTAGTGGCAGAATACCAGAGCATGATAAACCAGCTGTGATCTGCCGGAAGATGGCGTGCTGGAGGTCGAGTACTTCTTCCGCATTCTCAAGAATTAGTTCCCACGCTTCGCTTCCTCGCTGTGATTATTAACGGAGTTTATTTTAAGTCACTTTCTCGTGTTTTGTTTGTGCGTCCAAATACAAGCGATTAGATTTCCAAAGTAGCTGTTTTTTTTTAAATAGGCGTATATTGTGACGTCACCAAACCTATGTTATTACGTCACAAACGATTAAAAAATAATTTAAATTTCGAAAAAAAATATAAGTCGAAAACAGACGTGAACACCGTGCGTCTCAACGTTTAGCAAAGCAATGAAAGACACACACACACATATGTGTTTAATAACATCTGTGATCTAGCCCCTCGGAAGCTGCTTTATGACCAACGATTACGGCTTCCGTATCAATAGTACACCGAATAGCCATCGCAGACTCGCCGAATGTGTCGATCTATGATGCAAGCAGAGAAAGCCAGAAAAACAACTAGCCTGCAGTGAGGTTCGAACTCAAGACCTCCGGTCAAGCCGGGACCGTCGCTCTACCAACTGAGCTATGCAGGCTCAGAGAGGAGCGAGTCAAAAAACAACCATTTAGCAAAGCAAGTAATTCTATGTCACATGTCTAATACGCCATCAGGTCATCAGCCATCAAAATGACGTCACGTTGCCAGGATTGCACTTTCAGGTTTTGGCCAAATAGTTAAATTAGATAAATACAAATTAGAATTCAACTAACCAACACTACAGCAAAAACGTATATAAAATTTCCGACTTTTTTGCTGAGCGATTAGAAAACAAAGCTAATGTTTGTCAAAGCTTTTTGGATACCATCTCCAAGTTATATGGCAACACTAAATGCGCAAATAAATGTCTACACATCGATACCTACTTAGGCATATCTATTTTGCCTTGTAAATGAGAATAAGTACATTAGGTTGTTGCACGAAGCATAAAGTTATGTAACTTGGTAAAGCAATTAGGGGCCCGACTAGTCGCTAGCTTTGTGAACAGCAAACATCGTTTGTATCAGCCAAAATAAAAGGTCATTGACCTCTGTAAACGTTCCACAAAATGGATATTTGCTGCTTAAATTTCTAACGAAGGCTTAAGTGTAAGAAAAATGCAACTCTAAAAAACTGTAACCTTCAAACGTCCAATCCCGACAAAACTATGCGAACATAAATTTAATTTGATGCAGGAACGCCATGAAAAAATAATTAGTTGTTGTAACAAGATTATAGTGGAATAGTTTGGCATGAGTACAACGAATCATTTCAATGCATTACGAACCAAACGCTGCAAAGTGGATCATTTTTGCATTTTCTTTCGATAAATCAACGCAGACATTTCTCGTCTGTGCAGCCGTCCCACAACAGGGAAAGCACCCGCAATAAGCGAGGCAGCCAACTTCGATTAATCAATTTTCGCTCAAAAATATTTCCAGTTAAAATAATTCGCTAGGGCGACGCGACAATTAATCAATCAATCAAAAACGCCCGAGCTTTCTCAGTTCAAATCCTTGGTTTTGGCATTGCTTCGTGAAAATAAGCGCTTCTAAGAAATATAAAAAAATCAATATTTCGATGAATTGTTGATGGCTCTTAGCGTGCTGGGTAAAAATGATTATTTTTTTAAACTGCGAAAATTGTAAAAAATGACAAAGAATCGTATTTTTTTCTAATATCACTACGAAGTAAATAAAAATTTAATTGTTTTTTTTTTCTTGCATGCAAAACACTATATTTTGTTAATATCACGGTATTTGATACTGGCTACTAGCGATCCCCTTCATTATGAAGTTACTTGTGCTAACAGAGTGAGCAAGTATTGGCGTATGCTTGTTTCTCGACTCGCTCCACTCTGAGCCTGTGTAGCTCAGTTGGTAGAGCGACGGTCCCGGCTTGACCGGAGGTCGTGAGTTCGAACCTCACTGAAGGCTAGTTCTTTTTCTAGTCTGCCCTGCTCCATTGATCATTGATCGACAGATTCGGGGAGTCTGCGATGGCTTTCGGTGTATCATGGTATTTGTATGCTTTTTTATTTCACTTAAATCGCAAAAGTGGGTAAAATTTTACAAAAGCTCTCTCTACTGAATGGAACTATTAATTTACATAAAAGATAAATACTACAAAAGTGCACCATAAAGGCATTCTTATTGATTTTTATTTTTAGCAAAATATACAGATTTGTATTCCATCTGTTTTTCAACTACTTTACATACATACATATTCGAGTGCGCGTTACATATACATCACAATACAATGCACGCGTCACCATACATTGCACTGGCATGTGTACAAGTCTGTAAAGTAGTGAGAGATGTTCTTCTCCTTCCACGGCCGCCAGCTCAGCTCGCAGACGCGCTGTTGCAGAGATTATTAACTTGATCGCGACTTGCGCTCTCTGCTTGATCAACTACTTTGAATGCGGTCTTTTTTATCAACAAACTTTATCAGCGTAGTAACTTTTAATTATACCGACGTGACGCACTTTATTCCCCCTATTCAGCCGACTAGACGCTTCTATGTTTGAATCAGAAATAAATTGGTTCAAATCGTGCACATTTCGTGTAACTTGTTAAATAAGGTAACTATGCAGCATTTCAGCAACCAATTTTTGTAACTCTCGATAATTAGTAGAGCAAAAATTTAGCAGTGAGAAAAAAAGAACAAAAATTGGGTTTAAACTTGCTTCCAAAGGTAAAAATGCGTTTTTTTCAAACATTTGACAGCTTACCTTATGTTACCTATTGTTTTGAGAGGCTGCGATATTGTTTTTATATCTGACTAAAATCAATTAGCACTGTAATATTTTGTGAGTTGGTAAAAATGCACTTAATGTTATAATCAGCAAAAAATATCTAGGCCCTAATTTTTTTGTGAACGTTTTAAATCAATAAAACTCAAGCATCGAACATTTTTCTGCGCATTGCGAGAATTTTGTGAGTAAATAAAAATGCACTAAAAATTCAAGTAACCAGCCATAAAAGAAGAATAACCAAAAATACCGGAATGTTTGAAAAAATGCCAAAAGATTTGCAGCTTTTGCAGCCCATTTACAAAACTCATATCTTGGCTCTAACCTTCTAATGATAAAGGTCTTTCGTTTGCAACAAATTTATTGTAACCCCCATATATTTTAATATATATCAAATACAGCAGTAAGAAAATATTACCAAAATTAGAGTTTAAACTTGTCTACAAAGTAAAAATTTGTCGCAAACATTTAATTTAAAATATTGTTTTATATCTAACTAAAATTAATTTGCATTATGATATTTGTAAGTTAGTAAAAAATGCACAAAAAAAATATTTGGGCCTTGATTTGAAAAAATATCTCAGCACCTTATTTTTATAAAACAGAAGTAGGTAACTTTTGTGAACGTTTTAAACAAATTTAAAAAAAACTCCAGCTTTCAATCAGTGTTTTGTGATTGAATAAAAACGCACAAAATTAAAAATTGTAATAACCAGCCATGAAACAGAACAACCGAAAATACCTAAAGGTTTGAAAAAATGCCAAAACCATTGCAGCAAAGTATTTTTCATTTTGCAGCCAATTTACAACAATCATTTCTTGGCCCTAACCTTTTAATGATAAAGGTCTGTCGTGAGATTATTTGACCTTACTACAGACATGGCTTGGGTTCACAGAGAAACGATACTTGGCTTGAAATGCCATTTTTGTTTTGGCATGATTTTACTACGGCTGGGGTTTGATTGATGTGCTCGTGTGTTAGTTGGTAAAATAACGTCTCGAAACGATTGGGCTCTCTGGGTTCAAAACTTGTGCATCAACTTTAAATATAATCAGCACTATTTTAAGACACACTATACTTGTTGCAGGTTTGCATTGCCTGAAGATTGATACAAAATGCACTTTTGGTAAAAGTGAAAGCTACCACGGCTGTTTTTTTTTTGTATTCACTTTAATAGTTTTAAAGTTTCAGACTAAATGCCTTTTAAGGTAAAGTATGTTTGAACTCGCACATTTCAAGCAGTATTAAAAAACACAGCATTCTTATTTCAAGCTATCGGGGCTGGGTTTAACTTATTGCTATTTAGCAAAAAAGCTTGATTTATTCATTTTAAGATACTAATAAAGTTTAAACCTAAATGCCATTTAAGGTAAAGAATGTTTTATTTTTGAGCGCGCTTGATTTGAAGAAACCAATTCAAGCTGTAAGTGTCTCATGTGTGAAACGGTATGAAACGACGTGGCGCGGTGGTGGTAGTATTCCTTCTTTCATAGCAGGCAAAACCGCCAAAGTATTTAAACTAGATCATGTAGCAATCAAGGGAAAAGTAAGCCGAAACGACGTCATGTTAAGTAAAACAATTTTTGCAAGCACGAAAAAAATGGTTCTTTTTACCAGGCCATCTCACCATTTCTTTGTATGTGTTTAAGTAAGATTTAAGTTGAATATATGTGCACTACATCGATTTTCTTATGACGTCACGTTATTAAGTCGCTTAGTGACGTCATTTTAAAAATTTCGTATGCTCCGGTAAAAAATTATTCTACATTTTCCCAGATTTTATCCGAGACCATTGTTGTTGTTTTTAAAGTAAACATTCAGTATATTTTTGGCTTGCGTAGTAAAAATGTGAAAAAAAGCCAAACGAGTCCGTTTAAATGTCACTTATTGGCCTTTATCCGTTCTTTCGTTTTTTGATTGTCACTTTGCTCCTAAATTGACACGAACCGCCAGAATTCCACGAAAACCCTTCGTTTCACTGGCGGGTGGGCTTCTGAGAAATGTTTCCTATTTCGAGAAGTCGCTGGAAGTTTTTACGATGGAAAGACCAAAATAGCAGAGCGGAAAAATAAATTATACCAAAGCGGAAAGTGGAATCGTAACAAAGGTCGTTTTGTGAACATTTCGCTTAATTGGTCAGTGTTTAACCAATTTTAAGCATTTTTTTTATCATTTTTGCTGAACGACAAATAATTTTACAACCATTCGGTAAATTTGAAAAATGGGAAAATATTTTTTTGGCAACGTTGCGCTGGTTAAGGGTGGGGCTAAAACTCTTTTTGCACGAGGCCTTGTGAAAAACAGTCTTTGAATTACTGTATACAAAATAATTGATCACATTTAAACTAAGGTGAATTTCAAAGCCAATAGAAAAGTGGGAAGCATTTTAAAATTATTCGAAATAAATCTTAAGATAATGGCTGGAGGTTGTTGTTAGACGCACAATGAATATCAGAGCCCATACAGAAGTAAATAGCATTTCGTAAACGTTTTAAATAAATATTAAGATAATGGTTAGAGGCTATAGTTAGAGGTAAAATGACTATCAAAGCCCATACAGAAGTAAACAGCATTTTATAAACGTTTCCAATTAATCTTTATTTATTTTTAGTTTTAAAAATCAATGTTACAAGGTTAAAAATGATCAATTTTTAAAAAAATGATCAAAAGTGTTCTTTTAACAACTAGAGAACGCGAGCAAGTAGGAAAATATTTGGGTCTAACAGAATCTGGTTACAAAAACAAGTGCACGGTACCCCTCACGCATCACACACACACTTACACGCGCACGAACACACACACATACACACGCGCGCGCAGACGCACATAATACGACAGAATACTTGCTTTACACACGTATTACGTGTAAACAAAAGGAGTAATAAATAGGTTAACACATGTCTGACCATAAGCGATGATGATTACAGGTCATTTTAACTTTTCTGAGTCACGAACTGGGGTAATTACAGGGGTCGAAATATCACCATTGTGTAGCGTTTATATAAGACCTGTCAAATCAATTGCTCAAAAGTAAGCGTGTCCGGTATTTGACAAATTATTCCGATAAACGATACCCGATATTTTGGACAAAAAGTATCGGGATCGGATCCGATAGTAATGACGTCATTATTCTGCTTAAACAAGCAATATGTTTAAAATGGAAAAGTTCATATGTGATTGTTTCAAGGTTATTAGGCCAAACTTTCCTCAAGCGATAAAAAAGTTTAGTTCCGGTTGTTAACCTATTATTGATAATATTGTTTTTATGTAAAAACAACTGCTTTAGATCGAAAATCATGCTTGAACGTTTTATAATTTGGCACCAGATCGACACCGATATCACCCTAGTATCGGACGAGTGGCAATACTACAACTTTGGTAAACAGTGCAATGGTTCGCAGTAGCGTTTCTCAACCTGTGGCCCGAGATTCATTGAATTAACCAATAAATTATTTGCCAGCGAATTTCTTTAAAACAGAAACTTCAAAGCGCTACCAACGTTCTATGATAAAAACAGCATTTGGTCATCGTGAATATTTTTACAGCTAAGCCATAATTTTGGCTCCAAAAAAGTCGCCAAAAGTGTCGGACAAATTACTTTATGACTTGATTAATTACCAATCCTGTCGAAAAAGCACCTACAGGCAATAAACGCATTAAGCGGTTATTCTGAGATGGAAGCGACTTGACACAAGTCCATGTAAAAAGCATGTTTATCGACTTCGCCAATATTTGCTTCTCGGGTTGTTAAATTAATGAGGCGTTGCGACAATATTTGCAGACGGTCTAAAAACGCTTGGACGACTGAAAAGGTTGAAACATATAGATAGAAGCTACAGTTACAGTCGCACATGTTTTAACAGAGTTGGTATTAAGAAGAATTTTACGAAAAAACAAAAGTGGCATTACTACATCTTTGGTAAAAGGAAAATGATAAAATACATTTGCACCTTAACTCAGATTTTTGGCATTGTTTTAGCGACAAGACAACCCTGGCATAACTCAATTTTATGCCCACATATGTTTTCACCCCGGTTTTAACGTGTGTCGTTTGGCGTATAGCAAACATAAACATTAGTATATGTTGAAAGTTAAAGGAATACTGGAATCTATGCTTAATCAGTGTCAAGCTTGCATTGCAGCCATAGTTTACGACAAACATGCAGGGTTTACAAATGTAAACAACTTTTTAACAGATAATGTAACCTTTACCGCTAAAGATAACTTAATTGTAAATTTGTTCTTCCGGCGAATGTTTTTTAATAACTGCACCGACGTTTCAATAACCTATACAGAAAATCATCATCATGGCAATGAGCAACTTTAAAATTGATACATGCCTGGCAGAAACCGCATATTCAAAGATAACTTAGTTACGGAATACTAAAGAAAATATGAATCGTAACAAGGTTAAAATGCATTTTACGTGTCATAAAGTATTTCGTTTTACAACAGTCGGATTTTTAAACCTTCCACATCAAGCAAATATAGCCCGCATTTCGAGCACTGGGTATAGCCCGCAATTCGAGCACTGCGCAATTTCAAACGGAAATGCTGCCTTCTTTTGTTTTTCAACAAAGGTAAAGACAAAGCGACGCGAAAAAGGCAAATCGCGTCGCCCCCTAAATCGACAGCGATCGTGGGTGCTTGCGCAGTGTGCTTGTGCGCATGACGCGCGCTACAAGACGAAGAAAGCACCAGTTGTTATCTGAGCGAGGAAGTGATAGGCAGATAGCTGCGGGCGAGGTTTAAATCGACAAGTTGAGGTTAACCGCATGTTAAAAGTCTCGCCGCAATAACAACAGGTCACTAATGGAGGTCGGTGGTTTGCGCACTAACTTGTAGGCCAGTGGTTCCAAACCGGGGTTCCGCTGAACACTGGGACACCATTCATAATGGCAAAAAGGTCTCGCGAGGTATTTGGGATTTTAAACTGTTATGCTCTATCTGTAAAATTTGTTAGTAGAATTGTGGGTGTACGTTTGCAGTGCAATAAATCAGGATTTTTTTTTCTACATTGCGTTTATTCGATGTGCGTTATTTCGTTTAAGTTTGCAACAATCGCTTTTGAAACGCCAGATACAATGAATATTTTGTTTTGTAAAAAAATGTTTTTTAGAAAACCCATTTTGTAGACTTCTTATTTTTTTTTAATAGCTCCGTGCAAGTTCAGAAAGCAGAAAGTTAGCTCAGCAGATTTCATTATGTTTGCCGCATGTTTTATGCTTGTTAAGTGTCTCGCTTACATTACTTGATACTTAGCCTTAAAACATGTATACATTAAACACAGTTACCTATCGATCTATGTGATGATTGTGATGCGTTTGACAGTAATGAAATAACCGGCTTGGCTTTTTAACGACAGAATTAAGATCAGTGGACCGGCGTTGGTAATTACAACAGCCATTTATAAGCGAGAATACTAATTGATGGCGCAAACTAGTTGAAGCCAAATAGATTGTAAACCACTTCAACTGAAATGGCTTTTGTTTTGAGTGTAGTGGCGTTTCATTTGTTGATTGGTAAGATGTCAATTGTTTGATCACAGCGAACGCATTTCACGCAACACGACGATTTATCATCATTGTGTCGTCATTATTAATAGTAACAATAGCTCGAACTGAGCTGTTTACGTTTAAAAATACCGGCTTATAAAATGCGCTACAATGGATTAGAATAGTACATCATTGACCTATTGTCCGTTTATTGTTAGATTTCAAAAGTCTGTTGTTGACTTCTAGAATTTCTTTAGAGATTTATTTCGAGCGGTTGAACAAAGGAAATCACCGCAATTAACTTTTGACAACCGTGGCCCGTAAATATAATTAACCTCAAGCTTAGAAACTTGTACTTTCCGTTAACTATTCATACGATGTATTATTACACGTTGTCGGTATTTCGAAGGAGTTTCTAAGCAACATTTTTTTTAATAGCGGATCATTTTTAAACCAATAGGTTAAACACTTTTGTAACCGCGGTGCACATTATTTAAAAACATTTAAATTGTGGCTCAAAAAAAATACTAAAATAGCAAGAGACTGACCTACCTAAGGTTGTGAAGCACTATTTTAAGTTTATCGATGTTTCTGCTTCATATCCACGGAACAAACCTTAAATCGATTCTAGTTTTTCCTTAAACGAAAGGACATTTGATTTATTGATTGTAGAGTGCAGAACTTGTAAAAACAACATTCCAAACGTTCACAAAATGATACCTACTTCTGTATGGGCTTCTATAACTACAACCTCCAGCCATTGTCTTAAGATTTTTTTATAACGTTTAAAATGCTACCTATTTTTGAATGGGCATACTCATTTTACGTCAAAATCTATCATGTTTATATTAAACATAATTTACTGTTCCTTAAACGTCGCAGGATTCAGGTGGAACAGTTGTTTAAAACCTCCCACAATGATCTTTTACTTTCTGCTCGGCTGCGTTTTAATCCTTCTGGCCAGTCTGTTGGCCTTACGGAACCGGGAAAGTCCCCAAAGTCCCCCTGGGCCGGTCCCGTGGCCAATATTCGGGAACGCGCCGTCCCTGGGCAGCCAGGCGCACCTGGCCTTGCACGCCATGGCCAAGAAATACGGCCCAGTGTTCCAGTTAAAGCTGGGCCAAGTTGACGCAGTGGTGCTGAGCAACCACAAGGTGGCGCGAGAGGCACTTTGCAAGCAGAAGGATTGCTTTAGGGGCCGCCCCCAGTTCGATTCGTACAAGGCTGTTTCTCTTGGGAAGAGCGTCGTCTTCAATGATGAGAGGTTGGAAGGTTGGGAGAGGAACAAATCTCGGATTGTTCGCAACCTCCACTTATTCACCACCTCCGTGAGGAGTAGGGAGCGACTTAATGAGCTTGTGACGCAACAGACGCTCTCTATGACGCGCGAGCTTGAGCGATTGTCTGAGAGGAGCGGAGTGGATATGGAGGATGTGATTAGGATGAGCAGCGCCAATACGATTTGCGCTTTTATGTTCGGAAAGAAGTACGATTACGACAACAAGGTTTGTGTGATTATTTAAGGCAGTGCTTCTTAAACTTTTTAGTTTTGTTCACCCCTAGCATCTATCTCCAGATTTCATTCACCCTTGTTTCATGATATGATAAAACTATCTTGTCTATATATAACAGCACAAGATGACTTAGATTGTTTCGCAAGCTAGCATCCATTCCTGAAGGTTCACCCTTATTCACCCCTTTCGGTTAGTTCACCCCTGCAAAAATTTTATTCACCCTGGGGTGAACCATTCACCTGATTAAGAAAAAACTGATTTAAGGCTTGTCCGTAAAAAAATCAATTTGACTATATGTTTTTTGACCTTAAACGAAGAGATTCAATTCGTTACAATTAATACGAATGCGACAACAAGGTTTGTGTGTGATAACGCAGTCTCAACTTTATCAAGAAAACGGTGTTATTTTAATCTAGGTAAATGCTTTTTGTCTTTCAACCAAGAGATTTCGTTAAAGCAAATACGAATACGACGGGGCAATGCTTTCCTATGAGATGTTTCAATGAGGAATGTTCCTTTTAGAGTACTTTCATTAGAAACATTATAGTATACAGTAGTGTTTCCTTCTAACGGACAACTATTATGTCTAACACCGATTTCAACTCCAGGCAAATAAACCGACTCCGACTCAGTGGCCAAGTCTTTAGTTTTAATTGTTAATTTAAAGGAAAATAGAAATAAAAAAATTATTACCGTTAGGCTTTCTAATACCCTTTTAATGATTTTTAACTAGACAATACTGTTTATTTTTTGCAGGAGTTTAAAGAACTTTTGAGCATGAATCGTGAGTTTGGAGTGGTTTTGGAATACGCCCCAATCATCGATTCAATGCCTTGGATTGCTGTAAGTATAACTGCATTATTCGATACAATGTCTATTAGCACTTAAAAATGTAGTAAGTTAGTCATAACAGTAAAAATGTTTGGAAGGTTTTGTAAAGCTATTATCTGTTAGGTGAGATTTTAATTTAAGTTTATATAAATAGCAATGATTTTTTCAGCGGATTCCGTTCCTAAAGTTCAAGAAAGCGATGGAGGATTATTACAAGATAAATCTAATGCTGGACGAATGGAATAGGAAAAGGTGAGTAATATAAGAAAAAGTAATATTACCGTGTAAAAGAATGTAATAAGAGCGTTGTATTGATAATATGGGGCTAATTTAACGTTGCACAAGTGTGAAAGCGTAACCCCAATGCCATATCTTCCTGTCTTTATAGTGTTCTTAAAGCGTCTCCATTTATAGCGGTTATTTTTAACGGAATCAGTGGTAAATATATTTTAAAAAATCATGGGAGAATATATTTTAATTTGTCACACTTACAGTTTACCTAACTGTTAAGAGTTTGAGACTTATATAAACTTAGTTCTTAATCGAAAATGAACATAATAACACGTAAACGGTCTTAATCACATGAGAAACTAAAAATGCTTAGTTGACTCAAAAATTTACTCAAAAATGGCCTGATATCATATAACAATTGGCCGATAACCACATAAAAATTACCTTTTTGAAAATGGTTAGTAACCACAAAAAAAAAGGGAATGTTAATTAAATAAAAACATCCAAAGAACTTTTAAAAAACGTTGCATAGAATGGTAAGTTAAAACATCAAAAAAGACCATAGTGGCGCGTGGACACACCGAGCAACCAAAAGGTAATTATTTCAATTGCTTCCCACAGAGCTAATAGTTAGCGAACATCCAACAGACAACTTATACTAAAAGCATGTCATTACACACAAGACCGCCTGGATGTAACGGCAATCATCAAGCGTGGCTTGAACATAGTAACCTCGATTAATCAAAAGAATCATTCAAGGCGGGGCTACAAATACGGGCCAAAGACAAAGTAAACTTGAAAATGTTGCCGAATGAAATTCAGAACTGAATTTAAATGAAACGTGAACGACATTTATTAAATCAAATCTCACTACATTTTTTTGAATAGTCATTTCCTTTGTATAACGACAATAAGTTGGACACAAAAATTTATGTCCGGTCGGCGATTGTGAACCCTCACAGTTATCTGGCCCTTTATGAACAAAGTTTGGTGGCCTCTGATTTAGCGGGGCAATATTTCCCTAACACGTAGAAACGTAAAATGTAAACCATCCAAGTCATGAACTGTAGACATAATCAGGCAATAAAATACAACAATTTCCCATTTCACGCTCGTATTTGCGACCTTTTGACGAACTCATGTGAACGCATTTCGTGACGTCATGCATTGAAAATGACGTGATGCTACGTCATCACTTTTGTGTTTTACCATAAACAACCTGACATCAAGTTATTCAAAATAAAATTGTGAATTATCTTCAAAAACGCCTTTTTGCATAAATCGAAATTTACAGCTTACTGCATGCAGATTAGCAAGCAAGAGTTACCAATACTAGCATTTAAAATCGGGTATCGGCTCCGATCCGATATTATCGGACCAATTGACAAGAACACCACCCCAGTATCGTAGAAGTACCGATACTACCAGTTGGCATCGGGTATCGGCAACGATCCGATATTATCGGACATGCTTATTGCTTACTAAACACTTGTTTTACGTCAGGGTTGTGGAGTGCTTATCTGATCTGGATTCGTGCGGACAAATCACCAACATAATCCACTCCATAGCATCCGAGTATTTCAACAACAACGTTAAGTTGGATGGATGTGCGCTGGATGAAGATCAAATTGACGAAGTGGCGGCTCTATCAGCTGATATGTTTGGCGCAGGTAAAATGAGGGGCTTTTAAATAGTCGTATTTCTCTAAGTCTAAATAGAGTAATCAGATAAATTGATTTGAATTCTCTACAAGCTTTCGCACAACCGTGCTTCATCAGGTCAAAGTAGAAATGAAAGCATTTGAGAAAAGGAGGGATAATTTAGTACTTGGGGTAGAATTTATTAATTTTGTAATTATTAGGGAAAGTGCATTTTAAAATCTGTAAGTTTGGCCAAAACACTGCCGCCCTAAGTCTGTTTTGTTCGTCCTTTATTCTCTTTACAAAATTATAAATTTTTGTTTTTCAGGGTAAGGCTTTTTTTATTTTTTTTGATACCAAAACTCTTCATTTGCAATATTATCGTTTGAATTCGTTTTTGAATTATTCTAATTATGCGAATTTAATCGTAGTTTGCTAGGAATTATAGGCTATATGACCAAAACACTTTCGACCAAAAATATGATAAATGAGCCGCTAATAACGCTTGAGGAGAATTAATTTGTCCACAAGCAGCTGTAAGAGTCATTAAAAACACGCAAGGTCAAGTAAATACAAACACAGCTGATGCAAAACAAATAAGAGTTGAACCACGCGTGAAAACACCGATTTAGTTTGAATACGTTAATAGGCGAGGCGAGCTGTAATAATGCGGCTTCATTATTTGTTGCCATAGCTGTAGAACAAGCTATAGTGAATACTGAAAACAAGTTGATCCGGTAATTATTTGTAAATGAATAATTAAGTACCGGAAGAAGCTTTTCTCAGTATATACTATGCCTGGTAGCAAACGCTAGCGAATATTTTAAGTGGGGCACGCTTTTTCATTAGGTCCCTCAACACATTACATTGGATTGATTTGTATTTTTTTCCGGCCCTTTCGACAGTTTAAACATTTAGAAAAATCTAACCCCTATCATTATACGTTGTGAGCTATTTGGACATTTTTTTACTTCTGCCTAAGTAGGAACTCATTTTTACACTGTTTTGCTGAGCTAGTGTAAATAATGATGAAGCCTGATATTTTAAAAGCGGCTATTTGAATTGATGGGACGTTTATAAAGTAGAAAATAAAAACAGCAAGGCTGTAAAAAGACGCAAAATCGTGTTTGGAAATAGAACTTGGTGTATTATGCGTGGTCGCCGGTCGACCTATCGCGGTTGCGGTTTACTTAATCCATTCTCGAGTTTGGTAACAAAAAACTCAGTTCGCAGTTGAATGTTGACAAGCTGAAGCTTGCTTACGATTAATGTGAAAGTAAAAATACACAGAAGACTGGGCTCTCGGCAAAAACACCGACATACCAAGAACCAACACACAGTATCGGACGTTTGCACAGATTATTAGACGAGTTTTGCCTTAATAAATGAGAATTTTCGAGTGTATAAAAGTATATAAGTATTTGCACTTATTGTACGTTTTTGCTTTTGACATTTTTGACTTAAATTTGCATTTCCAATCCTAAAATACTATTTAAACGTCCTTACGTGCCTCAACACATGGTTTTATAATTTCAGATTGTCAGTTCGCATTTTCCTCATATTAGCTAATGCATATTAATCTGCTTCCTATTTTTGTTTCTGTACGATTTTGTGCTTTAAAGTTTTTTGCCATGTATATAATATAGTTTTATAGATATATAAAGAAAAAAATCAGCCGTTTTTCAATCAACCCAAAAATTTGAAAAACAAAACGAACACAAAAACGTCATTTTTGCGATGAAAACTAACCAAACGCTGAAAAAGACGCAAACACTCATTCAAATTGGACTTGACTGGTTTGCAAAGTGGCCATTCGACTTGCAGCCACCTAGATCAACATTCCACACCAAGCAGTAACTTGTTGGCACGAGAATTGCTGCTTGTAACACAAAACCCTTCTGGGTCAATGACTTTAGCCCGACAAGCTTGTTAGAAGTTGCACTGTTAAAGACCTCGTTACCTTATAAAGTGCATGGGGTTTTTTGTGGTAGCCTACGAGGATCACATATCTTGTTAAAAACACAGGTTTGTCTTGAAATGTGGTAAAAATTGAGTGGGTATGACCAAAAAATTTTGCGGTTTAAAAACGTAATCATCTGGAAGTCAATATAAAAAATGCATTTGTGGCTAAAAGTGTTTTTAGCAGAGACAAATAAATATTAAAGTAAAATGCTTAAGAAACCGGAGAAGCTTGTTAGAAGCTGCATTTCTAAAGACCTCGTTACTTACCGTTCGAGCATAAAGTGTTTTTTTGGTGGTGGCCTAAAGATGACATACCATGTTAAAAATTTAGGTTTGTGTGTGAATGTGGCAAGAATTGACCAAAAGGCGGTAACTCCCCAAAATAAATTAATCAGGATTAAAAAGGTTTTCTAATTAATCATTTGGGACTCAATATCAAGAAATTCCCGTAAACATTTGGGGCTAAAAGTGTTTTAAGAAAAGAAAAGGAAAAAGCCGCAGGAAACTCGACAAGCTTGTTAGAAGTTGTATTTCTAAACACCTCATTACTCTTCGGCGTTCAAGCATGAAGTTATTTTTCGTGGTAGCTCAAAAGAATGACATAACTTGTTAAAAATAATGTTTTAAAACGAGGTAAATATAGACCAAGTGTTAAGGGCGCATTTAAATTGATAAGAAAAATCTCATTTTCGGTGTTATACAGTTAATAGTTGCGGAGAAAAATGTTTTCTAATATTCATTTGGAAGTTGATTTCATGGAGTTTATCGACGAACATTTGGCGCCAGAAGTTTTTTAAGAAAGATAAATAAATACAAACGGCCAAAGGGTAAAACATACAGCAAAACGGGATTTCCGAAAAAATTAAATTTTTATTTCGTTTTTAATTTTTTTAACTTATTTTTTTTTTTTAATTTTTAACTTACGTTGCATTGCGGAATGCAAAACACAAAACCACAGCTTTTCCGATATGTTTCTACATTCCTAAACAGCTTTCGCTTCCCCAATTTTTGTTTGGTGTCCAACTTTTTGACATACTTGAGCTCATTCCGTGATTAGCGCGAAAATACCGCGTTTTGCTCGCTGCAAGCTTTTTTGCAGACTTCAAGACGCCAGCAATTTTTACGGCGCGAAACCCGAGAAAAAATGCGGCAGATTATTGAGATTTGGTGATGAATAATTGCGTGAAATTGACAACAAATATTCTTGGGGCCTTAAAATCAAGGCGAGGTTAGCTTAAGATGTTAAGATATCTTGGCGTGGTTTTATTTGGTGATGATATATTTTAAACTATTTTATCAGTTAAGATTTCTGTGTGTGGTTTTATTGTGGCGATATCTTTTAAATTATTGGCATGCTGTTTTGGATGTTATAGATATATGGTATTACGGAAGAGATTTTCTTTAGATTAAAGTCACTGGGCGTATTAGATTTCGTAGATTACTTGCGTAAAAGTCAATTTTGCCTATGTTCTCTCTTATTCGCAAATATTTGTAATTTTTTAGTTTTCACACTAATGTTGAATGAGGTAATACCGAAACGTTTGTGAACAGCGAAATATCGTTCATATATAGTTAGGGTTATGTTTTTGGGCTTCAAATAGGGACGCTTTCAAACAGCCACCAGATACTACAATATGTTACTTTTGCAACCCAATGCATTTAGGAAATTCCGAACTCTGCACCTGGCATTACACGCTAGCCACTGCCCAACCACACTTGATTGACACTTATAGATATTTTTTTTATTTTTTAACATTAAAAACAAAAATCTTATGGATGACGCAGTGGTAAAAGTGAGACGGCGCGGTACCGGTAAAAAAATTAAACTTTTTAACCAAGCCATTCCGTCACCTCCTTGAATGTGTTCAAATTAAGAAGTCAGTTCCATATTTTACACTGTATCGAACGTTGCCATTTTGAAATCTCATAAATGACGCAGTGGTGAAAGTGAGACGGCTTTCCGGCGAAAAAAATTACCGTTAAAAAAATAGTAAAACTTTTTAACCACGCAATCCCGCTATTTCCTATATATAATAAATGTGTTCAAAATAAGAAGTAAGTTCCATATTTTGCGATTTGGTACAACGTACAATTTTATGTTTGTCAGAAAACAGTGCTTTACGTTTTTACCACGTCCGCATTGCCGGTATACCCCAGGTTTCCTAAGGTTACTTGTTTCAGAGGTCCCGTTATAACTATGTGGCGTTATATTTTCTGCGTTCCGGTGATAAAGTTATTCTACTTTCACCTTCGTATCACCTTTGTTGCTGTTAGATTTTGAGCCAGATAAAAATAGAAAAAGCAAGTTTACTAAAGTCATAAATCAAATCATGTCATGCCTTTCAACCGGCTTAAATCATTATTTTCTACCGAAGTACAAAAACCTTTTTGCTAGGCCGTGAGTAAAAAAAAAAAACAGGAAAACAATGTTTGAAAAATATTTTTGTAAAAAAAAAATTTTTTCTGTCTAAAAATATTTTCGCGCCAAAAGGAGAAGAAAATTTCAACACAACACCCCATGCGTCTTTAAATTGCTTGTTTAAAGGAAACTGGTGATTTTACGTCCAATATTACGATCCTGTCAAATCACGCGTTAAGCGCCAATTCTCGGGTCACAGCGCACATAGTTGAGTAATATTACAGTGTTTCAAACACTGTGACGAAATAATGAGGTGTTTGGTGTTACGCCCAACAGACAAAATGTCATCCTGTCGTTTATTTTTCGTTTGGTGAAAACATACCTTGTTTTTTGTCAAAAATGCAACGACGTAATGTTATCAGCTACACAGAAATTTTAATTGCATAAGACACATATCAATTTTACTTAAACTTTTAGGTGTATTATTTGTAATTTTAATACATCGAAAAATTCTTGTTGTTGGTTAGAATATGACAATAATGTTTGTACACTGATACATATTTGCATATTGAGCCAACAATATCATATTCTGCTAATTTACTTCAAATAAAGCAGACAAAAATAAGTTGCCCTACAACTGTTTTAGGGCGAAAAAGCTCAATAGTGACCACTAGCGGTCAAATTTAATGTTAACATTTTGTTTTTATGTGTTTTGGGGGGGAAAAGCTAAGAAACGCAAATAAAATGTATAACTCAAAAATTTGAAAAAAAACACAATTTTTGGGTTATAAACTTAAAACCAATGCTATTTCACAGTGGAAATTTCTGCATGGACTTAAATTTAAATATTATCAACATTACTCTATTTTATCACAGGTCAGCACACAGTGTCTGTAAGCATGTTCTGGATTCTTACGTACCTCCAAGTTTTTCCCGAGATTAAAGAAAAGATGGTTCGTGAAGTTGAAAGGGTGGTTCCACAAGATCGCTTGCCGTGCTTGGACGACCGCAACAACCTGGCGTACCTCGAAGCGTTTATTTTTGAAGTATTTCGACATGCGACACCACTATCTGGAGCAATTCCACATTGTACGCTGGAAGCGACCATGCTTAATGGATATTTCATACCCAAAGGACGAATGGTGATCCTAAACCAGTACTCAGCGAACCATGACCCGGAAGTTTGGACAGATCCGGAGCGTTTTGACCCTGAGCGATTTCTCTCCGAATTCGACAAATCAAAGATTGACTCAAAAAAGGTCGACCAGTGTCTCGTGTTTTCGATCGGACCACGCAAATGTCCTGGTGCCGAGCTTTCACGGATGTGGTTTCTCCTTATGTTGGCCGTCCTGTTGAAAACTTGTGATATAATTCCCGATAAAGACCAGCCGACCAATTTAGAGGCTATTTATGGACTTATACTTAACCCACGCAAACTTAATTTTAAGATAAAAATTAAAGAAAATTGTAAAACCTTTGTTAATTAGTGTTTTGTTTGTGTTTATATCAGTGTTATAATTTTGTATGTTAAATAGTTTTGATTTATTGCATATTTTGTAATTCTTGTGTTTTTATTATTTAAACAGTATGCCTTCTTGCCTTCATTAATGGTTAAATTTTACGCAAATATACTTTATAACTAGGATCAATTGTATAAACCAAAGAATATGAAGCATTTCAACGGCAAAATAAACAATAAGACTCCTTAATAAAATAAAAAAGTGAAACTTACTTGGCATTTCTTTCATAATATTGTATTGAATTATTATCTGCCTTAGCTTCCAAATGTCATTGTTTTGCTTTGTTGTATATTTTTCAAATAAAATCAAAAAAATATACATAATAATTTGATTATTCTGATAAAAATTATTGTTAAGTCATAGATAGGCCTTTATGAGGTTATCTAATTTGACTTTTAATTGTTCAAGGTCAATTGTCCCATCTTCAAGGACATAAATGCCAACATCAACAATTCCACTTTTTAGTTCCTGTAGAATTGTTTTTCTTGCTTCGGTTACAAATTTAGCTTTGCTTTTAATATCAACATTTGATGGGTTATTAGAAGTAATCAATTTTTTGCAGATTTTTCGCAGCACTATGTCCGCTTGATGAGAAACATTTTTGATATTTGTAAGGCGAGATTCTTCACTTAATCCAGAATCATTACTTAAATCTTGGACTGGATTTTCTATTGCTTTTTGCATTAAGGCAATACATTTGTCAATGTCCACATTTTCAGATGAAGTGTTTACAGAAATGAAATGGTTCTCCCAAGATGATTTTGTACAGGAAGGTAGTTCAAATTGTGAGCGAATTCTGTCAATAGATTTTCGGACGACAACTTCATCTTTATTACGTCCAAGGTTTCGTTCAAGGCAAAGGTCAAACGGACTTTCAATGTGGATTACACAAAACCCGATATTAGTATTTCTGGCAACTTTGTAATATTCATACCGCATGCTTTTGTATTGCATGTTGTCATCAATAAGAAACACAACAGGTTTGGAAGACGCCATTTCTTGTCTAGCTTTCAATTCAAGTGAACTCACTGCAACTTGATTTAACATAGTGACAGGATTTTGATTTTGTTTTTCAACATTTTGAGAGACAATGTTGCTGACCAACAAAACAACCTCCAATCTGGCATCTTTAAGTCTTATGTTTTCACTTATTTGAGCATTTGATATCCAAGGGAGCAGTTCGTCGTAACAAACATGAATAAATGAAAATGTTTCCAGTTTTAGAAGTTGCTTGCATAAGTGGCTTTTTCCAGAACCAGGCAAACCACATAAAACACAAATGCAGGCTTTTGCCATTTCTTACCATAACAGCTAAAACTGTTGCAAAAGTAAAACAACTATTGAGATTATATAATTGTTTAACTTGTAGTTAATCTAGCTTAGATGTAAATATATCCGTTCAGCAAACACAGAATAATACCCAACAATGGTCTGAAACAAGCATACAGCTGAACAACTTTACCTTATTGAGTCTAAGCGCAGAGTATTTGCTTTGTTTTCAAAAGATGTCTGTTTGTGCCAGTGTACTAAATAAAACCAAACAGAAACAAGCATTTAAAAAAAAATTCCCCACGTAATATCTCGGGAAGTAAAGATCTGAAAATTAACACATTACTAAAGTTAACCTAACTTAGCCAGTAATCAGGCTTAATTAAAAATATTAATTTATATATTGCTGAATAATAATATTTATTCATAGGTTTGTGATCAGATTTATGCATTAAATTTATTTTCTACACGTTTTTGATATGGATATAATGCTAAGTATACAAAAAAATCACAGTAAGAAAAGGCAGCTTTCTTAATGCCAAATATATGAAAAATTCGGTTGTAAATATACACTTTTTGTTTGTCAAAGTTAGTCACAATAACTCAAGTCAATACCGACCGAGATCATTATTTGTCAAAAATATAGTCTGTTTACTACTGTTTTTTCATACATCCTTTTTACAACCTTAAAAAAAATTAAGATATTTATAGAAAACAAGTACATAAAAATAATTCAATTTTGATTTATTTAAATAAACATTGCAAAAACTAGTTTAGTCTTCATTTATTTCATAAAGTTTACCAAGTAGGGATTTCCCCTATTTACGACTGAATTACTAAACTTTTTTTATAAAGTATTTTTTTGTTGAAGCATCAAACAATTTCAGTAGTTAGATTTAAAACAAATTAATTATTCAGGTCTATTGTTTTTTAATTCATTGGATTATTATGTTTATTTGAGCGTGGCCAAATTTTGGCGCCAATTAGTTTTCGTCCGCACGTGGTCAGCATTGCGTGACTAAAAATCAAAAGCTAAACAAATTGTGTTAAAAACTTATAAAAAGTAAAATTTGTAATATGTTATTTTAGTTAAATTAGTTTTAGTAGTAGGTAATTGTTACAACACACAAAGTTGATACAGTTCTACTTTGTAAATTCAACCACAAAAAAAGTTTTGTAAGGCAAATTTAAACTACTGTCAAAGCAGACAGCAGTTGGCATTTTACACAACTCACCAGTCTGCATTCTGTGGCAGGTGCACATCCGAAAATCTTTTGAAAGGAATTTTTGTGCACACTATAATTAGTAACTTGCACACCGTAATTCCAGAAAAAGGTTGAGTTATACTCAGTTCCTGAAATCAGTATGAAATGAAACCTTTATTTCACACCTGCACCCCATGCGCCACACCCGATCATGAAATGCAGACTGGAATACTCAAACTAAAAATATAGGGAATCTTAAAACTTAAGATAGCTTTGCAGATTCACTATTGGTAACCCAATAACCCACCTACCTTTAAATATTTAATTATATTAAACGCAATTAATAAAACAATTTACACCAGACCCAAAAGATGTTTCAATGTCCAATTAATTCACTGTTTAAAGTAACTAAGTGATGTCATGCAAAAAAAATTATTTATTTTACATTCCAGATTCTCTTATATTTGTAAAAGACGATACATGTTTTAGTTAAGTAATGCCTTTTGTTAAGAAAGACAGTATGTCTTCAAATGGTTTAAAAGGCAAACAAATACGATTGAAGTCAAGTCTAAATGCTCTCAAGTCATTGTATGATAGCACACTGAATTCATTTAAAAGCAAACTGGATTTAATCACAAAAGAGGTGTAGTATGTGTTGTTTGCTCACTCCTAACTAACCTGGCTTCCTAAATGCTTTATTTATTGAATTTTACTAAGATTATATTTAGGTTTTTAAGTGTAGGTTAAACTTTAATTTCTGCATTAAACATAATAGTCGTTAAAGGGATTACTATGTCTTGTTTTATAAGAGGCTAATTTTATTATCTTTTGCAGACATTTGAATTTGGCGAAGAGTTGTTTTTTGCGAATAGTAGTGAATTTACATCAAAGTTTGAAGAAATTCAAAACTGCATTAACCGTTGTACTGATGAACTGATTGAAATTAACTTGGCCTTTTGCAGCAATGAATCTTTTGGTGAGAAAACTGTTAAAAGTTTTGAAAAAGTGTATAAAAAGTTTGTAGAAGTAATATGCCTTTAGATGTTTTCCCTAAATGAAATATATTTCGAATGAGGATTTTAGTGTTACTGAAACAATATTTGGTCGCTCAAACAATTTTTCGCGTGAGGGTTTATTGTCACATTATTGGGGTGTCAAATAGAGATAGTATATCAGTTTACAGATAACATCGGCCGATATTTGGCTTCTACCAATATATCGGTATCGGTAAATGTAGGCCGATACTTTAGCTGATATTTTAGTATGAATATATGATATGATTTTCCTGTACAACAAATAGCTTCACCACTTTTGGATTAAAAAATTAGGGGTTTACCATAACGCTAAGTTAATATGCAATACACAGTTTAATAATAGATAAAGGTAAATAAATTTAATCGTTTCTTGGATTTTATTTTCAATTAATTCAAGTTTTGAACATTTGTAATCGATATCAGGTATCTATTGACAAAATTGTAAAATAAATCGGGCATTGGAATTAGTCCAAAAAAGTGATGTCAATCAGTCTCTAGTGTAAATTAATATTATTATATTTATTCACCCATATATATTACTTTATTACCTGCAATTCCAACTTTGACAACTCGTTGTTTTGTACTGTAAAAATGGGATTCGAAACCAGCTCTTAATTTTCAATTAAGCAAATTCGCCTAACATTGTAACAGCAATTTTTCATTTTTATAGAAAAGAACCCTTATGAAGACAAAAGTAATGTTATTAGAAAAGAATCTTACATTGATTCAACTGCCATGCAAAATGATGATAAGGTTAGCATTCTCCATGTGTGATTTACTAGTTTTTTATTAGTTACTGTTTAGATTTCAGAAATTAATTTTGAAGAAGTTAAGTCACTTTTGAGCGATAGAACCGGCTTTGAGTTCACCTTGGATTCAAACTGTTGCGATTCAGGTTCTTAACAATTTATTATTAAATTTACTACAGTTTTAAAAAAACTGCTTGTTATGAATTTTTCGCAGATGAGAAGAAAAACACAGAGAAAGATTTGATACAAACGTTAACAGTTAGTTCAATTGGATCATTGGAGCAACTTAGCTCTATAGAAGTAAACTTTATTTTTTTTTTTAAAGCCATTTTCCGTTGGAAATGTATTTCGCTCAAATTTGTTGTAAAAATAAGTACCTTATTAACAGATACTTTTGACTTGTTTTGAGACAAGGTAAGTAAGGGCCTTGTTATCCTTAAAGTCTGAACAAAAAAATATGTAGATCATTTAAAATAAAGAGACCCAACCCCTAGTTTTAAAGGTCTTCGCAAATCTTTTCTATTTATTTTCTTAACTTTGATGGTTACTCGATATTCTTTAAACCACCAACATTAACAGCAATAAAGGATGAACTATAACTATCCACAACCTTAAATAATTTATTTCAGAATCTCAATGAAGCCCCACCTAGCCAAACTGATACTAAGAACTTCAAAGGTGTGGATAAATCAATACTGAGTCTATGCACAGGACTTAAGTTTGACGTTGTTGTTAGTGACGTTGCTTCTCCCAGTGAGTTTGCAATTCAACTTGAAGATTGCCAAGATGTGTTGGTTGCCCTTCAGCAAGATATCAAGTCAGTTGCAATTATTGTTTCTTTTTATCTTAAAGACTTAAATACCCTATTGGGTTTTCAGGTTTTGAAGTGTTGTCACAGACCTCTCAAATAGCCATGAGAATAATTTCACAATTTACAATGCTTTTGTACACTAGCACGGATCTGTAATGTAGCTTGATAATAAATTGGCTTTGCAATTTAATTTAAGCTACAATGGTTTTATTCTTTAGTAAGCAATTTGTAGAGTTTTCTGGTTAATTATCTTATACTTTTAAATGATGCTAAACAAATAATTGCACACGAAAGCCAATTTCAAATCCATTATTAGGTCAAACCACTAACTCACAAGTTAATTGTGTCATATTAAAACACAACATATGATTTTAAACACTGTTTTTTTTTAATTGTGGCCTACAAAAAAATTTAGCAAAACATTTGAATGTAATGAGTAAAAGGTTTGGCAGATCTAAAAAACTGTAGTTAGTTAACTTTTTTTTTTTAGTTTGCCATATAGGCCTAAAAACAATTTTTTTTCTGTTCTAGTGCTTACTATTCTCAACAGCGGACAACAAACTTGGATGTTTTAGATTTTTATGTTGGTCTGACTTGCATCGCAATATTTCCATGCGATCAGTGTTGGTACAGAGCAAGAGTTACAGAGGTTGAGTCGGACAAAACATGCAAGGTGAAAAAAATAAGAGTGTTTTTCTAAAAACTCTTCTATTTTGAGAAATTTTATTCTGTTCATCAAATTATATATCATCAATATTTTAATTAGGCCTCCATAGCCGACCCCAAGGGGTCAATGGACCCAAGTTTAATAACCCCTGCTCTAACTCCTAAAATGCTACATATCTTCTTTTTTTTGTGGAAGGTTTTGTATATTGATTTTGGCAACTCTTGCTGCATTGAGCGTTCAAACATCAAAAAAATCATCAAAGAGTTTGAAGAAATTCCACAAATGTCCATTCCGTGTCATTTGTCAGGGGTAAGCTTTATTTTTCTTTAGTTTTTCTATAAATTGATTTTTTTTATCATTAAATTACAGTATATAACTCTAAATTACCAATTTTACTTAATTTAATTCATAAAATATGCCAGTATTGGCATTTCCAGTTTATAAAGTGAAAACAATCCCCTTTTTAATAAAAACAGGTTTGCCTCAAATCTTAGCTATAAAGCTTTGAATTTATTTAATGTCCAGCTTATATGTGTTTAGAAAGTGCTGTTGTACTCTGTTAACTGTGATATACATACTGTTTTGTTTTGAATTTTATCAATCAATCAATCTAATTTTACGTCTTTGAAAACCTACAAATTTAATTTGTAAAGTTTTTGAAAGTCTTTGTGTAGCAACTATCAATCCTGTCAAAATTTGACTTTTAGGTGCAACCTTTTCATGGTGGTAAAGAATGGCCAGCTAAAACAGTTTTATGGTTTAACGATTTTGTTCTCAACAAAAAGTTTTTGGCAAAGTTTCATGAAACACAAGATGTTGAAAGTAAAGTTTCGAACCATGTTAGTCTGTACAAACAAGTTAAAATAGTAAGTTTCAAGTGGTGCTTTACAGTATTTTAATCAAAAGTTTGTTTGATGTAATAAAATTTCACAGTATTATTAGCAGGTCTGTTGAGTCGGACTTGGGACTTGACAGAGTCGGTTTATAGAGCTTGGGGATCCTACTCGGGACCCAAGTAAAACCTTTGTTAGACTGACATGCGCAATGTGCAATAACACACTGCAAACTGTTAATTGTAAAAGTGAAATAACATGGTGTGGTATAGGAGTATATTGCTGCATTATCCACCCTTTTTTAGTTATTTAAATGGGTGGGATACAGGCTGGAGATTCTGAGTTGAACTATTGACTCACAGAGTCTGACTCCGGTAGTTTTACCCAACTCTGCAGCCCGGATGTTCAGGGCTGATCAGACATTATGAATTACAGCACTAAGTTTTTGTAACAGTTTATAACTATTTTTTTTTCAGGAATACTGTTGTATTCTGTGGAATGTTGCAACAAGCTTAATCTACAATGAACTGGCAAAAGAAAAGGAAAAATGTAGATGCTGCTTTATCACACAGGTCCATATTGTAAACTGCATTAAAAACTACACTTGTGTTACATAGGAACTTAATAATGTATGAATATTTTGTTTTATTGATTTTGGGGTCTGTGATTTTTCCAACAGTTGTTTTTTCGTATTATAATATCCAACAATTGTTCATGATAATGTAAAACTGTCAAATAGAAAACTTCATTAAAATACAGATTATGTTATTACGAAAAATCAATGAAAATATTTCAAGTAAAAATAGAAAATGGAAAATCAAATCTGCGCAGTCCCAATGAAAACCTTTTATTCCTTTTTCGACAGGTCTTAATTTTAAGTCCTTTTTTCAAGCCACAAATATATTTTTCAACAGGAGTCTAATGAATCATTTCCAACATTTTCCAACAAAAATCTCACCTCAAAAAATCCTTTGCCTGAAATAACTTCAACTCCACGGAAAAACTCCCTCAGAAAAGAGTCGTTTTCATCAATAAGGTAAATTACAAGTTTTAACACCTTTATAAAAAATTTTGTAAGGATTCCTAAGTTCTAACTGTGTAGTAAGCACTGATTGTGTATTTCTGTAACTGAAGCTTTCATGCACAGTTGCACATGTATGTGTATCGTACCTGTAATCCAAGTGTTAAGAAGCGCCTTGCGTTTCAAGTCAACCAGTAATAATGGCTTACATATCATAATACACAAAGCTAACCTTCAGAGGGGCTAACAGGGGTTCTTAAACTTTTTTTACCGCGGACCCCTAAATTTTTTTGGGGGCCTTGCGTGGACCACGGTAGGGGAAAAAAATAAAAAATGACGTCATAAATTAGCGTCACAATACAAATAAAATTTATAAATCTGCTGATTTCGGTCCCAAAATGTAAAAGTGAAATGGAGTCTAAATAGATACAGTGCAAAACCGTTTTATTATTAATTAAACTGTTTTCTTCGAAAAAATGGTAACTTTTAAAATATACATTAATATTTCAATTAGGCCTTCATGTACCCCCTAAAACTAGTTCACGGACCCCCAAGGGGTCCATGGACCCCAGTTTAAGAACCCCTGGGTCATGCCGGGGCATGCCATTGGACATAGGGGGGCATGTGGCCCATAGGGGGGGGGGCATTGTTGGGGACCGATGGCAATAGAAAACCCACATTAAATTTTGAATTTTAAATGTATTGTAATACAATTAAAAAAATCTTATTTATTAACAATTAAGGAAAAATAAATACCAATGTATACAGAGTAGGCTGTGATGCCATTATCCTTAATTGCTTTTTTTCCTTACAGTCAGGGGTCGGTACATTCGAGCCCCAGAAGACCCCGGTCCATTCCAGCTGGGGCTGAAAGGTCCCTCAAACTGGGGGCACGGGAATACCCCAAAAGTCCACAACAACCCAGGGTAGGAATTAAAATGTAGCAAGCAAAGAGAGGTATTGAGCTTAACATGATTTCCTATAAAAATCGACCTTTCTAACAATGTTTAAAATAAAACATGATAAAAACAATTTAAGATGTTTTAAAAACATCTTACGTTCTAAAAAACGCTAATACTAATTGGGTTTGCAATTATTATTTACACAAGTGGCAACCTATTGAGAAAACTTAAAAAGTTGTGTCGATCAGTTTTTTAGTAGATTATTTTTGTACAATTTTTACGTTTTTGTTCAGAAATGTCCTAAAATTACGCAAATCGTTTTATGAAGTCTTATGTTTTCTCACAGTCGGATCCTCTGCACAGGAACTTGTCCTACGTAGAACACCTCGAAGAACTTAGCGGATCAAGATGCCAGGTATTTGAAGCTTTGGTTCGAAGTTGTAAGAATGAAAGTGACCAAAATTCACTCACAACATCACAACAATAAATAACTAAACACTTTGTATAATTCCAATTCAACGGTGACGAAAGACTTCTGTGTTTTTAAGACGTAGTAAAATATCAAAGCCCATACAAAAGTAGGGAGCATTTTGAACGTTTCGAATAACTTTTTATTCATTTTTATATGTGAAACGATCAAACCTTAATCTGTAAACCGTATATAAAAACTTTCAAAACCTTCAACCATTATGCTCCTACGTGTATCTAACTTCGTTCTTTATTACACATCGAGTTCTTTAGTTTAATTTCTTTTTCTTTGTAATAATTGTGGAAGCTTTCTGTTTCTGTTTATTCGAATAGTGACAAGTATTTTATGTTTGTACCAACGAAATTTGTAAACTAACGTTTTCTTCGAAATCTATTAATTTTAGTTAATATTTACAAAAACCTTTATTTTATTTGTTTCGTATCGTCAAACCTTTTCTTTTGACTAAATAACTATTTGAATAATTTCTTGTTCAATTTTTAAGTTCCTTTTTTCCCGCTAAGTTTCAATATTTCGTGATTTACCTGATTTCGACCTTATTTCGTGCCAAATAAAAACTTCACTTCAGCTGGTGTTTTGTCTTTTTAGGCTTTGGAAAAGAATTTGGATCCAATGTGGACAGATTTTTATTCCAAAAGAAACAAGTAAGGCCAAGTTATTTCGTTAAAAAAGCTTTGAAATTTAATATTTGGTAAACTTAGATTAATAAGACCAGTTCTTTTGTTCAAGACTTTTAGTCCTCGACCATTTTAATGGCTTGCATTAGGTGCACTTAACTCACTGTTAGGGTAGTAAGTCTCCATGTTTTTTTTGTTTTAAAAATTAATGGGCTTCTTCATAATTTCAAGAAGGCACAATAAACCGCGAAGTAAAGAAAAATATATGCTCTAATTCTGTCAAAGTTCCGCAACCATTGTTTTCCTTTTAGTTATGTAACAGACGTGGACAATGCTTGCGTGGCAGTCGAGAACATCAACTGGGACCGCGTGAAGATTTGCAAATATTACACCAAGGGAAAATGTTGGAAAGGAAATAATTGTGATTTCTCACATTCGAGAGACAAAGATGTGCTTTATGAAGATAAGGTAAATTATTTAAAATGATAACCTCCGTTTTTTTAAGGTTATTTGTTGTAGGTAGGGATGTTCAAAGTAGAATACCAAGGTATTCTAGAATAATAGGTTTCGAATCTAGAATAACGAATCCATAATAGCGAATCCTAGTATAATTTTATTAAATTATTTAACCTCGATTTTGTTTGGGGAAGGGATTTTTTGCTAACATGTGAACATTATAATAAAAAAAATCTCCCATATGTTTAACATTCTTAACAACTGTCATTTGAAGCAGTTGTGCAAACTGTAATATGTCCACTGTCCAGGTTGTTGCCAAAACTTATATTTTTGCCAATAGTGAGTACAATGCAACACCGAACACAGAACTCTTTAGCAATTCGGACCTGTTTTTAAAGCATTGTTGAGTTTTTGTGCTTCTTTTTTTGACTAAAATGATCTGTTATGCAGTCAAATAATAATGTATTGCAAAGAATAAGTTACTAGTGACATAACGAATACTTGACAAATACGCTGTGCATTACTGTATAACCTCGCTGAATATTGGCCTAAAGTTGACCTTAAGTAACCCTATAGCGCATTTGGTTACATCCAGCACCTTTTACAACAGGGGTCGGCAACCTACGGCCCGCGGGCCGGATCCGGCCCGCCAGTGTAATTCATCCGGCCCGCCGCCTCTTTGAAAAACTAGATACGAGTCCATTTCACATACTTTTTGACAATTTTAACCAACTTGTGAGAAAATTTTTTGAGCTTTGCGCAAATGATCTTTATACTTCCGGTTTGTTTAGTTTTGATGCTGTCTTTTAAACTATAGGTTCACGTTTTACCGTTGCGACAAGGCGTTTTACCGTTGCGACAATTTTACCGTTAAGACAAGGGCGGCGCGGACAAACGAAAAACGTATTCAAAAATATTGCACATATATTTTTAACATTTTACTCTTATCAGCAATGTAATAAAAACATGTAGGAAATTTAAAAGAAATGCCAGTATACCAAAAAAAAACGCGCTCGCTTCGCTCGCCAGGTGCGACCGAACTTAACAAACACTAAACAAGTTTACCCATTGAAGTTATCGCGTTTCCTCAAAGTAGTTTTATTACATTTTTCATTAGTAGTATGGATGACGACGTGTGAACTCGAATTTTAAACCAAACAAACGCTTTTTTCGCGCTTTGCGTCAACACTTTACTGCCTCCTTAAATATAATTAAACACGTTTTTAAGCGCAAAACAATCCGAGGCTCGCTAGATTCACAGTTGTTCTAACACAGAGGTTTTCAACCTATGGGCCATGGCCCAGTAGTGAGCCATGACGCTGTTTTCAGTGGGCCACAGAGCTTTGCATACAGTGATGTCAAAAAGCATGTCATTATGAACACATAAGAGTCCGACAGATAAATAACAAAAACCTCGACCTAATGTTATATTTGTAACATCATTTCTATTTACAATGGCAATCGCCTTGCTTTCGTGTTATTCTTTGTTAAGTTTATTGTGCTGCGCAACCGGTGTGCCGCGACGTTCCCGTAGTTGTGTTAGGCCTACTTGTGTTTCAGGGTACTTTTCAATCAGTCGTATTGTTAAGTATTTTGACCTTATGCAATATTTCAGGTATAAATTTATGAACTACAATAATAATTAAAACTTTTTTAAAACCTATGTTGCCTTCTATCGTCGTAAATCGAATGCTGACTGAACAACCAGAAGCTATCAGGAGTATAAAAATACAACAATTGTTTCAAATTTTACACCAACGTGGAAAGGGAGATTAACCATGCGCTGGAAAACACTATAATATCATTGTAAATATATTATTGGCATTTAATAATTAGTCTAGGGAGTTGTTTCGAAAAATATCTGAAGTTGCAAAATGTCTGGTTTCATTTTCCAAATGCTATCAAAAGCCCTCTGTTTTCCGTCAGCTGTTGCAAGGAAGTACAATTTTTAGGACTCTAACGTGTTTCAGATTTTCAGAAAGTCTGTAAAACCGCAAAATGGAAAGATAAAGAAATGTAATGCGTAAAATTTCCGGCGCTTTTGGCGCATTTTATTATAAACTACTTATTTTTATATTGGCTGCTCACCATACTTACTGCCCCGCTTTATATATTGAACTACTCGCCTGGGCGGTCCCAATCCACGCCATTAAGTATGGGGCGACGTAACACATTAGAAATAATGTACAAGCTTTATTAATTTATTATGTTGTTGAAACTTTATGTTTTTCATTAAACGTTAAATGGGCCACCGCCATTTTTTTACTAATTTAGTGGGCCATGAGCAAAAAAAGGTTGAAAACCCCTGTTCTAACACTTTAATAACACAATTCTAGTTAAGATTTTGTGCGACCCGCAGAGATCTTTCTGAGGTTGTTTTTGGCCCGCGACTAGAAAAAGGTTGCCGACCCCTGTTTTACAACGTAATGTAACGTTTGCAACTTAACGCATTTAGGGAAATTGGGAGCTCCCCACCTGAACTTACACGTTAGTCGCTCGCCCAATAATGCTTGATTGACACTTAATTATTAGACGAACGTTATCGCGAGAAGCGGTAATTGGTCGCCCGAAAAAACGCTGACGCTACACTAACTGGTTACATTTAAAGCAATCACTATAAATTGGTCGCCACAGCGACAGGCCAACTTACCACACGCGTTTGTACAATTAGGCGCGACGGTCGGCGGTAAAACATTAAATTATATCGGTTCCAATTACCCGAAATAAATGGCAGAATTGGATTCGAATCTCATCTGGATTCGAATCCAAGGATTCGATATTCTACTTTGAACATCCATAGTTGTAGGGTTTTATACGTTCCATTATGACGTCTCCACTAAAAATCAGTTAATACAAATCAACGTCAGCCGATTTTTGTCAAGGAAAATAATAAACAGTTCAAACAATTTAAAAAATGAGACAGAAACCTACTCCAATCATTAATTTTAAGTTTTGTAATGACTTGCCTCGACCTAAATAACTTGGTTTAAAATGAAGTGTTTTTTTTAATTAAATATGTTATTAATCAAAATCTTTGCACATATAACAATATGCTTGCAATATGTTGCGTTTTAGTTATTTTTAGGTGTGATATTGCTCATAATCGGACGAGTTTAACGATTTATTTTTACGCAATAACTTAACTTGAAGTTAAATTGCTCTCAAATGGCTTAAGGACTATTTCATCTTTAAAAAATAATTAATTATTTGACAGATTCTTGCCTACCAAGCGGTTCCTGAGTTGGAATTAACCCCAGGGGCCTGGGTTATCGTCAAAGTTACCCACAAACAATCACTAACGAGCTTATTCTACTGCCAAGTGTTGCGAACATTATCACCCGAAAGATGTTTGCAAAACCGGGAAGAATTATCGGCTAAAGGTAAGTTTAAAGCAGGGCTGCGGAGTCGGTTAAAAAGAACCCAAGTCCGACTCCGGCCAAAAAAATACACCCGAGTCCGACTCCGGCCAAATGTAAGATTTTGTCGAGTCCCGAGTCCAGCTCTGACTCTACAGCCTGTGTTTTACCCATTTACGCAACTAAATTAAGGTGAATTTTCTGCAATCCACTCATATATATTGGTGTCATAATTGATCCACCCGCATTACATGGTTTAAAAATATTTCACCAGTTGTAATTACACTTTTACAACTTACATTTTGCATCCTTAACTGTTTTAGATTTTGGCACTGCGCATGCAAACGTCGTACTCGGGTAGTTTTACGCGATCTTACTCGAGTCCCGAGTCCGACTCCGCAGCCCTGGTTTAAAGAAGTTAAACATTAGTATTTTAGGCAAGGGCTGTATTTTTAAGTGTGTATTTTACCTGGCGCAGATCTAAGATTTTTTGTTTGGGGGCATAAAAAACCTTTCAAAAAATATGTCATAAAGTTACGTCAAAATGTGACGTCACAAATTTACATATGAACATGACGTCAAGATGACAACGTGGCCTCCTGAATGGTAGTGTGAAATAAAACTCCATTTGATTATTTGCGAATAATTTATGCGTTTTTACAGATTGCATAAAACAGTCTGAACCACTTGAACAGCTCACTGAAGAATTGAGACAATACTATTCGTTACACAGAAGACGGTAAGATTAAATAAAACTATTTAGGCCGATCTATGATTTACTGTTTTATCGTTAATTTTCACAATGGTAACAAATATCAAATAATATTTAAGTGAAAAAGTTATATAATGCCACAATTCAATTTTAAGCAAACGGTTATGTGAACATCTTAAAAATGGACAATTTTCGCCTTCCCAAATAAAACTAGATTTTCTTTCTTGTGTAACATTATATGCTCTTCTTACCAAATCAGTGTTATAACACACTCAAGTTGTATATATTTACGGTATTTTAAATACGCCCATTGATCAAGTAAAAAAATGTAAACAACAAATATTCATAATAAAAGATAACTTTAAATGAACGCATTTTCAAAATAATATTTCGGCTTGCTACGCTCGCCTGCGGGCTGTGTTGCCACAAAAAAGTCGCCCCCTTGCCCTGAAATCGCTCCGGCGTCCCTGGATGCACTTTACTTACGTGAAGATCCACACTTTTCACACCCAACGAAAGACACACACAAACACATGTGTTCAATAACATCTGCGATCCAGCCCCTCGGAAGTTGCTTTATGACCAACGATTACGGCTTCCGTATCAATAGTACACCGAAAAGCCATCGCAGACTCGCCGAATCTGTCAATATATGATGCAAGCAGAGAAAGCCAGAAAAACAACTGGCCTGCAGTGAGGTTCGATCTCACGACCTCCGGTCAAGCCGGGACCGTCGCTCTACCAACTGAGCTATGCAGGCTCAGAAGGAGCGAGTCGAGAAACAACCATGCGCCAACACCTGCACATTTCACACCCAGTTCTAACTTGAAATTACCATTTATTCCAATGTGTATAGGCTTGCAGTGGACAGCGACCCATTCTGTGGTGAGATGCACGTCATTCTTGTGGAAAAAACTTATCGGAGAGCAACTGTAGTTGAAATCGCACAACGTGGAAGGCTTAAGGTGCTTTAACTTTTTTCTTCGTGTACCCTTTTTTTTCTGCTTTATTGAAGTTACACACTCTTGGTTAAGTGTTAGGGGCATTACTGTTATATATGCTCAATGCATATACACTAGTAATGCCCACTAGAGTAATTAAAATTAGTGACACATGGACAAAAGTTTGGCCTCATTTAATCGTATGAAAACAAAAAAGTTTAGAAATAACGACTAAGCTAAATGTATAGGATTCTATGACATTTTGCGAAATAACTTTTTATTCCGCTTTATCAATGGTTAGGCAGATTCTAACATTAGAACTGCGCCAGTATACAATAATCTCTGTTACCAGATGCATTTAATCTGGTGCAGTTTTGTGTTCACACATACTTTTTCAGATATTTCTTATGGATTACGGGCAAACTATTTGGATTAACAAGGATCGTTTATTCCCACTACATCAGGCTTTCATGCACTTGCCAAGTCAAGCGATATTATGCGAGAATAACTCACCGCTATGCCCAGGTAAATAATTTCGTCATACTTTAAAAACTTAGTTGCGATTCCAGTGTTATTTATAAATTACCCAATCAAATCATTTGTAAAATAACCTATATTCAGTTCAAGTCATCAGTAACGTAACTCAATTTACAGTCACAGTATTAGCATCAAAAATATTAATCTTTTAAAAAAAGAAAATACGTCCCAAGACAGAAAACGAAAAAAATTGCAAGTTCGCATTTGATGTACTTCAAACTATATAAGCAAAAATAGAAGAAAACATTGAAAACAGGATTAAATCCTTAACAAACATGCAGTTTTAATGTTTAGAAAAGGCAGTAAAAATTAGTTTTTTTTTACCAGAAGTTAGTATTGGTTTCAAATTAGGTTGTAAACAATTTGTGCTAAAAATTAAAAGCGAGTACACTCTCGCTTATTCCAAAGCTTGACTTTATGTCATTGACTTTGTCAAGTTCCCGAGTCCGACTCCACAGCCCCAAATTCCCCCTAACTAACACAGTGTGGATATTTCACAAACCAATCAAAGGTGCGAGATACAACTCATCCACTCACCTTAAATGCTACTGCGCCGCACATAGGACTCTGGTAGTCTCAGTCCACGGCCCTGCTTGACACAGTAGAAAAACAAACATTGCACAAAATGTTAAATATATTACTCAAATATAGCTCACCTGGTTATTATAATTCTTGTCCAACCTTCCGGTGACCTATTCGAGTTATGGTAAATTGGTAATATGACCGAATGCTGAGGCATGGCAACATAACAGTGGTTTTGAACTAAATATTTGTTCATATATAGAATAAAATCCTAAAACCATGGTAGTGTACTGGCAGTGGCATATATAGCTTAACGTTTCTTAGGTAAACAATATAAATTGAATTGCAGTTTAGGCTTGCTGTTGGTTGTACTTATCTTACATTTGAAAATCACACGACCTATGTCATTCTAGTGACGTCACATCTTTACTTGGCTAAAGTGATGACGTACTTGAGTGGAAGCGACGAACCAGTTTCACTCCACTTGAGTCAAGAACTTAAGTGAGAAAAATCCTCAACCATCAGGAGTTAATGTGATTACTACATATCATGTATTTATTTACTTATATCAATCATTAACATTCGTTCATTTTTTTCTCTTCACGTTACAATACGAGTAACATGTGTCCGATATTTTAAACTTTAAATAGATACACTAAACCTAATGACGTAAATACACCAAAGCAAATAAAATTAATAATACAATAGTAATTTTGTTCACTTTTTTATGCCGAAATTTCATAACCACCAGCTATAAACCTACTATTTTCTGATAAATACTTGTCAAGGTAGTTTCGCAAATCATGGATGGAATTGCTCTATTGACCTGGAACCGGATAAACCACAAGTATCGTTCAAGTGACGATACTACCACTCGGTATCGGCTTGTTACCGGCAATAGCTACTTTCAGCTAGTCGCTTATATTGTATGAATTTGCGGCACCGATACCACACCCTGGTATCGGACGATTACCGATACTATCACTTGGTATCGGCTCCGATCCGATATTATTGGACATATTTTTATCAGGAAGTTTCTTATTACTTTTTCTTTCTTTTCTACTCATTTTCTTTCTGTAACGAGAATTTGATCGTAAAATTGATTTTATTTATAAAAGGAAAAACTGTTAATAAACGAGTGCATTTAAATGTAATATTTACGAGATAGTAAGGCAGTGTACAAAAATACAACGAATAACTTGGCAATTTAAGATTGTCACGGGCGGTTTAGGAACACCAATTGATTGAAACTTGGTAAAACGTTTAGAGCTTATTTAAGGATTTTGTTAAACAAAAGTTTTTACTACATATAAAGTATGGCAACATTGCACATTAGCGTAACTTTTAGATATAATGTGTTTAACAATGGCACTGCATATAGTTTTGCACTAAATACAATAATAGATTGTGCAGAAGTTATATGTTATTAAAGTTGCAAGGGTTGTAAAAAAAAACAAGATGCAGCATTTTTTTACCCCTTTACGTAAGTTCATAGCAACAACAAATTGTAAATATTAATATTACTGTTAAGAAATGAAGTTTAATCACATTCCCTACAATAAAGATATATTTTTGTTAAGTCTATGTTATATCATACAGTGTAATATTACAGCACCCAGTTTTTACAGAAAAGTACAAATGCAATACCTGGAATAATTAAGGTTGAAACCTGCATTGGAAGAACATTAAGGACAAATTATTTTCCATTTTCGTCAACTTTTGTTGAAATACAAACTTTATGTGCAATTAAGGACTGAATGTACAAAATGTCAATTGACTGTTCTAGAGCAGTGCTCCACAACCCTTTATCAATTTCGTCAACCCAAATAGCAAGCGTAACGTAGCAGCAAAGCTTTGGCGAGTACATTATGTTCACTGAACTTTGTGGAAAGCAAACAAACCATAAGAGATGAGCATTATTCTGTGCAAATTTAATGGAATCCATGCCTTAGTTTAGCTTCAGCTAACTTCCCGAGTTTCAGAGTAGACTTGCGTAGAACTAATCTCAATATATCCAAGCCATAGTTAAAGAACCCATGATCTAAGCAAATGAAACTACTGCAGTTGTCCACCATCAAACGGCGTCACAATTCACGGTTTGGAACACTGCTCTAGAGTTGTGCGTAAATATTTATGAGGTGGTGAAATGTAGTTTGTTTTAAATTGCAAGCAACAGCTTAACACATTAACTACAAATAACAAACGAGTAGATGAGAATCAAATTTGACTTTGAAACAACTTTGCTACCAAGAGTCCATTTTGAGTCGCGCCAGGTGAGTGGTTAATCAAAAAGTAAGTAAAATTTCAAAAAAAAATAAAAAAAATTGATTACTAATAACTTTAAGCGGTAAAAATCGTAAAGAAACGTAAGATAAAGTCGATCTAAAGTTCAGTAACATAAACATAATCTTACAGCAGACATTACGTCATCACCAGTGTGGGTTATTACGTCATCACTAGTGTGTGGTATTACGTAATAATTTAATCCAAATTTCACTTGCTTTTTTCTTCTGATCAGTGGGTGTTGTTACGTCACAACCAGCTTGTGGTGAATTCGAATCAACTTCTCGTGAAGAATGCCGGGAAGTGGCCGCTTGGTGGCGTCCTGGTGCCAACACTCGGTCATTATGACCCAACAATCGTCGCGGAAGCAAGTCAAGTACTCGGGACGCGTTCCTACAACGTCACAATGCAATAAACAACAACGTAACAATGTACAACAATAACTAAAGCGCACTAGAATCTCCTAATGGTATTATATTCAAAAGAAAGACATTACAACATTGTAGGCAGGTCTACAGCTCAGCTTACAAAACTTCGGCTATAAACCCCCAGGATTATGTAAGGTCAGAACCCAGTATAAATTGAGTTACCTTTCCTTACAGCGGTCCAGAGATGGTCTTTGGAGACACAGTTGCGGTAGTGGATGGGAATATGCACTGAAGCGGCACATAGATGCCAGAACAACACCCCAAAAGCGTAAACGTCCACACTATTGTCATACTGACCTAAAACGTTGCATAAAAAGACAAATATTAAGTCCACGTGCACACTGTTGAACTGGCCGGAAATTTTTTTTAGAATTTTAAGAAATACACATGTTGAAATTTAAACAAAATAAATCTGTTTATTTCAAAACGGCAGACAGGAGCAGTTAGATAAATTGATTGCAAGCATTTCAACAAAACTACAGAAATATTAACCGCAACAAATTGTGTTTCAATTAAAAGTTTTTTTCCATTATAAGAATCGAACATCACTCAATATAAACTTATATATTACAATATTTAAAATTGTTTTTTTTTTGACGACTATTATGACGTCAATAATGGTTATTGTTTTATGTGAATGCCAAAACAATTTAACGTAATTCTAGGTGGGTTTAAATAATAATAATTAATGCAGCAAAAAACGCTTCCATAGTAAACACTTGTATTCCGAGGTATTTTTTTTATATAAGTCTGTCCATATGTGGCTGTGTGGTCTGTGTGTACCTGAGAATAGCTCGGGGGGCATATGTATGGGTGTGCCGACGATGGAACCGCTCATCATGGCACTTGGCTTGCAGAACCCGAGGTCTGATATCTTGGCTCGGTTGTTACCGTCAAGCTGCAAAATAGAATGGACGATGATATTGTATCGCGACTACAGCGACTACAGCGACTACAGCGACTACAGCGACTACAGCGACTACAGCGACTACAGCGACTACAGCGACTACAGCGACTACAGCTCTAGTATCATCGGTGATACTAGGGTCAATACTTGTTCGATACCAATTCGTTGTAGAGGTCAGATTTAGGGAATCGAGTAGACACTTCTGACTGGAAAGAGTTTTTTGTAAACAATACTGTTAACAGATGGTTAATTTTATTTTATTTGAATGAAAATTGTTCTTTAATATCGCGCTTACCATAACTTCGTGTTTATATCTACCTTTTTTACTGAACTTGATATGCATAACAAAACAAACCCAACCCTAAAAAAGTTTTTATCAAAGGCAAAGTCAATAAAGGCTCAGTATTCTGTCGACTTTAAGTTTTTAAGCCACTATTATTTTTAAGAATTCTTAAAGATTGCAATTGCCTCGACCGTACGAAACCTGAATAATGCCAAAAGCTAAAAGCTTCACATAATTAAAAATATGGCGTAGGCTGTGCTGTTGCTATAACCTGGCCAACTAATCAACCCTTAAAACATAAAGCTTCAATCTTTACGACTGCATTAACAAAGATTACGTTGCAAGCAAGGCCAATAAAAAACACATCCAGTAAAACTCATAACACACACAACCACGACGTAATAATAATCAAAAACACCTCCTCTGGTAATTGTAATCGTTAAACAACGTTTCGGCAACATTTACACCCTAAAAAGGGCGATTTGTCCAAACATCGGTTAACAATTACAAATACCAAAAGAGCTGTTTTTGATTATTATTACTATGCCTGGTAGTAACAATTATATAGAGCCACTAAGTACTTAACCTACCAGTATATTCTTGAGCTTAATGTCTCTGTGTACAAGTCCTTGGCTGTGTAGATACCTTATCCCTTCGATAACATCGATGCCTATGCTCATCCGAACCAGCTCGCTCAAACCGCGCTGAAACAACAGTGATGTCATCAATAATGACGTATACCACAGTGACGTTTTAAAGATGGCGTAATTTACATTGACGTAAAATAAAAAAGCAAAACAAATTAGTTTATAAGGCTCGGAATAATAAGCAAGAATGGTCGGAATGAAAATAAATTATTAAAACTTTCAACATTTTTTATAGAAAAGGTTCTTGAGAAAAAAAAGAGGCATTAAGAGCCAGTTGGACAAATAAACGACAAGTGGGAATTCAAATGCAATTTTTTTATAATTTTATGTAAGGTCGTTTTTTACAGTGGAAGCAATGTAAAAAGTAAGTATAAATATTTTTATTAAAACTGACTAATAAATTGAAAATTGAGGTGCGTTCAATATCTACTCTTCCATACGTGTTTAGTGTTCACATTGCCTTAACCACTTATACGTGCGTTTAGTGTTATTTGGTGTGATGATTTCTGAACGTAAGTGCAAAAATACAAGTTTTTGCAGAGTAAGTTGTGTACAACGTATTGCTTATTACCTTGATGGCGCAATGGAGGTCTCTGTTCATTCTTTCCATGACAAGAAGCACAGCTTGATCAGAACCACCTCCATAACTGTGGTCGATCACAGAACCGTACAACTCCACTATACGAGGGTGGGGTGGAAGGCTGTGGGTACATAATGGTTTAGTTTGGTACGTGGGGGTACAACATTATTATTACACATATGGGTGATATTATACGTAAGGTTTAGTTCATTGATTTTACTGCTATTAGTGAGCACGGTTTTAGTACGGTACGTTAGGCTTATTATATTCAAATTTAGGCATTTTTATGAGGCGACAACTCCATAATACAAAGATGAGGGGGAAGGCTGTCGGAGTGTCGGTAAATGAATATGGGCATCATTGTTCTACGTTGGGTATTATTGCTAATAGCGGGTAGATGGGACTTAGTAGGGGACAACAGAATAAGTGGGTAAATTTAAGGATTAGTGGTATATAAGTGGGATATATATATATGGGTCTTAAAATTCAAGCTCCAGGCACGACGAGCGGATTACCAAATTTTGAAACTAATAAGGCCGCAAACTGTAAATCGTAATCGTAAAGGTAGAATAGCATATTAGGATATTTTCAGCAACGTATTGTGGGTGGTTGAATTATATGACACCCCTATGAGTGGATTTCTGAATATCTGCCTTATGTTCGTTACGTAAATACGCCAATTACAAGCTGCAAAATCGGACCCGACCTGGGTTTAATTTTTTTGGCCGGACTCGGGGTATTTTTAACAAAATTCGCAGCAATTGGAAATCTCACAAAGCACAACGTTTGAAAAACCATTAGCAGAGCAAAACGTCATTAAAGAAGTAAAAAAAAACTTACAATTAAATCACAATATAAACTGCAATCCGCTATTCCTATACCTAAATACCGTAACCGATACTAGTGGTAGCTCAAAACCCATTACTCGGAAATTTAAGAAATCTTAAGAAACTTTTCTTTAGAAACAAAACACGCGTCAAGCACGTGATCAGCACGCAGCGAACACGTGTGTAACACGCGGCGTTCACGTGATCGAACCTGATGCTGTAGTAAAACTCCAAAGCGAGGTCGTTCCAGTGTTTCTCATCGTGGGGAACCACCGATTTCACCGCGCAGCGCTTGGGGCCTTTTGGGGATTTCCCCCAGGGTGAACAGGCGAACACGACCCCGTACATCCCCCGACCCAACTCCTTACCCATCTTCGGCATACCTGGGTGAAAAAAGACAAGTGTGAACACAGGGATGCCGTTTCTAAAGATTAAGGGTGTCGAGTAGAAATGTCCGATAATATTGGATCGTAGTAGATACACAATGCCAAGTGGTAGTATCGCTACTCGTCCGATACGATACTGGGATGACATTGGTGCCGATACGATTAATAATAATTTATATGAGATTTAAGTTATGATATGCGTGTGTGAAATAAAAAAAAACAATATGTAAATTTATGAGTGTTTTCCTACAGGGATGTCACATCTCACGGGGCGGTAAGTAGTGGTGGAATGTATGTCAGAACAGTCCGGAACGGGGTTGCGTAAAAAAAACTTTTACGTAAAAAATGTTGTTTTTTACTGGGCCATACTTCCATCTCCTTAAATGTGTTTAAACTAATATTTCAGTAGCATATTTGACGTGCATGCCATTAAACAATAGCAAAGGTTTAGTAACTCATATACTTGTTTTCGACTTTCTGTTGTGGCGTAACTTTGTGACGTTTTCTCTAAATGTTTCATGCGTTTCAAGAAGATCCACTCGATTATAAAGACAATATTACACAAAATGCCTGCTAATGACTTGCTATTGAAAGAAAAATCCGGTAAAAAAAAGTTTTGAAACAACAACAAAAAAATAAATAAAATAAAACTGTAAAAATATATCCAAAAAATACTCTCCTGATACAAACATATCTATAAACCAATAACACCAACTTCCTTGATAAGTATCACCCACCATATTGCAGTTCATCGATCAGCGATCTGCTTCTCAGTGCAAGTTGTGCGATTTGTGGCGCGAGGATCTTCGAAGCGTGGTGTTTCTTTGCCTCCTCTTTGTCCAAACGACCCTGGACTCGTTGCTGGAGATGCTGGAGTGAGGAAACAAAATGCTCGTGGGCCTCAGATAACTGGGTCCTGGGGAAACAATCAAGTAATATTAACATGTGACAGTTGTGACACACATGCGATGCATCTGAGCAGACCTGCACTGCACAGTGCACACCTTAAAATTGTACAAGGGACACAACAAGCAAAAAAATTATGCCCTGTTTTACAAATTATAGAATTAAACATATTAAGTAGCTTGCTATAAAAATTTTTGAATGTAAAAATATGTCCATTATATCTTTACTATGATTCCTAATTTCTCAGGGGTGAATTTCGTTTACTAAGATGTTTGCCCTTCAAAATTAATCAATAAAAACCTAACATTTTTCTCCAAATTTTAGATGATGCCAGAATTGGTGGAATGAATACATAGAATCTGAAAAAAGCAGTATTTTTTACCTGAACTGGGAGCACATATGCTTTGCAAGTCTTGACTCGCACAAGTTGTCCAACACATCCTCAGCCACTTTACATTTCCAAGCAGAGTCCAAAGTTTTTGTGTCTCTCCACGACAACGAGTAAAACATCTGGGAGAAAATGTGAAACGGTTAAAACAACAAGTGAAAAGAAGGAAATATTTTCCAACAGTTCTGTTGAAGGAATAAGTGAACTAAAGTTTGTTAATAACTAATCATAAACCTACTTATGTTCTTTTACATGTTAAACCATTTTTATGTTGACAACACTTGCAGAGTAAAGTATAGTTTATTAGGCACTAGTCATAAACCTACTTCTGCATTTGTCATATGTGAAACATATTAACCAAAGGTTCATTTTTGTTTATTATGATACTTTAAAGTGGTTTAGTCATACTTGTCTTATTTTGTCGAGCACAATACTAAGAAGTGATGAACTAGAATGAACGTTTATCTCAACATTGTAGGCAGCATTTAAAATCTGTAACAAAAAATAGTAATTATGTTTTTTTTTAATTAAAGAAATAGTTTGTTCAAACAAGTTTACAGCGGAAAAATAGAACCAATTTCAAGTATTTAGATGAACTTGGGTGATAATTAAAATTTTGGATTGCAGCCAGATTCTAATTGAGTAAATATTTTTTAAACAAAAATTTAAACTTTGTTTTTTCAAAAAAAATTTTACAACAAACTGAAAACAAGAAGGTTTTTTAGTTTACCATCTTTAAGTGTTGGCTTGCCTCTTCTGACACAAAGCTGTCAATTCCATCCTCGTCAAAAGTTTCCAGGTGCATCAGACATCTGGACAACGTTCCTGTCACACTGTTGCTAAGAATTTAAATACAGCTGGTTAAAGACAGTCTAAATGATAAATCCTTGAAACTATTTTATTGGTGTTAATAAATAATAAGAAATCTTTAGCTGAAACGTTTATGTAGTTTCATGTTTCAAATAATTTAATTAATATTGTCCCAGTTAAACAAATATATATTTTGCATTATTTAACATAATCAATAAGTACTTTTGTCAGGAAAAAATAAAATACTGGTTTAACTTCCAGTTTCCTAAACTACCTTTGTGTTAAATATTAAACAAAATGGTTAAGTATTAAAATATTAACTGCAATTTGGTTGTGGAAACATAAAATTGTATTTGTCTGAACAAATCTAAATGATTTGCCATGTAAAGCAACAATAGCCTCATTAAGTCGTACAATCAGAAATAAAAAGCACCATCACCATTAAAAGTCAATTTAACAACAATGTATCTGTAGTCTGTACAATCTCATTGTTTAATAGGGTATTGCTTTTTCAGCAGTTTAGCAATACATAATACATTAAAAGTAAAATATAAAAGTTTTAAAGCTTATAAAGCAAGAATAAGGAAATTTGGTAAAAGTTTTCATTAAATATTTAGTCGAATAAATATTAGAAGACCTTTTTTCAACGTTTTAAAACAAAAATTATAAAATGTTCAAAATATGCAACCTACTGGTTGTGTATGGGGTTTAATATTCTTACTAGAGATCGAACGATATCACTTCTTTGGACCGACACCCGATTTTTTAAATTTTGTCAACCGATACCCGATACCGATTTTTTTATATACCTGGGAAATGTTGAAAACTCGATTTAATTAAAAATAAAATCCAAATAACGTTTTAGTTTTTATACCTTTATTAATTATTAAACAATTATTTTGCATTTTAAATTGGCGTGTCGCTAAAACTCAAAATTTTTTGATCAAAAAATGGGTAAATTCCTTGTTGTACAGGAAAATTATATCATATTTTCATACTAAAATATCAGCCTACATTTACCGATACCGATATATCGGTAGAAGCCAAATATCGGCCGATATTATCGGTACACCAATATATATCGGTAATTCTTACTACGTCTCTAATTCTTACTATGTTTTACTGCAACCTCAAGCCATTATGTTCACAAAAATAGTTAGTCATTTTTAACATTCACCAAAGATTACCAACTTTTTATAGGCTTTTTGAGTCTATTAAGCTTACCGAAGTACGTTGATGTTGTTGTTCAGTTTTTCAGCCGCAGCCAACTTAACATGCTGAAGAACGAAGTTTTGGATGTTTTTTGCCGCAGACAAAATAGTTGTGGGTCTTTTCACACCATTGATGTCAACTAGAAATTAACATAAACTTAAATATATTTAATAATTGTTATCTTAAGGTGATTTAGTTTCGTAAATCAAAGAAATACATGTGTTGTTTCGTTGTACGATGTTGGCTTTTAGAGAGATTTTAAGAAAATGCGCAGCTGAACTAATCTAGCTTTGGCGAGACTTCAACTCATCACCCTAGCAAAACAGTGATGGTCGCCTTACTGACTCACACAGTCTACAGTTTGTTGTAAATAGGAACAGGATGCATTGGTTGATTGGCTTCCTAATGAAAATACAACTAAGCATGTCTACCTACTGCAGAGTACAATATAAAGAAACAAAATCACCTTAAGATAACAATTAATAAATATTAACTAGCTAAATCATTTTGGGCTTTTCATGTGAAGTTGCAAATACAATAGGTAAATAGCTAAAATATAAACGTGTACATGATGTTCCTCAAAATATTTTAGATTTTACATATGGTGTCATAAAAAATAATTTCAACCCTACCTTATATATTGGAATAAAAGCACAAAAAATAAACATTTCTATTATTAAATAACAAATTTATCTCTAAATTTTCTAATATAAATTGTAGCAATTCTTTTCTTAGCATTTCAAATTGATAAAGTTTTAAAAGCACTTGATACCTTCAGCGTCGTAAGATTCTGTGAGTTGCATAATTCGCTCTGCGCATTCTACTTTTACAGATGATATGATATCCTAAACATAATGTGTGAAAATTATTGGTTGTAATAATTCATGAGATATACACCCATCAATAACCTTCAATTGCTTATAAAATAAAACTTATTCAAGGTCATTAAGTTTAACCAATTAAGTTGAACAAAACATGATGGTATTACTGAAACATATTTTTTTACTTGAATAATACAAGTTCCAAAAAACACAATGTGTAGCATTTTATTTCAAGGTTCAAGTTTAAAAAAAAAATAGGTACAACAAATGTTTTTTGTTGTGGACAATAAGTAAAGATTCATTTTGAAACGTCTACGCAGGCTTTACTAGTACTAAACTTTTTTAAAAGACACTTTTATGTAAAAATATGAAAATTTAATAATTTTCGTTTTGTAATTTGGAAGAGAAATAATAAAAAATGAAACAAACCATTATATCAAGTTGGTTGTGGGTTGCAATATCAAGTAACCTTTTGTAAAGCAATCGTTCTTGGCATTGCGCGTATTCGATACGCTTTGGTGTGATTAGTACGTCGCGTGACAGTGAATACACCTTTGAGATTGTGCTTTCTAACATATCGTGATGAAGACTGAAAAATGTAAAGATTCAGGTTTGACCGTGGAAATTTTAGGAAACTAATTGTAGAAATTGCGATTTGTAGCTAGTGAAAGCAGCTTAAGCCAAAAAAATTTAAGCAAAATCTTTCTAAACCAGTAACTGAACTAGAAGTTCTTAATATGTTTTTGTTGTATATACAGGATTGTCACACACAGTGTTTTTTTAAGGTGTTTTGGGGAACCAAAACGATCCCCCAAATTTCTCTAGCGGTTTCCCAAATTTTAGACTTTGGTATTTAAATGACACACTTGCGGTCTCTTAAAACTACTTAACGGTCACCCAAACCAAACCTTAAAAAAAACCCTGGTCACACAATTCAAGAAAAAAATTAGACATTCAAAAACGTTACCAAAACAAATTTGTAAGTTTATAAAGACCTAAAGTTGGATTTCTCAGTGATTTTTAATATAGGTAAAAAATAAAACAGTAAAAATAGGATGCTATTTTCCTCATCGCTGTCTAAACACATGACTTAAACATGTACGACTTTTGGAAAACATTGTTTTTATTCGCTATAAATCAGGGGTGACTAACACTTGGCCCGCAAAAGAATTTTGTGTGGCCTACGAAGCATTTGGGTGAGAATCGTTACAGGCAGGCGAAATAAAAGACGGAAATCGTAGTATGAAGTTGAGAGTTGCCACATCGACAGTTCGTCCTAATATCAAGCGCTAGTGCAAAAAAAAAAATCATTAAATGTTTATTTGTTATTTTTTATTATTTCGTATTTCAATATTGCATTAAATAATGTCAGCTGTATGGTTCGCATTGGTTTTGATTAGTATCGTTTGATGAACGTTTGATGAATTGCTTATGATTTTAACAGGTTTTATAGTATGAGCAAAAAGTTGTGCGGCCCGCTAACTTAGCGGTAACTGACAAAAGTGGCCCGCGACAGCAAATAGGTACGTCACCCCTGCTATAAATGTTATGAAGCTTAAAAAAACAAAAAATTTTCACTGCTAAAAATTTCAGCAAAATCTGTTGATATTTTTTTTACTGACCTGTTTTGAACAGTGGAAGCATTGGCAAGAAAGTACTTGAGCGCGGACCTGATAAGTGCAGTGAACATAGGGGCCACCTGGCACACGTTGCATGTATGGCTCAAATCAAGGTGGTCACAATATAAAGCTAAGTGCTCACAACCAGTATTATCACTAGCAGTGTCTGTCCACTTTTTTGCACATATTACGTCGTATTGCATTTCTTGTAGTAGCTTCTCAATATTCCACAGTGAATTTGTTGTGTGTGTTGTGTCACCATTGTCTAAACAACTACTTAAGTTGTTTGTCGAATTTGCAGCGTTTCTTTTGGTTTTAACGCACAGCAATGTTTTGCCATTATAGGAATTGTTAAGATGGCCTTGCTTGCGTTTTAAACATTTGTTAGAAACGTCGCTATCAAACCACAGTAGAACTGGCACAGTGGGCGATATTCGCTTTAGTGTTTGCAGCAATTGTGCATTGTTGTTTGAATTATCTCCGTCCATAGCGCAGATAAACAAAGGGATTGTGCCGTCGTTTATTGTATTTGACGATTCAGATAAACCAGTGCTCCCAGAAGAATTGTGTAATGTTACCTGTGATTGTAAACAATATTTTTTAGCTACAATTTAAAAAAATGTGATTTTCGTCACGAGAAGTATATTAAAATTTAATGGTGAAAATAACGGCCCAAATAGACGTAAAAGCGACATGCTTTATAGTTCAAACGTTTCGGCAAAATTCTCATGCCATCATCAGTGACATGATAGCCACAGCAGTTACACCCGTTTATATACACTTTAGTTGCTTAAAAGAATGATAAAAAGGTGCGCAGGAGATAAAAAGGTTTAACCATTAAACTTATGAACAGATCTGTATTGTGTTCCAAAATATATTAACATTAATCTTGTAAACGGCTGTATTTGTCTAATTCTAAATAGGTCAAATAGTGACACTATAAAATTACCGTATATTAAAATTAGAGATCATCCAATATCACTTTGTCGGGACAGATATCGTTAATAACTATATATATATATGTAGACTGAAATATCAACAAATTTTATCAGTAAACCAATATATTAGTCCAGGGGTCCGCAAATACGTTTTGGCGCGACCCAAAATTGCTACTACCGAGATCTCGCGACCCAAATACTTCTTGTTGTTTTTAATGCAATAGCTTTGCTAAAAAAACACAGTAATTTATTGCGTTTCTATTTAAGACAGATCTATATGTTAAGCGTTTTTAAAGAGAAAGGGTTCTGTAACACAACTGAAAAGAAGCCTTGAGTTTTACTACTTTTGATGTCTCATTCAGATGACAAATATGATTTAGCAACCCATATGGGTAGCAGGCTTGCAGCCCTGCCATAACCCCTTCAACACACGTCCGCTATTGCGCTTTCTTAGTGCAATAATTACTGACAAGGTGTGTAAAGATTTTTTTGCGCGAATCACTAAAAACGCCCGACATCTCATCGCAATCGATTTAGGAAACTCAACATTATAAGGCTTGCATCAAAGGATTTTGGGACACGATGTAACGAAAAGAACTTACAACGTTTTGGTTACAGAAACGGGATAAAAAACTAAAGAGAGTTTTTTTTAAAAACATATACCATGAAGTAAACCCAGATTGCGGTAAGCAGGTCAGTTTGGTGTGGTAATGGCCAAAATAGTGTTGGATTGCAAGCGCTCTTTGCCATCACCTGGATCGAACGAACACTCACAACTTTTTACGGGGCTTAGTGTATATATTTTGCGTGACAATTTTAGTCGCGCTCAAAGTAAGACAGCTATCTTGTATACAATTCAGTGTATTAATGGAAACAGAAAACTTAAAATATAGGCCTCTATTAACAAGCACAAAATATAGGCCTCCATTAATAAGGCTTTCGCGACCCAAACTGAATGGTCCCGCGACCCAAATTGGGGTCACGACCCCGTATTTGCCGACCCCTGTATTGTTCTATCTTTTCAAAATTAAAAAATGCACATCATACCTGCAAGCCATAGCTAAGAATAGACTTGCCCATTAGGACTTCAATTCCATAAACATTGGAGTTAACATCAGCCAGTAGGTCACCAACTGTACCCTGTAACAGACGCATAACTTTAAAGGAGAACAGATGTACAAGAGAAGTTAATTAATAAGTATTAAGGTAATACGCTTAAAACAATTTTTCAAAGGACCCATTTTATGTATTTTTTAATTTTAAATAACTCATAATGCTTTAATGAAATCAATAACAAAGTTTTACTCTTTTTTGTTTATCATGCATTTAGTAGGGATGTTCAAAGTAGAATACCAAGGTATTCTAGAATAATAGGTTTCGAATCTAGAATAACGAATCCAGAATATCGAATCCTAGTATAATTTTATTAAATTATTTAACCTCGAATTTGTTTGGGGAAGGGATTTTTTGCTAACATGTGTACATTATAATAAAAAAAATCTTCCATATGTTTAACATTCTTAACAACTGTCATTTGAAGCAGTTGTGTAAACTGTAATATGTCCACTGTCCAGGTTGTTGCCAAAACTTATATTTTTGCCAATAGTGAGTACAATGCAACACCGAACACAGAACAATTCGGCCCTGTTTTTAAAGCATTGTTGGGTTTTTGTGCTTCTTTTTTTGACTAAAATGATCTGTTATGCAGTCAAATAATGTACTGCAAAGAATAAGTTACTATTGACATAACGAATACTGGACAATTACTGTATAACCTCAGTTTTGTGCATGTATAAACCAGTGTTTCCAAAAATAATTTAACTCTAAATATCCTAAGTAGACAGAAAAGCCATTGCAGACGCACCGATCAATGATCGACAGATTTGGTGAGTTTGCGATGGCTTTTCGATTCACTTAAGATACGTAAGCCGTAATCGTTGGTCAAAAAGCAGCTTTGAGGGGCTAGATCACAGTTGTTAAGCATATATTTGTGTGCATCTTTCATTAAATATTAATCCTGAGTAATACTTATATGGTCAACTAATTTAGGTTAGCCCCTTTGAATGTTCCGTGTTTTAATAAAAAAGACATAGTTGTATTTTTAGTGGAAATATAATAAAATCTTACATCGCCAATAGCTTCAGATATTGTTGAGGTGCCGGTCAAATATTCTCGAATATCGTCAGAACAAGAAAAAACTTTATCGACAGGAATCAAGTAATTGTCAGGCAGAGTGACGGCAAGTTGGTGGTTTGCGCCGTGCTTTACCACCACTTGATGTCTCTTTTGCAGCCATTTTTCACAGTGGGTTGGGAGAATATTCTCACATAACATCCAGTTTAGGCACTGTAAAAAATTGTGTTCTATTATATACTAAACCAACATATTTCCTAAAACTGCAGCAAAACACTTTGAAAAAAAAAAAAAATATTTTTTTTTAAACCTCAAAACTTAAAACACAACTAGGCACTGTTAAAAGTTAAAGAAATTAAAAAGAGGAAAAAATGTGACTTATTAAATACTAAGCATCGAAACAAAAAAAATTAAAAAAATTATAAAAACAAAAAATAAAATGGATATTTTCTTAAGCGTCAAAACTTAAAAATGTACAGAATCTGGTTTTGCTATGTTTTTAGCATTACTTTAAATATAAAGGCTATAATTCAGTTTATTAATAAGTAAAATATCTTTTTAGGTAAAGCTAGGCTTAGTTCCTAACCTGGGTAGGATTATTTACCATTTCCATGCATCAAAACATTTCGACTTAACCCACACAACAAAGCAAATATTGACACACCAAAGGTTACAAATGTTAGCGTAAACCTTCGTTCAGTTTAATGATATGCCGTTGTGCAAACTTATTGTATGGAAATAATGTGGTACCATTATGTAGTTAATGTAGGAGGGTTGGGTGAATACATATGGTAAAGCCAATATCACAAAGTCTACATTTTGTACAGCTAATAAAAAATAGAACTCTGTTCTGAAAAAACATGATATATATATTAATCTATGTACCTAAAAAGTTAATATATGTAGCTAAAGGTCCTTGAGCACATTCTGACTTAACATGTATTTCATACTGACCATTGACCACTGACCATCTCTTTTTATAACAAAATGTTACTTACTCTGCATTTTGTTGCATAACTTTCCCCCAAAATATGAACTGAATTCTTATTTTTGTCAAGAATGTTTTGCAGTTGATCAGCATCTAGGCTTCCTGCAAAGTTTTCAGGCAACTCTGCAAATAAACAAAGTTTGTTTGTTGAAATTTGACAACGAGCCATGATATAGAGTTAGCAAAAGTCGCAAGTTACTGTAAAGTTTGTACAAGCAAAAGTAAACAATTACAACAAAAAATGGAACAGAAATTACATTATGTACAATTATTTACACTTGTTTGATTACAAAGCAATTATTGTGTACCACATATAGCCATAACCACACAACACTAGAAGTTGGCTAGCCAAAATAATGGAACAAAAATACTTCGTGGCACTCAAAAGTGAAAACAACACTTTAAAATATTTCTTCCAGAATTTCAAAGCTTGTACAACATTAAACATTTTAATTTACAAAACAATTACTGGCGCAGTGTTTTTTTATGTAAAAAATTCTTCCAACAGTTTTTCAAAATATCGCTGCAATGGCCAATATGTTTTTCATATATCTAGATAAAAAGGTGTTGCCTTAAAAAAGTTATAATTAGAATTTTCAAAGCAGTAACAATATCTAAATCTTTAAAAAAAATGGTCAAGGCAATAATATGTGTTAATTCAATTATTTGACTATTTAAATATACTAAATAACACCAACAAAAATTATTAGATACATGACTTTTTGAAGTGTTCTTTACAATGTTTTTATTTTTAACAAATATCTAAATGGCAACTTGAGTTTTGGCAGTCAAAATTTGAAAGCAAGTTTTTTCACAGCACAGATTTTGGCCGCGAATAGTTCCCAAAAGTTACAGTTTTCACTGGTGGGGTGGATAGGCGTTGTACTGTGCTTGTGTATAAGGTTGTTGGTACTGCTGGGGTGGTACTTGTCCATAACTAGCCTGTCCTGCCGTGGTTTGTTGTGGAGCAGGTTGTGGGTAGTTTGGGTAACTTGCAGGTGCAGCTTGGCTGCTGTAGCTGTTCGCTTGTGGCATCGAAGCAGGCTGGTGCATCGCGTACTGTGCGTGTTGTTGTCCTTCTAACGACTGTGTGGCCACTTGGGGGGGCTGAGAGAGCATTTGTTGACCGTGAAGTTGTCCTGGCTGGTGGGGATGCGAAGAAACTGGATGGGATTGTGGCGGAATTGGATGAGATTGTTGAGTAATTGGATGCGATTGTGGCGGAATTGGATGCGATTGTTGAGAAATTGGATGCGATTGCTGAGAAATTGGATGAGTTTGGGGAGAAATTGGATGAGTTTGGGGAGGAATTGGATGAGATTGGGGAGGAATTGGATGAGATGGTTGAGAAATTGGATGAGACTGTTGAGAAATTGGATGCGATTGTTGAGAAATTGGATGCGATTGTTGAGAAATTGGATGAGATTGTGGTTGTCCTTGATGTGTCTGTTGAACTTGTGGGTGCATTTGAGCTTGTGAGTGTTGTGGGTGAATTGGCTGCACATGAGGCTGCATTGGCTGAGATACATGCGAAGGCTGCATGTTTGGTGCCGTCTGCGTAACATGGGGCTGTTGAGCTTGCATCCCATGCATCTGCTGCGCCTCTGTTCCTGCTACGCTCACATTCTGCCCTGCAACTGCCAAAGTTTGTGGGTACGATTGCGAACTTGCAGTGTACGAGGTCGCGGTCTGTGAACTTTGACCCGGGTACATTGTAGCCGGGGGTCGTGAGGTCGGCGCCGATAAAGCTATTGTTGTTGCTTCCGAGGTTTGCTGAGCGGGGGCAGTTTGTCCACCAGGTGGGGCTGTAGCGGAGAGCATAGACTGTCCACCCCCGGCTTGATTTGAGTCTGCGACTGTAGCGAGCCAGACAAGGTTGCGATGGAGAACTTGCTGATATTGGGAGCATTCCTGAACTTTTCCCTTGGATTGGTATTCAGATATGCACTGGATAAGGTGGCTGTTCTCGTCAAGCAACTTTTGGATGGTTTCTTGATTTACTGTCATCTTGGGATTGCGGACATTTTGTGGAACAAAAGCAACCGACATTTTCAAATTTGTTATATATTTTTTTACTTTTTAAGTTTTGCTGTGCACAATAAGTAACTTTGCTAAAAATGCAAATCTGTAGTTATTTATATATATATACATCCTTAGTTAGTACATGTATATCACTAACTAAAAAGCCCAAAAATAAAAAAAATAATTTACTGATATAATTTGTAAGCATAAAATTGTTTGTTTTTTTTAATTTAACATATTGTCTTCTGACCTTTAAACTCTAGGCTGCACTTATTAACAACACAAAATAATCATGTTTTAAATCAAAATGACCAATGGTTAAGCAAACAGTTCTAGGTAAACAACATAACACTAGGCTATGGAATAAATTGCAAAGCCCAAACAGAATTAAGTGGCATATTTTTTTATATTTTTACCGTTCACAAAATGAACCTACTTCTGTATGGGCTCTGATATTCATTCTACATGAAGTAAAATCATTTTTCCCTTACCATTAATTTTATTTACGTGTAATATATACCACGGGCGGGCAAACTGCGCTTATCCACAATGCTTTTGTGCAGTATGGCAGAATGCTGGCGACTATGTCGGCCGAAGAATCAGCCAGAAAACCGAAGAAATTGGTGCAAAAAAAAATTAAAGTAAAAAAAAAAAAAATTGAAAAAAAAATTATTTTTTTAAAAAATTTTGTTTTGAAAGTTTTTTTCCAACATCCAATTTACAAAATACCTTGTGGTTGTTTCAACACATATTTAATCACATCTATTTTTGAACAGCGGAAATATGTAATAACAACATTACATACTAGAATTGGCAGAAATTAATTTTGTTTGTGTCATTTTGAAAAAAGTTTATGGTAGTGTGAAGCACGTTGTTTAGTGAGAAAAAGCCAGCGTAAGGCATATAGACTGTTTATTATTTAAAAAGTACACGCTTTTGATCATACAATTGTTACGTGTTGGCAGTTTTACTTTGATTTGGCAAGTACTTCTATATTGGGTTGATTTCCTGCATATTGAGTTGAATTCCCCATTCCTGTTAAATGTACTGGTATAACATTCGCATCGGCATATTAAGGATGTACCAGGCTATGCTTCTCCCCCTAAGGCCTAAAGTATATTTTTGGTTGTTTAATTACGCATAAAATTTTTGCGCTTCGCGCCAACTTTAGCCTGGTTTTGCTAGGTTTCTGTGTCTTTTTTTTTGTAGCAAATCTATCCCAAAGGTAATATGCATACTATGGGGCATGTTGCACTGTGACTGTGACCATTTCTATTAAATTTTTATTATAAATGTCATTATTTCGAGCAATATAAATTGGAAATTTAGCCAAAGAATATTTTTTCGTCTTTTCAATCTCGTTTTGAGCAGCACATTTTTACACAAGTTTGTCTGAAAACAGCAATCTATGTAACACTTTTAAAGCAAGAAAAGCAAACATGTACGTACATCCCCAGGCCCCAGGTTGTACCTTCACATGTCCCTTATGGATTTGTTAATGACTTGATGTCACAAAAATTTTTGCGCCTACGGGACGTGACCACAAGTCGAAGAATTTTCGCCAAAAATGCTTGTCACCAGAAGGCTGGCAAGATTCTGCCAGCCTGCTTTTGTGCCTCATTTTCCTGAGTATTATACAAATTTGAAGAGAACTTTGGAGCATAATGACCGGAATGTTGTAGTTAAACGTAGACTGAATATCATAGCCCATACAGAAGTAGGTGGCATTTCGATTGTTTCGAATAAATTTTAAGACAATGGCTGGAGATTGTAGTTGGTCGTAAACAATATTAAGGCCCATACAGAAGTAGGTAGCATTACCTTAATAAATATATCTTTATTCATTTCAAACTGAACTTCAGTATTACTTTGGGGGTCATGTCAGCTAACTATAATTGTTTTTTATGTATGTTAATCCACTTCATTGGGGTATCTTTGTTCAACTTCTTAAATTAGAATGCAACTCGCAAAACGAAAAGTTTACCCACCCCTGACATAGGTTACACTTATAGATAACACAGTTAGTATAAAAAACTATGAATTACATTAATATATATTATTTCTATTCATGTAAGGCACTAACAATTTCTAAAAAAAAGCAGAGAAAGATCCTTTTTAAAAGTTAAAATAGGTAAAAAATTTAACAAATGAGAATTGACTCTGAGCATCCTAAATAAATTATATACCACATAAACGTACAGGTCGCATAAAACTGTTTGAAGAGCAGTGGTTTGGCCTCCACTAAACTAAGGGTAAAGCTCGGATAGGGCAGGGTCGCTACGCCCTGTGGAGCACAGCTTGGAGTTTAATAACAATTGCCAGTTAGGTCGTAGTTTAAATGTTACATAAAATCAGATCTTAAAATGTCAAATAACATGACATTTTAAGTTACAAAACCAGACACTGGCAATGGTGTTGTTTTAACTAAGGCCGTTCTATGGCTGGTTTATAAGACTGAGGACTTGGGTCTCAATTTTCCATTTTGAAAGGGTAAACTTACAACTGATTCACAAAATCAGAACAAAGCCCATTTATGTAGATGAAAGTGACTAAATATTTCAGATATTTAATGAACAAATCTAGACTGTGCTCCATCCTACCCACAAGTTTGTATGCTAAGCGCTTGAAACTAAATTACTTTAATTTAAACATTACCAATATATTTTAATGTTATTGTCAACTAAAAACTGATTTTACACCAACAACAATTTTATTTCCTGAAATATTGGCTTCATAAAAACAAAATTTTACATACAATACACTATAAAAAACAACAAGTTTATAGACTCTTGACAGTTTTAGCATGATATAGAACAAAAGTGTTTTTAACAAAGTGTTTTTACCAGACCTTACTTACGCTGGACATGAAATAAATTAAAATAATTTTGAAAAAACATATGGTTAAAGACTTTTAAAGAATCATAAACTTTGTGACAACCCTGTAAAAATATAGCCTAAATTTACAAGTGCACATTGCCCATGGTTTATTATTGAAGCAAAATGTTCTTACCTAATGATTGGTTGCTTTCCACCAGTGACAATGTATCCTTGTAAATACTTTGTAGCTTGGCTTGGTTTGCTTGAAATTGTTCGAGCGATGCAATCAACGGACACATCTTTTCACAAGCGTCAGAAGCACACTCCGACATGGCGCATTGCGCTTTGATTCTAAACAAATAATACATAAATGTTGATAGGAGTAAAAACTTTATCCATGCTTCTGATTGGAAACCTTGGACATTGCACAGAATAACACTTAACAAAGTAATTGGTCGCCCGTAAAAAACATTAACACTGCACTACAAGGCTACATTTAAAGCAAACACTATAAATGTGTCACCGCAGCGACAGGCCTTTATTTTTATAAGTTTAATTAGACACAACCACCAGCGATAAAACATTAAATTATATTGGTTCAAATTATCCAAAATAAACAGCAGAATTAGATATGAATCCGATTTGGGATTTGTCATTTTACTTTGAACATCTTAGTAAAAACTTCACCCGCGTTTTAGTTTGGAAACCTTGGTATTGTAGGGAAGAGATGTTTATGCAGCTTAAACCTTGTGTGGCTCCAATAAAGGTATTTCTAAAATTGTGTGGCTGTAGTGTAATGAATTGGACAAAACCATGCGGCAGTTTACGAATTACTATTGAAAAAAAAAACAAGCATGTTAAAGTTTTGTGTGTTTGACAGGTTGGAAAGTTAGGATCAAGTTGCACAAATCAAATTTATCAAGATGCACAATCAACCTGTGGCCGTGCAGTTCTTGAGAAATCAATGTAAAATAAGATTAGCCGCTAAAAATCATTAAAATGCGTAAAACTTTTGCTGCGGTTACAGTTTTGGGTATGGTACTTCATTTTCAGCCGTGCAAATTTAAAAAATGATTTTGTGACAGTCGTAAATTTTAGCAGAAAGTTTATACGCGCAACACAGGCCAAAGTCCTCCAATTGGTCTGTTTGGAAAATTTGTTGCATATTTTAAAATATTTTGACACAGATTTAAAAAAATTAGACATTGAGTGTTGAATTATAACAAAAACACAAGTCAGGAGGATTCAATTGAATACTGTCTGAAGTAAAGTTTGCATTTCATGGCACTTTTCATTTTTTCATTGTGAAGTGCCAAACTTTCAGGTGTTAAATAAATGTTTTATCCAGAGGTTCAAAGCCAAGAAAAAAAAATGTCTGGAGTATACCTGCCATACAATGCATACTGAAATAATAAATCCATGCCATGTAAAAGCAAATTAATAATAAGGTTTAAGCAAGAGACTTTTTTAGCACTTGCATATCATTTTCTGTACAATATCGGGCTTTAGAAAAGCTGCAGCCTTGTTTTTCGCATTGTCCGGCTATAGGTTTATCTCGTTTTTTACGCCTTGTGGTTTTAACCGTTGTCCATTGTTGTTTTTTCTTTCACTGTTTGCCTGACATGTATATTTTTTTGACTATAGTTACAATAACATTGCCCAAAAGAAGCCTGCCGAATAGGTAGACGAACATTGGTACTTTAATCAAATTTTGCAGGAAGAACAATTTTACAAGTTAATAAGAAGTTGTTTGAATAAAAAACATTTCGGAAAAAAGGTTCAATATTTTTGGCAAACATGAAAAAGCTCAGGAGACAAAGGTCGAGTTGAATATTGTAAAATCTTTGCGGGTTATCATAAGCATTTTAGGGAAATTAGTCCAGAAAGCCGGCATGTTTGCAATTTACATTTTCTGAAACTGAATTTGATGACGATAACAAGTTTAGGAAACTCCATAAAAATCAGAAGTACACCTTTTTGTAATACAGAATGATATACTAATATGGATTGCTCCAGAACCTTACTCAAGCAGTGTTTTGAGAATTGTATTAAAAAAAGGACTGAGAAATACTTTTATGTCTAAATGTTAGGTTCTCCTTCAATAAACATTTAATCTATTAAAGGGTTAATTACATCTGGAACACAGGTTTTGAAACTAACAGAAATATTACAAACTAAAAACTTATATTTTTTGGGTAACACTAATTTACGGAATGATGAATGGTCGGAACGCTCACAGTATTATTATTAAATATAATAACACTTGACCCAGCTTCACCCAAACGCTAACACCCACCCTAAACCAAATATTGTGCGTTGGTTTAATAATTCTTTTAACAGGGTAACACTTAAATTAGTGAGCGTTCCGACCATTCATCATTCCATAAATTAGTAATACCCATATTTTTTGGCGCTGGTCTAGAATCCTACCACAACGAAACACCATTTTGGTTAGGGTGCTGGTTAGCGTTTGGGTTAAGGTGGGTCAAGTATTATTATTAAACAAAGAATATAATAATACTTGACCCAACCACACCCAAACGCTAACCCGCACCCCAACTCAAATTTTGTGCGTTGATTTTAGAACTGTGGTAGGATTCTAGACCAGCGCCTTATTTTTAAATAATGAATATAATGATACTTGACCCCCCCTCACCCAAACACTAACTCGGACCCTAGTCCAAATAATGTATGTTTATTTAATAAATGTTTCAACTCAGTGGTATTGTTCTAGATCAGCGCCAATTTTTGCATGTTAAACACACGTGTACTCTGACAAATTGAACTTTTAAATATTACAACAGCTTAATAATAGTGAAAACGTAATTTGTTAAAAAATTAACTAACCTTTGAGTCTCCAAAGCTTCTGGCGATGAATAGAACAATTTAAACTTAAATGATTCGCTAATGCACTTTTACTTTTATTTCTCGAAATGTTTACTTCTAGTTTGGCATGTGTGCAGTCAAGCATGCAAAATTTTGAACACGTGACCAACTCGTTCGCGGAATAATCAAGTAGCACTTTATGACAATTTTAAGACCGAAACATTTAAAACTTTTCAAAGAAATACTTTGATGTTTCAACACAACAACTAAGACAACAACTAAGTACGTTGTTAAATGCAATTTTTCCTAAAGTTCTTGTGAATTATTTATATACTTGGTCGTTTTATTAGACCAACTATTATACAACACCCGGCTGTGCTGCTACAGTGCAAATTTAACCCTTCAATATAAAATACACGTTTATAGTTTTTGCCTATACCCGAATTATTAGGTAGATGCCAGCAGGGGTGGAAAAGAGACTCGCATATTTCTCGCAATAACAGCATGTATCGTTTAATTTAACGTAAACTAAACTTTATAGAGTTTGTGAGGTCACATATAGTAAGCATGGCGTCTTTGAGCATATTGCATTTTATAAAACGGACAAAAACGTAAAATCGAAAGAAGTTCGCGCGCGGAATTTTTTTTGTACTACCGGTACACATAGTAAAACTGGGCAAACACATAGTTTAGGGCAGAGATGTCCAACCTTTTAGCAAAATGGGCCGCATTGCCACTTTAAAAATTTCGATAGTCGACAAACCTATTAAATTAAATGGGTGACGTCATAAGTTACGTAATATCTGGACGTCATAAAACATCTTAACTTATAAATACCCGCTCTTTGAGAGTGAACTTGTGCGTAAAATGCAAGTAAACATCAGTCTTATCGCGCGAAGCGCTAAAAATATAGTTTACATACCGTATCATTTCATGGTAACACACCTTTGGGCTGATATGTTTCATTAAAAAGGTCCGCAAATACACAAATTCAGAAAAACAGCAATCTTGCTTAGCAATAATGGTGCACAAAAGTGTTCGACGGATGTTGAAATGCGACGTTTTTAACAATTGTTTTGTTTGAAGCGGAAACCATGTCGCCGACGTGCTATAATTAGTCGGTTTATTTATGTCTACTTGTTAACTAGGTCAAATTACCTGTTCCTTCTATGCTTAAGGCCCTAGCTAGCATAAGCTTGGCTCAAACTACACGGCCTTTACAAATCAAGAAAAGTAGAAGTAAACAATATAGTTTGGCGTTACCAATTTTGAATTTAAGATTTTGCTTTACAAACAATTGCAAAACAGCACTTTAATACGTCCTTGTAATGCTAAACCTTTCACTTGTGGAAAACTCCGTGTTTGGTGCTTGCAATGGCACATTAAACCTAACATAGCGGTTTACGACGTAACAACACTACTTGGTTTTTACTTATTTTTTTTTGGTTTTTACGATTTTATTTACTAAATTGCATAATAAAATATTGGCACAAATACATTTGGTCGCTCTCTTTATCGAAGCGGTTCCGATGAGCGACCAAATGTATTTGAATCAAGTAAAACTGCTTGGTAATCTCTCTCAAAATATTGGCAATGTTGCAAACATGTCATGTGCTAATTAATTTGAGTCTCAGTCAAGTCATTCGCGAAACACTGAAGTCCAAGTAAAGTGAAAAATTAATAATATGTTAGGTTAAGTCCGAGTCATTAGGTGCCAAACTCAAGTCATTAACATAACAAGTCAAATTGAGGTACGTCTTTAACACTCAAAAGAAATAAAAAACATAATAAATTTGCTAACGCGTTTGACTTTTAAGCAGTATTTCGTATAGCAAACATGGAAAACGTAAAAATTGGCAAATTATATTTACGAATTTGACGTCAACAACACAATGTTTACTGAAATGTATTTAACACTTACATTTAAGTCAAGTAAATTGCGTAAATGACTTGTTAAGTTTCTTAAGTAATTCTGCCTAAAGACTTATCAATTTTAATAATGTGAAAACAGTGATTTAAGCGCACTTTAGTTAAGTCAGCAAACTGACAACCTACTATTTTGTGAAATAAGCTCTGAACCTTGAGAAATAACATGCCAATTTCAGCTGTTATAAGTAAAAAAACACAACAAAGTTTTTGTTTTAAGCATGTTGTTATCATGATGAATTAAATCACACACAACCTTATTAGAAATTGCTGGTAGCTAACACGTATAAAAGTTATGTGACTGGTGCAGCAAAGTGCAAAAAGCAAATGTTATAATTATGAAGAAATTATTCAATGAAGATATTTACAGTAAAAACAGCCACACAAAAATTATATTTATTCTCCAGGTTGCAAAAGAAATAAGGGTAGAACGATACTGTGGAAATTTATATAGTCAACATAAACAATACAGCATTTCCGTAATAAGAATGAGTGCACATTAAATAGGAAACAAGTAATAGTTCAGTGGGTAGTAGAGAAAACTTTTTGTATTTTGTCACATTGCTTCTGATTGGTATAAATAAATGTCATTTAAAATACCGTTTATGCAAATCAAAGAAAAACCACAAAATTCATGTAACTCTACCAAACAAAGGAAAATCACATATGCTCAAAAAAGATAATTAGCAATTTCATGGATTTAAAAAGCAAAGTAGGATGATCCGCAAAAAGTAAGAATTTAAAGAAATGAAATAAAATTGCTCTGATTAATTAGTATTTTTTTAACTTGGAAAACACAAACAAAAATAAGTAAAAAAATAAATTCCATTTTTGTACTGGCTTGTCATTTTTTACTGTGTATTTTAACTTAATGTGTTCTTGTACGCACGTCGCACGGTAATAGCTTTTAAAAAACACTTCAATAACCTGGTTTGAGTCAATAATAACCTAAGAACATAAATTAAAGCTTCACAATGCAACAACAAGTAGTTGTTTGGAGGATCGAAAAGAATATAAAATAAAATATACCAAACTTTCAAGTAAAAATGGCTCTAGAGTGCAATGTTAAAAAATAAACAGTTTTTGAAAAATGTCAACCAGAAAGTTTGACTAACGAGGGTATGTAAATTGTGTTTAATAGATTTTGCATACAATGATCTCAAGTTGATAAAGGCAGATATATCAACCACACAAAAAAACATATAAACTCTTTGTATATATTGTTAAATAGATTTCTATGGTTTGCATATCTGTATATAAATACCGTCTAGTATGTAACAATTCGTCACACTTCTATACTGCATTCATAAATAAAACACTTTAGTGCATTATGTTTTGAATACAAAAAAATCCAAATAATTCTCACAATGAATCAGCATCAACAAAAATAAGCTTATGTTTTGCAAAAAAAAGCATTGATTTCCTAGCTACTTTTAGGCAAGAATAATGTTTGCCAATATATAATGTAAAATATTTAGTCTAAAATATGTGGTCAAGCAATAGGCAAATAATGTAAACTTTTATAAACTGAAACTGAATGTTTATAAGTGATAGTAGAAGGTGAATGTTAGTTTATGACTAATATTTGCTATTGAAAAGGTTTAGTACCATTGTTATCGATTAGTAAATGTGTATGCCCCCTAAAAAATTGTAGACTAGTAAGCAATACATACAATACATTAGTACCTAACACATATAGAAGTTACTTAATATCAACATGTTCCTTTGAATACATGATTTGCAAAATCTCGCCGATATCTTTGATGGCATTCAAGGCATTCTGTAGCTGCTGCGTAGAAAGGGCGGCAGAAATACAAAAACGAACTCTTGCCTCTACGATAGGAGTTGCCGGGAATCCAACGACTACAACGGCAAAACCCCGCTCTAACATTTCACGGCTAAATGCTCCGACTTTTGACGGTAAGTAAATCATCACCGGGACAACAGGAGAGTCGTCATTTCCATAAACGATAAATCCCATCTTCTTCAAACCTTGACGGAACATTCTGGAATTTGCAGCGAGCTGTTGAATTCTTTTCTTTCCTTCATCTGTATTCGCAATAATATTGAGGCTTGTGATAATTTGTCTACAAACAGGTGGGGACATTGAAGTTGCATAACAAGCAGAGTGAGAACGTAATCGAATGTGTTCGACCAGGGCTTTTGTGCCAGCAATGTAACCTCCAGCTGCTCCAAAACTTTTTGTGAATGTGCCCATCATGATATCAATTTCCTTTGCATGGATTCCAAAGTACTCTGTAACTCCCCTGCCAGTTTCACCAATGGCTCCAATGCTGTGGGCTTCATCAAGATAAATGTAAGCATTGTACTTCTTTTTTAATGCTAGCACCCCGGGAAGATTAATTATTGAGCCTTCCATGCTGTAAACTCCTTCCACAATGATGAGGATTTTTTTCCAGGGTCTATGGGTCCGTGCTTGCCCTGACACAATCGCTGTCCTAAGTTTCTGTTCCAAATCCTTCATGTCGTTGTGTTTGAAAACTCGTATCGAAGCACCTGATAATCTGCATCCTAAGACTAACGAAGCGTGGTTTAATTCGTCGCTTAGTATAAGACATCCCTTGCTTACAAGACATGGGATGTTCATTGAATTTGTGGCAAACCCCATTCCAAAAGTCATGCAGCCTTCAACATTAAGATATCTTGCCATGGTTTCTTCTAATGTCACGTGAATATCCAAGTTCCCAATTTCCTGTCTTGAACTGCAAATTCCGACCCCGTATTTTTCAACTGCTTGGACAGAGGCATCTGCACAGGCGCCTGACTTTTCGGCAAAACCAAGATAATTGTAAGATCCCAGATTGACGACATCTTTGTGTAGTTTTCCAGTATGCTCAGATTGCCAGCCAGACTTTGTAAATTTCCGCTCAGCTATATCAATTGTGGCTCCAGGTACACTACAAATTGGTCGGTTAAAAACGTCGTGCAATCGATTGTAGATGTTACGTGTGTAAAAGTTTTCAAAACTTGTGTAAAGAGGAACAAATTCGTTCATATCTTGGGGGTCAGTGGACGCAAAGTTCTTTTCAAATCCATGTTTGCGCAGAAAATCTCGCAGAAATCCAAATATTGTCACAACTGCATAGCTAAGGTATGTAACGACTGCATAATACAGTGGAGTCGGTTCAAAAGTCTCTTGAAACTTTTCACGTTTAGGTTTTTTGTTGAAACCATTTTCTTCACTTAGGTGTTTGGAAAATCCATTTTTAGATGCAGTTTTTGCCATTTAAGGGATGTTGTTATCCTTTCACTTTGTTAAAATTTGCATACTATCAAGTTAAAAAATCTAAATGAAAAATACAAAGGAAAAAATGGTGTAAAATAAGAACTTTAGAACTTAATTAATGTACTTTTAAATGTCAGCTGACACATACGGATGTTAATCTTAAACAATCAGATTAATGTTTTTTGTTACACATTTTTTATATCTAGCTATTCTTATTGTTTGAACTGATATTATTTAGTATGGCCTAATAAACCACAGTTCAATTAAAAAATCTGAATAAAAAACACAAATGAACAGCATGAGAAAAAGATTTACTGTATAGTGTAGTTTTTTTATGTAAGCTAATACTTCTGAATGCTTAAGCTTGAATCCACAGTTTATTTTATTTCAGTTCAATTGGACAAAAAAGAAAAAAGACATTAAAAAAAATGTATCAGATTCGGTAACAATGAATTAGTTATAAACTCGTTTTTGTTATCTAGAATTACTATTGTTTGAACTGATTTTATTCAATCTATGGCCTAAGAAACTACAGTTTGGCGATAAGCGAATAATTATTAAAATACATTTGTCTTTTAACAGCTACCACCTTATTTTTAAATTCTATTATTAATTAACTCAGTTTTACCAACTAGAAACAATAACACTTCACGTTGTAACAATGCTGTTTTGCAAGCAAATATATTACTCTGCACAACACACGAAGCATTCCAACTGTCTTTCTAAACACACCTTTTCAATAAACCTCTCACATACACAATACGAGAAATGTGTCTCCGCAGACCTGTTTTGAATAATATATAAGCTGTGGTATATTTTTCTCGCGTAGACTGATAACGCAAACATAGAGCCGGAAACTAATTGAATCGAGCGCACCACTGGCGTGAGGTGCTTTCAACACGGTTTCAATGAACTTTTTACAACTGCCTTAAGCAAACAATTACGCGCAGACCAGTCAAAAACAACTCACCTAAGCTGAAATCACTAGAGCAGTGAGAAAGAACGTCTGTGCAAAAAATATTCAAACTTTTACAAATTCTCTGCAAACTTTTGCGGCAAGGACGCGAAAGGGTCACAATAAGGTGTTTTAAAAAGCAACGAATGGAAAAACAGCTATATTTACACTGAAGCTTTGTAACAACGGAATTGCGGCGTGGATATCCCATGACAAAGTGGTCATACGATATGTGGCGTGATCCCAGCTAGACCATTCACTGCCGACTCTTATATAAGTCGAAGATAAATATAATCAGTTCCTACAAAAGGGTGGTTGCTACAAAGGTCTTTACAAGAAGCTTTTTATGATTTTCACTCCATAAAACTAATTAAAAGCTATAAAAGTTGGTCTGTTGATAACATGTTTTAATGCGTATTAAAAGTGACACTTCTTCAACCTTAAACCTAAAACAAAATAAACAAACTGTGTTGTGCTGTTAATATTACTTTTATATAGGGTTAAGTTTAGAGTTCACGTTATGACGTAACTTTGTGACGTCACGTTATGACGTAACTTTGTTATGTAACTACTGGAAAAAATCCCAAACCCGCCCAATAGATATTACGTTCATTATAATGGCTCCTAAGTTAGTAAGTTGTGGGCAGGTGTATTTTTGTGCTATTTTGCTGCTTCACGTTAATGATTTAACATTAAGTTTGTTGTTGCGTAAATCGCGAACCTTAAAAAAGTAAGATTCGTGATAGACATTTAACTTTTTTTGCAACCGTCCGTACAACACGCTTATATAACTAGCCGTTTGTACAATATAATTATATTGTTACATAGGTCAGGCACACTGTCAAACCAATATGATCCTCTTGGCTATTTTATTTCTCCACCCACTTTTGCGGTCGCCTTCGTCAAGGCAAACGACACTGAATTCAAATATCGTTTCAGCTATTGTGTTTCAATTTGCTTTCGTTAACGCTTTTCAAAAATCTGACATTCGCCACAATGGCACTAAATGCTTTAAAAAAGACGTTAAGTCAATGTCGATTTCATTGTGAATCCACAGCCTTCTTTACCGTACGTTTGTGTAAATAGGTACCAGGCGCCGGATATTTAGCCAATATCCAAAGCATAGTTGCACTATTGAACTCCAAAACCTCTGTTTACACTCCATTTGTCAACAGACTTCCAGATACGGAAAGCATTTGGATAACAGGGTTATAGACAGGGCTGCCGTCGTGCCGTGATGTCCTTATTCACAAGATTTATCTTTTTATTAGGGTCTACACTCGAGAAAATGTTAGCTTGAGAATTTTTTTGTTCAAATTTCAAGAGATGTGACTTATGCATATTTTAATAAAGATACCATGAAAATTCAAACTTATTTATATTATACTCAGTTTTATAGGGTTGTTCGCAATAAAAATCATATTTTTCCAGTCGTCCTTTTTAAGACCAGTAGTTTTCAACATTTTAGAGCTTACGACAAATACATTCAACTAGCACGTATTTTTAAATATGGAATTTCAATGTCTATCGTAAATTTGACAATACCTTCGGTTTAATGCTCTAACGCCACCATGTGGATTAATTTAGATATAATAACCACCACACAAACTTAATATTGTATATCAAATCTTTTTCAAGTGTTGAATGACTACAAACGCTCGTAAATCAGCTATTTTTGATTATTGTTGTTCTATTACTTTGACTTAACAGCAAGCATATCGTCAGAGGTCGCGACCAGTTGTTAAATAAAACTGTCCGGAACAGCGTTCGATTTAATACATTTTGCTGTTACGCCGTACCGGTAACAAATATTATTTCTACCAGGCCATGTCGCCATGTTCTTGAATGTATTTACACTATGATTTTAGTTGCTTTTTTGTACACAACATCGAACCATAGCCTTAGGATTTCGAAAGTTACATGTTTTAAACGTTCCGTTGTGACGTATTCTGTGACAACTTTTGCGAAAACGTTATGTGTTCCGGTAATAAACACTTTCTACCTCACCTCAAATCATAGACGTAGCCAGGGGGGGCCTGAGGGGCCATGGCCCCCCAAAAATATATGAATATTGTAACCTTAATAATTTGCTTTTTGTCATGTATGAGCAGAACCACAACAATCTATCACAGGAATGCCTCACCTTCAATTGTCATGCATTGTTACGTCACAAATGATGACAGTTTTTGCTCTTTGAATGTTTTTTGAGTATTGCGTTTAACACTCAGTCAGTTGCTGCTCGAAACGGTTTGCTAACCTTGTTATTTTGCGTTACAGCGGTTAATACAAGGACAAAAGCTAAACAAAAAAGTTCAAACTTTTTGGCCCCTCCCAAAAATTTTCGGCTAGCTACGCCACTGCCTCAAATGCATTTTTCTTTAGTTTTAAATGCGGTATGCCGAGCTTTTATAGTGTCTGGTTAAACATAGATGAAAAATTAACTTAAGGTCATTTTTCATAGTTTAAAAATTGGTAAAATGCTGCCTTCGACAACACAACGCTTGGCACAAATGTGTATAGTTTGTTATTCGGTCACGAGTTAACGTTTTCTCGACATAAGGTTTTTTCGGTAAATTTCTTCCATGAAATCTAATGCGCTTTAGCCTTTAGGTAACAGTTTGGTTAACCTACAGAAGTAATATGAGGGTGTTTTTTTGAAGACCAGCTTTACTACTTTACTAACTTTTCCTCTTTGCCATAATATTTACCCCAAATTGTTCAACATAAAAAATCGATGGTTTGCATACACCAATTGACGTTTTTTTATAAGGCGGGTTAAACATAGTATTTGATTTGTTGCACAGCAAAAACCACACGCCAAAATATAGCGCTTTGTAGAAGTGGACTTGCTATTTTTAGCCTTTATTGCTTCCCAGAACAATAATAAACACGTAGCAAAACACATCGTGACACTGGATGAAAATGACTACAAAAATGTTAAACGTTCCTGAGGAAATGTCGCGCAGCTAAATTCCAGGAAACTGTGGCCTGGTTAGCGCCAGAACTAAAATCGTGATTTAATATTCCGCTAAAAAGTGCTCTAGTGGGACTATCAACTTTTGCAGGTCTGTTTCGGAAAACTTTATCGCCAAGTATGTACGACTGTATACGTTCTACCCAGTCTTCATAAGGTCTACGAACTAAACTAAATATAACTGTCTTAAATCCTACTTTGATTAACAACAGGTTTACGAGTGAATTGTAGATTTGTCTTTATGTTTGAAATATAATAGGGTGAACCTTGTGGAGTTTACAATTATACCAGGGTTACCTGGGGTCACAAACAGGCATGGGTTATTGGAGGTCACAGCAAGGATAAATCAGTGTTTCTTAAAGAACGTCGCCATGAATTAACGGAAAAGCAATAAAACTTATATTACAGTGGTGTGCCGCAAAAATTCCCTCGAGACTGACAAAGCGCTTTGCTAAACTATCACGATAAGAAAACTAAAGCGCTTACTAAGTAAATACTCTTCCCGTTTAGTTATTTCGCCTGTAGTCGATTTTACAATTGACCTAGTCAAGTTACAAACATCATATTCACACTTCTAGTTTTCAATATCAAAGCCAAAAAGGCAGACGAAATTGTTATCAAATTAGAAAACGAATGCGAACATTACCTGATAATAAAATATTGTTGATTTGCTCGACCTTGTTGGCTTTAACATTCATTGTCAAGCTTATGACCCGTGCATTGTAGCTAGCCTAGATGTGATTTTTAGGTTTTTACAACATTTTAACTGGGGGTGTAATATGCGCTTGGTAGGTGCTAAACAACAGTTGGATAGTCGAGGTATAAATTTGCAGTATGGTGGACGGTATATATGTTTAGTAAAGTGTCGGCTTTACACTTACGCAAATGGCATAATCAGCTATAACTGACCTCCTTAAAATGTTCAACAAATCTGCAACAATGCTTATATTTTACCAAGAAAAAATAAACAAATTGTCAGCATTGAGTCGGATGTGAGCTATGACACAAATTGTATCATCACTTGTTTTAAATGTTTGGTTTTGTGACAGCTAAAATATTTAGCCAAGCCCAAATATTTCATTTGAGTTACCATGGTTGCTAGGTGACAGAAGTAGGCTATATTTTAAGGATTCTGGGGATTTTAAGACTGTTTCAGTTCCTTAAAACACCTTAGAAAAGTTTTTCACCATTTAAATCATATTAAAAATGTTGAAGATAATTAAAGATTTGTTTAAAGTGTTTAAAAATTGCTACCTACTTCTATATGGGCTTTAAAATTCATACATGTCTCATTGCAGTCTTAAATCAACCATTATGCTCAAAAATAGTAAATACAAATTTGTACTTAAAGAAGCTATATCCCTTTAGTTAGAAAAAATATTGCTTAAATATTTCTACACTTATTAGTTTGAGTAATTCATAACTCGTTATTCTAATTCCGCTAGTAGCGACTTGTCGTTGTTTTAAAAAATGCCACTATTCCAAGTCAAAGTTTATTACAATGCAACTACTCAAACCAAACTACAAGAAAATGCACAGAGGTTTTCATAAGTATCACACGATTCAGTAAAAAAACATCCGCGAAAATGCTCCACTTGTCTGAAGAACAGAAACTCAAATGTGGTAAAAATAAAAAGTACCACAAAATCATGATCTGGTGTTCACCAAGCAGTCATAGCAACTTCACACAATATACAGCAAAAGAATGGTGTAAGTACACTTTGGTTAACACAGGTTTTCCGCATGCGAATAATTTTCAGGTTTACATATTGTTGAAAAAGACACAGTACAGAAAACAGGCACATTCAGATAAAATAAAACTGCAAACTTGTGTTTAAGGGATGGATAACAAAAAATGCCAGCTGGATATGGCCTTAACACAGAAAAATGATCTTTAAATGGACGGAAATGAATTTAGTTTGAAAAAGTTTTGTTTAACATGCTATTAAACAACACACTAACCATTACGCAAAAAGCCACTATTGGACTGTACAACTATATATATTTTTAATTTTTTGTTTTGTAGGATTAAATTTTTAACAGTTATATGACGGCTCAATCTTGCAACAAAATAGCTTCTTTTATATGATGAGTAAAAAACATGGGACAATATTGCAAATCTTGAGAATAATAAAAATGCATGATATTTCATTTAAAAAAACAAAGCAATAACGAAAAGAAAAACATACAAAAAGTTTATTACTTTTTACTTAACTAGGTTTTTTAGCATTTGTGCCAGACTCCAGTAATGTTAATTCGGTACAATATTATCAATGACCTGCAATTGAGCAAAAACAAAGTGCTTGACGGTAAATATTTACAGATGGAACATAATCTATGTAAAACCACACGAATAAACACAAAATGATACACTAGCAACAATTTAAATCTACGTAAAAAACACTAAAGACAGACATAATCAATTATTAACACTCAGAAATTCTATAGTAGTAAATAGGTACTGGATAGATAGGAATTTTAGGTCTGGTATTGTAACAATTTATAGCTAGCACTCAAAGCCATTATATTTTGTGTAGTATTTTGTTATAATTCAAAATAACAAAAAAAATATACAGAAAGAATTTACTATTGAAATATCAGAACTGGTACAGATTTTAAAACATATTTATAGAAATAGTTTTGCAAAATAATTTTAATGTAACTGCTGACAGTAACAAATTAAACACACATTTCTATGAAGTATATTACTGACAAAACTAGGTAAATAAAAACTACCACACTGTTATTTCGATTAAAGCACACATACAAATAGATCCAACAAAATTAGCTCACCTCATGGAGTACATAAAAATTAACTAAATAATTTCAATAATCATAGCGTGTAGGTAGAAAAGGTTATTCTGGTACCAGTGTTTTGCAAACAATCGTTAGACTGAAATTGGCCCCGATGATCATTTCATAGCTTTTTGTGGTTTGTGTCGAGAATACTTGAGTTTGAGGACATCAGCGATGTCGTTGATGGCTTCCAGCGCGTCTTCTAACTGTTTCTTTGTGAGAGCGGCAGAAATGCAGAAGCGAACTCGAGACTCGATCAAAGGCGTCGCTGGAAAACCGACTACGACGACGGCAAAACCTCGCTTAAGCATTTCGTCGCTAAAAGCACGGAGCTTTGAGGGTAAGTAGATCATCACCGGGACAACAGGAGAGTCGTCATTTCCATAAACAATGGTTCCCATCTTCTTCAAACCTTGACGGAACATTCTGGAATTTGCAGCGAGCTGTTGAATTCTTTTCTTTCCTTCATCTGTATTCGCAATAATGTTGAGGCTTGTGATAATTTGTCTACAAACAGGTGGGGACATTGAAGTTGCATAACAAGCAGAGTGAGAACTTAATCGAATGTGTTCGACCAGGGCTTTTGTTCCAGCAATGTAACCTCCAGCTGCTCCAAAACTTTTCGTGAATGTTCCCATCATGATATCAATTTCCTTTGCATGGATTCCAAAGTACTCAGTGACACCACGGCCTGATTTTCCAATTGCTCCGATGCTGTGGGCCTCGTCAAGATATATGTAGGCTTTGTACTTTTTCTTCAAAGCCAAAACTCCAGGGAGGTTTACAATTGAGCCTTCCATACTGTAAACTCCTTCAACAATGATGAGGATTTTTTTCCAGGGACGATGGGTCCTTGGTTGTCCATAAACGATCGCCGATTTCAACTTGCTCTCCAAATCCTTCATGTCGTTGTGTTTGAAAACTCGTATCGAAGCACCTGATAATCTGCATCCTAAGACTAACGAAGCGTGGTTTAATTCGTCGCTTAGTATAAGACATCCCTTGCTTACAAGACATGGGATGTTCATTGAATTTGTGGCAAACCCCATTCCAAAAGTCATGCAGCCTTCAACATCAAGATATCTTGCCATGGTTTCTTCTAATGTCACATGAATATCCCAGTTCCCAATTTCCTGTCTTGAACTGCAAATTCCGACCCCGTATTTTTCAACGGCACCAATAGAAGCTTCAGCACACGGACCTGACTTTTCGGCAAATCCGAGATAGTTGTAAGATCCAAGATTGACGACATTTTTGTGTAGTTTTCCAGTGTGCTCGTAGTGCCAACCAGACATTGTAAACTTACGCTCTGCAATATCGATAGTAGCTCCAGGGACACTGCAAATTGGCCGGTTGAAAACATCCTGAATTCTGTTGTAAATGTTCCTTGTATAGAAGCTTTCGAAACTTGCATAGAGTGGAACAAAATCTCTCATGTCGTCTGGATCTGTTGACGCCAAGTTCTTTTCGATGTGATGTTGACGGAGTAAGTCACGCAAGAATCCAAACGCGGTTACAATTGCGTAACTTATATATGTGATGATTGCATAGAACAAAGGAGTCGGTTCAAATGTTTCTTGAAATTTTGGAGGCTCATTACTGACTCCGTTAGCACAAGGTGGGGAAACTCCATTCCCATTCTGATGTTTAACCATATTTTTTTTGTTAATCACAGCTGGAAATATAAAAATTGTTGGTCAATAAACTAAGTTTGTCGTTATACATAACTAAATATTTACATTGATCACACTGGTTATGTAAATACGCTATTCAATAATTTGATTTATTGTTGCATCTTTATCTAGTTCAGACCTACATCTCTATGGGAAAATCCGAAGCTTTGTCTCAATCCCAACAATTCAAACAACTTATATTAAAAAGTAAGTACTCTTGGAAACCTACTCTTGAAGTTAATGATTAACTGTTAGTAAAATTTAGAGATGGGGTGAAAAGAAATAACGGTAAGTCCTAGAATAATCGATAGCCCAATAACAGTTTATTAAACGATAAAGGTTAATATAATTACACCATTGGGATCATCAATGTTTAATATTTAAAATCACACTAAAGCTTAAAAACAAGGGTTCCCAACCTCTTTGTTGTGGTAATTCCTTTCAATTTTTTCAAAAACTCACGCAACTCCCCAATCAGTTTACAGTTGTTTAACATTTCTAAACAGATTGTTTTTCTCTAAATTGCTTAGACGCGAAAAATGTTTTGCTTTGAGTTTTATTAAGCATCGCAAAACAAGATTTCAGTGGCCGAAATGCCACAGTTCCTATTAATATCAAACAAGGCCTTTAGACTGGTGCTATGATTAGTCCATTGATTGAAAATAAAAGTAATGGTAACTCATGAACTAAGCATAGTTCAATTATGCAAATGGCAACAACTGTTAGACTGGTGGTTGTTCTTGCTTCTTCTGATGCTTAATGTTTAGTTTATAGGTTTTTCTTGTCAATTTTTAGCAAATAGTAAACCACGATTTCCCAGAAATTACCTCTTGTGACCCTCAGGCCGGGAACCACTACCTTTAAATTACTGCTTTACTCAAGAAAAGCTACATTTAAATCAAGAAAAAAATGTATAAAATACCAGGAAAAGTGTAAAATAATCATTGGGTGAAAAACAGGAAAATATAAAACATTAAAAATAAAACCATAAAAACAATATAAGGCTTAAAAGATCTCCCCTGATTTTTATTTTAATTCATCTCCAGATACCACCTCATTGTGTGACCTTATTATAAAAATTAGTTTTGTCTCTAGTAGGTTGCTTTATTTATTTAAATAATATAGTTGTTTATCTTGTTAAAGCTGTTTGATTCCTTATATCCATTTAACATTATGCTTAATCTTTAATATGAAAAGTGAGTATGTTAATGGCAAGATGTTTTAAACCTGTTTATAGTTGTATACATACGACAACTTTAATATTATAATAACTCATAAATCTCAAAGTACATTAATTTTTAATATTTAATTGTTGTCAAACTAACTACAGGCTACAGCCCAAAGACATAAGGGTTTCAATGTCTAACTTTATATTAGATTCCTTAAAAAACATTTAAAATAAAACGTAATTTGTAAAAGTTTGGAAAGCAAATTTAATACTTAAACGTAAGAAAGCCAACACAAAAAATTCTAAATGACAAAATCAGATAAATAGAATAGTCTAATATTTGTTCAATCACTTGGCACATGACTATTAATTAAAATTCATAAAAAAATTACATTTTGTTAAACAAAGTCTTATTTAAAACTTTTATGTGCAAATCTAATTTCTGGCAATATAATCTAATTTTCAAGTTCAATGGATTTGATTGATAAGTTGGTGTGTGACTAATGTTCATTCAAAAAACACACAGTAAGACCCATAAAGAAACAATATTTAAAACAGAATCATCTGTAATACCGAAGCATTGAAAGAAGCAGAAATATCTAAGAAGGAATAAGGCCTAACCTTTTCAGATTAAGAGCTAAATGACAAATAAACCATATAGTTACAGGGTATGGGACTGAAAAGGTGTAGGCAATACAATGACTGTGTAATCGTCACAACTTTCGGAGATATTGCCCAAAACAAATCTCGGCGCGCCAAGTTCGCCCATACGATTGGGCGCCGTTTATGATTAAGTTACTCCGTAATAATAAGTAATTATAAGTTTAATTACCAAAATTATTTCCAACTATGTAAAATTTATTCGCTCGCACGTCTAAATACTCCACTGACAAACTCGATTTCTAAATTCTAATTATCTAACGGAACACAAATATGAGTTTAAGATGTCTTGCGTAAGTCGCTAAGTGTGGTGACCTAGGGATTGCTAGGTTTTTATGAACTGAATTTAAACTAAACATTACCTGCAACACAACATGTCACAAATAAACACAGCGTAATACATAACATAGAATAAGGTACATGGCACAAATTTACCACATTTTTCCCCTCTAAATAATGAAAGTACACTGTACACCCAACAAAAAAACATTGTTTCATTTAAACAATTTTAAGGGTTCATTTTTAATGAGTCCAATCCCCAAACCGTGAAGGGGGTTTATGAATTCTGGATGAACGCCTCACTTGCAAACCAGTAGGCGAAGCAGGTGGAAACGCAAAAGGAGAAGGTGAAGTAGGAGGTAACTCATCTGTACCATGCGCCAAATCTTCTACCGATGATCTGTCCAATGCAGATTCTGGTGTAGTAACTGTAGATGGCCTAGTAGTATGGGGAGGCGAATTGGTAGAAATTGGGACTCCATTTTCAAGAGACTCGCCAAAGGATTCTGCATCTGGCAGTGGAGGGACTTCATGGTCTTCAGGGCAAGGAGCTAAATCCTGCACAGACACTGTCGATTCACGCCCCCCTGGAAGCCGAATATGTGCAAAACTTTGATTGGCTTCCAGCAAGTCTACCTCATCAACTAAGGGATCTCCTTTATTTCGCACAAATCGTCTCATCAAAACTTTTCCAGGCTGGAGCAGCCATGATGGTAATGATCTTCCCAGCATAGTTCTTCGTCCGAAGTTTAAGAAACGCTCATGAGGGGTTTGGTTTGTTGAGGTGCAAAGCAGAGATCTTACGGAATGAAGGGCCTCCACTAAGATTTCTTCCCATCTATCTTCTCCCAGACCCCTGTCCTTTAAAAGGAGTTTAACTGTTCGCCATATGGTTTGGTTCACTCTTTCACATTGGCTGTTACCAGTAGGATGATAGGGAGTAGTCCGACTTGGTACCACTCCTCTATCGGTCAAAAACTTTTTAAATTCACCAGAAGCAAAGGCTGTGCCCCGGTCACTGTGGACGAAAGAGGGTAGACCAAAAAGAGCAAAAAGTGAAGTTAGCGAAGCTATGACGGTTTTCGTAGTCATGTCAGAACAGGGAATTGCAAAAGGAAAACGGGAAAACTCATCCACCACAAAGAGAATGTAATGTCTTCTACCCCTGACAGGTCCTTTAAAATCAATGCTAATTCTTTCCCATGGAGCAGAAGCTTTGATTAAAGACTCATTAGACTTGCGGTGAAAACGAGGTTTTACTTCGGCACAAACTTTACATTCTGCACATGTTTGCCGAACCTCATTAATAGAGTAAGGTAAGTTGCGCGCTTTTATAAAATGAAGTAGGCGTGTTACCCCAGGGTGCCCCAATTGCCTATGGATTTGGACTAGTCCAGCATTTCCCATGAAACATAGAGAAGAAATTCTTGAAAGGGCATCCGGAGCAGTGTTTAGTTTACCAGGACGGTGGTGAACGCGATATGAAAAGGCCCCCAGTTCAGCTCGCCACAGCTGGAACTTAGCATTTTTAATTTTACCTGGGCGGACAGGATCAAACATATAAGAAAGAGCACGCTGGTCAGTCAATAATGTAAAGGTGTTACCATGCAAGAAATGACTCCATTTTCTCGTAGCCTCCATAATAGCTGTAGCCTCCTTCTCCACGATAGGGTAGTTGAGTTCGCTTTTTGTAAAGGTCCGGGAGTAAAAAGCGACAGGGCGACCACATTGGTTCAGGGTAGCGGCCAGTGCAAATTGGGAGGCATCACACTCCACAGTAAAGGGTTGATAAGGATCAATATTTTTCAGACAGGCGGAAGCCAAACTTTTTCTAAGCTCTGCAAAAGCCATAGCTTGTGGTTTAGCCAATGGGAGAGCCTTTTCCTGAATGGCTTTGACAAGGGGTCGAACCTTATCTGAAAACTGATGAACCCAACGGGCATAGTATGCAAATAGACCCACAGCGCGTCGGAGTTCAGCAAGTGTTTGAGGCATGGGCATGTCCAAAAGTGGCTTCAACCGCTCAGGATCAGGCTGGATTTTACCAGGCTTTACCAGGTATCCCAACAGTTGAATTTCCTTCTTTGCAATATGTGACTTTTCTTCGTTGAAGGTGAGGCCTTCCTTCCCGGCAGCATGTAATAGGGCTTTAAGATTTCTGTCATGTTCCTCCTGTGAGTTTCCCACCACAGTTACATTGTCCAGGTAGGCAAACGTTTTTCTTAACCTATATTTTGAAATGATAACATCTATCAGTCTTTGAAAAACAGATACTCCATTGGTCAGTCCAAAAGGCAGTCTTTTATACTGATATAGTCGACCATCGGCCTCAAAAGCGGTAAAAGGTCTATCTTCTTCATGCAGGGGAATCTGATGATAGGCAGAGCGCAAATCAAGCGTGCTAAAGAGTTTACCTTTAGCAACAGCATTTACTTGATCATCTATCCTGGGCAGCGGATATGCATCTAGAAATGTAAAGCGATTCACAGTTTGAGAGTAATCAATGACCAATCGACGGCGGTGATTACCACTCTTTGCAACCAAAACTTGTGCACGCCAAGGACTTCTTGAAGGTTCAATAATATCCTCTTCTAGAAGTTTTGAAACTTCCTTACGGATAAAATATTGGTCATCAGCTGAATACCGACGTGATTTTACAGCAATAGGTCTGAATCCCCTTTCTAGATCTGTAAAGAGTCTAAATGGTTTCACATTGGCTGCAGCCACACTACAAGTGCTATTATTTGGGTAAGTAGGGCAAATGTTAAGAAGAGGACGAGGACCCTTAAAGTGAAAGAATGTCCCTTTATGAAGGCCGAGAAATGATTGTCCCAGAATAACTTCAGCACATAACTCATCAACCACCTCAAATGTCAGAGAATAGCGGGATTTATTTAGCCACAATGTTGTACAAGTAGTGCCAATTACCTCAGCTGAAGCCTTTCGTGAAGCCATACCTACTTTGGATCTTTGCCCAGAAACAGGTAAGTGATGTTCTTGACATACTCGACTATCCAAGTAACATCCAGTTGCTCCAGAATCCACCAAAGCGTTTAGCATCCTGGCACCAAGGGAGACTTTAATAAGTGCAGGATATAAACCTGAAGGTGGATCAGGGTGCCCATTCATCATATATATGAAAGAATTTGTGATAGATGCAAAAGTAGACTCTCCACTTTCTGTTTGTGGCAGAACTGAAGCCGATGTCTTGAAGGAACTACTAAATCCCTTCTTTCTTATTCTCGACAAACACTTTTTAGCATAGTGACCTTTGCGACCACAGGAGTTACAAGTGGCTTCTCTAGCTGGACAAGAGGAGCGGCCTCCAGGATGCATAGAACCTCCACAGTAGAAACAATCTTTCTTAGCTATTGCAAAAACAGTGGACTCAGGAGTCTCTGAGGCTGCAATGGTCACATTTGTAGTTTCCTTAATAAAGGTCACGGCCTCATTCCTTGCTCGTTCTAACACCAAGGCTTGATCGAAGGCTTCTTTACAGGTAACCTTATTTTTCTCAAGAAGTCTTTGTCGGATGTCGGGGGCTACCATGCCACTAATAAAGGAGTCGCGAACCATTTCTTGTCGATAAGTATCTGCATCGACATCCTGAAAATCACAGGATTTAGAAAGCTCATGCAAAGCATACATGAAATCAGTTAGGTTCTCATCCGGTTTCTGTTTTCTCACCATCAATAAATGACGAGCTACTGTGATGTTATTTTCTTTCAGAAAAACTTTGTTAAGAGTCTCTTTAGCAGATTGAAAGGTTTCACAGGATTCTACATAGGAGTAGAGTTTATGTGATATGCCATTGACAAGGAGGTCTAATTTTTCTTCTGATGATAAAGTAATAACACCACCTGTTTCTTGGCTGGTTCCACTCCGATGGCTATTTTGTGTTTTCTCAATGGCTCGAATAAAACCATCAAATGAACGCCACCAATGTTTATACATTTTAATGGCCTCTGGGTCATTGGGATCAAGTTCCAGACGGTCTGGCCTCATCAGTCTCTCCATGGCGATTGGTAAAGCACAAGGTCAATGTTAACAAAGCAGTTCATAAAATTGTGGTGACCTAGGGATTGCTAGGTTTTTATGAACTGAATTTAAACTAAACATTACCTGCAACACAACATGTCACAAATAAACACAGCGTAATACATAACATAGAATAAGGTACATGGCACAAATTTACCACACTAAGTAAATATTGAATTTAATTTAAACTCCACAATTGAAATACGTTACGAGATTCCTTTAATGAGTTAACGTAAAAACCCAAACATTTCAAACACACAACTTGCTTGGCAACGAAGCAAACAAAAGACAACTTCGACGAAACGAAATCAATTTCTTTGAGTTTTAGATAAACAAAACAAACTTACGTAACTACAACCTACGTCAGTTCTGAGAGGAGTCTATTTCAAAACAAACTCTGCCGCAATTTAGCAAGGAAACAAATTATAACCAATAATTATTGCGTTCTAGGATTTTTTTTACGTCTTTCATAAAACATTTAGCTAAATACGACGAAGAATGGGAGTTAAGAGAATGTCTACTTTTATTTGTGACGTAATTTGCTAACCGCAAAAGTGGGAGTGACCATTATTAATCGGTCATGCGTTACCCTAGCGGAAAGTTAATAACTTGAGGGGAGATTGTTATAGGAAATAACGGGATTTTAAGGAGTTAAGGCCTTAAAACACAACCTAATGATTTATCGGGGCAGCGAAACAAGACAAATATTAAACTGTTGGTCGTAATCTGTTTTACAAAAGGTAACTCAGCTAATACTGTTCTAAACTTAAAATATAGCCAACGTTTTGGCCTAGGAAGGTTCAATACTGTAAAATTAGCCATTGTTCAAACAGGCAGTAGGATACAATTCCTGAAAGAGTCACATGATCCCGCTATATTAAGTAAATTTGCTTAACTAACTGCAACGTCTACCAAGTCTATTCGATCGCGGAAGCCTTACTGAAATATAGGCTACATTCTGATTTTACTAAATAAGTAGGGTTTAGACGTAGTATGTATATTAAAGTTAACATAGGTAACATTTTTGAACGTTGCTAATAACTTTGATTTCATTAGTACATTTTGAAAATGATCAAAACGTTCAAAATGCGATATTCCTTGTACGCCTAACTAAAACCTCCAACCATTATGCTTTGAAGTACCGTAAGGTTTGAATAAGCAACAGAGATGCGGTTGAACAACATACAAAAAACACTCTTATATGAAACAAAAAGTCTTGAGCTGAATGTACGCTTAGTGTAAGACATAATCTTTCGTAATATTCTGACATTTTAAATCCGCTTATAGAATACGATTAGCCATGATTGCTGAAGGATATTCCACTTAGGTCAAAGCACAAAACAAAACGGAGTTGTCTGTTGAAATATTTGATTGTTGATATTTGTTACTTAGTAGCTCATGTAAACAGGCAAGTTAATTCGCAACGCGTAACGTGAAATGCACATAATTATCGCTAGAACTTTGTATGTTTTTCCGATATCCGATATTTTGAGCAAACTATTCTTCGCTGGTATTCAGCTGTTTTCTGAAATATTCACATTTCACGGTAGAAAACTTACTCGTTTAGAAAGATACGCTGTATTATATATTTTTCAAAGCAGAGTCGCTGTTTCTGAAAGTCATTACAGCACTAAACAGTCTTTTTTGGGGGCGGATTCTGCTCAATCACTAATTAGGCTCTGGTAAACTCCTAAACTAAACTTTCAATCTGTTTTTAACCTTACCTAAATATTTAAACATATAACCTGTTGTTATTCACCATAGTATCCGTGTGTTCAAAGTTTTTTTTCTTTCTTTTTCTACTTTGACCTGATAAAGCACGGTTGTGTGGAAGCTTGTCGAGAATGCAATACAATTTGTGTGCAGCCTGTTCTTATGTGTTATGTAAACTTACTGACTGTACAGCACCACACTATAGCACCGAAAGCAGGTTTTATTGACAGCACAAACTCACAAAGTTCAGTCATTGCCCGGGGGTCACATCGGAATAAAGCAACAAAAAGTAAACACTTGGTACAATGGATAACACGCCACTAATAATATAGGCCTCGTGAATGACAAGAAGCAGACATGTTTACAGAATAAAGTTTCCATCTTTTAAAAATGGGAGATGGAACTTTAGTTTTTTCCAAATTAGATTAGAAATTATACTAAACTTAAAATTTTCACTTCAAATACAATTAAAATTGGATCACTTTAAAACGATTTTAAACAACAAGAATTTATATTTTTTTCTAAATTATGATTAGAAGTTATACCAAAACCAGAACTATTTTTTTTTTACCTTAAATAGTAAAGTGAGTTAGTTAGTAATATCTTATATATATTTTAGAACGTTTGTGAGTGGTCAGTCGTCAGCATGTTCGCCAGGTAGGTCGCTGGTATTTTCATACAATTCAAGATCATTTTGTAGCCTACTATATATGGAAGTGCGTTTTAGGATTTTAAAAACTTAAAAACTTCGTTAGACAAATTTAAATTTTGAAAAAAGCCCAAATTAAATAAAACAAAGAGTTAGGGTAGGCCTACACTTATTAATATAGATTGAAAACGTTGAAAGTAAATAAAAAGTTATTCGAAACGTTCAAGATGATACCTACTTCTGTCTGGGCTTTGATATTTTTATTACGTATAAATTGAAAACATTATTTAGAATTATAACAATATTATTTGTCGTTTTGCTTTAAATCGTCAAATTAGTTAACGAGAACAATCTTAGTCGAAAGTTGCTGTCCAGGCAAGTGTAGACATGTCATTTTAGGCCTTTAATGTTTTGAGAAGCGATAAAACTAGTTTAATATTTAACAGAAGGCAACACTTGAAGTAAACCACAATCCACAACGTCATGGAAGTACTGGTTGAATAATTATTCTAAGAATGACACTTGAGTTTGGTTTTCGTTAATCTGTAGCTCGCGCTATTTATAACATGGACCGATAAAGATTTGCGCAACTTTATTTATTTTTGGTCACCCACCTAGATATAGGACATAGGTATTTGTCAAGTCGAGAACATAGCTTAGCTTTATCTCAGAATGTAGACTATTAAAAAAAATAAAAGTTTCACTGACACGAGGTGTCCGATAATATCGGATCGGAGTCGATACCCGGTTAAAAGTTGTAGTATCGGTACTCGTCCGATAATATAGGGTGGTATCGGTACTCGTCCGATACTATAGGGTGGTATCGGTACTCGTCCGATACTATAGGTTGGTCCAATACCAAATTAACAGAGGATGTTCTGGAACTAGACTTGTTATTTAAAACTAAGACTTGACTTGGACTTCGGTTGTTGTCACAACTGATTTGACTTAGATAATTGAAAATAACTTGTTTACAACACTGATTGCCTACATCATAACAAACTAAACACAAACAATTTGTAAGTTGCAATAAAAAGCACAACAATATAGACTCTCGCAACTTACTTGACCCAACACCCGTGATATTTTAAGTAAATAAGATGCACCGGTTTGAAACGACTCTAAAGAGTGCTTAGTCTCCAGTATTTCACGACAGATCAGCTTAACGAGTGTTTCATGAAAATACCATAACATTTCATGAAATACCGTAAAAGCAGAATCAGTTCGGCGTTTCTAGGTTAAAATGTCAGAGGTTTTATAATTACCCTTAGGATTTTGGTTAGCCATGTCGTTAATTGGGATTCTTATTGAACACCTGCTGTATGCTTCTGCCAAGCATAAGCATAGATCTACGAATCTTCTTTTATTTTGGGGTTAAGAACACTGTTCTAATCGTTGCCTGGCGTGCAACTGTTTACTCTTTGCTAAACGAGAAACAAACAAATATGCAAATACAAATGTTAGGATAGAAGTTAAAGATCTGCTGGGTTAAGAACATTTACTTCAGTAATGTTGTAATTATAAAAGCACGACGCATTTTTATTTTATGACGCAAATAACCATTCACCTCAATTTTAATTATTGTTACATGCTTATGGAGTAAAATCCGGACATACTTGAGAATTTGGAAACATTTTATCTAGAAATGTAAACATTTCGCTAAATTAAATATGATTGTAATATGGTTTGTGTAATACATCAAAAGGTTGGAAACCACAGTTTTAATGTGTACAAAGGCAAAATTCGTTTAACGTAAGCTATAAAATTATATATGTAAGAAAATCATTGTCGGACAGCTTCAGAATACTTTACGACAAATAGGCGTCGTTGTATACAGGGCTGCGGAGTCGGGTAAAATAACCAGAGTCCAACTCCCGAGTCCGACTCCGGCTAATAAAATAAACTCATGCGCACGTCGGACTCGGGTAGTTTCGCGTGGTCTTATTTGAGTCCCGAATCCGACTCTCCCGAATCCACCGAGTCCGCAGCCCTGGTTGTATTACCGCCCTCTCATCCGATCCACAGCGATACCCAATCACACATGCTTTTATTGCCGGAGATAATATTTACACGAAATGCATAGAAGCAACTTTGTGAGCTGCCTAGCACTAAACACACAACGATAGAGCCAATTCCATTAACAACGGGCACCAACCGACGTGAAAATAACAACATTCCTAATATGGAGAATATAGAATATATTACTTTATATTACGAAACAATCGCACACAGTTTGGTTTGTTACGTCACAGCACAAGAAACAATAAGAGAGACTTGAGTACGTCACAATAGCACGGCGATTTGAAGCACGCGATTTGTAAAAACATGAAAAAAAACAAATTTATTTGAAGATGGAACCGCGCGTCGTTTGTTACGTCATACGACGCACGTACCTGAATGACGTAATAATGAATATCGACAATGATAAGAAAAGCGCGAAAATATTTGGTTAAAAATGATAAAAGCGTGAAAATAGAAATAATTAAATATATTAGTGATGATCCGATTAAGGTTCGCTTGAAACGGAAGAATTCCGGATCGCGTTATTTCATTATGACGTTATAATCGGCATTGTTCACAGTCGGACGCATGAGGGCGCACCTGAGCGTTGTATCGTGTTCTGATTGGCTGTTGAGCTCGACCAATCACGGCCCTGTATTGTGGCGGGAAGCACAATTCAAACACAGTTAGCATGCACGAGTACGTAGAAATAAATAAAAACAATAAAAACTAGGCAGACCGCCTCTATTACGTCACACAGCCTATAGTGTTTGACACAAACAACTTGTTTGATGACGTAATTATGGCTTTGTTACAACACTGTGACGTCATAAGAAGTGATTATTGCGAAGCGAGAATGTGGATGCTGTTACAGAACAATTGATTATATAGTAATGTTGATCACGTGATACTGTGGCTGATTACAGAAAGGGTACTCGAGGTCAACCCGAAAGGGGTTACGTCGGGTCAAAGTGTTGCGATGTACAAAACAGTTACTCAGGGTCATATTAATAGAGGTTACTCCAGGGCAAGAATGCTGTGATGTACAGAAAGGTTAACAGGAGTTACCCAAGGTCAAGGATGCTGTGGCTTACAGATAGGTTACAAAAGGTCACCCGGATATGGGGTTACTTCGGGTCAAGGATGCTGCGGCAAAAATAGATAAAAACGATTAGAAACAACAAGCGTTGCATAAAAAAAGGCCTATGCCGCTTTGGGAAAATAAAAGGATATTAGAAAACAAAAAAACGTCACTTTAAGTTTAAACAAACGCAAAATTATCACTTTTCGAGGGAAGTCGGCGTTTTAGGGGGGCAAGACACCCCTGAAAGATATAATATCTACTACAATCCGATTTCAGTGGAAAATCCGATGCTTAGGGGGGCAAAAACACCCCCAAACAATGTTTCGTTCAAGACAATCCGATTCCGGCGGGAAATCCAGTCGTTAGGGGGGCAGGAACCCCCCCGGCGCGGTTCTGGGGGACAGAGAGGTTGAGCGTCTCAGAAAGATCGATCGCGTTCGAGCTCGCGCTGACTTGCATAAGTGAGGTGGGATTGAATTGTGACGTCATAACAGACGCCGCGGCGCTGAAAGTGGGGGTGGCGGGCTGCTCGGGGCTCGACGAGCTGTGATTGGTCGAATGCTGGCGAAAGGCTGCCGCACTGAACTGTGGGTAGCTGGCGGCGGCAAAAAGTGCCGACTCATCGTGACTACTGAGGTTTTGGGCTTGAGGTTGGTGAGTGATGTAATCGATTTCTTGGCTGAAACAAATAAAATTTGGTAAATATTGAGAAAATATTTCAAATAAACAGGAAAAATATATAGTGGAAAATCAACAGCATTTTGTTACAAAAATTTTAAGAAACACACCTATTTATTATTTGAAATTTTAAACAATGTTGTGTTATTACATTTTGCAATTTAAATTGTAATGGCAAACCAGTAGATAAACATGTATTTCAATTTAATGCGATGAAGTAATCAACGTTTAAATCAAAGATTCTTGGGACACAAAGTTATTTGCAGAGGCGATATTCTACGACAGCTAATGAGAAAATAAGAGACGATGGAGTTAGAAAAAACGCCTTTATCGACTAATGCAAAGTACGTTGTTGTTGCTTCAAAACATGAACTGACCCGTTAACGTGGCAGACTTTTGCGAGCAGTTCACTTCGCTTGTGCTTGTTCGAGTGTTGTTCGATTCCAGTAAGTCCAACAACTGAATAGCTGCAACCTGGTTGTAAGCAGTGGAAGTGCGACGTGTTACGCTGCCTGTCAATCAAATATAGGGGGTTACGATGCCTGTCAATCAAAAAATAAGGGGTTACGGTTCAGGGTTGGCACACAATTTTTATAAAAAATGAAAGACATTTAAACACCTAAAACTGAACCGTTAGGCGTTTTTGTTAAATAATTAAACAAACATTAAAATGGAATAGCCAACACAACAACAAATAAATGACCAAAATAAGGGGTTACGGTTCAGGGTTGGCACACAATTTTTATAAAAAATGAAAGACATTTAAACACCTAAAACTGAACCGTTAGGCGTTTTTGTTAAATAATTAAACAAACATTAAAATGGAATAGCCAACACAACAACAAATAAATGACAACTGGTTTTATAAGCACATTTATTTTTAACATATAATTCAAGCTGCACATAAAATAAATTCAATCACTAAAGATTTTGCGAAAGATACAGGGTTTTACCAAGACTTTTCAATGCGTAGATTAACTCAAAGATACTCGTAGACGAAAGATCCAAGCATGTGGCAACCCTTCCTGTATGCTGCGATTTGCTACAGTACTTTTATTTACAGAGATTTGCTACCGTACCTGTATTTGCAGTTGTCTCTCTTGCAGTCTTCCTTCCCTCTAAACCTCTCGAATCCAGATTGTTCCAATGTGTCAGCTTTAAGATGTTGTCTTCTGTGAGTTCCAACCTTAGCGCTGTCAGTGCATCTGGAAAGAAATATTCCGATTAAACCAGTGTTTCTCAAAGTAGGGTAACATTTTGGTATATTTAGTAGTTGCCAGACCAAACACATATTCTTATGAAAAGTGCAAAATTTTTCACAAGAGTTTCAATAAAAAAAATAGCACTGGATGTTTTTAAACTTCATTCAAGTTTCACATAGATTTCTCAAGTCTACTTGTTTTATGACGTCACCTCTATAAAAAATAATGTAGACACTGTACACACAAACCAAATTTATTGTTTAGAGGTTCGTTTTTAAAAAGTTCAAAAATCGTGCAGTTAAGCTATGCAAGGTGATTTTTAGAGTAAGTAGAAGTACATTGGCCAATATATGAATAGAATTATAGAAGCGCCATCAAACTTTTAACTTTTAGTTTAAACAACTTATGACAAAGTTAATTTCCCAACTTATTGACTTAGTTATGCCAATAGAAAAAAAGTAGAGCTATTCCAGTTAATTTTTCATTTTTTTACTCACTTGAAGGTGCATCTTAGGCAGTGGAAGTGTGTGCTTGCCTTGGTGTGCTGACAACCTTCCACTCCACAATCCTGTGCTGCTTTGAACCTCTTGAAGTCATCCCTCACCAAACCCGCAACCCTCTCGTGGTGTTGCTGGTGCTTGTACATGTGCGTGCGGCCAGTGAAGCGGTAATTACAACCGTCACGTGTGCAGTGGTAGTGAGACACCTGGTGGTGGAACGACATAGAAATCTTACACGTCGAAGGGAATAGTTTTAAATATAAAAAAATTTGGCTATTTTTGGCCAAAATTTTGCCAATTTTGATCAAATCAACAAAGTTAAATTGGTAAAATATAATTTTAATCGCGAAGAAATAAACTTGTAATGTAAGTAAGTAGCTCATTAGCTCAGTGGTCAGCTCAAACGAGATAAAAATTAAAATATTTCTAACACAATTTAAGGTAGTTAAAACAGTAATACTTTCTTTGTTAATAAAAATGTAAAACAAAAATCTAGTTTTTTTCATAACAAAACAAAACATTTAAATTATAAAAAAAAAAATAATAAATTGGAATTAAAACGTGTTAATTCAATTCCAAGATGATGGTGAAAAGGTAAAAATTGTAAGAAGGTGAAAAAAACCTAAACAGCGATGAATCCAGAGAAATATTTAAGGCTGAAAAATCTGACAATCGATTTTATATTTTAACACTACAAGATTATGCATAATTATTTGTATTGAGTTGGGAAAATGACATTGACCAATTACACACTGGTGTGATCTCGGAATTTTTGCTTTTAAGATTGTGTTTAGGTTAGAACACGGTTTAAGAAGGCAAATTAACAAACCATTTAGTGGAGAATTTACGGGAAAACACTTTAGTTGAAAAACCTTTAATAGTCAGTGGTGTAGGGAGTTTATCGCGGGCGAGCACTGGTGCAATTCTTTTCTAAAGTGCGCAATCCAAAAATATAATAAAAATATTTGATATTTTACCACTAAACAGTTGTAATCAGTTATGTTAATTTGGGGGCTTAGGGAGTTTACCTTGAACAGCATTGTACACTGGGGGTCGCCACAGTTCTCCGATGATTCGAATCTCTTAAATCCATCCATGACGTCATTATTGATGCGAAACTTTGCGAACATTGAGTCGTCGATTGGTTTGGTCAGGGTCGGTCTGAAATAATGGGAGGAATGGTTCAATAGGGAATTTTATGTGGTTTCAATCTATCTGTATTGCACTTAGGCAGCAAACGGCCAAAGCAATTACAATACTATAATTATGCGATGAGTATTATATGTACACAACAATAAAAATAATGAGGAGGCTGGTTTAATAGGGGACTTTACAAAGTGGTTTCAATCTATCTGTATTGCATTTAAGCATTGTACAATTTCAAATGCTGCGCCACTTTAACAACTGGTGATGCACGAAGCCTAATCAGGACACTTAGGAACAATTTAGCAGTTTATGAAAAACTAATATTGAAAAGCTACTTCAAGTGGGAAGCAGAACATACAGTTTTATGCAAATATTTAATGCTAAAACATTCTAAATAAAAACAATTTCAACTTTGTTTAACAAACAATATAAATATGGAAAATACTTTTAACCTAAGCTAGTTGTTTTAAATAGAAAAAAAAAGAAAAATTAATACGTGCCATTGTTGCAACACAATAGCATGTGTGACGTAACACCCACCTATTGTTGGGGGTGTCCTGGTTGGGGAAAGGGGGGTACCAAACCATTTCATCATCACCTATTTTATCGGGGGAATTCCCACTTGTAGAATAAACATCGTTGGAATATTCTAAAAAAATGAGAATAAAATTAATTTGCGCACAACTGTTGTATTTAAATAAAAAAAGGATAACAAAAACATTACCAGAGTAATTGATAAATTATGCTAAACAATTATATTTTCAGCAAAAAAATAAAAATTACATTTTGAGCAATAATAAGTCGATTATTTGTTAATTTAATTTTTTAGATTATCGTCAAAATGTTGAAACTTACTCGAATTCGATTCGTTGCTGTTCGACTCAAGGTCATGGAAGGTCGAACGAAGGTCGAGGACACCTTCTTCGGATGAGACATCTGCAAAAAAATATATAGAATGAAAATATATCACCTATGGCTAGCACAACCTTAATTCGTTGTATCTCAGTCTCAAAAAGGGAGTTGTTATCAAGATGTAGATAGAAGCATTTGGCCATAGGCCATTGATGTGTACAACGTAATCTGTTCTTTTAAGTCATAATTTTAAATAGATTTATCATTGTACACCGGGTGCATTTGGAACAAATTAACTTTAATCAGCGGGCACAGTTGACCAATTGTATAAGTGGCACAGTTGACCAATTGTATTTTCTTAAGCGCCTACAAACTTTCACAAGTGGCAATTGCTTGCAGTTTTTGAATAAGACAAATACGGCTATAAAGTAATTCAGTTAGTCTACAAGGAAATTACGGTTTAAGTCAGTTAAGGAAATAGTTTGTAGTTAGATGTGAACCAACAAAATCAACTTATATCAAAAATGCGTAAATTAAGTAAAAAAAAATACCAAATAACGAAATAGCAACAAATCAAAGGCTTGAAAGTTCCAAAGGTCTATAGTTTAAGTTCCATTAAAGCAAGTCAAGCGACATGCTGATTACGTTACCACTAATGACGTCATTCATGCTTACCATTGACGTCACTGTATCCAGTCTGGGGAGGCGGTGGCTGCTGGTTGCTTGGCAACGCCGGTGATGTGCGTGGTGACGTAACAATGGCGTCGTGACGTTGTGAATCGAAGGCAGACTTTCCGGCTGCGAAGAACGAAAAGGTTTTAGCATTTTGCATTAAGGTTTAAGCGGGAATAAAACGTTGAGTATTTTATTTTATTTTATTAAGTTGTGTTAAGGTTTTAGACAAAAACGGATAAAAAACACTTTTTTTTTTAATTCAGTCAATTTACTTATTTTCGATACTTGTATCTCATATGTGAGTTTTCTTTATACAAAAGTCTCTTACCTTTAGCGATTCGCTCAAGCATAGCGAGTTGCTGCTGGCTCAACTCATGCATGAACGGGGACTTCACCTCGAAAGACGGAGGATTCTGAAAATAAAACAAAAGTTTTTCGATTGAGCAATGCTTTATTTAAATTATTGATTGTTGGTCTTGGTTAAACTTGTTAAAAGCATAAATTAAAGCAAGGCTTGTGTATCTTTTTGAGTATCGTTTGTTATAAGCAGGAATTGACATTTTAATTTTGTAATAAAGCCTTTTCCTGTCTTCAAACAAAAATTATTTCAGGCTTAAAACAGACAATGTTCATTTAGGAAACATTTTTTGCAGTTAAAACGCTTGCGCAGGATCTCACATGAGGTTGACTCGGCTCCATAGCGACACCTGGCCGTTGCTCCATCTCGTCTGCCTCGTCCACTATGAGCGGCAGAGAGTCGTCCCCTGAATCGACGTTTGTGTGATCGATGTCACCATTCTCAGAAGGCATTTCTGCGCAAATACGACTAGAGTTAGTAAAACTATTAAAAAGCAAACAAATTTTTTGAATATGTTAAAATATGAAAATCTAGATTCTAGAACCTGGTCGCAGTTACTTTCTAAACATTGCACTGTGAAATTACAAAACTTTCTAAATGAGGCAACAAAAACCTTGTTTTATATAAAGACCTATTACATAAAAAAAAATTTAATTTAAAACATTTTTTAAACCGTCATGGCGTTTTGTAAGTTTTACAAAGGGCCAACTGGATTTGCTAAATTTAAGCTTTTAATTTCAAATGTGTTATCGTTTGTTATTTGTCAGAGTTAATTAAAAAAGGTTTTACGAATTTACGGCATAAAGTTAAACCAATAAAAAACAACCGTTCAGTAAAATTAAAAAAACATTCAATAAACCAATGGGAATATATAAATAAACCAATATATAGAGTAGCGTTGAAAAAAAAGCAACTTTAAATTGATATTTAAACCACAACAAATCTCACCCATTCCATTATAGCTGCGCCCTAGCATTCTGCGCAGGTGTTTTCTGACGTGGGTTGACATCTGGTGTTTGTATTGGAATGCAAACGCACAACCTTGCCTTATACAGTGGTAGTGGCTGAAAAGGCCGTTGTACTTGCAATCTAAAGTAACACAAAACGGTAAACGATGGAAACAAACTTTTTTACACAAAAACTACAAAAAATTAAATGTCGCTGCAGAGGTTTTACAAATGACCTATACAACCTTAAGGATTCGAAAAAAACTAAAGAAATCGTTAAAACTTTGCCTTTTTTTCGCAATTCTATTATCAACTTAAACAATAAGGAAAAAAAACTTCAAAATGAACTTTTAAATTTTTAACATTTAGTTTGGTATTTATAGATAACTTCCTAAGAAATATAAAATGATTTTTTTATGCAAAAAATCATTTTAAAAAGGACATATTTTTCAAAAAAAATTTCTTTGGGAGACATTAAAAAAATCTATCTCCTTAAATGGTTTAGGATCGAAGAATTAAATAATTTCTCACCGTGTTTCCCGCACTGTTCCTTCTTGGTATAATACTTGAATCCACTTGCCTCCCGCTTAGCGATCTTCTCATGTTTCTTCATGTGCCAAGGAAGCTTGGAAGTTCCGATGGTTACGAACTGACATCCAGGCTTCAAGCAGTGGTAGTGGCCCCGCAATCGAAACTCACAACTCTGCAACAAAATGCAAGGTAAAATAAGGAAGCTACAGCGGGACACGGAACAAGGGCAGTATGAAAGAATCAGTAAAAAAAATTTATACTGAAGAAACTAGAGTTTGATTTAAGATGGGTAAAACAGAAATATTACTTCTTTGGAAAACGGAGATTATTAAAGCAGGACCATTTACTATTTTGCCACACTGACCTAATTGATCTTGCTTAATGAAGGGGTCTACTTTATTTCTGAGATTTCGACGCAGAAATAACAATTACAGATATGACGTAGTTGATGTGGAATAATGCACAGAAACAGTTAAAAATGTTACACGATTTGGGTAAAATTAAGCCAGAATAAGCATTTCAGGACTATAAAGAGTTTTTAATAGGTTAGTGTTGGACTGCATTACTTAAACTTAAATGCATTATCAAACGAGGGAATATATAATTTAAATGTATAAACTACTGTGTCGTACCGGATTGGGACACAGCTTCTTTACTGTGTAGCTCCGGAAACATTCTTTGGCTGCTCTCGCGTATGCTTCGAGGCTGTCGTGGGCTTGTCTGTAAAAACAGTAAAATATGAATTAATTTATAGTAAAACTACTCTATTATAATAAAAGTAGTGAGCTTGTCTAAAAAGTGAAAATGTTAAACAAAAACATTTTATAGTACAACTACACAACTTATGTAAGAAACTTCAAAACAACACTGTCTAGATCCGCATCACTATTAAGGCAGTTTTACACTATTTTTATATTTTACTTCTCCAAACTTTAAACTTCGATCAATGTTTTCAAAGTAAGGCCACCTAGTTACAATTGACACTTTGAAAATCTATTTTATTAAGTTGTTTTCAACGTGTGATGAATTCGACCATTTAAATAAAAAGTCAACATTTTATTTGTATCTATCCATAACGCAACACTACCTATACTATTTTTAAAGTTTAGAAAAGTTAAGATATTATAAGATGTGAAAACACACATTATAGTCGACTTACCTGTGCGATTGCGCCTTTGCTAGCGACTTGCAGACGTATCTACATCTGTTGAGTGTGCAGTGCCAGTGGTTCTGCATTATGTACTTGCAGTCACGACGTATGCACGCCATTCTACACACAATACAAATGTTGTTGATTTGAAATCTTGTTTAGTAAGTCTATTTCAATCTAGCGAAAAAAAGTGCAATTTTTTTGACTGATTTCAAAAAAGTATTTATGATGACACAATGTAATTTGCAGATAAAGAAACCTAAAATAAGGATTTTATTGCTTTAATTATTTATTAGGATTCTACTCAAAACGAAATTAAGATTTTTTTTTAAGATTTGCTTAAAAAAATTTAACACTAGATTTTTTATTAAGCTACCAATAAACATAAAAATATTTTCTGTATTTATTTTTAAGGGAATTTTTTATCGAGGTTACGATTAAAGTTGAATAAGCGGGAAAATTGAAACTCACCCAGGTCTGATGTGAATGAACGGTTCCGTATTGTTGATTCCTTGCCCACTCATCTTAGACTTCGCGAGGTTGAACTGGTTCGCTAGTGCGGACATCCCCGCACTCGATACCAGGCCCCCCGGCGCCGAGGGGAGCATCATGAAGCCCCCCTGGTTTTGGGGCGGCGCCAGGGGGTTCCCAGGGGGGTACATGAGCTTTTTTTCGGCCACCATCCGCGACAAATAGCTGTACATCGGATTATAGCTCGCCATGCTCACGTTGGGGAATTCCCCCGCCCTCGGTTCGTCGCTGACGTCATCACTCTGCTCCATAGCGCCCCTGGTGAGCACTATGTGGTCGTTGGTGCCCCTGGAACCCTCCTGTGGGGGTCCCTGGGGGTCCTGACGCGGGGTTAGAGCGATGTAGCCCGGTGGCGGTGAGTTGGGGCTTCCCCTGGGACTCGGTGGGTCCTGGGGGGGCAGCGGCTCGTTTTTTGGGGGTGAAAATTGTTTGGCGATCTGCTGCTCGATTCCGGATTGCTCCAATTTCTCGTGAAACCTGGAAAAATAATTGTTTTTTTTTTTAATTCTGTAAAAAAAGTTTTTTTTTCTTAATTTGAGTTTGTTTATTAAAAAATTAATTCTGGCCGAGAATATAAAATTCATCTGAGTCGTTTAATTTAAGAAGAAATGCAGCTGCTACAAAGATGTGTTGACGTCATAATGGTATTCTCGCAGTGACGTCATAATGGCAACGCTGGTCATGTTCGGATTGTAATTTAAATAAAAAAAATCCAACATTATTGCAAGTAAATTGACAAAAAACGCATGCTGTAAAATATGGCGACGTCCCAATTAAAAGTACATTTACAGTGACCTCATAATAGTAACGCTATAACATGTTGAAATTCGTAATAAGAATATTAAAGCCCAAACAGAAGTAGAAAGCATTTTGAACGTTTTGAATAAATCTTTATTAACTTTCAACATGAAGTTATTCCAAACGTTTAAAATGATACCTACTTCTGTATGAGAGAATTATAGTGACGTCATAACAGAAAAGTTCGACTAGTGTGACGTGACAATGCTACTCACGCGGTGTGTGTGAGGACGAGGTTCTTCTCGGTGAATATCGCGCAACAATCCTCGACTGCACAGTGGAAGTGGTGACATGAAGAGAATATGCAACGAGCCTGGCTGCACTCGCCCGGTCCGAGACTAAAAATTGCATTGTTATAACCTTTGTGACGTTATAACTGAGGTTGTTGTATATAGGTTTGAACAAAAACAAATCGATTTTATGAATGTTAAACCTTAAATTGGACAGAAACTCGTATTTTATATGAAATTTAGGGGATATGTTAAAACACAATAGCGGATCCATTTAGAGACAATAAGAAACCAGTAAAATGATCAACTACTAAATAAGTTGGTTTATAAGTAACTCCAAATAATCAAAAAATCAAAACTTACCCTCTGAAAAACTTGAGTACAGCTTTTGAAGGTAGATCACTGTCTGTAACCTAAAGAAAAATATTTAAAGTTGAAAAAACGTAAGGTAATAGTTCAAAGCCTAGTGTTAAACAATTAAATGACACTGAAAATGGAAAAAAATCTAAATTAATCCTTCCCAAGTTAAATAAAGCCCGCATAAATCTACACAAGATGCCTTCGTAAAGGCTTATCAAATCCATCAGCCTTGTCTATGGTGCAATACGTTATATATGCACGTTTCAGTTGGCGTGTAAATCTATTAAATATTAAGTATTCCATATTCTCACCTGAACAGTGTTGTTCTCGCTTCGTTCACAAAAACTCTCACAAGTCGAATCACTTTTCGAAGAAAGATTCAAAGCTTGTTCCTCGGTAGAATTATCTGAAAGACAAAAATAATACTAAGTTATTGACATATGTAAACTTTTCTACACAGTTAACTTTTAAACCATTTAACATTACTTAACTTCATAAAAAAATAGAAAGTTTACTTAAACTTAATTAGAAAAACCTTAGTTTTGAAATAAACGCAGAAAACATAAAATTATCCGCAAGTTCTACCGAAGTTTTTAAAAACAAACAAAACTTTGCCGCCATTATTACGTAACTAGGTGATTGTTACGTCATTTACCTTGTTCATTGTGACGATGAAGCGCGGGAGCTTGATCGTATTCCATTGGCTGGTGCGGTGAAGTGGAACGCTTTCCGTTCCATTGATCTTGTTCCGGCTGAGTGGCGACCTTGAAATGTCCTTGATCTTCGACCTTCAAAGATGGCGAGGCCTGTCGTAATAAAATGGTGGTGTGACGTCATAATGGAAAACAATCGTGGCAGTAAAATATAGAATATAAACTTTTGTTCGTTTATTCAAGAACGTGAAAGACAATTTTAAAAGTGTTACTTTAGGAAATCTTTTCAGAAAGGTAGTAAAATATTCTAAATAAATAGCAGGGGTTCTTAAACTGGGCTCCCGGAACCCCTTGGGGTAAGGGGGTCAGTTTTAGGGTCCATGAAGGCCAAATTGAAATCCTGAAAAATAGTTTAATTTAGAAAAAAACGCCATGGCACTTTTTCCTTAAATGACATTTGTTGGGCTGAAAGTGGCACGTCTACGTTTTATGACGTCATCTCTAAAAATGTTATGCTAACCCTGGTCGACGTACACCCAAAAATTTTAGGGGGTCCGCCTTAATTATGTTCAAGAAACCCTGCGACAAAGCAATGTTATTTAAAGTGATCCTACTTAAAAAATATACTTCTTATCGAAAAGGATGTTCATTCTCACCTCAATGCTGGTGTTATATGCTGGTGGGGGAAGTCCCAAAGATGCGATGCTTCGGGCTGGGTTGTAATGTTCGTCACTAGAGGAGGTAGAGAGTGGTTAAGTCACGTTTAATGAACAGGGCTCATTTTTTAAACCTAGAATGTTTGCGAAGTTAAACTATGCATCATTGTTTTGTTAAAAAAATTATTGTTTCGACTTTTTGGTAACATAGGTTACACATTTCACTTTTATTTGGCAAACGTAGTAATTGGTCTTCTTTATAAATTTTAGTAAATTATTAATATTGAAAAAAATTATTACACTTAGTGCTGCAACACAATTTTATGAAAACATCCAGAGACATTTAAGACATTTTTAAGAAAATTTGTAAAAACCTAAAGTTTAATGGTAAAAAAAATGCAATTGGTAAACTAATTCTTCCAAACAAACAGCATTGTACGTCACAAACGAACTCTCGTCAACTTTAAGGTCACAGAAGGTCATTTACCGAGGTGTCGAGCAACTTTCCGGGTTCAACATTCCTCCGCTGGATGGCAGTGCCGGGGAGGCAGATAGTGATGACGTCATGTATGGTGAGGGGTAAAAGTTGGGGGGTTCGCTCTTCGCCGCGAAGGTGGGGCCCATATTATGGGGGAGGGCGGCTGAAAAAAAGTTTAAAATATTTAAAAAAAATATGTGTAAAAAATTAAGATAAAAATTAGGTAAATTATAGAATTAGTGTTTGTCTAGGAATGTCCGACACTTGAAATATTATTCCGATATATTGATTTCCGACATGATATTTAAAAAAAGTGCTTGGATGTGATACCAAATGACGTCATTATTAGAATTAAAAGGTCAAGTTTGTTAGAGCTGTTAATAAAACTGTTTTTAAACTGGAAACGCTGCATTGGACTGCAAACCATGACCGAAATACATATGACCAAGTAGTATCAGATCGGCACCGATACCCATAGTATCGGAAGTAACGATACTATCACTTATCGAACACTTTTACAACTTATCATTTCAAACCCTGCGGTCGATTTAAGACGTAAGTGTAACGTCATAATTGATTGTTGAATATGTTTAGTTGAAGATGTTTAAGTTTATACTTAACATACAGATAGAAATGTACCATTAGGCAAAAGTTAACATCCAACACTACCAACCTGTTGCTACAGTGCTTGGGATTGACGCCAGAACTTTCCTGGCTGCTTCTTGTAATACAGAGGTTCCAAACTTAACAGGGACTGGTAAACGTTGCTCCAACATCGATGGCACTGGACCTGGGGTTGTAAAAGAGGGTTGGGGGTTAGAAAGAGGGTTCGGGTTACATTGGGGTGTGTTCCTGCTTTACTTTGTCAACATTCTGGCAAAATTGTAATTAATAGCATTTCAACTTCTTAGAAAAAAACTAAAATCCCTTATTTTTTGCGCCAAGTTAATTTTTAAGTCGAATCGCTTATGCCACACATATATGATAAAGGATATGAACCGATCGCTCATATCGGGTGTTATAAAACGATACAATTGGCATCGACATGACAAATAAACTAATGTTAGGTCTACTTATTTACCTTAGGAAACTTAACAAAAAGTTAAGCAAATAAACCTAAAAATAAGAGATAGAAAGAAAATAAGCAAGAAATAGAAAATAAGCAAGAAATAGAAAATCCTCACGATTAAGAATCCTTGATGCGACGTAAGGATAAATAAATGACGGCATCAACATCTGGGGTAAGTGGGGCACCATGGGTCGGGGGGTATTCCCCTGGTTAGGTACAAGGGATTGGGGGGTATTTCCACGGTGGGGGGTCAGGTTCGGGGGGTTACGGTTGGGGTCAAGGAAGGGTAGGTGGGGATATGACGTCATTCTTGGGGGTGCCGGTGGTGGAGGGGGCATGACGTCACGAGAGGAGTGACCGATGACGTCACGAGAAGAAGGAGAAACGTTGACGTCACTAGGAGGTATGACGTCACGAGAAGAGGAAGGCATGTCGGAGGAGGTTTGAGAAGCTGAGATCAGAAGAAAGAAGGAAATTGAAGAAGTTATAGAAAAGTGGAGAAAATGAATAAGAAAACATTCGGGGAATTATAAAGTTTGGAAATATTTCAGGAAATTGCCAAGGAAAAAAAAAAGCGAAAAAAACAAGAGACAATTTCAGAAAATAAAAGTATGAAAAATCACAAAAGAGATTCACAGTAAATTGAAGAAACTTTAGAAAGGTGATGGATAAACATTTGAGAAATCATAAAGTTTGAAGAATAATAACGTAAGTTGTCAAAAGGAGAAAAAGTAAAAAATCAGAAAATAAAAAAAGGCAATAAAGCATTAATAAATGCAAATATCCCTCACTTGTGCTGAGCGATCCAGATCCCATCAAATCGTGTCGGTCGTGCTTGCGCTTGTGCGACACCATCTGGCTGGTAGACGTGAACGCGAAACCGCAATTATGACGTAGACAATGGAAGTGGTTGGCGGTGCGATCCAACGAGCATTTGTCGAAACTGAGAAAAAACGAATGAATATGTTGTTGTATTTTAAACAGTATTTTAAACAGTATTTTAAACAGTATTTTAAACAGTATTTTAAACAGTATTTTAAACAGTATTTTAAACAGTATTTTAAACAGTATTTTAAACAGTATTTTAAACAGTATTTTAAACAGTATTTTAAACAGTATTTTAAACAGTATTTTAAACCACAAATTTTACTTAATTTTTCTTGTAAAATTTCTGGTATCCAAATATATAGAGATTTTTTCAGTAAAAAAAGCGAAGTAAATTATCAAAAAACACTATATATTTCAACCCAGGTTCAAACGGACGTACATGTTTCTGTCTAAGTATTTTATCTATAAAATTTACTTTAGATTTACTGTAACATTTCTGGTATTCAAATATATACAAATGCCTACTTATATATTTTGGAAAAAATCAGGAAGATTTTTAATTGAACAAAAACTATAAGGTAAAGTACAAAATAGCAAACAGCTCTATATTTAAACGGAGGTTGAAACCAACCTGCATGTTTCAGTCTTGTAGAACTTCTTGAATCCCTGCCTAGTGTAGGCATCATCCCTCATGTGGTAAGCCTTGTGCTTCTCGATGTCGCACTTGTTCTTGAACGTGAACTGGCAACCAGGACGACTAAACACAAGAAAAGTGAAATCAGGGTTATTTTACTTCAAAGTAACAAAAGTTTTACTTAACTACAAGACTTTTTTCTGTTTTTTATGTATTTTTCTTGCTAAACCCTCTCAAAACCAGACAACACTGAAGTTAAAAAATAATTTTTTTTCCAGTCTTTAGGTCTAAAAAAACGCTGGTAAAAATGAAAAGGTTGAAATCAAGGTGATTAGTGAAGCAAAACAACTCCCTATATACCAACAATTGTTCGTAGTAAGAAAAGAAAACCACATATAGAAGTATGCAGATACGTTCAAAATGCTACCTACACATATATGGGCTTTATTATTCTTATCATGTATATATAAAACTTCCAGCCATTATTCTTCAAAATGGCTCTAACTTACCGGCTAATTAAAAGAATATAATTTATTGGGCAGTTCAACCTTATTCCCTAACAGTGGTTAAACTTACGTGCTAATTTAAAAGGTTATAATTCAGTGACGATATGCGTGTACATTGTTCCAACTTACGTGCAGTGGAAGTGCGTTGTACGTTGGTTGACGAAAGTACAGTATCCCATCCCACAGCTCTCAGTAGCTCGGTACCTCTCGAAGCCGTTGCTCACAAACTGTTGGTTCTTCTTGTGGAAGTTTTCGTGCGTCATTACGTCCGACGTGCTGGTGTACACTTTGTTGCAGTTTGTCTGGATGGAAAGGGGGAAACGTTCTTTATTATAATTTTTGCTGCTATCTGCCTCAGTCGTAAATATATACTTGGAATCAATGCCTTCTCACCACGTTGAAAACAAATAAAGATTTACTTAAAGCGTTCATAAGATGCTACCTACTTCTGCATTGGCTTTGAGTCTTAATAAAACAATTTAAGACAAAACTACGGAGATTATTTTTGCTCGAAATACTTAACTTATTTCACCAAGAAAACATAAAAATAACTTATCTGCTAATTAAAGCATTAACACTAAAACTTTAAGACTGAAGATTAAAAAGAATCGTTTTTCCTTAAAATTCTATTGTTTTTTTTTTAATATATTTTATACCCGAAATAATGGCATTTTCGGACTAAAGATTACTAAATTCCATCACTCTGTCCCGGTTAATCAAGACATTAAATAAATCCCAACTCACATATAAACAGTGGTAGTGAGTGCTTTTCCCGTTGAGGTGGCACGGACCGAACTGTCGTGAGCAATCATCTGTGGGAGCGAACCTCATGAACCCGTGAGCAAGTGAGTTATCACGCTTTTTGTGCATGTTGTAGTGGCGTATCACGTCAGATTTGTTCGTGAAACGCTGCAATGTGAAACAGTTATATTGTGTTGAGGTAGTTCAACAAATTAAAAAAAAAATTAATGTATAAAGGCCATCCATGACAGCATCAATATATCTAGAAAAAACTGTCAATTAACAAGTTTGAAAGAAAGCAAGCCATCCTACTTTGCATGATTTACCAACAGTGTTTATAAACCCACCTGGAAGCTACAGTCGCTATCTGTGCAATGGAAGTGATCTCTGTTGATGTGAGGACAACTTGATTGCATACAAGGGTGCTTCGAACTATACCTGAAAATAAGAAATAACAATAGGGGTTAGTAATAATCAAGTCGTTTAGGGCGCTATGTTCGAGTGGCGTGGAATTATAAAAGTTAAAACATAAAAGATTGCGAAGTAAATATTTCATTTTTATGTATTTTCGGTTATGAACCCGTAAAAAGCTTTTACCTTTAGTCACTCACAGCGTTTTATTTCATTGGTGCGACTAGCCGAGGAAACTTACTTCGAAATGTATTTGTCGAAAACTTCTTCGTCAAAGTTGGTTGGGTCCAATGTCCCTTTCTTGATTGAACTAAAAATTAACACACAAACATAAACACTCAAGGAAATGTATTTTTTTAATATACTTAAAAGAAACATAAGTTTTATCTTCAAAATACACAGGCTGAAATTCCTTAAAAAATGCTTTTTGGCCATGTTTTTTTTGTATTATATTTGAAATGACTTCTATTTATCAAATGAATCTATTCTATAGTAAAATTCAACTTAAAATCGATTTAAATAAAGGTAAAATCCTAACCTTTATTTGGCATTTTTAGAAAATTAAAAACTATTCAGCTAAATAAGTACTGATTTTCTCCTATAACTTTAACTTACCCGACACCACTAGATACAGTTCCAGCAGTTATTGTGTCGATCGAATCTGCGTTGTCAGAATACTGGACACTAGAGTTCAGCAGAGAGGGGGAGCCGACCTGTGAAAATATGCGGCGTTAAAATGTGCGACGAACTGTTATGCGTTGCTGCACGAAATCAACGCAAAATTTTACGCCGCAAATAATTCGTAGGCCAGTTCTAAAAATGTTTAAAGTTTTCAAACAGTTTTTTGAAAAAAGTTAAAATTTCCCGTTCATTTAAGCTAATGTATTGTTTTTTAATTCGTGTTGCAATAAACTGCGTTATGAAAGCTACACATGGCTTAATTATAGAATTGAGTAAAATGAACTTTATAAATCACCTGCGAAAATGCCGACGAACGGTTTAGAATCTTCTGAAGCAAATCAGCTTTGTTGGCAGATTGATCTGAAAAATAAACAGAAAAAATTAGCGAAAACATTACAAAACAGCCTGAATTACGCCTCCAAAAGCAACACATTTAACATGTATCAATTAAGTAAAGCGTACATAAGTGGTCTGAAGCATAATTGAGAAATTGGGGCAAAATATTTGTAAAATAATTGAATAGTCTTTTAACATCATGTGACCATGTCTATTCACAAAGCCAATCATAAAGTAACTTGTACGTAAAGTCAGCAGCGGTCAAAGTAAGCCAGTAAAATATATTGCGAAGGTTTGCCGTGCAAGTGTACAGCTGCACACGTAACAAGCGGTATTTTGTTTACAAGGCCGTGTCCTTTCTTCACCACGCCATACCATTATCTCCTTAAATTTGTTTAAAGTAAGATTTCACTTGCGCATTTCTGCACGATATCGAACGATGACCTCAGCTGTCCCAACGTTATGACGTAACTTTGTGACGTCATCTTTCAAAATTGTCACGTGTTCCGGTAAAAATATTCTACTTGCTCCCCAGCTTCAAAGTTATATTGGACTCCCATATATGGCATGATAAAAAGTTCCGGCAAATATCAGTTCATGAATCATTTATAAGGCCAAGTTTCGCATCTAATATTTATTCCTTGTTTCTAGTGAAAACAAACACTTTCTATGTTGATTTCTTATCTAAAGCAGTGCCGTCAATTTCAAAGAGAATTTTCCAAGTTTCCAACAATAACCGTTTGTTTTAACATTCCAGAATAGAAATGTGAACAATAGGTACTTTATCTTGTCATCAATAAGCGATTAAACATTGAATGTTGGGTGTTGCACCGAAACAAGCTAATCACCACTTGTGATATTTACCAATTTATCACCAACTTATTCAACGATAGAAGCGAAAAAGGAAGACGTTTAAGCTGGTAATTTCCAGGCTTTCCAGCAATTAATTGATTAATATATGAACAAAGCGGCGTGAAATATTCCACTTCCTACTTCCAAGCATCAAGAAACTTCATTAAACTTAGGAAGAATAAAAAGCCCATACAGAAGTACTTCTTTTTCGTTAAAGTTTTCTTTTTATATTTTCGACATAATGAAAACTGAGAAGGCAGTACAGAATCGTCGCATTTTCACCATGTTAAAAATTAATAAAGAGATATTCGAAACGTTCGCAAAATACTTACTTCTGTATGGGCTTTGATATTTAATACAAGTTTTACTACAACCTCCAACCATTATGCTCAAGTTCATTAAACTCAGTTTCAATTAACTATTATTTGCAATGTGTTTAAAGTTATTTGAATCTCTAACATATAATTGCAGCCATTTTATATCTGACGATCACATGATGATTTGAGTTGAAACTATTAAAAACGACCCAGCAATGGACGCTAGATATAACAAATTGAAACCTAATACAAATATTAAGCTAAATTATATCGTGTGATTTTTAATTTGTTGTATTTTCTGGCAATTTTTTACTGACTTTATATATTGTTGTTTTACTGAATACAGAAAAATAGGAGTAAAATAATAGTTAACCACTGTAAGATATTTATTAAAAATTATGTTTGTTCGACAATCTCATTAAGCCAGATGAAGTTAAAAATAGTTAAAGTTTGATCACGTATTTATCTAGGCAACTTTAGTTTGTCTACCAATCAAGTGTTTCTACTACTTGCATACCTTATGGTGGTTTATACATTTTCAGGAAAGCCAATGAGATAATCTAAACCGCAAAAATATGATATTTTTGTAGGAAATTAGAACAACCACCAAATTATAATATTACCTAGTGTATATGCAGATTAATTTCAGAAGGGTGCTTGTTTTAAATACTCCTAAATTTGCGTTTACATAGCGGCTACATACAAACGCCTTCTTAGTTCCAAAAACCTCAGTTTTATTATAAGCCTCAATATCCTTATAATATAAAGCAGGCGAGCCAGTATATGCACATCGAACATACTTCCTCGTTTTTTAGGCTCGTTAATTTGCTTTCAATGCAGCTTTTAACCAAGGAGTCGCGTATATCGCTTCCTGTAAGAGAAACTGAACGAACCGAATTGACGCCGGCGCAAAATTTCCTTACACCCCCCGCCTGCTTATTAACCAAGCGCTGATTTATCGTTTTTGAAGCTTTTCTGGGCATTAGAAGCAGGAAACGTCAAAGTGAAACGCTCAATCGAGTGAAAGCGACTCGAGTTTGGGAAATCGCTGATACGAGATTTTCCATGAAGACAACTTCCTATCGTTTATAGAAAGACTCGACAAACTGCTTGGTATTATTATAGAGGAAAGCGAAGTTAGTTTGACCAGTTTTGATTTTACAGCGTGTTCATTAACGTGCAGCCAATAATATTGTCCCGTTTTTGAAAGGCAAAAATATGTTTTGAAAACAAATGCACGTCAAAATAATTTTTAAAAAAGGCCAAATTCTATTGTATTTTTCAATTATCAGAAAAAAAAGTTAAACCTAGGTAAAATACGTTTCAAACCAGCGCTGGTAAAAATTTATTATTTTTTTAATTACTTTCATAAAAACATCAACAAATTTATTTAATTTCAAATTTGCTAATGTGTAATATCGCTTCAAGATCCAATAAGCTTGTCTTCCATGGGCGCAATTCGAACCCACAAACCTCGGAACTCACCGTTGTTAGAGACGAGTGAAGCCACGAATGCTGCTGCTACGGCTGGTGGGAGACTGGCTGATGAGAATGGCTTGATCGGGGTCGATGGCAGCGCTAACTGACCCCTCGAAATAGCAGGGGTTGGGGGGCTTTCCTGGGGGTAACAAAGTGTGACGTCATAAAATGGTATTTTGAGGGGCTAAATAGTGTAATGAAAAAAAAAAAAAAAAGTTATAATGGATCATTTTGGAATAACAATGTTAGGTTTAAGAAACATGTACTATACCTGAACTTTATAATTTTATAAAAAAGCAAAAAAACAACAACAACAGATTTAGGTTAAAATGAACAATAGTGGAAATAAAAGGTTGACTATAAAAGGTTTCCGAGCTAAAAGTTAATGGTTTACTGGCATCAGTAAAAGTTTCTAACGAAAATTTGTGTTTACCTGTGCTTTATAAAACGTTGCTAAAGTTCAATAAAGCTCAATTACTAAAAGTAATAACGTTACTGATGTTACTGATGTTACTGATGTTCCAGTTCCAGTGATAACTAAGTGTACAAAGCCGTAAATAACATCGGTTTTAAGATAAACTGTTGAAATTTTCACGCGTCCCACGAGATGTTTGTACTTCACCCACACACCAGGACGCGAGACGTTACTATTACGTCATACAAGGCTTTCCCGCTATTTCGAAACAAGGTAAATATTTGTGCCCAGAGGGTAAAAAAAATACATGCAGGAATTATAAAGGAACTTTAAGTGACTGTAAAATCGATAATTTATATATTTAAAAAAGATTGCTTATTCTACATCTTCAGAAACAAGTGTTAAATATCTAAATATATTTCTTTTTTTATCAAAACGGGAATACTATTGTGACTAGCGCACCGTTGGAAAAAATATATATTGGGGAAAAGATTATCTCTGAACCTTTGTAAGGTTCACCAAGTAAAGAAAGGTTTAAAAATCTACCTAAAAACAACCGTGGCATCAAGAAGGAGTACATAGGGCCCACAATCAAACCAACTAAAGCAAACTGTTAGTTGTAAAGAAGCATACCGTTGTGTGGAGTCGCTCCTGGAATTCCTCAGGTCCGTTGTTCCGCCATTGAGCGGCTGGATTCCATGTTGTAGCAGTTACACTGACAAGATAAAAGCGAAAGGTAAGGTGGGTGTAAATATAAGAGTGTTTTTATCGGTTTTAACACCACATAAACAGTTTCAAAAACTGCAGGTTAAAACTAGAAATTTTTATCAAGTTTTCGATTTTCTTAAAGCAATAAAGCCATAATTTTAATAGATTTTATTCAATTTTCGTATTTATTCGTTGCATTACTAACAACGAATAGTAAGCGTGTAAGCTAAAAGATTATATCACTTTGTGTAGCCTCGCACAGTTTCATGCGCTTGTTTTTAAACGTTATCTTGTTTGCAACACTTTTGACTTTTGACCCGAACGGACTGACCCTTGACCCGAGAGCTGAAAGTTCAAACGGACAAAGCAGCTTTAAGCTTGCAACTTGAATCAAAGTCCAGCTTTGCAATGTTTGCGGTAGGATTTGAATACAAGTATTTGTCGCATGTTAATCCACACATAACGAACATAATGACAACTTTTACTCGAGGAAGTAAAATTATGGCGGAGGAAAAAACTCCCACTGACAACAAACTATTCGCAACAAACCACAAAATAAGCCAGGACAGTGTTTGTTGTGAAACGTTAGCTCAAAAATCGATGAACAATCACTTCAGGCGTAAATTAAAAAAATACTTTTGAGGCAAACTGGTTAAGGTTGTATTAAAAAAAAGATTAAAAAAGCTTAGTCTAATAAAAAAGGTTAGTCCCAACTAAAGGCAATAAAATGCAGCGTTGTTATTGTAGTTTAACACTTTGTGCCAAACCGATCGCTATGATTTTAGATTCATATTAGTAAATTACCGACAAAAAATAGCGGATAAAAATAAAAAGGCTCGGCAGCTGTTAGCAATAACACGCCACTGACATTTCATCCAATTTATTCCAATGAAGTCGGGTTAACTGCGTTTATTTACTTGTGCGTATTTTACCTGGTGCTGCGAGATGCTTGTTCGTTGCTTTCACGAAATATATCTTCATTGTCCGAAGATTCCTGAGAATTTTGAAACAAATTCGTTAAAATAAGAACGAGATAAGGTCTTGCGTTTTCATAAGATGATGTATATTCTAAAAAAACATGCGCGCACTAAATGGAAATGACATCAGTTGTAGATCAAATATTTGCTTTGCTGTCAAATTGCGAAATGTATACAGCGCAGAATAATACATCCCACACAGAAATGGTTATTCATGCATAGGTTTGGCTTTTATTTCACATCTAACTACAGACTTAACTGTCCTCCAAAATAAACTTTATGACTACAGCTGCCGTTATAGTTTAAAAAAAGGCTCGCAAGTCTACTTGAAGTGTACTTTAGGTTTGCGTTTGATACTGCACCTTTCTAAGTTTGCTATTTATCTATGATGTTCGATAAAATATTTTCTCAAATCTTGGCTTTTAAACTAGAAAACCCTACGTTGGATTGTAAAGCTTGGCTGTTCAGCACAAATTAATTCGGCATTGGATCGGCTACGATCCGATATTATTGGACATTCCTTCTTACTACTGTACCTTACGTAGATGTCCTACTGTATCTTTTGTAGAGCTGCTACAGTGCCTTAAGTAGAGCTTGCTAGCGTACCTTTATTTTTTGTTGATTAGCTGCAGCCATCTTCATTTGGCGGAGTTGAACGAGATCTTGTTGTGTAATCCCAACTTGGTCCATCGCTTCCATGAGAGGAACTTGCTGTCCAAGAAGCTGAAGCAAGCGCTCGTACCTTCGATATAACCAGCAATTAAATACAACAATCAACATAAGCAACTCTATACTGTAAACCAGACTTGGCAAGTCGATAACTCTATAAGGTACACTATGCACAGATCTGTGAGGTAACTTGATAATAAATTCAAAATTAGATTTTTCTACTTTGACCTGATAAATCACGTTGTGCGAAAGCTTGTCAACATTTTATTACATTTTGTTGTTTAAAAGTGCCACCCCTGATTTCCAGATTTAGAGATTAGACAAATACAGCTACCGACAAACTTTACGAGCCAGTTTGTCGCGTGAGAGTTGAGGCGCAAAAGTGACAGAGTCGGGTCAATTTTGGCAAGTAATTGTCAACATTCAAACGACCCTGTTTAACTTTGAAAGCGAACTTCGCTAGCTAGAGCTACTGCTGTGTCGCCGATAAAAATGGCGACCTATTTAAGCCTTGGTGTGATGAAACTATGTATGGTTGCTTAAAACTGTTTTTTTTTTAAATCATTGTGACAAACACTGATAGATGAATTGGTCTTTCATCTGTAAAACTTTGTGCGGTTGTATTAAAATGACTTTTTACGACATTTCATTTAATTGCGTTAGTTTTTTACTCACTTTTTCATCTTTTCTTGAAAACTCTCGATATTAGCTTCATCGTTGGGGAATTCCCCTTCTTCCGGCTGCTGCATTTCATCCTGAAGCCCAGAACCATCAACTGCAAAATCAAGGTCGCAATTTGAAGGATAAATTTAGCATTATTTCATCGATAACCAAAATTCAAAATCTTAAGGTGGATAAAAGACTGAAATTCCACGAAACACTACTTAATCTAAATATAGGATCAAACAAAATAAAATATTCGCAGTTTTACTAAACTTACAAAAGTCGAAATCGAAATATTTGGTTTTGACGTCACGATACGCATGGGTGAGTTTGAATCACGCGGAAATGTAATTTGGAAACACGCTTTATTATCGCGAATCAATTTTCAAGGTTTGTGGAAATAAAAAAGCGTTTTTTTCATGAAATAAAGGAGCTTTGAAACACGGCAGTGGAGTGAATAGTTGTGGGGGAAATAAATAATAATGAACCATGGAAACAATTCAAGTTACAATTAAGTGTAAAGTCAGAAGCTTTTCATTTCCTAATTATGGAGGTTGGCCTGGGAACAAGTTATTCTGTACAACTCAAAAGTCGCCATTATATAAGATTTTAGTTTTAGCAGTTCAAAATACACAAGTCCAGTGGCGAAAAATACAAATCCGTATCTAATGCCTCAATAACAATTAAAAAAACAAATGCTACAATTTCTAACAGACGAAAATTTCATAACTTGGAAAAGTGCAATGAAATCTTTACCAATACATTAAGCCAATAGAGCACAGTAACTAACATTGAGAATCCCAGGCCAAATAGTTACATTGCGAGCAGAAAACTAAAACCGGGCAGAAGTGCTGACCGAAAAAGTTTTGTTTGGCTCGTTTAAAGTATGTCATATTTAAAAAAACTTTGTCCATAATGAAACCGCGTCTAATTTATTTGCCAAAATGTAGAAATACCGAAACCACTGATTCCAGCAAACTCATAATGTCATACCTTCTTTACCATAGCACAGCAACTAACATGAATGGGCTCGAATCGAAAAAAAAAAACGTTACAAACTAAAGTCAAAAGTGTCGGTGGAAAATGTTTCCTGCTCAAAATAAAGCGCGCATTGGAAAGTTGCGTTCCATCAATGATTTGATTTCCTTTTCGGTGGGCGCCATTGAGGAGCGCGCCACAGGAAACGAGACGAATATTGCTACAAAAACAGCGGATATGACGTCATAGGCAGCGGATTCGTCCTAAAAGTTGCGCGAGGAAATCCAAACTGCTTTCAATGGAATAAATGTGGAGGAAATTGCGTTTCTAAACCGCTCTGTGCTCTGCTGTGGTGTGTTTTGGTGTGTTCGGGTTAAACTTTAGCGAATGAATGAGCTTATTTGGAGTTGTTGACTTTTTCAGCAACTTTTGAATTTACTTTCATTTTATTCCAGTGTTTCTCAACCTTTTTTCGTGGCGACCCAAATACAAAGTTTTAAGTTTAAAACCACAGATTTCACGTGCCAATTATTGTAAACTTTTTGCAGACCTAAAGCCAAAATAAGTACGAATTTGATTATTGTGAATTACGTCTTTGTTCTGCTTCTGCAATTTACCAGAATTTTAGAGAAACTTGCTCTAACCCAATCTTAAGGTATTAAACATGACAACTGCGTTCGGCGACTCAATCAAATACAAACCGTACAATGTTGCATCAAGACCTTGAGGAAAGCAAAGGTTCTTAGAAAAATAAACAAATAAATAGCAAGTTAAGATTGATTACTTTTTATAATTGGCTTCGTTAAGCAAACTTTAGTAAGGTTTTGCGCCTAAATATGTGAATTCAATTGTGTAAATGACTTGGGTCTGTTTTTTTGAAAAGAGTGACTCAAGTGCACTTAAGTAATGTCATTGTGAGTCATTACAACACTGCCTTTCACCTTTCAGAGGAAGGTAAACTTCCACATTATGTTTGTATTTCCACCTTAATGCTGAGCAACCAGAAAGCGGAGCAGCCCACATTACGGAAGCAAGCCGAGGAAACTTATCGCGGAACAATAATATGGATCGAAGGTGAACGAAGGGACAACACCACTATGTCTAATGACCAAGTGTAGGACAACACAACCATGTATAATGACCAAGTGTAGGTCTTATCGGTGAAGTTGGAATTATTCTTAAATTAGGGGGGAAAACTGCGATTAATTAGGGCCATATTTGGGCTAAAACTAACAATTTAATGAGCAACCAGGTTCAAATTAAGTTCAAATTATTTTTTTTGTATCATTATGAACGTTGCTAAAAACCTTAAAATACTGGCTGGAAGATTTAGTTGGATGTAGAGTAGATACTAAAGTTAATATTAAAGTATTTCGGTTCGCGGTGCACATTTAACTTAAACTTGTTTGTAACAAAATGGTTTCAATTTAGCAAAATCTAGCCGAGTGCTTAGATGTCAAAACGCACTTCTAAAGTTTAGAGAAATGCCAGACCCGAAATGTCAATGATTTACATTCGCACTAGAATTTAAATCTTAAACCTCGTGGTTAATAAACACGCAATTCTGTGGAATCATAAAAACGTGACCAAATATAACCATTTATACACCTTTCAATATACAAGTGAATGTATATCTGTAGACGCCTAATTATAAGAAACAATGCGTTAAATATAGAAGTTCTTTCTGCGCGGCAAAATGCGACCAAAGTTCATTGCGAGTTTGAGAATGTGATATTTGTCACGTAGCCACATTGAACTAAGAGAAGCACAAAGATTCGCTCAAGTTCGCAAGTTTTACTTAATATATTAACATGGGGGTGCAAGACCAGATATACCAGGCTTCCATGCGTAAATGTAATCTTATTGGGGGGGACAAAATTTTTAGGCGCTCTACCTGATTAAACCAGGTTGAAAAGATATTTTGGTCGAAAGGTTGGAAAAAATATTTTGGCCGAAAGGTTAATTACTTTTAGGAACCAGAATTTGATTTATTGTTTTGTTGTTTATACAATATTTTTGCATAAATCGTTATTTTGTATTCGCAAAACGACCCGACAGAATTTTTTTTATTTTTCTATCTTTTCAAGTTCACCTTCGTCAGTTCGTCTTCTTTTGACGCTCAAGTCCAATCCGGGTTTTCCCCCGATTTGCATATTGGACGGACTCGGTGAAGCGTGACCAGCGTTCGATGACGTCATTTCTTCATCGCGCACTCTCTTGCGCTCGTAGTGGTCAGGGTCTGGAGTGAAGAAATGTTAAATTTGTTTTCCCTGATTGGTTATGAGAGAGTAGTTACTGTACATTTCTGTATACGATCTTGAAATTACTTTAATTAAAGCATTGCTGAGGTGAGTTGGGAAAATGCAAGTTTTAATTTTTAGTGGAGATTTAATTTTTACTGGCCGCAAGTAGTTAGTTGAAGCTTGCAAACAAATCAAAAATGTATAAAACGAATTTATATTGAACTTATCGCTGAAATAATTACAGATTTTTTGTTAAATTGTTTTATTGTTTTTATTTAATATAATGGCAATCTTTAATTTTAACTCAATAGTTATTTTGGCTGTGGTGTATTTTCAGAACTGAGGCTGCTTTGAATAAAATGAATGGAAAAAAATCTATGCAGAGTCTAGAAACAATCTAAATTTTGATGGATGGTTTCCTCAAATTCATCTCATATTTCCAGCGCAGTGTGCATAAAACTGCCAAGAACTTTGAATACCAACAGTTCAGCGATCTATAATTATAATTAAACCACAAAATGCAGGAGTTTGAAACGCCATTTTTTAGGTTTACGAATTGTACATGTTTCATAAAAATATTTGAAATAAATTCTTTTTATTAAAAAAGTTTGGCTCACCTTTTTCGAAGGCAGTGAATTTGTGTGTATATATAAACAAATGTGTTCAATAACTTCTTAATGTAACATTTTTTTAAATGTGTAAAAAATGACATTTATCCGTCGATTGTAAGTGTAATTTAACAAATAAGCATGAAAACTAACACAAATTTATCTGTTTTAACAGCGGAAAGATTGCTGCACAAACACAGCGGAAAGATTGCTACACAATCACAGCGGAAAGATTGCTACACAAACACAACCCTCTATAAGATAAAATGTTTAGTCCTGTTGCAAGAACACTCTATAAAATGTAAGTTAATTCACAGAATCTACATTTAGTAGCAATAAGTTGTTAATTTTAACAAACCTTGCTCATTTCCTGTGTTATCCTCATCATCACTGAAGCCTTGGGGTTGCAAGATGTAAACACCTGGGGTAAAAAAACATTTTTATCTAGAATCAAACTAAGTATTTTATTGTATTTATTTAACAAACAATCAGGTGGCAGTCTTAGGGCTGAAAAAAACCTTTGGCCGTGACACTATTTACAACGAGTAACAAACGGTTTTCAGGAACAACATATAATAATAGTAATATATGTGTGTAACAATTTTAACTAGCTTCGCTTAAATTCTGTACATTTTAGAAAAGATTTTAAGTGTTTAAGAGTAAAGCATATATTAGTAAAGTCAACACTAAAAAAAACATTTTTTTACCTTCTGGTGGTGGGTTGTCTTTCCTGCGTTCAATTCCGTTGAAAAAATGCTGAGCTGAATAGTCTGTAACAATAATATACCACATTTATAGTTAAGAAAACAACACTTTGTATTTACACTTCATCATAGTATGTAACACATCTGTTTACCAAAATAGTTATCAAATTATAAACAGCGACGTCAAATATATACCGGTAATTGCGAAGTGTCATATTGTTGAAGTTTTGAGTAGGCAGTGTGCTTAGATAATAATAAATTACTATTTTAATAAACACAGCACAGATTAAAGATTTAAAAAGAATATCAAAGCCCATACAGAATGTGTATAGCATTCCTGGAAGACTTAAAAAAACAAAAAACAAAAACAAAAAAAATTGCAGTCAAAATAGGTTTAATGTAAATTTAGAGTGTCTAATTAAATCTGCTTGATATAAACATACAATTTGTCCTGTTTTTAAAGGATGTTATACAAATGCTTATGGCAAAGTTTCAAGCAATACCATTGATGTTTTTACAGCGGTTTCTTTATCAAGTTTACAAAGTACCACAGAAAATGTTTGCTGATTAGAATTTTATTTACATGCTTGTATGCGATACACAAGATCTATCCATTTATGCTGGCACAGCCATAACATGTTAGAGCTATCATGAGACTAAATATGTGCATAGGCTTAAGCTTTTGGAACTGTACAACTGAATAAACATTATTTTCAGCTGATGATTAAGACAGAAGCCATTTGTTTATTAAATCGGGGATAAACAGGCATTGGATAATCCGGTTTGCAGTAGTGCAGTGATTCATTGAACTGTTATTGTTGCCAAACTGACTGTTTTTGTGTAATTATAAACAAAGAGTGCAATAAAGATTATCTTTGTGTTTATCAATGTAATCACATTTTAAATGTATGTAGGTGTTATTAGTACAACTGTATGTTTTAAGTTTACTTTTTAAATTCATAACATAGTTGCTTAACAAACATGTTCCACATTCACCCAATGACAATATTTTAATCTGGTATTTTTCTGGTTTTATCTGTGTTTTAAATCGGATAAATGTATGAAAGCCAAAAAACATTTTTATATTTATTCTTACCAGAATTTGAATTCTGTTGCATAATCAACCCATCTTCATTTGAACAGTGCTCATCTAAAGATTAAACAATCAATTAATCATACAGTACTAAACATCCATTTTACATTTTTTTTAAATAAAAATTTTTAATCAATTTTTGTTTCCAGTAAAAGGGTTTAAAAATAATTAAATTGGGTAATGTTAAATGTTTTTTTTTATTTTACCCAATAAACGCATATGTGTCAATACCTTGAGCATAGACACAACTTAGGAATGAGCAACAAATTGTAAAACATGTGAACATAAGATGTCTGGTCTGTTTCCTTTGTAATGGTTCTGAGTCAATGTATAAGATAATAATGATCAGCTAGCAACTAAATTATCATAATAAAGTGGTATTATGATAATGCACACAAATCTGACGCAAATTATTTCTAGCAGTTATTATTAGCAGCTGAGTAGCTAATTATAATAAGAAAAGCATTTTAATATATTGACAAATTTTTTCTTGTGAAAGTCATTCCATCTTTCAATTTATACACAAAGATTTCAATTAGGCATTCATGGACCCCTAAAACTAGTGCATAAACCCTCAAGGGGACCATGAACCTTAACTTAAGAACCCCTTCTCTTCTGTTTTGTATTAGCATACAAGTGGGTTAACGTTGTTGAATATGTATTTCCATTGCCTCATATGTAACTTTAATTGTGTATTTTAGTTTTTTTAAGCAAACATTCAAACTCTTAGGTTAGTAGTCTTCTCAAATGTTTAGTTTTGCATCGGTGAGTTTTCTGTTTCTATGAGCCAAGGGGTCAACGAACCCCAGTTTAAACCCACCAGTTTTAAAGGGGTCAACAACCCCCCCCCCAGTTTTTCAGTTATAGTGGTTACCTAGTTGTGGTGGTGTCAGCGCATCTTGATCTTGCGGCTGGTAGCTTTGTTCGATTTCTTGCGCTTGGAAGTTCGGGATTTGGTTTTGGAGGTTTGAGCAGATGAGGTCGAGGCGTCGGACCGGTCGACTTTTTCTTCGCGACGACATTTTCCCAAGTTTACAACATGGCAGAAAAGTGCCTTATTCCCTTGAAAAATATCTGTGAAAAAACATGAATATTTATAAACAACAGCCTGAAATTATCCAAGAATCCGGGCGAAGAAGTGACAACGTTTAATAATAATTGTAAAAATTTGTAAAAAAGTTAACCTTGATAGAAGAAACTTAGTCAAGTTTGGAACAATAATGTCCTGATAATCAATGTAAATTATATTAAATAAATGGTTTTCTTAACAAATTGCTTCTAAAACAGTTTAACAATTTGTTGCAACACAAATAAAGAAAATCACAAATAGACTAAACCACAGTTTTTAGAACTGATAAATTATAACACCCATCAAAATAAAACTAGAGAAATAAATATACATTTCCAATAAAAAGTTTCTCAATAGGCTAACATAAAGCTTTTTCAGGAACTATGATCTAAATAAATATGCTTCTAAAACAGATCCTTCAAGTGTGTCAAATCATTAGCAGAATGGCATGAATAGAATCACTGTATTCAAAAAAATGCGACTATATTAACAAGTAGGAGACCCCATACAAAAAAATCCAAACTGTCAAGTGTGAAGTATACATGCCGCTCATTCGCCATAACCAACTGTATAAGCACGCAGGTAAAACCTTGGTTTTATAGCGGACCGTTGACCTTAATATTTGCAGCGCAGTAATCAAGTTTTACGATAGACGCATGAAAATAGCAGATAGGCTCGATTTAAACTTTCCACGCGGCACGAAAATGTGGCACGGAAAGCTGATTACACACTTTCGCCCGACTCCTTTAAACGCAAGTTTTGTGTTTTATTCCAGCGCGCCATGATAGTTTACTTATCTGTAACTTAAAAGCATTTGAATACATTTTAAGCGCGGCTCGAAAAAGTCGCCAAACTTTGTTTCACCTTTCGATCAAATTTATGTAGGAGTGGTTATATCACGGTTTATGGCATAATTTCAAATAGCGAGAATCGGGTTTACGGCGAATGCACTTAAATGTACAGCAATCCGCCATTTTAATTCCGCAAATAAAATTAAAATGCGGTTTTGCAATTTAAAGCTGGCAAGGTTGCAGCATGTAAATGGCAGTTCCTTAAGCCGTTGCTTTTGATGCAAAATGCTGGAGATTTATACAGGAAGTTGCATCAGGTGGAATTAAACAGGAGTTTGTTCATTGCAATGCAAAGGTGCTTCAAACCTGACTGGGCGATTTTTGCAGCTGCTGCTATTCAAGTACACTTTTAACTGGCAAAACATACACGACAAGTGGCCACGATGTAACTATTAACTTGTTGTTTTTCGCGTTAAAATATGTGCCACGGTAAAGCGTAGCATGTAAATGCGTTTTTTAGAAACGAACACGTTTTTCTTGTAACTGGTGAAAAGGGCAGCAACATTTATAAAAGTTTGATAAAAAGAAGCTTTTTAGTTTTTAAAATCACACGAAAGTATGAATAATTTAAGAAAACATCAGGAGCATCGATATCAAAGGATTCGAAAACTGACGTTTACCAGGCTGTTTTTTTATTGTGTTGTTTCGATTCACCCAATAATGAAATTCAGCAATATTGCGCAATCTTTCGCGTGTGTTTACGTGTTAAGTTTTATTGCTATGTTTTAACGCTAATGTTAGGCGATCAATCAAAAAGGCCGGTTGAATGCTCATACGGAAACATACAGCAGCATATGAACGTTCTCAATAGATTTATATTCATAATATTTCTAATACCAAAATAATGCCGACTTTTGAATAGCTCTCATCATTAACATTACAATAACCTAAAATCTTAAACAACTATACTTAACAAGAACGTCAAAGCCAAATAAAATCGACATAAATTTAAAAAGACGTTTCTATTTATCGGTTAATATGATTGAATTATATCCAAACCTCACTTATAAAAGGTGGACTTTAACGTTTATTTTCAGGCTGCATTACAGATCTAAATAGTTTACCTAACATGTCCAAACTTTTGAAGCATTATTTAAGAAACAGTGCCTACGACTTTTGTAGCGCTAAAACACACACAACAGCTGAACTAAAATAATCCAATTCTACAACCGACACTCGTAAATGGCAAATGCTGAAACGAGGAATTCCTGTTTCAAAACCTATTTCTCCCTCAACCACATCTCAAAATAATTCGCGAGTGGCGCAAAATTTCGCCGAAACTTTTTCATTCGTCAGTTGTTGAAGTTTTGCGGCGGCTCGCGAAAAATAACACTTTGTTCGTTGGAAAAGTTTCGCTCCTCAAAGCGACTTGCTCCAAATCACACAAGAATTGAGGCCAAGCAAACTTAATGCTGCTGCGAAACTACATCGGGAAAACTTCAGACAAGCGAAAAAACGCAAAATTCGTGATAAAATCAGTACATTTTTGAGATTTTATTCTTAATAAATAACCTCAAGTTTTGAATGCACATTATACCTTTATTCCTAAATCTATATACTGAAAGTCACCTTAGTTAATTATTTCTTTAAAAAAAAAACTTTAAAACAGTGGTTTTAAAATCTTTACACCTCGGCTAATGTTTAACAAAAAAACATTAAAGCGGTTGATTATTTTTGAGTTATATCGTTAATTAGCTCTTTTAGCGATATAACGAACTTTTGACCAAAGAAGCTAATGCATGAAGAATGTAAATCGCTTCAAACTTGCCAACACGGAAATGTGGCACATGATCTTTATACGACAAAACAATATTCTAACAAGTTCCGGCATTAGATTACAAGAAAGCGCCCTTATAATATAAACACGGGGCAAAATTATTGAAATGATCAGATACTTAACAAATTTGAATCAATAAGTTGCCAAAAAGAAGTGTCCCTAAAGTGTTAAAACTCAATTAAATGTTTCGGCATATTTTGTAGCCACCGCAACAGGTTTTTGAGGTAAAAAGTTACTTGGTTAACAGAAATAAATAGAATAAAAGAAATAGTGCGCAGAAAACTGCCTTTAAATCTCTCGTATTTGCTGATTTGTTTGTTCTATAATATATCGGGTTGGTCAAATAAGGGTCGTTACTCGTTGGGCAACTTTTAAACCACAATTTCTCAGCAAAGCATTAACATAGAAATAAAAACAGCAAATACGACCGCAACAGGTTTTTAGGGGATCGTTAAACTTTTACGAGCTGGTTTATTGCTCATATAAATAACACGCGGTGAAATAGAAGGGGCAGGTGGTAGCCTTGTAAAAACAATAATGTTGTCTTATTATCTACAAACTATTTTCAACAAAGTAAATAAACCCTATAATAAAGGTTTGGAGTAGGAAATAAAAAAACGTTCAATTCAGTTTCTTTCGAATAACATAATCTGCCTGAATCCTAATTGTAAAAACGATTTCTGGTTGCACATCAATGATAAGGAATTAACTAAGTAGAGAACTTATTAAACTGAGAATCAGTTTGATTTGGTGTTTTACTAAAAAACAACTCGCTCCTACAAGCATATTAATCAGTGTGTTAATTCGAATTAGTCTTTCTAAAAAGTTGTCGCTTGCCTGACTTCATATTGATGCCATCTTTATCTGACTAAACGCTATTTTAAACTATCATTCGATTTCACTATTACCAACCTTTCAACAACTCTAGGTAGTTAATAAAAAGCATGACAGCAGCGCTTAGAGCTTCCAGCTCGCAGTAAAACTCTAATCCCGGCAAGTGACCATCTAATCACTGCTAAAAGCGTCTGTAGACTCTATGACTGTACGATTAAAAGCAGACAAGACAACGGTGTGCATTAATGGGCAATTATAAGGATGTCTTGTAATCGCGCAACTGTAGAGCACTCCAGACAGCTAAATCAACAACATTATCTGTCCTGTACATATTACCAGTCGCTGGTAATTGTAAAAAATCTCCGCTAATGTTGCTTTTCCGTTTCGGATTTTTGCTAGTACACTTTGCTGATTGTGAGGTAATAGAGTAGGCTCGGGTTTCCTATTTTGAAAATAAACAACTTTTTTGCTGTTATAGCTGTTTTGAGTAGTTTATTAAAAACTGGATTTATTACTTACTTATTTGATGCAACTAATACACGTTTTGCGGATGCTTATAACAATCTTTTACTTTCAGTCGACTAATCTGTAAGTCAAACACTTTATCTTGACTGTCATTAGCTTGACTGGTATATTGGAAGAAATACTGAACTACTTTCTGTACTATAATTTGTCTAAAAAAAAAGCGTTTCGTTTATGTAAATTCACGAATACCTGCTGCTTGAGACATAGCGGTAGAAGTAATAGCTTCGTATTGACACTAAGTAACTTTCTCGCGCACAAAAAAGTCGAAACAATTAACTCCTAAAACTTGGCTCCAACAAAACAACAAAAAAGGTGCCAAGAATCCCACAGCGAGGTTTTCAACAATATCACAGCAGCAGGCGCCAACAACATAATCACCAAAGTATCCAGCAGAATCAAGCAGCAGCCGAGGCAAGGTGTGATTTGGTGTTAGGAAGTGACGAAAAAATTATTTATCATCGCGCGTTTTTTCCTTCTAAGTCGCGCCGCATCTGCTTCCTTTTGCATCAGACCAACTTATTGGAGCTCTTTTGTTTGAGCTTATTGCACCGACCAACGCATTCGCAATATCTTGTGTTGTTTCACGCTACACAAGCAAACCTATGTTGTTGCTTTTTGGCCCAAGTAATAACAATTGGCGTGATGATGTAAATTTGTTGTGTTGTTGGAAAAATATGAAAATTTGAACGCTGATCTAAAGATTTTAGAAAAACCAATAATATTTGAAAATTTTAATAAATATTCACAAAGCACAGCAATAGTGTTGTTTTTTGGCCCAAAGTAATAACAATAGGCGTGATTGGATAATGTATTTTTTGTAGTGTTGTTGGAACCATATGAACGCTGGTAAAAATATTTCAGGATTCCCTAATGACCTTTAAAGGTTATAATTATAATTAATATTCATAAATATTTGAACTTACTAACTCTAATTTTTTGGAGAAAACTTCTAGACATTTGTTTTAACCGTTACTAACCCGTTTAAGACAATTTTAATCAAAAACTGTTTTCTGTTGTGAAATCACGAGATAAAAAAACGCGTTAAGCTGATTTTGTCCTTGTAATTTAGCAATATTAAATCACGTCTCTAGGATTGTTCAAAATCACGTAACGTTAATTTAAACATCTCAAAAAACCTAAAAATAACACACTGAATATGTCTTAAAATGTCAACTCAATGACCCAAATCATCCAAAAAGTGATAACTTCGACGCCAATGGTTTGCGACGATGTTGAAATATTAAGTCTTATTCGCATGTTGCGCCACTTTAATTTAAATTAAAGAAGTAGGTTATATTTGAGAATAGGATAATTTTGAGAAAGAGCTTATGTTCCTAAAAAACACCTATTAGGCCATAGAACGGCAACCCTATGAACTGATTCTTTCAAAGTGAATATCACCATAACCTCGACGCCCATAGTTTGCTGATGTGGAAATATTAAGTTTATTTGCATGTTGCGCCACTTTGCCTACTAACACCTGAGGTTTGCCAACCAGCAACCCACATTTAAAACTTTTCGCGTTAATTGTGTCGCAATTTGTGTCACGTGCTAATATCGCGCGCGTGCTTTATCGACGAAACAATGACCGCCTGCGGGGTCAAGAGTTCAACCGACAAAGTAAGATGCTGAGCTTTTTAAGAATCGGCAAGTTTTTCGCGTAGTTCTGGGAAAATTAAGGACAATAAAGCAAAACGTGTGAAAATATATGAGTAAGGTTGAAATAAAATTACCAGAAAAATAATATTTTACCACGATTTATCTTTAGTTTTATTCCGGAGTTTCGTTAAATAGCACTACAAAGAAGTCTTTAAAGACAAAAATAGAAATTTCAACATAAAACTCAAAAAAAAATGCGCTTAAGGTGTATAAAAAAGGTAATGGAAACAACTCCCTGAATGTTAACTCAAAAGCGTGTTCGAATAGGTTTAACAACTCCTGGCCTAGATAAATCTTTCAACAACTTTTACCGTTTCCAGGTTTAAGAACTAAAATTCCTGAATGCTACTAAGAAGTAGAACTATAGTTATTTAGTTCTTAAACTTCCAACTACTTAACTAAACTGGCACAAGTTTGATAAATACAAGTATTTAATCGCGCAGCAGTATGGAGATATAACCAGCATAAGCCTTAAATCCCCTTATTTCTCGTCAAATCTCTTTACATCGGCCTAATATTAAATAATCCCGTTTATGAGGAAGTTCCTTTAAGCAGGGAGTCCTATCAATCACGCTCCACATTTCAGCGAGAAAAAAACAGCGCAGAAAGCGTAAATCACTCAGTAACTGGCCCCATCCGCCTTCTAGCAGCACCAGCTCCAGTCATAGTAGACCTGAATCAACTTTTTGGCACTCTGGGAAGCATTTTCACCCAAAACGCAGCGTGAAAAAGCGCGCCGTGGAAATCGGCGACGTCGCTCGTGGGAATGCGTGCGAACGCCGCACGATATCACGACGCGTTTTCCGACTTCCGCAGATTGATTTTGAGCCGCGCTTGCGCCTGTAATAATCATCTAATGTGTGGAAGAAGTCGGCTGCTGTAAATATGAAGGTCAAGCTTACTAAACGCACAGGATTCTAACCTGTCAGAAAATTGAAAGGCAAATTACGGCCTTTACTTGTCATAATTATGGCCAATTACCTTTCGGTTAATAACTAAATGAGTTTTTTTAAAGGTCAAACACAAACCGGATAAATACGCGATAGTTAATCGATTTAAAGGAAATTAATTAAAAATACTTTGACCGACGGGACTAAATCCAAGCGTTTTCAAAAAAAACAAACTAAATGTTAAGAAATATCCTTAAACGAAAATTACGACAATGGCTTTAAATAAAAGCAGAATTATTGGAATTAAGAGACTGGAGGTGCTTTTTTGGCGAAATATAATATTGTTAAGATCGTATAAAACGACTGAATTTGACAACGACAGAAAAGTCCAAAGAATAACTAAAAAAAATGCTAACTACTACAGTTTATTTCTACAGGTCAAGTAATTGATTCCAACAAAAAGAGCATTATCTATTCATTTGTTAAACGAGGTCAAATAACTTAAGGATTTGACTCTAAACAGCATCTGCCGTATAACACTCAAACGATTGCTGACATATTTCCAACATTGCTTACTGGGGCGTGAAACAATCGTTTGTGCGTCACAAAGACACTTGTGTCATTTCGAACGATGTTACTTGTTTCATGTAAAAGTTGCCTCTTTCAGGCAAATTTAAAAAAATATATGCGCCTCTACTGTATTGAAACCATGTTAACCTTTTTAAAACTCCGCTAATATTAATTGATTGAAATTAAATGAACAAACAAGATTACGAATCTGATTTTTCAGAAAGAACAAAGTTTTTAAAAAATCTTTAAAGCTCTTTATTATTATGTTATTATCAAGGTCTGGTGTTCATTAGTATTAGGTATAAAGCGCCAATAATTGCCAGAGCATATTATTTCTGTTGACTTTAAAGTTTATTAACCGAACCTTTTCACGCACAATAATACCAGGCAGGAAATCATTTAAAATAACAGGCGCTGTAAAAATACCAGTAAATGGCTGATTGGCGATTAAAGCTTGACTCATTGGCGCGTTTGGCCAGATTTGTAAAGTGGGTCGCCCATATTTTAAACAGGATAAAGGGGATTTGGGAAACACGAGGTTTTCTGTGTAAAACACGTTTCCAATATGCCACAGACTAAGCAGCGACATAAATATTAAGCTGCTACATAAAAGCTTTAAGCTGACGGACATAAATACTGCTCTAAAAGCGAGAAATCACAGTTTAAAAGTATTACAAACTGTCATTTCGTCCGTATATTAACTATTTTGTTGCTTCAACAATAAATATTTTTATGTCGCTTTTCCCAATAATAAAATGTTATGGGTCAATATAGGTTATTATGTGCAGAGTTTTATCACTTAAAAGTACAAAAAATCATCTATAAAAGGTTAATTTTAAATACTTGAAATATAAAATAGTCTAAGCAATCCCACTGTATATTCTAGTTAACTTGAGGGGTGACGCAACATCAGCTTTCGTAAGGCAAAATATTATTCATTTTTCGTACTAATAAAATCATAGGACGCCTATATATTATAGGGTCAAAGACCAAATAAAGTGGTGCAATAAGCAAACAGTTTGTGGCTTGATCGTCAGTAATTTGCCGCTGTGGGAAAAAATAAGAATCAGCAAATAAATCGAGACTTTGCACTTTTAAAGCAAATTACCCGAAGTGATTTATAACTGACGTAAAGTTGCAAAGTAAGCGATCTCCATAAAACTGGAATAAATTCAAACAACATACAGCGGTGTCATTCTATGGTTCAAAATGCTACATACTTTATGGGCTTTGATATTTATTCTACGTCTATCTGGAGTTTCAACCAAGTCAAGCAAAAAGTCAACGAAGCTATGAGCTAACTCATTCTTAATAACAACTGCTTATGTAGGTAACATTCGAATAGTTCAAAATACTACCTACTTCTATATGGGCTATGATGTCCCTACTATGGCGAACTAAAAACCTCTAACTGCTTAAAACTATTTGTGTTTTTTATATTGAAAGTCTTAACCCTGACTTTATATACTTTTCACCTAATAATTGTCTGCACTCGCTCGCAAACGTGTCTCAAACCTCGAGTTACATTCAAAGCTCCAGCGAGTCACTAAACCTTAACGGAGCTGACCGTTGGTTAAAGTCAGCAGTAGCAACATGATTAGTAGTAGGAGTGGCTGCGCGTATATTTCAACGACTGTGCAAAAAAGAGAAACCGGGGCGAAACAAAAACGCCGCTTTTTTTCAGCTTTCCACCCGAAGGGCGTCGCAATCTTTCCAAAAAGTAGCGCTAGGCACTCGCTCGTCGGCTTTGAGGGCCAATTGAGGGAAGAAACGAAGTGCTTGGATCGAACTCGTGTGCCTGGCGCAAAAATATGCCGCTTTTCAGCGAGAAAAAGGCGCAAAATCCCATTTCCTGGCGGGCAGCTGCCCCAAGTAGCACAATGCCGGCCTATGGGAGTAGAAGCTCGCTCAAGAAATCTCGAGAAATGCTTGGAGCGTTTCAGGAAGCCGGGAGTTTCAGGGCCCGGGGTTTTGATTAAGATTGACACTTTGGTCACAATTTTAAGCGCTTTGCAAGTTAATAAAAAGCAGTTATTAATGTTGATAAGTGTTACAAAGTTCTACAATGTTTAATATATATCCGAACTAGGAAAATTTAAATCTTACAATACAAATGTACGAAATCTTTGGTTTTGTTTTTCGCCATCGATTTCGTTTTAAGGGCAAGAAAGTGTCAGGTTAAAAAAAAATTCAAGTTTGTTATTTTTTCTTGGTACTGCCTCACACTTATTTTACGAAAAACCAACAATAAATTATAAACCTTTTAAATATTTTTTAAAGGTAGGACTTTCGGAAACCGAAACACTGCAAAATTTTGTCCCGAATTCAAACTAGGTTTCCCAATTAGGTTTATTTGATTTGCAGCTCTTAAAATGTAATTAGGAGTAATTGGCGAATAAATGAGGTCATTAGCACAAAGACCTTATTGTATGAAAAAAAACTAACATAATTATCACCGCTACAACTGCGTAAAATTGGAAACCTTAATAAAACTCTATTTTAAAAACATTTTAGGCCTTTTTAATAGACTTAAATACAACCTAAAATAATATAACCTTATATAACCTAATGTAACTAAAAGAAGTTGGCGATTAAATGAGGTCATTTGCCACAAATACCTTATTGTATAAAAACCTAATTTACTATATTACTGACAGAGCTGCTTTAAGAATATAAATAACTAATGATTATCGAAGCTTAATGAAACAAATATATTCTAAAAACATTTTAGGTCTTTCCTATTAACCCAAACATATACTTAAATTAATAAATAAATAAAAATGCATCTTAAACTCCATTATATATTAATTTCTTGTCACTGCCTTAAATATCTATCTATAATTAAGTGTTTTAAACTTCCTAAATAAAGCGATATCTTTGCCACAATCATGCGATGCGGAATGACAACTGGTCGATCTCTTCGGTTCAAACTCGACAGAAGTTGAAATCAACAACGAGAGAAAAAGGTTTGTAGCGAACATTTCAACGATGGAAAACAACCGCAATTGCGCTGAACGCTGAGGGACCACCAGAGCCTATTTAAAAGGCCCACTTGAAGAAGGCCGCTCCTTTTCTGGTACCTTTTTTGGGGGTTGAAATGGTAAGCGACTGTTCTTTGAGACAATAAAATGGTAATCAAGGTTGAAACTTTAAAGAAAGAGCGAGGTTTATTTCGAGGGGCGGAAAATACGGCTCAAAAAGGCCTGGACAAAAAATAATTTAATAATCTACGCTGGGTTAACTTTACAGCCCCTTGCCTAGCTCATTTTTTTATTCTAGTTTTTACATTTTTTAAATGTTATAGGTAAAAATTCGGCGACGACAGTTTTTATGGTAATTGGACAGGAAAATTCGCCAAGTTGTGATACATGCCCCACCCTAAAAAAATAAAAGTATATGGCCCTCAAAAAAAGGGAATACGACCTAAAAATGAAAAGTGCGTTATTTAAAAATAATCTGGCTGAGTTTTTTTTATTGAGATTATATGTTTTGAGGGTGTCGATTGTTTTTTTAAGGAAGTGATATTCAAATATACTAAGGGGTTATAAAAACACCCCAAAAGGGTTGGAAACAGTTCCTGGCGCATTTCCACCAAAGGGCCGCGAAAACGGAGCCAACGGGGTCTTAAGTGTTGAGCGTTTTTCGACGGGAATGACAGAAGCTAGCAGCTGCTACTATCTCTTGCCTGGCAAGCTAAAATTAGCGCTCAGCCTCTCGCGATAAAACTCAGGGCGCTTGGCAAATAGTGCCTTGAAACGTTGGTCGCTAAGGACAGCTGAATATGCTGCGCCGAGATATGCACACTGCACAGCCACCCAATTAGCGCCGACTGCCGCGATTTTCAAACACTCGACTTGCAATTTTAACTCGCTAGCTTTGCTGTTTTCACACCGTTTGGCGCGCTCTTGTATTCTAGTGTTGGTTTTAATGCGCCAAGCGGTGTGAGAATGGTCGTGTAATCTTAGCGAGGACTTTTAACTGATAAGTGTCGCGCGATTTTGACAAGCAACAATTTCAACTTTTGCTAAAAGTCTGTTGGAGCGGATAAGGCACTACAAGATGACGACTAGCAGGCCGGGAGTCGCTTTTTATCGACGTTGATGTCGGTTTCTCACACTCGACAAATCGCTGCATAATTTGCTTTAGATAAAAACTTGGCTCGGAGCTAATTGCGTGAGAATTTCTGCCAAGCGTGTCTAAAACAACTCGATTTTTAACGTTATTCTATAGCAATTGAATTGACCAACAAATAGTATGGAAAGCTTGTTGAAGAAAATCTAAACTTTTATAGCGTAAGATTAATCTTAATCAAGTATTTTGGAAAACTTAAAAATGCAAAAAATTACAAAGTAATATGCACCTTTTTCTATGGGCCAGTCAGTAATTAGGACAAATAATGTCCAAATAGTATTTAACACTATTTTAGGCTATTCACGTTATTATACAATGTACTATTAAAATAAAAATACATAATTTTTTGTCTAACGTGGCTTTATGCCTGTTGAAAACACGTTTTTAAACTACGCCTCTGTACATTTTATCCCCTTTGCTATTCGGTCCTAATTCATTCAACTTGTAAATAAGCTCTTTCTAACAAAAAAATGATTAGTTTGCAATAAAAATAGGACTTTTTGAAAAGGTATATTATTCGCTTAAAAGCTAACATAAAATTTTACTAAAATTAAAAGTTTAATTGTTTTTAAGTTATTTGAACTAAATAACCACTCTTATGTCATTTATTTAAAGGCTGACGTGGTTTATTAAAATAAAACCTTGTATTTTTATGATAATTTTCTAATTTTTTTGCTACTTGACCCAATAACCAATCCTAATTATTTCGCGAGCCGAGGGTTTAAAAAACACAGGGTATTAAATATCAGCGGTGCTCGTAATTTTCCATTGTTGGGTAGCGCGATAACCGTTTCGCGAAGAGACGCGAAAAATCGTGTTTCGTTTTATCTGCGGTTTGGAAAAACCATCGGAATATCGAGCGCTGATGTATCAGATTCCAAGATTCTAATAACTCAGTGCATTGATGGGAATTGGTGGCCGCAAGATGCAGAATAAATCGAGATTGGATAAAAAACCTCCCGAAGTGAACCAGATAAGATCATTTCACCGCGATTTATTATCTCTCTTGCTTTGGGTGGACAGAGAGAATTTACGGCGGGGTCAATGATATGCCGTGAGAAAATAAAAGGGAGAAGAATTCGAACAAATGCCTTCTGCAAAGCAAGCTGGTTTAAATCGAATGAAATATCGCTATTGAGTTATTTATGGATGGTCGGTCGAACTGCGTAGATCCGAAACGTTTATTTTGGATATTTTATCGATATAGCGGTCAGCATGGTTATGACATATTATTTTCGTTTATGATTTTGTAATATGCATTTTTTGTATCCATAATTTTACTACACAAACCAAAAAAACACTATAAAAATTAAGACAACATGTAAAAATTTTAGCACAATTGAACAACTTAAAAAATCCTTAAAAAAGCTCTAAAAATTGCTGGTTATGTTACCCCCCCCCCAAAAAAAAAAACGTTAAGAAGACTTTCTATTTAGTAAATCATCAATTAGAGAGTGAAGTTATTCGAAAAAACGCTTTTGCAAAGCAACCTCGTTTAAATCGAATGAGATATCGCTGTTATTGAGTTGGTTATGGATGGTCGAAAAGGAAACCAAAGCGTTTGTATGGATATATTTTATCGACGTAGCGTTCAGCATATGGTTAAAGCAGATTAGAATATTGTAGTCAAAAAAAATTAAAAAATAATGTTTAGTACGATAGTCAAAAAGGCGCAATAATTAGCACAACACGGTAATTTTGACAACTTGACCTCCAAAATTGACTACTTTTGCTAACCACAAGCAAAATGGCAACAAGACGTCTAATTAGATAAATTTAGACAATTTATGACAAAGTTATTGAACCAAGCTACTTTTTTACGACAGCAGAAAAAAAATGTTAATTAAGCAACCGCAAACGAAAAAGGACAATTTAAGATTCACAATTGTAGCAAAAACATGAAAAATCGCGACACTACTTCTAATCCTTTCCGTGGGATGAATAATTCACTTGTATACGCGCGCGCAATTCGTATCCGCCCCCTCAGCACAGATTGTAACTCTATAAAGCAGCGGTGACCAACTGTGTGCCTCGAGAGATATTTTGAGAAATTTTTCTATATTTGCGAAATTTTTCTTATTTAGTATAACAACTTTATTACAATCTCCATAAAAAATACTTAACGTACACTACAATTTAGAAAACTTGTGTATAGTTTTTGGAGCGTAATGGTTATAAGTAGTAGGATTATAACAGCAGGTCACATTGGGAATATTTTGAATATGTCTTTATTAATTTTCAAAATGGTGATATTTTGTTATTTGACCCTTGTCGTGTATTAAGATTTGTCAAGTTATGATTTTACTGTTTTGTATGATGCATTCCGCCAATGTATATATATATCTTATTTTTAGTATCCCGCAAGCGAAACAAATGGGATCCACTTCCTAAAACCCATCTACAAAGAACAATAACAGCAAAAAAGACGACAAAATCGTATTAGGAGAAAAAAACACGTTTTTGCTCGGTGAAATATCGATGTAGAGCTAGCGGGCGGGTGGTGCTCGCCAGGAGCGGATAATATCACAAGCGGGGATTAGCCTTTAATCTACAATAGTCGTTTCCTTCTCGCAACAATTCAAATCTAAATCACCGAGACCAGCCGAGCTTTGGTGGCTCTTGCTGTTCGGCGCAAACCTTGCATTTTAAATCTTAAAAATTTTGTCTGTTTTAATGGTGAAAATAGCGGCCCAAATAGACGTAACAAGTCTGTTTTTTTCTTAAAATTTGAAATCGGACTTTTTATTTTAAAAATTTAATTAAAAAACTCCAAAAATGTATGCTAACATACTTATAATGAATGTCGTTTTTATTGACCGGTACGACTCCAGAAAAGCTTGATCAAATAATACACAATGTGGATATTAATGTTTTAGTTAATATAACTATATGATAATATTTAAAAATATATACCTTAAATACGAGACGGCAGTTTAAGAAACCATCATTTTCTGCTCTCGCCAGAATAACTTAAAGTACGATGAAACCTAGCATGTAAATTCACGCACAAAACAAGCGCCTTGAAAATCCAACGAATCAATTTGTGCTTAACTAAGATTGACGCAAAGTTTACATTTTTTATGTGTAAGAATGTATTTCTAATTGCTTCCTTGACCGAACTCAAACTCAAAACTGTACGTTAACGTAACTATTTAATAAAGCAAAAAACAGTTGAATTGAAAGGCTTCACAGCAAATGAAAGAAATCGTTTAACATAACAAATAGGGAAATCAATTTAATGAGCTACTTAGGTTACATAAAACCCATTGCGCTATATTTTGAAACGAACAGCAACTTATATTTGACTGTTGATTCGATGTTTTTATCAAACAGGACTGACTCCTATTGCAAATCAACGCGGTAAATCAAAATCTTTAAAAATGAAACCTTGTTAATCAAACTCAAAGTTAAAAAGGCCAAGTAAATTATCTTGATGAAAATATTTGGAAATACATTCAAACCTCATCAATAAAAGGTGGATATATTTCAGTCATATTAACTGAAGATCATACAAGTTCGTATCGATATTTCTTTACTACGATGATGCCGATTTATTCAAACTTTTTGGCTTTGCCATTCTTTTTTAAGCTGCATTATAGATCCTTGCATAGTGTAGCTAAACTAAAAACCACACACTAAAAATCTAACCACAAAACGAACGCCTCAAAAGCAAGCGAGTCTTTTCTCAACTAACGTCGTCGCACAAGCGAACAGTTGATTGGGCAACTGTTGGTTAGTAACAGCTGGCAGCAGCTAGCAAGCAGGGCGACCACTTCGAGCGCACAAAACCGAGCAGTTGGCCTTTTTTTCGCTTTTATTGTAAGACGATCGGACGCGGACGCCCAAACCTACAGCACAGCGAAAAATGTAAACGGCCAATTCAGCGACGGGATCATATTTCGACGATTTTCTACATTCTGTGATTGGGCCAACGCAACGAAACGCCGTTTGCTGGGAAGAACGGGCCTTTGGGAAAAATCGCTCCAATTTCGGCGTAAAATTGCGATCAATAAGAGTAGTTGCCGCACAGTTTTGTGAAATAAATCTAAAGACTTTTCCAATAGTAGGAACATCAAAGCCCATACAGAAGTAGGTGGAATTTTGAACGTTTCGAATAACTCAAAAAGAATGATACCTACTTTTGTATGGGCTTTGATATTCATTCTGCGTCCAACTATAACCTCCAACCAATACCTTAAAATTTTTTCGAAACTTTTAAAATGTTGCCTACTTCTATATGGGTTTTTATATTTTTAGTACGTCCTACTACAACCTCCAACAATTACGCTTCAAACTTTTATAGGTTTTAAGGTGAAAATGAAATAAAAATAAATTACACGAAAATTGAACAATATAAATGCCATGGTCAATATAATAACAACTATTTTTTTTTACCGTGGTAGTTTTTGAACTCAAAACCTAAGTTAAACTTCTAATACATTAAAAGACTTTTGAAAAAAACAAATGTTTTCATCACTTTTTAACGTACATATCAATTAAAGACTTTTAAAGATTCAAAGACTTTGTATTTTGGCAACCCTTCGAACTGCCGTTTACTGGGATTCGCATTTGCTGGGCCTTTGGGAAAATTCGTTCCAATTTCGGCACAAAACTGCGATCAATATAAGCAGAGTGGAAAGTGGTGAGCTTCTAGTGCCTCGAAATGCTCTTAACATTTTTCCTTCTCAGGTCCCTTATGTATATCACAAAAACGCCGATGAAAATATGCCGTAATCTTGGGGATACTGGAATTTGAGGCTTGCACAATTTGGATGTCAATTGCTATACCGCGCATTACAGTAAATTGAACACAAAATATGCTAAAAGCATTCACAAAAATTCAATCTACTTCTGTATGGGCTTCCATATTCTTTCTAGGTCGAACTACAACTCCATCCTTTATCTTATAATTTATTCGAAACGTTCAAAATACCTACCTCTGTATGGGCTTTGATTTTTTATTCTTCGTCCGACTACAATAACCAGTTTGTAAGCTAGTGGCTGTCAAGCTTTACTGCTGTACAGAATTTAGTGGGCTTAATTACTCTTTGATGTTTTTACCACTTAAAATATAGCGGCGTTTTGCTGCCTTTAGCAGTATTTGCACCAAGGCCTTCCCCTTATTTTCCACGTATTATTCAGGGATTTAGGGGCAAGAATATCTTATTGCACGCGACGTCTAGCTTGAATGGCAGTTTGAGCGAAAATCCGACGTTTTCATAAACTCAAAGCTGTTAGTTATGCGCCAAATCTAAACCGCTGTTAACAAATCGTTACGTTGCAATGCTAATTTTGTTTGAGTTAATGAATAAACTTTTTTGAAAGTGTTGGTTTTCAAATGAGTGTTTAGCAACGCAATATTTACACAACGTGTGTTTAAATACTTGACTTGGCAAGTATAAATGTCAAAATCCGAATAGATTTTAAAATAACTAAAGAGTTTTGCGAAACCTTCAAAATGCTACTTACTCCTGAATGGGCTCTGATGTTTATTTTATGTCCAACTACAATCTCCAACCATTATCTTAAGATTTATTCGAAACATTCAAAATGCTCCCTATTTCTGTATGAACTTTTACATTCCTACTACGTCGAACTGCAACCTCCGACCTTTAGGTTTTACCAAGCTTGACAGTTACAATATAGTTAGTTACTACGGTTATGCTCCTCACTAAAAATAACGGTTTTAGGATTGAACAAAACCTAACATTGGTCTCCAAGACTCCATCGCATCACACTGAAGCCCTGGAACAATTTGCACCGCTTTGAGGAAGTCAAACACAGCGATATTGCTGAAAATAGTTCAGTTGGCTTGGCAGCTGTGTAAATTCTCGCTAATTCGCCTCACAAAACCACTGAAAGAAAATCACGCTGAGGTTGGCAATTATTAGCCGGCGAAAAAAGTAGCGAAATTACTTCCCGCTTGGGCTGGGTTGAAAGGGGATCTGGTTCGTTTTGTGGGTGAATTTAGAGGGGGGGGGGTCGGTGCCAGGCAACCCACTTCACAAAGCACAGGAAATCGTGCGAAAATATCAACGTCATATACGGAAGTTGTGGCTTCGCGTAATTTATTAAGGAATCACAATTTTTCTTTCAAATAAAATAATCCGAATGATGAAAAAAAAAAACGATTCAGGATGCACATAATTCCTAAATTTCACACTAACTACGAAGCTTGGAAGTCAAAGTTTGTACAGATATATAAAATCTTGCCATATATTTTTACTGACAGTACATACAGTTAACTATGAAAACATTGTCAAAAATTCAAACCTATATCGACAAAAGGACAATAATCGGTTTAGAAGTATTCTATAGTGACTAAAAATATAGTTAGATTTTTTTCCAGCCTTTTTTAAACTTCGAGATTGCTTATTTTTTATAGGTAAATTGTATAGTTTATCTTTTTGTTAGATTATTTTTATCAAACTGTCCCGCCTAATGATACAATTAGTTTACAGCTCACTGAACAGTTTCTACCATTAATCTACTTTTACCAAACCAATGCTAAAATAATTTAATCATAAACGTTAACACATTGTAGTAAGACTTGATCATATGCGTTAACACGTTGTAACCTACTACAAGTGTCTGACACTCAACACCAGCTATACCTCTCAGAAAAAATTATCTCTGATTTTGCGCGTCGAAAAAAAATTGCCAAATTACAATAAATTTATTTGTTGCCGTACGTATACAAAGCCAGCTTATATTAAGGGCAGAGAAAATTACCGCTCATACCGGAATTTAATTTTCCTGCCTTTATCAAACCTGTGGCTGCTATCGTGCAATATTATCGCTTTATGGCGCCGAAAAATAAATTACCTAAATAATAGATGAATTTCGTTGAAGGGCCGCGAAGGTTTTTCAACATTTTCGGTAAAATTCTGACATTTACTGCCTTTCGTAAGACACGCACTTGTTAAATTTGGACGCCGTATCGACCCACAATACGGGGCTATATTTGGGTTGGTTTACTGCGCTGGGAACTTAATATTCGACCTAATGGTAAAAGTTATGTTTTGTATTTCTTTGTTTTTTATTAGCTTGGCAAAATAAAACCATCGTAATGTTTAGGGGTTGTAGTTAGACATAGGATAAATACATAAGCCCATACAGAAGTAGGTAGCATTTTTAACGTCTTAAATAAATCTGTATTGCTAAAGGGATATTCAAACACCCACAATGCTATGTACTTCTGTATGGACTTTAATATTTATTCAATGTCTAACTACAACCTCTAGCCAATATGTTTCAAAGAAGTTTCTATATCATTGATTAAAACCAATTCATTTCGCAGTTACGCTTCAATAAGAGCAATTTCAGCAGTTCAAACTTCAAAGTCAACAATACAGTAATTGTTTAAAATTGTTTCCACTTTTAAATACGAACTACAGACAAATTGGTCAATATTCATGGTCAGTTATCACCAAAAGTTACTAATAATCATGTTTCTTTATCGCGTTCCAGATGCTACAACTTAAATCTTTATTTTATTCAGTCCTAAACATAATAAACATGCCAAATTACATATATAAACTGTTGCTACCAGGCATGGTAATATAAACCAAAAACAGCTTTTCTTTTTTTGCTTTCCATTTATTGTACGAGCGTTCAGTGTCAATCACCCTGACGAAGGCGGCTTGTATAGGTTGCCGAAACGTTGGTAAAGAATTCAAATTGCCAGAGAAGCTGTTTTTGATTTATGTCAAATTAAGTTAAATTAAAACACTAACAATGGTAATTAGCTTAATTTAAAATTAAAAAGGCAATTATCTATTCTTAGTATGGTATTAATAGTTTTAACTAAAACAGACAACTTATAATAAAAAGAGAATCAACAAACATAGCAGAGCAATATAATGTCTTTTATTTTTGCAAATAGCCGTATTTGTCCAACTCTAAATAGGGTAATCAGGTGGCACTACATAAAGACAAATTGTGTTGGAATATTAACAAACTTTCGCACAACCGGTCATTGTAGAAGAAGCATAATCTTTAAGTTTCAGATTCGTAATTAACAGCAAAACCTTTGACCTTGACTATTAACAAACTCTCTCTGGCATTAAACATGCTTCTAAAAGGTTCTTTACCTCGTATAACTAACAACTAACTAACGATTCGGCTTCACAATCAAGTTCAAGCCGCGACCAAGGTCTTTGTGTATCGCGAAGCGGCTTCCGTTCTTTCCTTGTGTTTCTCATTAAAATTTCAACGATTTTTTTTCGTTCTATTCTTCGAGCAACCGACTTTAGCAGAACACAGCTCCGACGTGAAAGCGCATAGCGGAAAAAAAGCTATAAGAATCGACGCGACGCGAAAAAAACAAGGGCCTCATTAAAATTTCAATCCACAAAACGTTTACGGCGCACTCATGCGACCCCGCCGTCCTCTCATCCGCTCTTTTTGCTCCTTTTTAAGATAAACTATTTCTGAGATTGATTAAGGCGCTCTCTCCAAAGCAAAATTGCCTTCTTTGGAACGGAAAGCTTAACATACTACTACTTAAAACGGACTTGCAGTTGGAAGTATGGCGAAATGCGGATTTAACTAAGCCCGGATTTATTAAATTGTTTCTTGTGCGATTTTTACAAAGGATTTTGTGTACGTAAGTTCATGTGTATTAGGAGCCATATTTAAACTGTACAGAAACAGTTGCGGTAAGATTTCATTGCTTTATTCTAGAACAGACACTACGATAATATTCAATTAAGATTGCTCTTGAGCAAATTCCAAGACTGGTTCGCACTGCATTCCTTCATTTAAAACCGTTTTGCTAAACCCGTTTAATAACAGATGGAGCTTTATCTTAATCTGGATTTTTCCCTCTTGCTCAAACCATGTCCAGCTTTGGTATCACAAATATACAAGACATGATTTACATTTACATAAATTGAATTTCGAAAATAGAAAACAAGGTTTACATGAGAAAACTCCGCACAAATACGGCGGTGTGCGGCGTGTGCAGTTTTTGGTTCAAAATGGCCAACATTTCAATCAATTAACGAACCACATAAAAATTCTACCAATAGCGCTAATTCGATATTAAACCTCAAAGCCAAGAGTAAATCGTCATCATCTTGATAAGAAGTGCATTTTATTATCAAGCTACATTAAATATTTGTGCATACTGTTACTAAGTATATCGCTAACTTAATATGAAAAACTCATCATATTTGGTCATAGGTAATAAACAATGTACACCACAAGCATCGTTACCCATAAACTCGAACACAAAACAACTTCCCACAACATTCCAAAGAAAATTATCATTTTATGCTTTCTTCACTTATTACAAAACTAAACCGACCGAAAAATTACAAACTAACCTCATATCTGGATGAGCGACCACATCTCGACGCATTAAGCGCGCGACACACTTACAATAAAATGACTCGACTGGCATTATGACGTAACACTCGACAACTGGCGAATTTCGGCAAAATTAGGTCGCTCTGGTTTCGAGGGGGAGGGGGGGGGGGGAATTCGGGCAAGGAGAGAATTATACGTCACTAGGGAGGCGGCCTCTGTAAAAACGAAAGATCGTTAAACACTAAGGACATAAAATGAGCGTTCGAGTGGAAATTTTACCAATTTGGAAAAATAAAAGCGAGAAGGCAAAACAATGCTTAGGTGAAAAAATTTCCAAAATGCGCTCGTAAAGTATTTGTGACTTATCTTTAGCAGTCCGACTTGGTAAGGAACATTTGGACTACTTTTAAACTAATAACATTCTACGCCTTTCTATAAACAAATTACACGGAAATTTATTATACATGCACCCGGAAACAATTTCTATTGAGTTTAGAAACAAAAAAAATACGTTTTTTGAGTGGAAAACCTAAAGCTTTTTTAAATATTAAAGATGATTTATCAAAATTGTTTTTTTGTAATTAATTTTTAAAGAAGTCGAACCCGAAAAATAGTTTTTCCTTAATATTGGTTCAATGAATAAACCAATGGGATCAGTTAAAAATGTTTCGACCGCGAATTTTTATTGTGTCGTCACTTAATGTGCTGAAATCTCGCGAGAAATCACAAACAAATGACGTAAGAAATAGTTTAGTTCAAAATATAAGGCAAACAACAAATTGCCACATCTTTTGAAAAGTCCACCTCAAGGGAATAAAACTATTCCAGATCCGCGCGATTTCAGAACAAAACGTCATTTGTTTGTGATTTCTCGCGAGATTTCAGCACATTAAGTGACGACACAATAAAAATATCGCGGTCGATTCATACCCAGTATGACGTCATAGACAAAACGGGTTCGCCCGGAGCTCGAGCGCTTTTCGAGCGAGAAGAAAAATCGTCGGCGAGCGCGCGGATTTAATTTTGATTAAAGGGGAAAAATGTTGGTTATCGATTCGAGGAAAATCGAACTGTTGGCCATTGCTTGTTCGCTTGCAATCTGCGCAACGCAAGGGTTCAAGGCTGCGAGTTTTTAGGGCAAAAAATCAATGCAGTTTTATTACTTTCGGCCAAGTCGGGGCGGGCGGTAAAGATTGGAGGGTCGCGCTTTTTTTTGTTCGATTATTGACCGCCTGCATGCGTCACGCTTCGATGCACACGCGCGGCAAGTTTAGGAACAATTTGACGCAAATAGGGTTTTGTGTCGGTGATTTAAAGTGGCTTTGTTTAATGTAAAACTACCCTGCTTATAGGATATCTAAACGGGCGCATGTATGGTTCACATTATATAAAATAAGAAAAGTTTTTTTAAGATGGGAATCAATAAATTTATGTAAAACTTACTTACAGTTAATTTATACATTATAAATATAACTTTATTTGTCTTAGGTTATGTTTTGAATACCACCGGTAAAAAAAATATTAATTTCCTTGGAAAATACGTCTACCTATTGATATTTTTTGCAAACTTAAGCAAACTTTATTCTTGTAAGTCTAGTCACATACTTCATATATTTTTGGCTCAAGTTTACTCAGTTTTAATAAAATGTTACAACCAAAAATAAGGTCATTAAAATCGTTGCAGCGGATATCGTAATTTGTCGTCCTAAACGAGCCGAAAAAGTTGCAAATCATTCCACTCGAATCGTCCTAAATGCTTGGTTACAATGGTTGTTAGTGATCTTACAGTTGGTTGATCTTTTAACGGCCATGTCACCGTCATTAGCTAATTAAACCAAGCAGCTGCTATCAGGCAAACTGCCGCACAGACAAACAAAGCAAGCGCAAATAAACGTCTGCTAAGTATTCTTACCGCGGCAGCTTTGTACCAAAACCTAAACAAGCAAAATGGGCGTCCTTCTGGTTGCTAGGATCAATTGTAAAATTGTTCATTTGGTAAAATTTAAGTACCAACGTTTTAACCACGTAATCGGGCAATCTTTTTCGGGCATTATTATTGCAACTATAGATGAAAAAACATATATATGAGATCAATATATTTTCGTATGATAAAAACAATCTCAGGTCCTTTGAATTCAGTGAAAATGCCGTTGCTGCCAAACATTGTTTTAATTGTAAAATTGTTCTTCCGGCAAAATTCAGTTAAAGTACCAAGAAATATTGTTAAAGGTTGACCGAATAGGTGATCGAAAGGTTTGTACTTTAATAAAAGCGTTTATCTTAAATGTTAGTAGGATTGCAGTAGGATAGGACACATCTAGCAAACCACGTACTTTAACAGCAATAGCAAAATTGTCTCCTGTTTAGATTTATTTTGTACTCCCTAAAGTTTAATATGAAGTCTAGCTTCATATGCTTCGCACGGGTTAAGCACATAACTCTTTTAAGAAAATGTTAAAAGTTGGCAAAAAAAAACGTTTTTCGGCATTACCACAATAATTGGGTTTATAAATTCTGGCTCATAAAGATTTTTAACTGGGCATTCATAAAACCTCGTTTTTATTCAATTTCAGTTCGTCGATAAAACGCTATTCTAAGCAAACACAGCGACTAATGGAAGACTACGCCCTTAATATTTATTAGATTTCACCTCAATCTTAAAACTGCTAAGTAAAAACAAACTAAAGGACCTTTGCTGAAGTTCCAAAAATGGCAAAAAAATAGTAACTTTTTTTTAAACAAATTATTTTTGTTGTTTCTTGTTTTATAAAGCAGCATTCAAATTTATCTGATTCAAAGCTAGAATCTTTATTTTACATATTTTATTATAAGATAGCATACAAAATCCTTTTCCTAGCTGTGCCACCTGTTATCAAAAAACGCCTGTTGTGCAAAAACTTAAGCAATAGCACATTTGAAATATTACAACAAAAATGTTTCTTCTAAGACAGCAACATTCCAAGAAATACTTCAAACTCACAAGCACAGCAACAAAACGCGGGTTTAAACGAGGACGTGAACTAAAAGTTGTCAACTTTGTTACAATATAACCAAGTGTTTGCGGGCAGCTGTTGTGCACAGCGCCACAATAAAACCACCAATCGTCCTCCTAAACCCGAATGCTCCCTTCTTGCTTATGCGTCCAAAAAGCGCTGTCAGGCGAGTTACTTGTAATTGGCAGCTATAAAAAGGCACACAGTTATGCGCCGCAAAGTGCAAAACATCTTTAAAAGCAAGCTTCCCTGTTACAGACCGACCTCTAACGCGCTTTTAACTTTTTAGGCGACCATTGCTTGAAAATAAACTTGCCCTTGGGTCAAAGAAGCGGTTGTTATTATTCGGTTAATGACCAATTGTTGGCAAAACGGTGCAAAAATAGGCTCGTAATGCGAAATTCGTTGAATTGTTTGGCTTCAGTAAAAAAAAAAAAAAAAAACACTAAATCCATTATATTCTATTAAAATCGACATTTATTGTTCACAAACGATACGTATCGTTTAGTCCAAATTTTATAGAAAAAAATCACAAAACGAAGTTTTCGCTACAATTTATGTGTGGTAAATTTACGAGTCACAGAAAATGAAAGAACGGCCTAAATAGTGAATTACAAATTAAACCGGGAATTATAAAGTGGTCTTTATCTGGGTTTTAACCGCCCAGCTGTGAGAAGTAGGACATTGGTTGGAATCTGGCTTAAACTTTTGGCTACGTGATGACCGTGACGTGAAAACGCAAGTTTTGATCGCTTTAAGTTTAACGAAGACCACAAAGCACACATTACCCGCAAACGCCCAAACCACACCACATTGTAGCACACCAGTGACACCACTAAGCCAAACTACTTGTATTTTAACTGTATTTACCTCACACCAACACTAAACATATAAAAAGTTTCAAAATTCTTGTAGAATAGCTTACATTTTTGACCACTAAGGCCTAGGAGCCCAAAACCACTAAGGCCTAGGAGCCCATGCCACTTGTGTTTTAACTTTATCAACCTCACACCAACACCACACATGAAAAGTTTCAAAATCTTTTTAGAATAACTTATTTCAACCGTTCTTCCGCTAAATTATTATCTCGCATAATAATTGATGTAGTAGGTTATTAAACAACTAAGAAACAGCAGTAAAAAAGTTTTTTTTTTCACAGCAGTAAAAAGGTTTTTTTTCAGCGTTTCGATAATCTATCGTTTATTTATTTATACTTAACTTGTAACCTGCTTTAATATGGACATCAAACCGAAATATATTTCCAAGGGTATATATTTTACATTGATTACTTAGTACTTACAACACACCACCCCACAGGACAGGTACAAAACAGACTTATAAATATTTAAATAAGCTTGTTTAATACTAAAACAGCACTAAATCAGAAACTTCCAAAAGTTTTACTTTAATAATAACAAAAAAAAAACATTATACTAATCAAAACATCCAAAAATTTGCCGAAACCTTGCCATTGTGAGGCAACTACTCTCAAACCAGCAAGTAACAGTTACACAGCAAACGTTACTTTTGCCCGTTTTCGTCGATAAAGCCCGACCAGCGAGCTCAACACACCTTTGGGCACAAACACACGGACACGGCAAGTTAAACAAATCCATAAAAAGCAACCTGACTCCAAAATTGGAGCAAATTAGATTAAACTAGCTTTCAGGCGAAAAAACGGCAAAATGACGTCATCAAAGTAGATTAATTTGGGCGGAGGCCTTTAAAGTATCTGTGACGACATAATAGCGCTTTATCAGAGCGTGTGAAACTTTTAATTCTAAGTTAAGACGATTTGGAAACTTTGAACGAATTTGTCGGTTGGTATCCGCATTGGAAATTACTAAGCTAGTAAATTAATGGCTAACGCCTTCTTAAAACAGGAAAATGGCCAAACGTTATTCTTTGTTGGTCTATTTATATGTTGTTTGTTCATTTACAAAGTAAAGTTGGATTTAAGAAATCAATCATGTGACGTGATCGTAACATTGCATGTTTTTATGACGAAAAAGGGTTCAAATAACAAAAGTTTGCAGATTTTGGAAAACAAATTGACAGAAACGAATAAGAATGAAGTTAGATGGAAGAAATGCATTTATTGTTCGTAACTTGTTTCCTAAAGCTTTATTTTTTTGCGCGTTTTAACCGGCTATTAAAACTAAAAAAGTTCCTAAAATTGCATAAAATTTCTGGAAAAAATAGCTTGTAATATTGCCTTCCCTTACATAATGTAAACCTGAGTGTTTTTCACCTTACTAAATAAATAAAAAAGGGTAATAAAAATTGGCAAAATACTTACAAATGGCAACAAAATTGCAAGTAAGCATCGTCAAGAAATTAGCTAAAAATAGGTGTCCACAGAAAGGTTTTTTAGCAATTTCGACTCGACCTAAGTTTTAAGCTTCTAGTTTGCGTGCCAAGCCCGGGGTTTTTTGTGGAAGTGTGTCAACAGCTTATTGGAGTTTCTATTTGTGTATTTGTCGATTGGGAGTCAACGACCCTTCAACGAAAGGTGCGTTCTATTATTTGCTCCACGATCAACTTATCACCGATTTGCCTTCAAGTGCTTACCACGTAGCTAGGGATGTCCCATAATATCGGATCGGAGCCAATACCCTAGGAGTATCGGCGTCCATCCGGTACAAAATTAATATAGGAATTTTAGCCATACGTCTATACGTCTTAATCAAGATGATGTCGGTTTGCTTTTTGGCTTTGCAATTCATTAGCAAGCTTCATTAAAGATCCGTACTTACTGCATAGTGTACCAAAGTTTAGCCATAGTTTGCCGTCCAACGCATAGCGATGACTTTGTTGAGAAAAAAATTAAATATCCACTGAAACTAACTGAACTTTCTTTTTATCCACTGAAACTAACTGAACTTCTTAAAGTTAAACCAATTGTTAGTCAATTTATCTAAAAAAATACATTTCAATGCTTCGATTTGTTCAGTTTGCTTGTCCTTAGTAATGACGTAAAAAGTAATGTATCGTATCGCGATACTTTTGTTCGGAGTATCGGATATAGGAGGGTTCTGGGGAACTTATTTAGGCGCACACTCTTTAGCTTTTGGAAACATAATTTACGAAAAAAGCAGCACAGGGCCAAACAAAGGTTAAAGTTTAATATATTTAAAGAAACAGAGATTTTAACCACAACTAAGTTTAACTTCTGAATCATCACCTAAAAAATCGGGTTTTGGTAATAAATATATTTTCTTGCTGCCATAAAATTTCAATTAAGATCAAACGATTTTGCAATCTTCCTATTTAAGCTAAGCACAAAAAAGCGAACAACAAATTACTACGCGAAAAAACAAGATCAACTCAATCTAAAACTGACTGCAATAAATGTCCTTGAAACGAACAACTGACCTTTACCAGTTTTGGCGACGAAGCGACTGTTTAAACTAGAAAGGTGAAAAAGTAGGTTTGAATAAATGCAAACATGGGAGTGTGTGAGTGGGTTGGGCAAAAGGACAAGGTTCAAACTCGTCGTAAAAAACTCAAAAACCCAATAAGTTGCTTCTTTCGTTTCGGAGCCTGGCTAATAATTTACGCGGCACTTCACACGTAAAAGTTTACCGCTGTCTGGGGGTTGGGCGGATAAGTTACAAAACGTCATCATTACTACAAAAGCATAGGATTTATTGATAATTTTCTTTACGTAGTCACAACTGGCCCAAAATTTAAGCTTTTTGCTCAATTTTGCTCATTTTTTTGAATTTTTGTGTGCTTCGTTTAATGACGATAAAATATTAATCAAACACAAACATAATTCGAACGTGTAAATGTATTTTAAAACGTATCAAGAAAACACTTTATTCTAAATAACTGCCGTTTACCTTTTTAGGTATACACATTTTAAAAAATCACAAAATTAAACTATCGTTTTTTGTTTTGTTTAATTATGCAAACAATAATTGTGTGCATTATCTTAACCATATACACTGCCCCCAAAAAACGGTTACTTATTCAAGCTTTCGTAAGTTGAAGTATGTTTCAACTTATTTGTCCTTCTCAACATTTTTTCGTCGGTCGGTTAAAAAGATCGCGTGCCGTGGAGCCTTTGTAATGATTGACTAAAATATGCCGAAATTAGCCGGAAATATTTGGTGGGGCGGGTTAAGGCTCGCCACTGCGGTAAAATATGCGCGTAAATTTAACTGATCCGCCAAGTTTACTGCTCTTTCCATTCGACGAAGTTTTGCGACGAAAGAAAAGTTTTACCACGCTGCGTCTTTTGTGGGAAGCGAAGTGAAAGCTTTTGTGAAGAGGCAGTAAGAATACCAAAGCCCATACAGAAGTAGTAGCATTTTGAACCTTTCGAATATCTCATTCATTTTTGGATGTTGAAAATGAATAAAGATTTATGTTGAAACGTTCAAAATGCTACCTACTTCTGTATGGGCTTTTTTTCATTCTTATCACAACCTCCAACCATTATGCTCCAAACTTTTGTGAAAAGGTTTGGGAAAATCTCGGGTTCGCCCGGCCACTACAAATTGGATTTGATTTTTGTGGAACGGCTTAACTTTCAGCTTACGAATGTTTTACAACTTTCAGTGCCAACTTTCTTTCAGCTGAAATAAAATATAAATTCAGATATTTCATCTGCATTTTTTACAGAATAGCTTTTAAATCATTTTGAATGCCAATGTGACTGAATGTACGCATTTGTTGAAAAAATACAGTATTTTGCAAGACAGCAATACTTGAATGAATCCCGATTATGACATTTTAAGGTTTGGTTAAAATTCTGCATCGACAAACCAATGTGTCTGTTCTTGTTTCAAACTGCGAAAATGACTAAAAAAACTAATATGGGGATAGGTGGAGGCTTAAAAATATTTATTACATAAACAAATGGCGGTTACAGATATAATTTGTTGAACGTATAAATGAGTTTTTAAAGTTATTTCAGTTCAAAGTATTTAAAGTGAACTCAGATGTAGGATAATTAGGTTTTGCAGAACGCCCAAACATGCAAAAAAACTCAGTTGTATTTTCTCAACTTTTTCATTTATGTTTCGTTGTTACTTCAAGTTGATTTATATTAAAATAAAAAAGGGAGATTATCGTAAATCGTCCAACTTACAATCTTCAAGCGTGTTCATAATTTCCTTTGGTGGAGCGTAATTTTTAATAAACCTAAACTTAATCTCCCGATACGAGTATTTCCCACGAAAATAGGATGCCGGTGATTTGTGGATTATCTGCAACATCCTCATGTAAGTAAATACCAGCACAAAACCAGGGTTTCCACACAACAACTAACCCCAAAACCCGCTGCGAGAAACAATGTAAATACCGCACTTCCCGGTTTGAGACAAAAGTTTAATTACAAGGCGCTGGTTTAGGAAATACGAGGTTATTCGCTTCTTTCCGTCCGAAAATCTCACGGGAAATTGTCATTCTAGCGAAACGAAAGTAAAGGAGCTTGAAAATGACCGTTAACGCCAAAAAGGTCGAATAGATCGACATCATCTTGATAAAGACGTTTTGATGCGAACTTGTACCATTACTTAATGTGGCTGAATATATCTATACCTCACTTATAAAAGGTTGAACGTAATATATTTTAATCACATTAGCTGATAATGATACAAGTTCGTATCGAAACGTCTTAATCAAGATGGTGGCGATCTACTCGACCTTTGTAGCTTTTACATTCATTATCAAGCTGCATTACAGATCTGTACACAGTAAACAGAAGCAAAGCAATCGTTTAAATAGGACTTATACACTTTAAACTTTAGCTTGTGTACTTTTATACTTCTGCTTCATATTAATGAAAAAAAAGAAAAAATTTCTGAAAATATACATATATATATTAATATATTTATAAATATTTCTGTTCATTTGATCAAAGGAATATTTTTTATCGTTTGAATTAAACTATTAATTCTTTTAATTTAAAGTTACTTGTTTTAAATAAAAAAATATTTTACAATTTTCCCAGTAAGCTTTGTAATTAAATTAAAGTTCAACAATAAGTAAATACAAAGTTGAATTACAGCGCTAGGCCCCAGCCTTAATGAGTCAAACATTTTCCGTCCAAAGGTTATTGTAAAAACATCGCACTTCAAACCTATTTGAGAGGCCGCGGAAAATGGTGGCGAGATAACATTAAAACATCTGTCGAAAATTAAACAAAAAACGTCAAAAACACACAAACTTATAACACGCTGCCAACATAGACTTTATATTTTCGTCATAAAAGATAAATATGGTGATAAAGTGTCGTAATTTAAATTTTTTTTTACATAGTTCAGTTACACTGGTTTCCTGTTGGTTTCAACTTTTAATGTTTTAAGTTAAAAAGGCCTTTTCACAAAAAAGACATCTATTTAAATTGTAAAACAAAGGTCTTCGAAAAAACTAAAAGCATAATAGCGAAACCATTAAAGAGGGGTGATTTTGTAAAATCAGCGCTAAACTATTACCGTAAAAACAAAGCCAACAACACCTGGTATTAGGGCGTTAATCACCTGGTAAATATCCGCCCTATTCCGACACATTTGCGGTTTAATTTTGTTGTCATAAGCTCTACAAGCTGTCCGTTCTAACAAGCAGCTAACCAAACATCAGCAATATCGTCAGCTTTCGGGTTTGTGGGGTTTTCAGTCGCACGCGTTTCTGTGAAAACAACTGAAAAAGCTCGCGTATCAAGTGGTGCTCAAACCACGCTAAAAACACTGAAAACATGGTTTTAGAGAACACTGTAATCACCCCAGCTACATAACACGCAAACTGAGAGAGAATTGTGTCCACGCGGTAATTTTACAGTTGTTTTAACGCATATTAAGTATTGCCAAAGTTTTAACGCATGTTAAGTGTGTTTTGCCTGGCCTGCATTTTGCTAGCTAAAATACTGGCGTTTTAAAGTTACGTTTCTGTAACTGCTTTACATGTTGTCATATAAGGTAGGGTCTAAAAATGGGTCTAAAAAGATAAACAGGTTCTACATTTAAGACATTAAACCGGTAATTCGTAATACACTAGGTAAGTGTTGTACAATAATACCATAAACTGGGTTTACAATATTACTTTCTGTTTTGGGCGGGCCACGCAATAAAAAAAAGTCAAATTATGTCTGAAGTTACATTTTCTATCCACGTCCTTATTTGAAACACACGTAAAACAAAGCCAGGAGATTACACTGTAAGGACTTCGACAAAATGGGGCACTTTCAGTTTTTCAAACAGGAACTTTTTGAACTTCTCAAATTAGACTATTTTTGGCTCGACGTAAAGTAGCTCTTATCCTAATGGCTTAAAATGAGTCACTTTTCACGTTTTGCGAAAATGACCTTTTTCAAACTTCAAAACCGATCTTTTTGCAATTTTTAAAATTCCAGTCGTTTTGTCTGTAATTTTGTTCTCTATGGGAAAATAAACTGCATAAAACCAAATATTCCTTTTTGTGACAATACCTGTGTGACTTTTGAAATGGGGTAAATTACAAAATAAAACAGGACTTAGAGGAAAAGGAAATATTCCTGTGAACTATAATAAGTGATTTACGATTGAAGTAATAATAAATGCATTTTCCGTAGTTAGCCTTAACAATCATCAATACACTGTGTCGCAACGTTTGTATGTGTTATGGGCAAAAATTTGTTGTTCAAAACAAATCAATGACAAAAACGTCCAATCTAACCACCTTTTCAGACCGCTTCCGTTCCAATAAATGCGCGCGACGCCATTCAACGACAATAGCTTATTGTGATGTCACAACAAACGCGATCTAAAACGACCAAAAGTAGCTAATTAGTGGATGGAGTTGAACAAAATGTAGCAATTAACAAATAGACGCAACAACTTTAAACTGATCGGTCACTTAATGTCCATTAAGGTATAAATTGCCTCGCTAATGTAAGACGCGAACTCTAAAAAGCAAATGATTTGTCTAATAGTGTTTCTCAACTTTTTAGCAGGAACCCAAATACTAAGAAAAAATTTAACAACGAAGCTTTGGCGACCTGATTCCATCCACTGAACATTTATACGTGGACACAAGACAATAGCATGAAGTGCGAATCTAATATATATTGGATATGTCTTCGTAATATTTCCGCAATTTTCTGATATAGTGGAGTAATTTTGTTCAGAACATATCATAAACCGCAAACTGCAGTCGGCAACCCAAATAATTTAAACATCAACACTATTTTGGGTCGCGACCATGGGTTGAAAAGCGCTGGTCTAAGCAACAAAACACAATTACGGCATTAACTCTGTAGATGTATGGAAAACATAACTGGCCTTTTAAAATAATGTAAAAAGACGTAAAAAAGTAGCATTTCGTACCAATACAACCTTTAAGGGCAGGGTTTCTTAACCAGGGGTGCTAAACTGTTCCTAGGGGTGCGGGAATGCTTAATCAGGCATGGGAAATGTATTGCTGTAATTTATTTCTTTGCTCAGCTACATGTAAAACTAACTCACATTTTGGTATTGTGCTATCAGTTACTTGTACAAAAATAAAATTACAATGGTTTGTTATTCAAGTAATTCAGGATTGGTTGGTGATTTGAAAGGGTTGCAGCAAAAAAAGGTTAGGAACCACTTCTTTAGACAGTAAAAAACTTTTACAATGCTGACTGCGAACTCGCCGCAAAATAGCAGAGGAAAGTCGTAAAAATCAACCCTAAACTGTTTGACGTAAAACGACACTGTTAACGCAGTAAAGTGGCTCAGAATTGCGGGTTTTTGGACGTTACGTTAACGATTTACGAGCAGAACCTGCCTTGGGCAAGGACAAGGCACCGGTCAATTTACTCCCGAACAATTTTGCGCGAAATTCCGCCATAAAAATCAACAGTTGTTAATTACAGTCGTAATGTGGCAGACCTTATGTGCCCATCGTAATTTTAAACCACCGCCAAAATGTTTTGCGAGTTAAGGGCTTTGAATGTAAAGTGGCACAAGTAAAATGGAAATGAACGGTAGTTATAAGATAATAAGGTCAACTATAAACTGGCATATTTAAATTGCTTCAAACACTAAGGTTATAAAACAGGATTACTAATATTTTTGGCTTGCGGCAACCTACATAAAATATAAATAGCTTGCGACAAGCTGCATAAAACTAGAATTTTGACTAAGTATTTTACTGTAACTTTACGATTAACGAAATTTGAAAGATTTGAAACATTAACTGTGCATAATGTAAAAGAATACCGTCCTTAAATTTTTGCACTCTGATCGTACACTAAAAAAGTGTATCAAGAATCTTACCTAATAGAGCATAACTTGAAATCCAAAAACAAACATATAATACCTATCGGTGACACTGAGGGTCAGAAAAAGCACTCAAGGGTGCAGCTGTAATTTGGTTCGAAACCTCTATTTTACAACATCACACTCAACAGAGCGTTTCATAAAAATCTTTCACAAAAAAGTTCGTTTCATTTATAGAGTGATAAGTAAATAACTAATAAAATCAATAATAATTAAAACTTTAAAAAACGTCCTGTCATATGCTAGAATACAGTAATAAACGCACCGATTGGTTTAAATTTCATATACCGCTTTAATACTTAATACTTATCCACGACTTACTGACAATATAAATTTGTCAAGGGTGCTGTAAATAACTGCTCCCGTCACTCTTAATATATTTCATTAAATGCACGGCCAATACTTTATAATTATTAGAAAGAAATACACAGACCAGAAAAATATGTGTCAAAAAACACTAATAGTGCCAATTCAAGAGCAACAGCAACAAAAAAATTATATTCTTTGCGCACTTCTTAGCTAGGAAATAGATTACAGAAGAGACTCACCAAAAATTTGAAGTGGTGCGTCGCCAGCTGTCCGTTGCTTCTGCGAAAAAACAATATTTACGTTGAATATTGGCCCGAAAATTCCGCCACTTTGCCGAGGTTGAAAAAACATTAAATAACTCGCCAAACTGATTTCAAACACGCGTAAATATTGACCTAACAATTGGCTGTATGGCGTAAAAAAACACGCCAGGGCTGCGGTTTGGGTCGAAAAGTTAAGTAATATTGGCGGTGAGGCTTTTTTGGCGAGGTTTTCAAAAGGGGCGGGTTGGAAACGTAAGAAAAATATGCACAAAGGTTTCCAACGGGCGAAGTTGGGCAAAGATTCCAGCAACAATGAAGCGTCTGGGAAACGAGGAAGTGTTTCGAAACTTTGAAACTCAAGCGAATCAAGGCAAAGAAAACACGAAATTTGAGAGAGGTGGCAAAAAATAGAAGCGCTCAAAAAGCGGCTAGAGTGTCAATTCGTGCCCATTGTTATCCCGGGTTATTGGAGCCAGATAAAAACAGGTCTGAAAAGAAAAAAAACGGGCGTGTTTTGTGGCTCGAGCGGATGCCGAGTCACTCAATAATCACTTCGCGTCTTTCATTAACCGACCTTTTTAGCCTAAAATGCCTTTGTTCGTTGATTTCGTCGGGAAAGTTGGTTGCTATGGTCAAAAATGTAAAGTGAAAAACTTCTCGTTTAATTAAAAAGCAATTGCATTTATGATGGGAACCGGTTTAATTAAATCCCTAGCAAAACCAAAAAAAAAAAATTTTTTACATATTCTACCATACTTCTTGAAGTGTTTGAATTTTGACTTTAAACTTTTTGATGAGCGTCCACTTTTATGAGTAAGACTTTTATAAGTAAAAACGAATGAAAATGTGATTGCATTTGAAAAAATTAGTTTCTAAACAGGTAATTTCAGTAGGTTCAGATGTTATCGAAGCTAACACAAGGGCCGAAAAATTACGGCAAAGTTTTAACAAGTTTAAAAAAGGTGCCGGCCAATGTTTAAAACGGCCTAAAAATGTGTCCACTCTTGTTTTATTGTTCGTTGTAGGGGATATCGGGTGGCCAAGAAAAACAAGAAATTTCTCGACGCTTTTTGTGCGAAAAAATCCGCCAAAGGAAGCGACGACAATAGGGCGCGTCGAGTCTATCTGTGACGAAACAAAGAAAGTGGAATGTGACGTCAATTTTCGGGCTGGGCCAAATTGTGGACGACCTAAGTTTCTACTTTCCAGTTCGCTAGGGTTCGGCAAATATGAGGCTTCGGCGAAAAATTAATTCTATTGATTTACCAGCAAAAGTATGACGAAGTTATGTTTTATTCAGGGGTTGATCAAGGATTTTTTGCGGGGGGGGGTTGAAAGCATTTTTAGGTATGACGTCATAAACATGTCGTATTATTTTACATTGAAAAGACGGAGAACACTCGCTTAAAGCGTAAAAAGTGCTTTTGCATAGTTTAGGTTGCCCACAATTTTATATTTTGACCCTCTAAAAGAAAAAAAAATAATTTTGAGTAACTTAAACGATTCGCATACATAAGCATTTTTTTACGCTGCGCTGGTGTCTTCTGTCTTTTAAACACTCAAAACACATAACGTTTTGTCGTAACTTTATGACGTAACTTGTGACGTCACGTTTTGACGTAACTTGTGACGTCACGTTTTAACGTAACTTTATGACGTAACGTTGTGACGCCAACAGGCCGTGTATGGACTAAAACAATTTAACAAAATCGGCCAATCCTTAATGGAAACATAATTCAGATTCGCAAAAAAACGCTAACATTTTTCTTTTTAAAAATTACCAAAAAAAAAAACAGTTTAGAGGGGCGTGGACTCACCCCGCCCCTCCCTAGATCCGCCCCTGGTTTTAACGGGACTGAGAAATCGCTCACGGCGCAAAAACATGTCGCATTCCCCGCACAGTTGGCCCTTATCGTGTAAAAACGCAAAAAAATGTTGCGCGACATGCTTTTTGGGCCGATGCGAGTTCTTACAAGAATTCAGAGCCGATAATTTTCTCCCTTAGTAGCTAGGAAACCGATCGGCATGTAAAAAGCTGGAGCGCAAACACGAGCTATCACAAAAATTTAATCTCCTATTTGGCGGCGCAAGTTTATTTGATGGGAGCCGCATAAATTGTACTTTGCTGGGGTCAACGTCTTCACGTTTAATACGAACTGGGAACTTTTTGGTGAACTTTGAGTACAAAAAGGCCGCCTGATTTATGGGTTTTCGACCAACTTTGACTTTGTAGCAGGCCGTATTTAAACAGCAGGCTTTTTGTGCGATGTAATAAATTCGTTTTCATTTGGTTTTGGTAAACTTTGCTGACAGAGTTATTGAGAATCAAACCTTATGTTCTTTGTGGGTAAATAATAGCTTAACCATAGTGGAACTTCTATCTCCATACAAAAACAAACAAAAACACAATTATCAAGACATCAAACTGTTATTTGTGGATAGAAACAACTCAAACAAACTTATTTAAAAACAAGTGACACTTGATATCTAGCAGTTCATTTAGAAAAGGGAGTTTAAAGTATTCAATTTGATAAGACTGTGTGCTGATGCATCATTTAGCGGTTTGGACTATTACCTACAGGTCATTCATGTTGTTTTCATTGAAACAGTTATGAAATCATCACATATGGATGGGAGTGATATACATAATGAGATAATTGAGATGCTTGAATCACGTAAAACACACCTAGGTCTTATTTCAACAATGATATTCTTTTACATCATGTCATCATACACAAGTCATTTACATCTAACAACAGAAGGACACAAAATTACCAAAAATTAAAAAACACAAGCTATTTACAAGTAACTTGTACAATCAGATTCAACCTTTTTATTAAAAGAATGAATACACATCCTATTTATAAAAAATATGTGTTGAATGTTAATATACTTATCAAAAATATACTGTTTTGGGTTCATTGGGAGTTTAATTAAATGGTTAATTTATATCATTAAGACAAATTTTGTGGTTTATGTTTCACATCAATAAAAATGAATGCATGACATAGTACAACTTTTAAGTGTAATGGAAAAAGTAATTGATTTTCTGACTGTAAATCTAATATGTGAACATTAAACCACACAGTCAATTTATTGCAACACCATTAGCTATTACTAAGTGGATATATTTAATACCATTTCCTGCAGTTATTGTGTAAATAACAGACTATTTACAGAGAGACCACAAAAAAAACCTCGCAGCAGTTTGTATAAACACCATTTATCAAGAACTTAATAAAGAATAATAAAACTTAATTATAACTGCATTTGCTTGTTGTTTAAAAATCTATGAGGTTTAAGCATAATGCATTAAAACACAGGCTAATTAAAAAGAGTATGATATTAATAAGATTGTTAGTTGGGCACCAACTAATAAATTAGTAAAACTGCTGATTATGTTGTTCATGTGGACTCGGTTTATCAGGTATTGCTTTAAAGTGGTATTATGTTTATTAAAAACATAAGTTTTTTTATATTGCATAATGTTTTACAAATAAATAACAATAATAAGTCGGTGCATTTTTGTAATTCGGTATTATTGCATACAACATTTTATTTACAACACATGATGAATATAATTTGTAAATGTTAATATAACATACAGCACCTTTATCGTGATACAAGTTTACAGACTAAACAAATATGCTCATAACAACCAAACATCAAATATATAATAATATGTACAGGTTGCCCTGTACATAGTAGTGTTTTAATTTTTTAAACCATTGTTGTTTTAAGTAGCTTTGTTTTTAACAGAAACTGTACCATACAAAATATAAGATGAACATAAAATAAGTTGTACTAAATCTTTATTGTTAAGTTTGGCGGTTAACATACTGAGATTTATAAACTATTTTAAAAACTATTATATTACTAACAACTGGAAGACACAGTGGTATATTGGGATTATTTTAGGATGCCTATAAGAAAAGATTAAAACAAATACTCAAATCCAAAAAATTAAGTAAATGCTTGTTATCATATTGATGATTTATAAGACAACTGTATTTTACTATATCAATTAAGTATTTCCATTTCATGGCAGCTTTTCGGATACCTAGGGCTCACATATTTGTTATATTTTCATATACAATCTGGAAATTGGTCCAAAGTTAATATGAAAACGTATACTTTTCCTAATTAACACATAAATCCCAATATTGAGCAGTTTGACGAATCCAAAAATGATGATTATGTGCTAATTTACTCAGTATTCTAACTAAGAGAGATTTATTTATTCTTAATAAGAGGTTTTCTACATTAGGGACTTTAAAGTTAACTTATCTTAAAAAGTGTTCACAAAACCTATTCCACATCAAACAGCTGGTTTGATCAATATTAATTACAATTTAAATACAAGTACAATAAAAGTTTAAACAACAACAAAAAGTACAACGTTTGGCTATATATATAATAAAGGTTAAATCTCATAGTTGGATATTTTCTTTAATTTGCGAACCTATTAGTAGCATTAACTTAACCAATAAAATAAAAAAGTAAGTATTGCATCAAATGCATTGATGTTGAAACAGCCAAAACACAGGTAAATGTAAAATATAAATTTGCAAAGAATGAAAGGACATTTAATTAGCAAACATTCTCACCCGGTCAACCCGTGTTTGTTTCTTTTATTGTTGACTTTGCATCATATTTCGAACAGCTGACGTTTCTTGTAAAAATTTCTTGTTCAAAGTCGATTTCTGCCGCCACCTACCAACGTGCTCTTTACCGACATCAAGCGACAACTCAAATTAACACAACTTACCGCTACGAGTCGTCATGATTGAGGTGTTTTTTTAGCTAAAAACACAAATTGGTTGCAATATAGCAAAGTTTAGAAGCATAAATTGTTGTTAAACGGTAAATTTTTGTGTTTATGGAATACTCTTTCCAGGGAACTTTATCTAAATGTTCATAGCCCTAATAGAGATAGTCCATTTTTTAAGTTAACATGCACAAATACATTACCCAATCCAATTGTAGCATTATTACTTGAACCAAACAAAAACACGGTTCTTTTTAATTTACAAAACAAATTTAATTGAACGTATAAAACTAAACTGACCCTAAAAGATTTTTCGACGAAATTTACTCCAAAAAATAGTTTTTTATAGAAATCGTACTCGTTGTCTCGTAATGTTCCGGTTGAGTGCTTCGGCCAGCTGTAGTTATTATTTGTTGTGAATTTTTTTTCGTCGCGTGTTTAAAAATTCTACGCAACATTCCGTGAAAAAATGTGGTAGGATTCTTAACCAGCGCCAAAAAGTTTTTTCTCGTTACAGTTTCGTTTTGCGTAGGTCATGTCTCTGTTTAACGACCTTCCACCGCCAAATACTTCACATCAATCAACGCCGGAAATAAAAGTACATTCTTCCAACACTGCCAAAGGTAATTAAATTGTGTTAATTACGTTGAATGTAATTATTTAAGCAATTAGTTCAGGATTATACTGTTTTAATTTTTAGACAACGCTTTTAAAAGTGTAAATGTATTTTTAGACAAACAAATGTAGCTAATTTCCACATGTAACTTAAGGCTATAATTTTCTAGTCCATTATTATATTTTATGTTGGTCTAAAGTTATGTCACGTAAATTCTTATATTAACTTTTATGTTTGCTATAAATCATTGTTTAAATTTATTTTAACCAAAGGTAAAACATAATTAAATTATCCAAATTAAATAAAACAAAGTGTTAATTTAATAAAACACTGAATGAATAGAAATAAAATACTAAAGATATTTTCTGTAAAAGTATTTTTTATTAAAGGTCAGCATCCAGTTGGTCACCATTCCGTAAGTAAATTATCTTCTACATTTTTACCTACCAAGCTTGTGCTTTAATTTTATTTTTTTATTAATGTTTAGGCTTCAATGCCACATTCATCCCAGAAGAAATATTCAACGCTAACCCAACCACACAATGAAAAACCAGGTTCTGCGTTTTTTTGTAAACTTTATAATGATTTCCAACAGTTTAAGGGTGCTTTAGTAGGCTATGGATAAATTTTGGTTACATGTATTTTAATCTTAGTTGTTATAAAATTTGTCAAACTTTTTGTTTTTTAAAGGTATTTTTTATGTAGTTCTTCATATATAATCTGTTTAAGTATTAAATTTTACCACAATGCTGCTATGGTCAATTAAAAATTTCCAAAGCAACATTGGTAAAAATGTTTTCTTAATATTTTCAGCAACTTCAAGAAAACGATCTTCCACTGAAAACACCAAGAATGAAATCCAGGATGCAAAACAGCCAAAGCTTTGTAATGGTATAAACTAATTACTTATTTCATATTAGACAAACTTTTTGGTTTTTGATTTCAAAATAAACTTGATTAATTAAAGTCTCAGCGATTTATCATTTTTATAAATGCAAGAAAATCAAATATATAATTGAAATCTTTATGTTTGTTGCACTGGCCTGCCTGTTTAATTTTTGCCACCTGCCCCTAATTATGTTATTAGTACTTCATTAATGTTTGTCAGCTGTAAAACTAAGCCAAATTTTGATAAAATTAAAAAATAAAAGACTATTTAAAACAGCCTATTATATATTTTACAATTTTTTTAGGTAATGTGTGATATGTTGTATAATAAATCAATCAATTATGGTAAATACCTGAGTTTAAATCCGGCCTGCGATTGCCAGGCTTTAAGAGTTATTTGTCCCTTTATGAAAAAGTGTAGTGACTCCTGGTTTGTATTATAAGACTTATATACACATATTATATACACTACCGAATGAACATATGTGAATTTTGTTGTTTAGTGTTCCTTGCAACGTTACGAAGTTACGCAGCAGAACGTAAAGGGGAGCGTGACGACATGCAAGATGCACACGTTCTCATCAACAACTGTACTGACATGTTTAAGCAACTAACACCGAAAAAGTACCGACTTTTTAGTTCAACAAAAACTATTTTAAAATTTTGCAAACAGTAGCATTTTTTAATTGTTTTTATAGTCCGAAGCATTTTTTAATTTTATAAATTAAGTTGCATTGTAAGCTCATACAGACGAAGGCAGCATTTTGAATATTTCAAATATCTCTTCACTATCTCCATGTTGAAATTGAATAAAGAGATATTTAAAACATTCAAAATGCTACTTGTTTCTTTGTAGGCTTTTTATAGCTAAATACAACCTCCCAAGTTATTTATTGTTATACCTGTTTTAGCTAGTTGCTTTCATCAAAAAAAGCCTTTGTAATTTATTGTTATTGCTTCTCAAATTTATTTATAACATTCTGAATATTTTTTATTGACCTGAACTATGTTTGTATATCAGCTAAATTTATATTTGTTGTTTAGTGTTTTCAAATACCCATGCAAAAGTCACAGCCCAATATATATTTTTACATAAGTGTTTGATTATTACGAACTATGATGATATATCAGCTAAAATACTGGTTTATTTTTAGTGTTTTTACATCATCATGCAATAGTCACCACCCAGTTTATGTTTTCACAGGAGTCGAGTAGCTTACTTTGCGGTGTTTGACGGACACGGAGGCAGTCGCGCTTCAATGCATTGTGCTCGGAAGTTGCATCACCACCTCGCCAAGCTGCTTCCTAAAGGTTGGTGGAGCAAAAGTAACTACTATAGGAGCTATTTTGATTCAAATCTTTATTCATTTCCATACACTGTTTTGAATAAATTAAAGATCTATTTAGAACTTTAACTAGCGCTTCCAAAAGGTTGGGGAACAAAAATATTAATCAGATTTTGTTCAAATGTTAAGTTTTGGGTGTTTAGGGTGCCCTGAGCACCCCTGGCAGAAACTTTTTTCTGGAGTTGGGTAAAGTTAACTTATTGTTTGAAACATTAAGTTTTATCGTAGAAATAATGCACTAAAATTTCAGCTAAAAACCATAAGGTTTTGACAGAACCAAAAAGTTAGAACCACTGGTTTAAACCATTTAGCTACTTTTATAAATTCCTTAACACCTTATTGCAATCTTAAACCATAAGCCCACAAGTCTATTTGGAATTGGATTCAAGAAAATAGCACTTGTATGTGAATTTAAGACGCACATATTGCAATTTGGATTTATAAGAAATGCGTTGGTGTTCTTCGCTGAAATAAAAAAACAGTGGTACTGTACCAATCAGCACTACATTTTTTACAAAACCATCCCTAAAATCCTAATATATTTCAATAATGTATATAGTTTCAGCTAATAGGTATATTTATGTAAAAAAATCAGTATCATTTTGTGGTACAATAATGTATATAATTTGAGTTATATAAAAAAATCGAGATTTAGTGACACACAGTACTTTTTCTATAAACAAAAAACCTTAAACGACTGCCTGGCGGCAAAAAATTTTAAAGCATGCCTTTCAGAATTTTGCATCCTCAAAGCAATTTCCTGCCTAAGTATTTTTTGCCTGCACGTTTCCTAGTAAAGCAGTGGCAAGACATCACAACTATTGTGTCATATAATCACATCATAACCTGACACCCCACCCACCATGGAATTGAGAGGTGCCCAAGTTTAAAAACTTGCCATATGCCCAGCAAAAATGTGCTTGTAAAGAATAATAGAGAACTCTATGACTAAAACTCCTATTTATAATAAACAATTACATTAAAAAAGCCATATGTGCCGCAAAATGTAACCGCTTTAGCATGAGCTGTGAAAAATGGTTTGTTTATTATTATTATAATGTTTGTCAAAAGGTAACTTGTAAAGAATGTGGCTAATAACTCCTGTTTAAAGTAAACAACAACATTAACTAAGGTAAAATACTCCGAAATATGTGCGGCTAATGTACTGTTTTGTATATATACTAACTAAGATATCTATCCAAACAATTGCAGCCCACCTAATTAATCTTGTTTGTCTAATTTGTAGAAGCTATTAGATTAAGAAAGGAGAGCTATGTCGCTATTAGTTCTTATTTAATGATAACAACAACATTAAGGTTAAAAAACTCAGCAAAAATGTATACTTTTCTAGCATAAGCTGTTGAAAAGAGGTTTTAATAATATTTGATTTATCTAAACAATTATATCACCCATCTAAATAAGAATGGAGAGATATATTAGATGTGGCTAATAACTCCGATATAATGTAAACAACAACATTAAGGTTAAAAAACTCAGCATATATATACAATAAAAAAGTAGTCCATTTACACATAGGATGTTATAAGTGTGGTTTATCTTATAAATGTATTTAAATAAATAGAGCTTCTGTTCTTACTAATAACTTCCATTTAGTGTAAACAACAACATTAAGTTTGAAATACCCAGCATCTGTGCAGCCAAAAATCCATCAATTTAGGATAAACTGTTGGAATGTGTGTTTTATCTTTCAATAGTTGATTTATCTTTGAAACATTTATAGCACTCATTTAAATGGAGAGCCATGTTGCTGTGAAATCATATTTAATGTAAACATTAACACAGCTATGTACTGCATTGTTTTAAACTTACTGATTTTAAATATTTGCAGGTGATTCGAACAATTTTGACAAAGAAATGAAACGGCAAATTTTGGAATCGTTTAAGCGAGTCGACGAGGAATTCCTAAAGGAAGCTTCACAAAAGTAAGAACAAGGTTTTTGAAAGCTAAAAACAGACTTTAAACATTTCTTCTTATCTCAACTTGTCAGTCCTAATTAAAAAAGTTTTGACAAAATTACCAAAACACAGTTTTTAAACTAAACACCTGGGTTTTTCGAAGTTCAAATATAATATAAAAGTCAAAAAGTTTTATAAAATAACAATTTTTATTTACTTTTACATAAAGCGTAAAATGTAGAAGTTATTTCTATATTCAAAGTAAATTTAGAACAAAAGTCAATTTTTATCAAGCTTTCATATTTAAACACAATAGTTCTTTCTTGGGAGAATAGCGGTTTTAGTTAAACTCATAGTGAGAATAGCGAAGACAACATAAAAGTAGGTAACATTTTAAACGTTTCGCATAACTCTATAAACGAAAACAAATAGAAAGATATTTGAAACGAACATAAAATGTTACCTACTTCTATATGAGCTTCGATATTCCTAATAGTTTTTCTGCACTTAACATATCTTCATTTTTGTGCCTCTTCAAAAGCGTGGAATATTTACTGACCTGTGAGCGTTTTAAACAACTCTGAATTCATCAATTTACTTTGTTTTCAGCAAACCGGTTTGGAAGGATGGAACCACAGCTTGTTGTGTTCTTGTGCTTGACGATACGCTCTACATCGCAAACCTGGGTGATAGTAAGGTTGAAATGTTTTACTTGAAATATAAACTAGAAAGTTCAGCCACTCTCTTAACTCTTTGACTTTCGTCATTACAACACTGGAATTAATCGTGTGTTTCGTTCGAATTTTCTCTGTGAGAAATATAAGAGCCTGAGACATGTTGTTTGAGAAAACAAAAAAAAAGAATAAGTACATAAGAACTGACACTGGACATCCTAATCTAGAACCTTTGGTTTTTCCTTAAACTAATATAATATATATTGTACTGTTATTGGTTATTTTATAGATGTATTGTTCTTCGGTTAACATCACCTTAAAGATTATATAATTTTTTACTTAGAATCAGTGCCTTCTCACCCTGACGAAAATGAATAGAGATTTATTTGTCTATTTTTTTCTTATTAAATGAACCACAGTCAGGTGGCAGTCATACGACTAAGAAATGCTTTTTGTAATGTCACGATATACAACGAGTAACAGTAACAAAACGGTTTCCAGGAACAACACGTTGACACAGGCATACCAAATCCCATCACACAGAAGTAGGTAGCATTTTGAACATTTCGAATATATCCTGAAATAATGGCTGGAGGTTGTAGTTATATGTATTAGGAACATCAATGCCCATGCAGGAATAGATAGCATTTTGTGAACGTTTTAAATATCTCTTAGAGATACTCTTACTACGTCTTACTATAACCCAGTGTTTCTTAATTATTTTTACTTGGGGGCGCACCTAGAGACGTATGAAAACGTGGGATGCACCTTACGAGCGAAGCGAGCGCGAAATTTTTGAGCTGTACCGGTATTTCTCTTAAATTGCCTGCAATTTTTATAGGTGCATATCTTTAAATGGACTCCAGCCTTTAAGACTAAAAACGTTATTTTGTCCATTTAAGACTTATTCCGATTAATTTTGGACTTGTTATGACATGTTTAGGTCTTATCTAGACTATTTTAAATATTATTCTGTCGTGGTCATTGATGCGAATTTGGCGTTATTATGTCGCTGGTCTTAATAGGTCTACTATGGTAGCCTATTATAGATTAATTATCTGATTTAGATATTGTTGCTTTGTGGGTCTTATTGCATTTTTTTACTTGAAAGGTTTGTGGAATCAATGAGCTAAGCTTAATAGGAAAGTAAAAAATATATGTTTTATATAATAGGACCTACATTATTTTTTCCTTTTGCTCGCGGCGCACCTGACAGCCTTCCATGGCCGCGGCGCACCGGTTGAAAAACGCTGCTTTAACCCATTATTGCTCAAACACGTTGAGAATTGGGTACACTATGCACGGATCTGTAATGTAGCTTGATAATAAATGTCAAAGTATCGAAACTTCTTAATCAAGATGCTGTCGATCTACTCGACCTTTTTGGCTTTGAAATTTATTATTACGTTAATAATTAATTAATAAGTGAATTATTTTGTTTTTGTTTCAGGCGATCCTGTGCAGATACCAGGCCGAGTCGAAAAAGCACATTTCGATTCCGTTAAGCAAAGACCACAGCCCGAGCAACTACGAGGAAAGACAGAGGATACAAAAAGCTGGCGGAAGCGTAAGGTGGGTTACTACGGCGAAAAACCACGTCGATAGCTTGCTGGAAGCCAACAGGAAGCTGGTAGATTCAGCATTGTGTCTACCGCTTTAAAATGCGCTGCTTACCTTAACACTGCTTGCTACTGCTGGGTGGGATTGGGCTACCGTTTACTCAGACCTGCGTGGACAAACTGCGGCCCGTCGGCAAAAATTCTTCATATAAAGAGTAAAAATAAGCCAATGAAGGTTGCACACACATATATGCTCAACAACTGAGATCTAACCTTTCTGAAGCTGCTTTTGGCCAACAATTACGGCTTACAATAAACACCGAAAAAAATTTCGCTAAAAATCAACCTTTACGTTTTATTTACTAATTTGACGTCGCTACCTTGCTAGGAACCCACAGGAAGCTAATAGATTGAGCAATTGAGCATTGTGCAGCAAACCAGTTAGGAATGCCTAATATCCCGCTTTTTGTGGGCCACACGAACCCTACATTTCAGGCGTTCTCCTAAAAGAACACCTAAGGTTTTCATGTGATAATCCTATTAGCTCTACCATAAACCATCACCATTGTTTTTTGAGCCAAAACTATTACTTTAAAAGGGCAAGTGGGCAAACAAAAACGAAACTTTCTCTCCGTTAAGTCGGCGCGATATGTAAGAGCTAGCTTTAACTCGGCCAATTTAACAATTATTTGTAGAAATGCATATATCGTCCTAGAATCAAGTTTTGTAATAATTTTTTTTTTAAGATATTCCGTTCGAGCAAAGTAAACCAAAATACGTTTTTTTAGTTTTTTCAACTTTTCCTTGACCACCCTTTGTTTGACTTTAATCACCAACTAATTCTACAACGTGGTATCGGCCGCGATCCGATATTATCGGACACTGCAACCACATGTTTACTTTACCTTATTTCCATCAGGGAGGGCAGAATCCTTGGTATCCTCGAAGTATCGCGGTCGATTGGTGACGGACAATACAAGCGTTGTGGCGTCATAAACGTTCCTGACGTGAAGCGTTGTCAGCTTGGAACGAACGACCGCTTTATTCTGCTTGCTTGTGATGGATTGTGGAAAGTCTACAACCCTGACCAAGCAATACAGTTCGTGCTTAATGTACTGCAGGTAAGCTACTAATCACTTGAATTGGATTTATTATGTTTTTTTTTGCCCACGATTACAAAAAAGGCACCTTTAAAAGTAATTGTGTTAATGTACGTATTTGTCTAATTTTAAATAGGGTAACCAGGTGGCACCATATGAAGATAAAGTGCAATGAAATCTTGAATTTTAGGTTCCACGAAGTATATAACAAAGATGTATATATTTTTGAATCATCCATACAGAAGTAAATAGCATTTTGTAAACGTTTCAAATGATCTCAAGATAATGGCCATAGGTTGTAGTTAGATGTAGAATGAATATCAAAGCCCATATAGGGCTCGCTTTTATACATTTCCCGGACCACGATATTGATCAATATTCCTTCCAGGACAACACAGTCCAGCCAGCAGAGGGCAGTAGCAAGAGTTTGGAGCAGCATCGCTTCGAAGTTGCTTGCAACCGACTTGCAAGTGAGGCTGTGAGGAAAGGAAGTGCTGATAATGTGACTGTAGTGCTCGTATCAATACAGAAGCTATGACACAAACTGGCCACTGAAAAGCTATGACATAACACCTACTGGCCTTTTAGATGCTATGACATAACACCTGTTTCTGCTTTCACAAAAAGGCTGATTCTGAGCGAGGTTTTCTTCATATAACACAAAGTTTTGTAAAACAGGGTCTGTGTATTCGTGGCCCTAAAGCAGCGTTTCTCAATCCATTGTTCGTGACCCAAATTTGGATGGCCGCATGGTTTGGCTGAACGCCGACTCCAGTAGTTTTATATAGTTAAATATGTTGAAATTGAATTAAAAAAAATTCTGTAAAACTTAAAAAAAAATGCAGAAGCAATACAAAAACGTGACTCATATTAAATAAATCGAACTAATGAATGATAATTTCTTCATTTCCAAAAGCTAAAAAGTTTAGTGAAGAGAACTGGGTTCGGCAAAGCTTTGCAGTTATACTCAAGCTTGATTTTTGGGTCGCCGTGAAAAAAAAGTTGAGAAACACTGACATAAAACATACTTACCACCTATAAACACTATTTTATTAAAATGTCCCCTTGAAATGAAGTTGTTTCTCCGGGTTGTCGAAATACAAAGAGTTTCAGGTCTAAAGACACCACAAGGTAATGCATATCACGATTTTATTTTCATTGTGTAAAGTTCACGTTTTTGTTCCAACTGCGGCAAATATAATTGTATGTTACTTACCTTAATATTTATGCAAAATCATTTTTTTGGTCGTTTTTATGTTTAAAACTCATTACATTATTGCAAGGTATTTTACAAAAATTTACTTAAGTTCTCCAAATGTTTAATGACTAGCCTTAACAAACGACTCTTTAATTTTAGCAAAATTTTTGGTCGAATTATATTTACAACCCACTAGCATAAACTGTAAATGTTGACTTGAACAAAACGCAAACCCGATCAATTTATTTTGTTCTAGGTGACCACCCTATTTTAGTAAATGCATGAAATACAGGCTGTAGAGTCGACTCGGATTCATTTTTCGGGCAGAGTTGCACTCAACGTGTTTTTAACCGACCCCGCAGCACTGCTCACAGACTCCCTGCACATTTTACTAGTTGGGAACCACTGGTTTAGATCAAATTTTTTTGCACTAACACGCACCCGAAACCATCCTGATAACAGAGTTTTACCTGAAACTTATACAGGATTTTCTTAATATTTTTAACTATTTGAATGCACACTGGTAATCTGTTTGTTCATTGTAGCAACTTTTTGAAAGTAGACTCCCAAAAACTTTCACTGCTGTACTTTCAGTCCATTTATTTTGCGCAATTCCTGAACACTGGGTTCTTAATTTTAGCTGTCTATTTTACTGCTGTCAGCAATTATTTGTCATTGATTGTAATGTACTTCTCAGCGGTTGTCGTATTTAATACATGATGCTATTGTAAACTTCTTAGCAGTGATTTGGTTTTGTGAACCGTAGAGGAATAACTGTCCCTTTGGCCAGTATTGGACCACTAAAGACATTTTTAGTGAGTCTCTTACCTATAATTGCTTTCAGTGTTGTATTGAAGCAAGTCAATAGGTTGAAATTAAATATAAAAATGAATTGACTTGGGTAAATGTTTTTAAATAAAATAAATATTTTGTCCAAATGACTTTAGTCAATTTGTAATTTAATCATATGTCTTAACCACCTAAAAGTTTGGTAAGATTGTCATACTTTACTTACAAAAAAAAAATTACTAGTGCATTATTGTTAAACGGAATAACTAGAAATTACAATTTGGTTTTATCAGAAAATGTTCAACACACTTCATTAAATGGGTTGTATTAATAATTTCATATCAACAAAACAACCAATCAATCATCAAATTTCACCGACTGTGATTTATTTACGTCAATGTGAAATTTCTTTCCCTTGGCTGGATCTTCTACAAATCCAAGTCCTTTTGATTTATTATTCTCTGTCCGTTTCTTTAAATTAAACGCGAGGGTGTTATTGTATTGTTCTTCCAAGGCATCATCCATTTTCTTGCTTTGCGAAAAGCTCATCGCCAACTTTGAAAACTTGTTCGAACCCAGGTTTGCGTTTTGTTTCTTCATTCCACCAAGAAGACGGAAAAACTTATTTTCTCGCTCAGAGCTTTCCAAACTTCCACTCGTCCATTGGCCCAAAGACTTCTGCTCAAATACCACTAAGCTTTATATTTGCTGTACAATTTTTTTACAAATATAGAAGTATTTTTAATCCAACTTAAATGCTTTTTTATTTAAACAAATTAGGTTAATATTCACCGAAAACATGCACTTACAAAAAATATAAGTTTCTTATCAGCCAAAGTTATTGTTGCAAAGTAAAAATATGGAAATAAAAAAAACAACCCCAACTACATATTTTTAATTAGCTACAATAACTTTGGCAAAAATAAAACTCTTGTTAATTATAAATTTAATTTTAAGCGTTGCTGAACAATTTGATGGTCACCTGTTTTGTGTCTTGTTCAGTTGATTGTACCTCTGTTTAAAAAACATAATTTGTAAATAAAAGTAGTTTAAACTTTAGTTATAAGATTTTCAATTTCTGAAAAACACTCTCTGTATTATAAATATTATTATATTACCAACCAACAAAAACACTACATTGTCAGAAGATTAAAAAAAATTACCAGTAATCTTTGTTTCTTCTTTTGTCTTGCTTGATAATACTGGTTCTTTAGCTTCCAAATGATTTGCCTCATCTGTTTGTGCAATTGAAACATCTTGTTTCCATTTTTTCTTTTTTGACTTTTTTTTCACTGGAGATTGTTCAACTTTGGGTTCTACATTTAGGTTTGTCACTTTTGCATCTGTTTGTTAAAACATCTAGATCAGGAGTTGTTAAGACTATTTCACTGCAGACTCTTTAACAATTATTTTTTTAGAGATGACACTATAAATTTACATCACAAAACAATCTAATAAATTAGAAATTGAAATTAAATCTAACTACATTTTAACTGCTTTCTGTTAAAAACTACATTTATTTCAATTATACACCAACATTTGTATTAGGCCTTCAAGTCCACAGACCCACCAAGGGGTCAATAGACCCAAGTTTAAGTACCCCTTAGCCTTAACTACATGTCAGAGAGCTTTTAATGAATAGCTCCTACAATAACAAACATACAAATCTATGTTTTCAGTAATAATTTCTGTTACACAACATTTATACCATTTAAAGCGCTGTTGTTTTTTGACTTTTTCTTCTTCTTTGGTTTTGTGTCCAACTCTAAAGTTTTCTGCTCATGAACTCTTTCCTTAATTTTCTTTGCTTTCTTTGTTGGTGGATCTTCTAAAATTTCCTCAGATACAACATGGTCACCAAGTTCTAATTTCCGTTTTTTTTTCTTCTTTTTAGATTTATTTTCTGTTAATGGTAATTCTTCATTGGCTTGATTTAATTTTTTCTGCTTCTTACTTTTCTTTTTAATAAAAGTTTTATTTTCTTCTTCTATGTCGTTATTATTGGATTCTTCTGTTATTTTGGTTTGTTCTACATCATCAACATTTAGATTATCATTATTTTTCTTTCGTTTCTTTTTTGTTTTAACTGGTTCAGAACCAATCTCTTGTTTATTTTCTTTCAGCTCCTCTTTTTGTTTTTTACCTTTTTTCTTTTTTAGTTTAGTGACACCTTTTAATTCAATATTATCTTTCACATTGTTATCTTCAATAGGATTGGTTTCAGATGCGTGAAGTTTGATTTCTTCAACAACTTTATCAGACTTTGGCTTCTTTTTCTTTTTTTTAATTTTTTTATCGGGCACAGTTTCGAAGTTGGTCATGCTGTTTAAAAATAAGTATTTGCTTATGCATATATAAATAAAATGTGCTATAGAGATGGATAAGATGTTGGTAAACATAAATACAAACAAAACAAGATTTGTTCGGAAAATCTAATTTTCGGACCATAAAAACCAAAATTTGTTATACTGACCTCACAATTGTGATAGTGTTTATCGTAGTTAAAAAAGGAATGTAAGCAGTATCAGAAAACGTTCCATTTAAAATTGTAATCTTAGAAGTATGTTTTGCAAAATTGAACGCAAAAGGTCCTGTCCACCAAAGCTTAAAATTGACATCAACATAAAATGCGTGTAGCAATGTAATGTTTCTTGTATGCTTTAAAAAAACTCAATAATAAAATAAATGGTACGTATTCAAGTCCAAGACGCAACACAAAAACAAATTATGTTGCTACAAGTGCATTTCTTCAACATTCATGTTTAAATAACATCACATGTGTTTTTCTTAGCCGACCATATGTCATACAACTTTATCGGTCGTGAGTATTTTTTGGACAACACTTCTTGTCAATGGGCGAATAAGATTCTTGGACCAATAAAAGTCTTGTATTGTTCAAAATTCAATTATTTTGCATTCAATATATGTTCTCTATATTTCTCGTATTAATAAATATTTGTTTACTTAACTTTTCGTAAACCTTGAAATTTTGACGACGACACAAAGTGCACTCAAGCGTGAAAATAGGTCTTATTACGTCAGTAAATTAACGAAAAGATAAAATTTGCTCAAAATACAAAACTTTTTTATATTTTAACTGAAAATAATGGTGTTTTTTATTTACGATTAAGGTTATTCATTAGGTTCAAAATAGAAGGTTTAAAATGAGCTAAAATTCCAATTTACTTCTTGCTAAAGAGTAGTCATTTGTGACAAGATGCTTAGGCACCCGATGTAACTTAATGTGTTTTTTATGTTAATAAAAAGGTTTCCTGTCGAAAGATATCACAAGATTAAAAGGTTTATTGATGTCGCAATTTACCGTGTTTAGGGGTTTAGATACGACACTCTGATCAAACTAGAAATGATATTGACAACTAAAATGCGTATCTTGTTAGTTTGCAAAATGATAGTAACTTGTATTTTAAAACAATATTTTTTCATTTAAGTTTTAAGATGTTGCACGGGAAAATATCAGACTTACTGAAATGTCAGATTGTCAGGCAAGATTTTGACAATATAATCTAGATAAAAATGTAGTTGACATAATGTTTGGTTAATATTGTCTATTATTTACTTATAAAACATGCTTGCAGATTTGTTTTTTCACATGATGCAATTCTGAAATTTAATTTTAATTAATCGTGGTTGAAACTTGTCCAAAATGAATGAAGAGGAACCATCATTTGAAGATGTCTACCAACAATTTGAAACAATTGGAAAGTAAGTTTTGCTGTAAAATTAAAATTTATACCCAACTTTCAGGAAGTGTTATAACAATGAACTGCTTATATAGGCATTTAGAAAAAATATCGGCGCTGGTCTAGAATGCTACCACTTTTTTACAAAACAGAATGAGTTGTCAATATCAAAATGGCAAGGAAGAAATAAATACAATGATAATACCTGACTCACCCGAACTCAAACGCTAACTCGCACCCAAAACCAAGTAATGTTAGCAATATAAACGTTCATAAATATTATGTTCAATTCTCTTGCAGGGTTGCCACAAAGTCGTTAAATTGATTATTTTGTTCAGCATTAGCTATAAATTTAGAAAGTGCAAATTGCAAAACAAATTTACTTTATTTCTCTTTCTAAACCATGTCATTTGTGACCGTTTTCAGAATAATAATAATAAAAATGAGCTAATCTAACAAATGCTCTAAATTGTATTTAAAAAGTCCTATTTTTGTCATAAAATTGTGTTGCAAGTTCATGCTTCAATTTTATCTAGTTATTTGCATTTTTAGCATTTGTTTATATATTTAACACGATTGTAACAGTTATGTTTTTTGTATTTTCAGAGGTCCATTCAGCATTGTGCAAAGATGCGTACACCGAGAAACCAAACAACAATTCGCCGTTAAAATAGTCGATGTTGCAAAGTTTACATCAAGCCCTGGATTAAGTGCTCATGGTAGTTACATCATTTTGTCATTTTGATTATAACAGAAAATTTACAGAAATTGTGATTTAGCTTTATTGTGTAAACTCTTCGTTGCTTAGTTTTGGTTTTTGCATACCGGATTATAAGTACAACAGGCAACTTTTGTGTATTTATTATATATTATGATCATTAAAATATCTTTTTTATGGTGTTTGACATTTGTTTTTGCTAAAGTTAAATAACAAACAACCTAATCTGCAATATGCAAGTGCAAAAAAATTAGGTGATTAAAAGTATATTCTAAATAAAAAGTTTTAAATATGCTTGTCAAAAATTCTAAGGCAGTTGTTATTTTTTTGTTTGATCCACCAAAGCGAATGACATGTTATAACACTTAATATGCTTTTGTGTAGATCTGAAACGCGAAGCAAGTATTTGTCACAAGCTTAAGCATCCTCATGTTGTAGAGCTGTTGGAAGTTTACAGTTCTAATGGTCTACTTTACATGGTGTTTGAGTAGTAAGTGCACTTCATAACACATATGTGATACATATCATCCGTCTAGTTCTCAATATCCAACTTGAAAATCAATTTAAAGGAATTAGTAATTAAAAAAAATTAATATATATTCTATATAATATTTTTTGAGAAAAAATAGTTTTTTTTTTTATTTATTTTATCACATCTTAATTTTTTGTGAAATATTAGTTTGTTTACTTATAGTCATAGTCACATAGATAATGTGGTCTGTAAACTATACAAAACATAAATATAAATATACCTTTTATTGCCATACAAAGTTAGTTCAATGTTATTCACTTAATAACATGATAACATACTTTTAAATCTGCATCTACTAAAGTAAAACAATATTAAAAATATATAAGTGTGATTTATAAAGTGAAAATAGCTGTTTAAATAACCTTAGACTTAGTTGCCTAAAATTGACAGTGATTTTTCCCTTTAAGTTGAAAAATGGTTTAAATGCCAATCAAAACCTAATGCTTACTTTATTTCAACTGCATGGCTTTATAATTACAAATTAGAGTGGCTCTAAGCAGCTCACATATACACATTACTCTTACAGCATGGACGGGGCTGATTTGTGCTTTGAGATCGTCAAGAGAGCCAACATGGGATTTGTGTACAGTGAAGCCGTCACCAGGTTTGTCAAGTAGATTAGGATTATGTTAAATTATAAATAACTCGCAAAGCCTGTGTACTTGGGGTGGGACAATTTCTTCAACGAAGTCTAACAATATTTTAGACCTGTCAAAAGCCGTTGTTTTAATCTCATATCATGTTCCTCTTTGTATTTGAATCTGATTCTTGATATACTTTGTGTATTGTAATTTCAGCACGAACAAAAAATAAACATTATGCACTTACTAAACTGCTCAACATGTAGCAAAGTATAAATACTTATCTACCATTCACTTGACTTGTACATTAAAAATTGAATTATTAAGTTGCTGTCTGATAAATGGGACCAATTTCTCTACTTTTGAATGAGTTCCAACTTGTAAGTTCCACTTTGGATGCCCCTAAATTAATTCATGATAAGCTTTTCATTTTTACTCCAAACATTTTACATTTTCAGTTTTTATATTTTGATATTATTATGATTAGCCTTTTCATATATAATATATATGTTATAAAAAGATGCCTTGAAAAAAAATATGACTTTTGAACAAAAAAACCTAAAAACTCTCATGTTATTTTCCTTTTATTCATTCAAATGTTTTATGATTTACTGCAGAGAAATTTTTTTGTGTTATATGTAATGTTAGTATTAAAATGTGGGGACGCATATAAAATGAAGATATACATTTGGTGTATTTAGTCTCTCCAACAATATATCCCCTGATAATTAAAATAATTGCTTTAAAAGCTATAGGCTGTAAACACTTACAAGCATTCTGAGGGCGTTTACTGTGGTTATAAATTTCCTGTTGTCACTGACACTATAGGCCTTGTAATGTAATTAAATCACATTCACTATTCACCGTTCTAAACATGAACCCTAATTGACTGCCTTGTGGGAAAATTGAATGTAAATGCCGCATAGATCATGCTATTTATGTCTCTTGAGGTTGCTGTAATGTGGCTTAATGCCCCTTTGACATGCAAGCTAAAAATTGGTCTTCTATGTGGGAAAAAACTCTTGGCGATTTTATGTTGGCTTTGTGACTTTTTCTAGTTTTGAAACCAGTTTTTGGGTGATTTTTTTAACTCTTTAAATTTTTGTAAAAATGGTATTTTTAATTGGGCGCTTTTTGTTATGGATGACTGCATTTGTTTATCTATGTAGATTACATGTGTGTCACTCGGCCTATCCAAATCTATCTAAGTTTAATTAATGACTAACACTCACAAAGATAAACTATAACACTTTAAAGCAGTAAACAGAACATTTCTTTCAAGGATTTCCAAACATACAATGGCATAACTAGAGAAGCATGTGATGAGATTTGAACTTACTACCTCAGTCATTCCGTGGCTGTCACTCAAATTATTTACTACTCCATCTGTTAATGGAATGGTTTTGAGATGAAAATTAATCTTCTGTAAGTGTTTTCTAATACTCAACACTTTCTTTATTGTTGTCTTTTTTCAGCCATTACATGCGCCAGATTCTTGATGCGTTGAGATACTGCCATGAGCAAAATGTTGTTCACAGAGATATTAAGGTTTGTACATTTAACAAACAATATTTCAAGCAAACATTATTGAAAAGCTGATGAGTCATTGAAAATTGCTTCAGTTTTTAGCAAATTAATATTTCACTCACGTTGCTGGATCAAGTAACTTTTTAGGAAATGGTGTTGATTTATTTTTGCTTATTGAACTCAAATTTGCTATTCATTGTATAATTACACTTATGGGTCAGTTTAATTAAATTTATGAATCACAAATTACAATACTGAATTTGTTTGTCTGGCTTGAAAAAAGACTGGTTTAGTTTTTAAACAAGCTTTTCAACTAATTTTCATCACCATTTAAACTTAAACTATAACTTCAAGTCTTTATTTCCAGGTGATTTTCACTCTACCGGTAATTTTACATTCCATGAGCAATTTTCAAATGTGCTCCAGACGTTTTAATAATTAATATTAAGAAAGCAGTGGCGAAAAGTTGGGTTTTATCAGTATTTCTAATGCCATGTATTATACTTTGAAGCTTGGTTGACCACACAATTTGTAATAAATAAGATCGGATTCTTTTTTTATGTAGGATTTTACAGCAGTTTATTTATTTTTTGGTCTTATATTACCATGTCTATTTTTTATAGATTAGTTTGAAATTTTAAACCATTACATTTAACACATTTGTTTTGAAGGTATGTTTTTGGATTTTATTTTAAGAAAATTGCCACATTTTGCTTAAATTAGTAACCAACAGTAGTGTAAACTGAATAAAATAAATGTTTTTTTCTTGGTAATTGTGGATCCATTACATTTAATACATTTTTTTGATGTTTTTTGTGGGGAATTTTAATAAACGGTCACATTTTGCAAAATTATCAACCAGCAGCAGGTTATAACCAGTAAAATAAAAGTTTTTCTTGATAAGCACATTTGATGTGACTCATGAGGAAATTGATGTTTTTGCTTAGCAAGTGCTTATTTTGTCATTCTTTTGTATCTAGTTGTTTGCTAAAGCATCTCCCTTGCCTTACTGACTGAACAAATGTACAAGGTCCATCTTTTATCATGGTCCACTACTCTTGCTATTGTTGCATCATTATAGGACCTCTGTTACTTACAAAACCTTCATGTTTTTTTACTATCCTAAGTTTTTGTTTTTTTGATCTAAATAACTAATAAAAACTTCCAAAAAACGATTTGTTGAATAAATGGGGATGCAAAACATGTATAAAAGAATATAATGTTTTATGTTCAGCAAACAATGGATTCAGGGTATGTTTTATTTTGTAACAAATCTTAATAAAAGAAGGGCATTGGGTATCCTTTTTTGCTTGAGTTGCCAAAAACATTTTCCTTGTATTCAAATTTTAAAATACCTTTCATAATTGATTTTTAAACACAAAACTAAAAAAAAACTATGTGGAATGACACAATATCATGTCTTGTAAAACCAGGTATTAAAGCAATACTGTTGTTATGCCATGAATTGAAATTGTTATTTTACAGCTCAATTCACTTGCTCAAAGATAAAGATGGTTGTTATGTAAGAAAACATTCGTATAATTGTGTTTTATTTTTCTAGCCTCACTGTGTACTACTCGCTTCCAAGGAAAACTCGGCAGCCGTGAAACTTGGAGGTTTTGGTTTGGCAATTCAGATCGAAGACAACGGATTCATAACTGGAAGTAAGAAAATTACAAACTCTTACCTTACTGCATTTACTACTTGTTTAGCAAAAAATCTACTGTTTGACCAGTGCACAAAATTGCAAATCTGATTGTTTTCTTTTTTAATTTCAAAAATGTCTAAAAATGATTTCCTAATTTTATTGTGGCAGTTTTAGGCAGGCCGTTTGTTACGAAAACATTTTAAATTCCTCTTTATTTAGTATTCATGAATACTTTCTGTATGGGCTTTCATATTCTTACTACAACCCCAAACCATTATGCTCCAAACAGCAAAGTCATGCATAAATTGTACCATTTGACCAGCGCATACACTTGTAAATGTGATTGTTTTCTTGAAATATTCAGAAATGTATAAATGATTCTAATTTTATTGTTAAGCCTATTTTAGGAAGATGATTTGTTAAATTTTATAACCACCAACAATCAACATATTGCAAAGCATTGCATATGTAAACAAAATCTCAAACACAAAAATCACATTTTTTTAGACCTGATTTAAGAAATAGCATTGCGATGTAAATTACCACCATAATGCAGCTGAAAGACAATATTGTAATATTTCTTGTCTTGTAAAGGTTCAGTGAAGTTGACTTAGGAATATGTTTTACATTCCAGCCATAGTTTCCCACCAGATATAAACCCCTGTGGTTGTAATACATGCTCTGAACATAACTCTTAAATACCTTTAATCTGCTCACTGGGGTTCACATTTTAAGCTAAATGCTTGCCTGCTATTGCTAACAAACAAATTGTTGTGGTTGTTAATAAAGCCTTTTGAACACAATACACAGGTTTCTTTAGTAATTTCAATAAAAATATAAAAGCCATAATATTTGATAAAAGGGTAATTCCATGTCAAAGCAACCAGAAAAAAGGAAAATTTTAACCATTACACCTTGGATTTCTTTTATATTTGCCACACTTGTGGAGTTTTTCAGCCAGATCATTAAAAACTTTATTTTGTCAAAATTGGTTGAGGGGTAAAAAAGTTATGTTATTTTAAAATTTGGGGTAATTTGTGCTCGGTCAACCATGAAATTCATGATTTTCAGCTATGTCAACTTCAACATCTTGTATCTTTGTGATGGATTGAAGTTTGTGTTTGAAATAAAGTTTATTTAAAAGATAATAATTTAAGGTCCTATTGCTTAGATTTTTATGACATTTGAGGCTGAAGGTCAGAGGTCATGCAGAGGTTGAATATTTGTCTTTTTTGAAATCAGTGAAGCGGAACCCAATTTAAACGCGGAATATCTCAAAAGCGTTGACTTAAATTTTTGTGTTAAGGTGTCTATGGAGAGCTTATTCCAAGTACTTTCATTTAAACCAGGTTTCATTGCTCCTTTCAAGGGATACCACTGTCATATGAGCTGTGTAACATGACCGTCTAAAAAATAGCATTTTGGTTCGAATTACAAATTTATTTCAATACAAAGTCTGAATTACATTATTTTTTCAACTACTTAACTGTGACATTTGTTTTCAAATAAATTTATTTTCACAATATATATTTTATTCTTAAAATGGTTATGGAAGTATACTCCAAATACTTTTTTAAAACATGGGTGGATAAAGTGCATTATATCATGTTTTTTTTATTACAAATTTTTTTTTTATTACAAATGGAAATTTCTGTAGTTTTGTGAATTGTTTATCTAAAATTGTCGAAAAAGTACTCATCCAGTTATTAAAAATCCAGCTAATGAAGAGTTTAGTGCTCGCAGTTACACACTAATGAGGATTCTGACTGCCATAGATTAACTATGGTAAAAGAATGTGGGTATATTCTATTTGCTGAACTACCTATAAAAGATAAATCGTTGCTATTAATAAGAGCCTTATTATAAGAAAAATTTGAAGGATAAAATTTGCTTGTATCACCATGCTTTATTCTTAAACACAAGATACAACTCCTTTAATGTAGACAGTATTAACCTCTTCTGTTCATATACTTTAGTTGCAACACTAACTTTGTCGCTAATTCCTGGCATTATACGTGTGTTGTCATTGCCACAGATTCAGCACAGCTTCTTTCTATGTTTCCTGCTGGCAATGGTTTTCTCTTTTGGTGTACATTTTTTTTGGACTTTCGTAAATTTTAAAAAATTCTTTGCTGTACGCATCATATTTTCTGGCACTCCAAAAAATTCTGAAACTTTTTTTTCTAGACCAAGAGTCTGGAGAAAAGGTTAGAAGTTGAACTTTTGCTGAGTAGGATTCTTCTGTAACCAGTTTGGTTTGAATTTTATTCATTAGTTTGTCAAAATCTTTGGCTTTTTGCATATTTACAATAATTTTGCCTTCTCTTCTCTATTAGTAGTTTCCAAGTGTGGAAGAGCAGTTGAAAACCTCTTCTTCAAATCTTGATAAATAGAGCCCAATTTCCTTTTTCTATATACAATCTTGCTGGATGATGGTAGGCTATGAAGTTTTAATGGGATTGACTAATCACATGTAGGCTTGTGTTAAGCTGACTTGTGGAAAGATATAAATCGCTGTTGTCACTAGTGTTAGAGGCAGCTACACTAACATTCGTATCAATTGACGATTCCGATGAAATGCTTTCATTTTCACTACAAATTAATTTTAGTTTTGTTTTGCAATTACTAGAATTTTTTGTCCAGGGATAAGCTTAAAATTATTTTGCTTAGTTTTTTGTGAAAAATCAAGTTGTATTTTTTGTAATTTAGCCATAATATTTGTTTTATGTGATTTAAATGGATTGCAGCAGACTTTTTGAGGCAGATCATATTTATTTAGGAAAAAGCATGGTGATACAAGCAAATTTTCTTTTTGCAATAAGTTTGCTCTTATTAATAACAACAATTTAGATAGTTTAGCAAATAGAATAGGCCAATATTCTTTTACCATAGTTAGTTTATGGCAGTCAGAATCCACATTAGTGTGTAAACCAACACTACAAGCACTAAACTCTTCATTAACTGGGTTTTCAATAACTTGATGAGTACTTTTTCGATAATTTTAGATAAACAATTCACAAAACTACAGAATTTATCAACTTGTAATGAATCTGAAATAAAAAAATATGATACAATGGACTTTATCTACCCATGTTTTAAAAAAGTATTTGGAGGAGTATATTCTTCATAAACATTTTAAAAACAAAAAATATGTTGAGAAATTAATTTATTTAAAAAACAAATGTCACAGTTTAGTAGTTGAAAAAATAATGTAATTCAGACTTTGTATTGAAATAAATTTGTAATTCGAACCAAAATGCTATTTTTTAGACGGTCATGTTACACAGCTCATATGACAGTGGTATCCCTTGAAAGGAGCAATGAAACCTGGTTTAAATGAAAGTACTTGGAATAAGCTCTCCATAGACACCTTACACAAAAAAATTTAAGTCAACGCTTTTGAGATATTTCGCTTCTAAATTGGGTTCCGCTTTACTGATTTTTAAAATACACATTAGTTTGACCTGCACTTGACCTCTGACCTTAGAGCTGAAACAACAAAACAATGTAACAAATCTAACATTAGGTTATTATCTTTTAAATAAACTTAATTTTAAAGTAAAACTCCAATCCAATAAAAAGTTAGGCTAGATTGAACTTTGCATGAGTAAAAATCAATGAGTTTCACGGTTCAGCGAGCACAAAATGCCCAATATTTCAAAACAGCATAACTTTTTAACCCCTCAAAAAATTTTGGTAAAATAAAGTTTATTGTAATCAGGATGGAAAACTCTACACATGTACAAAATTTGAGCAATTTTGAAAACATATGGGTTAAATAGGTTGGTTGCTTTGACATGGAATTACCCAAAAGCGACATTTCGCAATTTACAGACGTATTAGCAATAACTCATGCCATCATCAGTGTAAAAATCAAGTGAAGATAAAAGCAATAAAACGTTAAAAGAAAGGAAAAAAGGACATTGTCCATGGCATGAGTAATAAAGCCTTTCTTAATAGTTTTTGATAAACCTGGAATACAACTTGAAAGTTTTTTATAATTATATTGCCGGTAATTAAATTTACAACCCTTGTATTCTTAGTTTTATTTTTATTAACTGTTGTTAATTGTTTATGGCTAATTATTGTGACAGCCATAACAACTATACCCTGTCTTGCTTTTTATCTTTTAGAATGCCTTTATACATATTTTTTTTTAAATCGTGAAGTATTGTGCAGAAGTTAGGGGACAAAAACATATTTAAACAAACCATTTTTTATGACATTCCATTATTTTAAGATTTACCATAAAGTAGCTCTACTATTTTTAGTGCTTAAACATCAGACCAAATAGGTTGTTTGCTCAAATTCTAAACTTCTTTATAGCCACTTATTATGAAATAATGGTAACTTGATCTTTAATGCTGTTTAAACTAAATGAACAAAAATATATAAAAAAACACACAATTTGCAAAAAAGTGCAAAATTTATCGAAATATGTTACAAAACACACTGAAACCTTGCTAACAGAGTGTGCGTTATTATTAATCACACCGTATTTTCCAGGTAATGTAGGTACTGCACACTTCATGGCCCCTGAAGTAATGAAGGGAGAAGCATACGGGAAGCCGGTCGATATTTGGGGGTGCGGAGTCATGATGTTTATCCTCGTCAGCGGCAGTTTACCTTTCTATGGAACCCGACAACGACTGTTTGAGTCTATCACACAGGGAAAGTACAAGGTGAGGAATAAATTTATTGTTTTTAAGTTCCATGCGGAAAAATGGATTTAATAGCTTGCCCAAACACAGAACACTAACATTGTTTAATTATGTTTCTTACAATCTGACATAATATCTTTTAAAAAAGTTTATTTGATAACACCAAATAAACTTTTCCTTTTTCTGATGAATATTTCCCTTCTAAAAAAAACTATTTAAACCTTAAAAACTTAGCTTTTGTATTATGTGCCTTGTACAGTTGGAATAGTTTCATTAAAGACAATATTAATATGTCTAATATATGAGAATAAGTTTGTATGTTATACTTTTCATAACTTATCTTGACAAATTTTTGCACAACCATGCTTTTTAAGGTCAAAGTAGAAATAAATAACTTAAAAACAAAAAAGTTATAAAAAGAATCAAGTCTAACATGCCCACAGACTCTACTGGTTCTGCTTCAGGAGTTTTAATTTTTTTCAGTTTTACTTTGACATGATAAAGCACGGCCGTGCAAGAGCTTCAAAGATTTAGCACAAATTGTCATTAAACAGTGCAACCTAATTTCCAATTTTACAATCAGACAAATATGGTAATAACAAAGCTTTTTAATATGTTGTTCTACCTAAAGATGAATCCCAAACAGTGGGACTACATCAGTGCTTCGTGCAAAGATCTTATCCAACGAATGCTTACTCTTGATCCAAACGAGCGAATCACAGTCTTCGAGTGCCTGAACCATCCGTGGATTAAAGAACGTGACCGTTACGCACCAAAAGTACACCTCTCAGAATCCGTTGAACAACTGCGAAAGTTTAACGCAAGGAGAAAGCTGAAGGTTTAAACATTTATTTTTAATTCACATCTTTGTCTTTTAAGTTTAATCTTTCAAAACACTTTTGTGTGTTGTAAAAGTAATGTTAATAACTTCATACCAGCTTACAATCAATTATTTAGTTTGATAAGTTTGGCTTTTGAGTAGCAGCAATAAAATGTTGTTATAGTTTTTTCACATACTTTATACAATCTAACTGAGGTTGTTGCTTTTTTGCAATTTCACTGTTAATTAACCGCATGCAAACCTATAGCATTTTTAACATTTTTGTGAACATTTTAATCTTTTCTTGTCAGGGTGCAGTTCTTGCTGCGGTGTCGAGCGTAAAGTTTACGTCGTTCTACAGCGATCCACCACTAGATGGGGACGATGCGCTGCTATTTGAGGAGCAAGACCCAACGTCATCAGGTAAATAAATAAATAAAAACATAAGTCCATAAAATGAATAAAGAAATGTTGGGTAAAACACTGTTATTTCATCAATTTTTTTCACTACATTGTAAAAAATGTTTGTCAGAAAAACTAAAAGATAGCTTGAAAAATACATTGCTTCAAACTAAAATCAGTCAGCAAGGTGTAACTTATGATATAAAATATGTATTTCGCAAAAATAAGTGAATCATCAGGTTTTTCCCAATTTGAATAAACTGATTCTGTTGTGGAAAAAATACTAAGATTAAAAAACTAGAAAATGTGTAAACTCATAAAACACTTCAACAAATGAATTCCACTCATGGACCGATTTAAAAACTATACAATTCCACATTTTACACATGATTTCACTGTACGTGGTAGTTTACATATTTTAATAACTGAAATGTTTTATTTGTAAAAAGGCCAATAGCAAACTAAATGTTTGTCAAAAATACCAAACCCTCCCTTGCAAATAAGTGATAACAATGATTATGAATAAATGCATATCATTGTGTTTTTTTAACATATTTATAACTCCATAAGATCTTCCTAATTTATTTTCCTAAACATATGAATGACTTTGAGTATGCTATAAAAAAGGCTAAAGTTCCTATTGTTTGAGATGGCTTCATGGCCAATGGGGTATGTGCAAATCTAAATATTGGGCAACTTACCTTTAAAGAACATATTGAATGCAGTATGTTTAAACAGCTCAATGCTCAACCATAACAAAAGATTATTTATTTCAATAAGAGTGTTGGAGCTATTGTGTTCAATTGATAAATTGTTCTTCCGGCAAAATTTCTTTAAAGTACCAACGTTTCGACCACCTATTCAAGCAATCTTCTTCAGGGCAATATTATTGCAACTATATGTGAAATATATACCAGACAAACAAGGGAAAAAAACACGATATTCCACATTATCGCAAGGCGATAAAAACAAGATAAACATCCGACAATCGGACAATGTGAAATAAAAACGACGCTGTTAGTTTCTAAAGCCGGTTACTGCACAGAAAAGCACTAGCAGTAACAATTAAGTAGATGATTCAAATTATTGCCGCAGCCCAAATCTAGACAAGGTCTCTATCAACTCGAATTCATGATTTTCAGATGTATGGGGAATTTCGAAGGCAGTTGGTTTTATGTCGAAAAAAAGACGCTATTGCATAGAACTATTCGGTTTGGCAAAATACAGTACATTCACAATTGTTTGTCTTTTAGGAGCGGTGGGTCATGTGCTCGACAGTCTGGAAGAAATCCACGCTTTGTCTGATGGTGCTGAAAATGACCTTGAATTTCTGCAGAGTCTCCTTGATGATAAGACATTACACAGCATGCTCGATGTAAGTGTTTTCACATATGTTTGGAATTATAACATTTTAAATATCACACTTTCTATGTAATGGTTGGCTTGAAGGCTATTTGAATAAAATCATCTTGATTTGAAAGCTGATTTTTGATTAAATCATAAAAATGAAAAAAAAAAAAAAAAAAAAAATATTTTAGTTAGGTGCAAAACACTATAGGGCTGTTAAGGGTTTCACATATTTCAGGAATTGTTTATCTATGTTAGCTAGTTTTATGGAATTTTGTATTTATATTCTCTTATACTGAAACAATTGAGTAAGATACAAAATGTTGAAGTTATCAAGTACATTTTGTTAATGTATTTTAAATAGTACAATATGTATATATTTACAATGTGTATAATATATATTATATGGTAAAATAGTATGACCCGAATGAAAGATTATTTTTGCTCCATGTTCTATTTCAATCATTAAACCTATTTACAAGTTTTATACAGACTTAAAATCAGCTTTACTCTATCATGTGGTATACCAATACCAGCTACTGTAGGCCTGGCATATGTATGTGGCGTGTATTCTATGCAATCTAAGAGAGAGACTTAGCGGTCTGGAATCAAACAAGTATTACAAAAGCAAGCTTGTTCTTCTTATGAATGATTAACCTGTCCCTTATACCACTTCACTTACAGCTAATTTTATCGCTTACATTTCAATACAGCTGTCTTTAAATAAAGCAGAGTATTATTGCCAATGTGGTCGCGTTTGGTTTTCTGCGATATGGTTTATTTTAAGTTGTTATGCTATTGTTATATTGTCAATAAGCTACATTACAGATCTGTGCACAGTGCACCTAACTTTATAATAATTTACAAGAAGTCTCAAAAAGTAAATTATTTATAAACTAGCCATTTCACTTGTAAATAACTTGTTATAGATTGTTAAGATTAGTAAATAAAAGGCTCTAGATAGTTTTATTGGTAGAATGTTTACTTTTAATCAAGCAGGGACAGAATGTACATTTAATTACAGAAATTAAATGCTCTACTTTAAATTCACATACATAGCTATCATAATAAAACAAATTAATTATGCTCTTAGTAAATAAGGAGTGGCTTTTAAAGTATTGATAACTTTGTTTAATAAATTATATTTGTTTTGTTTCATAATACTTACGAAGTGTGTTTTGTAAAGTAGACAGTTGCTTGTTAATAGACCATTCAGACATAAAGCAATGCAGTTCGCTACATTTAATATTGCAATTCTGCTGACTAGAAACAAATGTGCAACTGTTGAAAGTCCAACCGTGAAGTAGATTGTTTATTTCTTTACAAATGTGCAGGGCAGTGTTTGCAAATATTGTGGTCAGTTGTATGATGACAAACCGTTATGTGCTTTAAATCTGCTGACCCCATGTGTTCTATGCATCATTTGCAGTGCTAGTGTGACGATTAATTCACTCGTATTATACAGCCCTAGGTTTTAGAAAATGTAAACTCAGATTTATTGTCCGGTGCATATTCTTTCGCACAATTGTGGTGCAATTAGTGAAGAAACTATCATATAAAAAGAAGGTTGTAGTCATTTTATTCAGGTAGTGCAGGCAAAATACAGTAACTCAGTGATATGGAACTTTTAGATTATTGAATGTGAGTTTAGAGTAATTTGCCAGATTTTACAACTAAAAGTAAAGATTCTTTATTTTCAATTTATGATTTTTATCTCTGTTTGTTTTACAGTTTTTAAAAATATAAGCTTTAAAGAACCAAGATTTGCTGAAACACCTTGCAACAAACAGGTAAGCTTCCAATATATTGGTGAAATTAACTCTTAAATTAGACGTCGTTTAAATAATGTGTTTTATTTAGATGGAAGTTTCTTCTTTACCAAGATCTTTAAAAAACATTCGCGTTGGCTCATTCGGATTCGAAGACTCGTTTATAAAAAGATGGGAAAGTGCTAAACAACTTAAGGAAATGTATGCGGAGCCACCCAAAAGGTAACCATATGCATTTAACTTGGTGTGTTTGTCTTTAGCTAACTATTAACTTTGCAAATGAAACTCAAGTTCGATTTAATTTTTAAACCGGTCAATCAGAAAAAATAAACATTTGTTTTTCCTGGTAATCAAAAACCCAACTAGAAAAAATTTTTAGGCATTCAAGAAAACATATTGTTCTTTAAAAGACACAACCCTAAACCATTAGAAAAAACTTTGTAAAAAAAGAATGTTTGTATATTAGCTATGTAAATAAAACTAAAGTTTAATTCTTTAAAAACTGGTAATAGTATTCAAAAACTGAAAACAAGCTTTGCACCATGTTTTATAAAAAGAGTATAAAGCCTTCCAATCACAACTATTTGTAGTTCCTGACATTATGTCAAACTATCAAGAAAATGATATCGTAAATGTTAAATGCATTTCTTTCTGAAACAATAGAGTAATTTCTAATGGAAGACATTGTTTGAAAGAGTATTTTTGTTCAACGTTCTATTTCAATCTACATCAAATCTCAAACCAATTAAAAAAACCTTGTAGTTATCACTGTCAAACATAAAGAAATTATAATTAAACTAACCACTAAAAATTTAAAGGCCTTATTTAACAAACTACCAACCACCCACTTATTGCGACTAGGTACCAGCCTTCCCCCGTACTACGAAGACACAACCTTCTTCGTCACAGCGGTAGTTGGGGCAGTTCCAAGTCACTAGATGGGGATGAGGAGTCACGGGCAGCCGAGGCTCGAGTTCCGTTGCTCAAAACATCACCATGGAAGGTAATTTTCTTTTTTGCATTTTTGAAGTTTTTTTGGCCATTAATTACAATCTTAACGTTTTCACCAAGTTTGATCAATGAATTAAAGTTGCCGGATGCCTTTATCAAGTCAAACTAAAATGATGTCATTAACGCTCAGAAAAATGCTGAAAATTATAAAATAGATAGTTGCAGTAGTAACGGTTTTCAGGGTATTACGCAAAAGTTTGCTTTTGTGTTAGCTATTAATTTTTTTTATATTGTATCGGCACCAATACCACCCAAATATATCAGATAAAAACTGATAGTATTAGTTGGCAATAGGTATCAGCTTTAAACCAATATACATCCTGACCCACTGATCATTTAGAAAGGAATTCATTTATCACTAACAAACCTGATTTTAATGTTTATCTTTGTTTAAAACATCTGTAAATTAATTTTATGCTGATTCCATCTGCATGTTTAAAAAAACGGTAATAGCTAGTTTTAATGTTGGCACATAATGTTAACTTTTTACTTTTAACAAATTAAGGCCTGTTTATTTGTGAAGCAAATTTTATAGTTTATTTTTTTATAAACTTTTGAACCAATGTAAAGCTGTTTGAGTAAAATTGTTCAAAAAATCTTTTTATTTTTTTTTTGTGGGATCCAGCTTTAATGTTGGCACATTAGGCTTTTTTTAATAATTTTTACTTCATTTTTGTTTTACTTCAACGATTTAAGCTTTGCATTTGTGAGACAACCATTCTTTTCTTTTAATATTTTTTTAAACTTTTGGACCAATTTTGAACTGTTTTTGTGAAATTGATCAAACAACTTTTTTATTTTTTAGTCTTGTTCATCATCCTCATCCGACACATCCAATAATTTGCAAAATGAGAAACCAAAACCATCAGCACCAAAAGTTGCCAAAAAGCCTTCAAGCAAGAAGATCAAGAAAGAACACTTGCTGAAAACACCACTTGGTGTCAGCACAGAGAGCTTTCCTCCGCCTCCGAGCCCGAAGTCGCTACAGCGAGTTATGGGCAACTCATGATGAATAAAAAAATATAAAAAAATTTTGTGATTTTGTGTGTTTTTTGCAATTATCTTGGGTTTATTTATTGCATTGACGCAATGGTGGCTACTCTGTATATTTTTTACAATGCAATTATTTTAGGCTTAACATAAACAACATAGAAAATGTAATAAGAATAGGGCTTTGATATTCTTACTACGTCTTACTACAACCTCCAACCATTATGCGCCAAAACATGGAAAATAATTTAAAGAAAAAACATAATTTTTATGAAGGGCAGTTCATTTTTAAAGCAAGATGTTATATGTGTTGTGTCACATATGGGGAATGACGCATTTTATAAAGAAATCAATGCTAATCATGTTTGTAAAGCAATCTAAACAAATAGTTGAAATATGCCTAGAGACGCTATAATACCTGAGCTTAAGTACATATGCTAATAACATTCGTTATTTGTTTATTGATTTTGTTAATGCATCCATTTCTTTTATTGGGAGCTGTATATAAATTCCTAACATATATTTTGAAGATAATTTCTAACTTAATGTGCATCAACTGTTGTCTATTTTTACATGTTTTATAAAAATATGAATTTTGCAACAGTCCTTTTCAAATATCAGTTTCAAGCTTTTTTTTCTTATATTAACCTGCTGTTTCTGTTTTCATGATAATATTAAATAAACTTTCTTCGGTCAAATCTGAGTTCTAGCTTTAAAATTGTTTGACCAGGTATTTTACGAAACTTACTTAAACTAATAAGTATAACTTGGTTAATCAATACATGCTTCACTTTTATAATTACAGCAATAAACTCGTTGAACGTTTATATTTCAAAAATTTCTTTTGAATAAAGAAATCTGCTTCAATGAAAATAGTAAAAAATAAACTTTATTTTGCTGATCAAGTGATTATAGTCAAACTAAGGACAAAACTTAGTAAGCATAAACTAGTTCGTTAATATACTTATATTTTACTCTTGTTAGATCATCGTCATTATCTTAATTGAAATGAATTGTACAAAATCACAAAAGATCAATTCCAATTAAGTTAAGGATCATGCTGATTTTCGGTTTCTAAGTTTTGCAGTTAGTTTAATCTTAATGTTAAGTTGTTCATTTTTAAGTGAACTGTTAAATCATAACTATCTACTTACTGACTCTGTCTATACTATAGCTGTCTTGAGTGCATATTAATAAGTAGGAAATCACAAAAGATCCATTCGGAATAATATGCTGATAATGGTAGTTTCGTTTATAAGTTTTGCAGTTAGTTTGATCCTAATCTCAAATTGCTGATTTTTAAGCAAACTGTTAAAGCATAACTAGATATTACTGAAAATATATTATAGCTGTCTTGTGTGTGTATATACCAGAACTGAGCTAAATCCATTTAAACCTGATGCAGTTAGTACAATCTTTGTATCTTACACATTGCTTTCTCGAAACTTTCCTGTGACGCAAACTCCTGTGGAATCAACAACCATGATCCATAATTAATCTCCAGGGTGGAGAGAAGCCATGTCAGTTTCACGGGCGAATCAATATTTTTCATGAGAGTAATCAGCAAAGTAATTGAGTCGGCCCCAAGAGAGTGATTGTCTTAGGTTTGTGGCAAACAAAATTATTCCTCGGACATAGTTTCTGTTCAGTTGCTGAGAATTAAAGCAGTGGAGTTGTTACCAGTTGTGTTTGTTTGGTTAGAAAACATTGTCTTTTGTTTTGTATTTGTTGATATGTGAGTTATATTATTATTTTTAAGTAGAAGCTGTTTGCCAAATGATTAAGGATGTGGTTTAAATTTGTGTGCGAAAAATTAGGTTAAGTTTGGGACAACTTAAGCAGCATGTTTCAAATATTGTTGACTATTAGAGAAATATATACACACTAAAAACTTGAGTACATTTAACTCTTGTTTATAAAAGTATATAGTGTAGACATTTTTGTATGTACTTTATATTGGTGAAAATAACCACAGATTAGAAACATTAGCGAAATAAATTAGCAAAATGTTTTTTTTTTACCGAGGCATTATTATTTTAATTCCAAAAAGTTTCTAGAAAGTTTAGCAGAGAATATGAGGCAGGTTTATTTATTTTTATTTAGAGGACTGTGAGTAATATATTTACCAGAGACAGTATGTTTATTCATTTGAAGTTACAAGAATCTAGGATTTAGCATTAAATATGCCATTTCTTTTGGTATTACTGGTTGCACTTACTAGTAAAATTAGGAATGTTTAGGGTGAAATACAGTGAAATTAAATGTATCAATCATTGTATATCAAATCAGATTTATATTAATAGATTCTTTTAATGAAATATAGCAAGTGGTGAAATGACTGGCAAGATTAGTTTGAGATCTTTACGTTTTGCCGCCAAATCAACTTTTAAAAGTTTGAGAAAGATTAGAAAGAAACGGAAAACCAAGGTTACAAAGAAACTTGCGTCTGTTATACAAAAGCAGTTTGTGTTTGGTGGGAAAAATCAACTGGCTGAAAGTTACATAAAACTTAAGGTGCTTTTTTAAGTTTAGGAACTCTAAATATTGTGTATTTATTGTTTTTGAATATTTTTTTTTTGAAATTCTAAACACATGCACCACGTGATATTTCATAACAAATTATTGTAACTTCATTATGCCAAAATTACCCTGTTTTGTTGTTCAAAGACATATACCTTAAAATTAAATAAAACATTTTATAGATAATTTAAAAAACAGTAAACCTAACCTTTTTAAGTTGATTGCCTATATTCTCAAACTTACGTCTGTGAGGAAGTTCCAGGGGTTTTGCTAAACATCTTTTAAATCAGGCTTCTAATAAATTTTATTAGGAGCATATTCTCCATTTATTTTACTTAGAATGGGGTGAAATAACTACATTGTTAATCATCTGGCGAACCGTATGTTTTATAAGGCGGAAACAAGGCCATTTCCTATTATTATTTGGCTGTTGTGGCCAGGGCTGCGGAGTCGGTTAAAAACAACCCGAGTCCGACTCCGGCCAAAAAAATACACCTGAGTCCGACTCCGGCCAAATGTAAGATTTTGTCGAGTCCCGAGTCCAGCTCTGACTCTACAGCCTGTATTTTACCCATTTACGCAACTAAAATAAGGTGGATTTTCTGCAATCGACTCATATTGGTGTCATAATTGATCCACTCGCATTACATGGTTTAAAAATATTTCGCATTTGCTATTACACTTTTACAACTTACATTTTGCCGCCTTAACAGTTTTAAAATTTAATACTGCGCGTCGGACTCGGGACCCATTAGTTTTACGCGGTCTTACTCGAGTCCCGAGGCCGACTCCGCAACCCTGGTTCCGACTAATTAAATAAGAAAATATTCGACTTGTACATGATTTACTTAAATTATTAAACAGTGATTTAATATTTGTTTTATTTAAAAAAAATAGTTCCTTAATTATTTAAAAGAGGCAAAGTGGTCATCTAGGTAACTGGCTGTATAGGCATTTACCTGGAACATATTTTTAGCACAAAAACAATAATATATTTGTGTGCAGTTGTACGATCGAATCAGCACCCAACCCACCTCAACATCGCCACCTTGTGACGGAGTGGACAGGGCCCGAGAGGTGCTTTCCCTAATCAACAACTTCGGAAGTTCCTCGACATTGGAACTTACGGCACTTCTCACACAACCACACTTTAAAGTGAGTCGATCGTCGCTTGGATTTGTAAATTGTGTCTTATAATAATTCCTATGGCTGTAGAAGTCAAACTTTTCACTTCTTAAATAAAAAGTGTAAAAGAAGCAAATGTCCAATATTGGTTCTGTAATATTAATAAAGTGGATAAACAGATATACATCCAAAATTCCAGCAGAGCTTTGGGCGCTGATCTAGAATCCTACAACGCACATTATTTCGGTTAGGGTTTGGCTTTGGGTGGGTCAAGTGTTATTAAACTTATTATTCCAGTTTGCAATTTTAACTTCGACAACATGATTCCGTTACTGTAGTACCCCCTTCTCTATTTTTTCTCCAGGTGTTTTTGGGTTTTTTGTAAAACGGACAATGGTACACTAACATTGCAAAATGGTATGACAGTGGATAAATATCACATTGAAGTTGAACAAAAAATTAGTGAAATTTAAGCAAAAAAGAACTGATTTCCATAAAACTCGCATTGAGAAGTAGCTTAAGGCATATTTTTATCAACAAATGTTTTTCAAATCCACAATAAATAATAAAGTTTCTAATATGTCCCACTTCATTTATTTACCTTATTTTTCTTTTAATTTATTTTCACACCTATTCGTGCAGGGTCTCCTCCAAGCTCATGACGTAGTTGCGCACGAAGTGTACAGCGATGACGTCACAACCCCCCTGACCCCGTCCACTAGTGGGCAGCAGCATAACGGTTGCGAGGAGGCAGTGAAGCAGAACGGTGAACCGGGAGAGGTGACGGAGGTCACGAGAGTTCGACTTGTTCAGTTCATGAAGAATAATTCCGAACCTCTGGTGAGTGGAAGCAAAGTTAAAAAAATCATGGTATTTTATGGCTTATGGTATTTCTAAAATTAATTGATCAGGAAACCAAAAATTTAATAATTTTGAACCACATAGTTTGTAAACTTAATATGTTGTAAATTACAAAATCTCTGATTTATATTATTTTACGATATGATTAATCTCTTTGAACAAAACCTAAAAGGTCAAAAAATGCCTCATGTGAAGCCTAAACTTACTTGTAAGAATGCATACAGATTGTTAATTAGTATCTAAAAATAACTATACAAAGAACACCAAAATGTTGTATCAAAATCTTCACGTGTTTTTTGACTTACAATTGTGTTGCAGGGAATAACATTGAAGATGATTGGAGAGGGACATTGTGCTGTTGCGAGGATAATGCATGGAGGCATGATCCACCGGCAGGGTGCGTGCAAATATTTGTAACAGTAGATAAAGATAAAGTGGATCGGTGTTGTATAAAAAGATCCAAATCAACTGCTGTGGAACCATTTGTATTGCGCAGTATACTTCATCTATGTTTTGAACATACATGAATGCTATTTTGACCTCCAACGGCTCACACTTGTGTTTTCCCTCCCGTATATTTTGACCTCCAACCCCCATATTTGACCTCTAGGCACTTTGCACGTGGGAGATGAGATTCGTGAGATAAACGGAGTTAATGTTGCGAATCAGACAATTGACAGTTTGCAGAAGATGCTGGTAAGTTTACACAAAATAACCACGAATATCACCTGCGTTTAATTGATGTATTATTTTTCTTAAGAATTCTGTTTTTCTGTTTTCCTTCGTTTTTTAATTTTTGTGTGTATTTTAATTCCTATATTTTGTTTACATCTGTTTATTTTATTGTTTTAGCGCGAAGTCCGTGGAAACCTGACGTTCAAGATAGTACCAAGCTACAGAAGCCCTCCCCCCACTTGTGAGGTATTATCTTGAATCTTTCAACAAACATCAACTTTGTTTAGATGAAACACATTTTCTTGTAATGCATACAAAATACTTGGGCTTGTAAAACTACACCAAAAGCCTTCGGGATAGCTCACCTCGGCCTGATTAGAATTAAAGTGCAAGCAAGACCAGGTTAGACAACAAATGGCCTGTGGTGAGATTCGAACTCACGACCTCAGTCATACCGGGAATGTCGCTCTGCTAACTGAGCTACAAGTTGTTAGAGCGACGGTTCCACTATGGCCGGGTTTATGAAATTACACCATTTTGTTAAGTGCGAAATAATAACCGCCTTTTTTAAATTATCAGGTTTTAAATTGACGTCATTTTTGATCGACAGATCTACGTGAAAGCTCAGTTTGATTACGACCCAAGATCAGACGATCTTATTCCTTGCAAGGAAGCTGGAATAAGATTTACAACAGGAGAGATCCTTCAAGTTATCAGCAAAGACGATCATAACTGGTGGCAAGCCAGGGTTGTGGATGGGGACAACAACCCTGTGGGACTTGTACCTTCACCTGAACTACAAGAATGGTGCGATATTGTGTGTTAGGGCCGAGATTCGAACTGGTACCCCTTGGAACTTGTAATCCTGTGGGACTTGTACCTTCGCCTGAACTACAAGAATGGTGCGATATTGTGTGTTAGGGCCGGGATTCGAACTTAAAACCCTTGGAACTTGTAATCCTGTGGGACTTGTACCTTTGCCTGAACTACAAGAATGGTGCGATATTGTGTGTTAGGGCCGGGATTCGAACTTAAAACCCTTGGAACTTGTAATCCTGTGGGACTTGTACCTTCGCCTGAACTACAAGAATGGTGCGATATTGTGTGTTAGGGCCGGGATTCGAACTTAAAACCCTTGGAACTTGTAATCCTGTGGGACTTGTACCTTTGCCTGAACTACAAGAATGGTGCGATATTGTGTGTTAGGGCCGGGATTCGAACTTAAAACCCTTGGAACTTGTAATCCTGTGGGACTTGTACCTTCGCCTGAACTACAAGAATGGTGCGATATTGTGTGTTAAGGGCCGGGGTTCGAACTTACAACCCTTGGAACTTGTATTTTAACGACACTTCTGAAGTATCGAACTTACTTACGAATTTAAAAATATAAATATCGTAGGCCCACTTGAATTACTTTACCAAATATCTCTTCTTTCATTTGTGCCAACCTGTACCATTTCACTGTTTAATTATAAGAAAAGCATAAAGGTTCAATGTAGACCTAAAATGGCGTCCAATTGACCTTACAACATGTTGCACACAGGAGAGTAGCCTGTCTTGCGATGGAACGCACAAAAGAACAACAAAATACCGGCAACTCGTGGTTTGGGAAGAAAAAGAAGCCACAGAAAGACAAGTACCTCGCTAAGCATAACGCAGGTTAATATTGACAAGCTATAATACTTACCTAGTGTATACTTCAAATACTATAAATGTTTATTTGGTTAGTCTTATTGCTACTTATTTTTTTGTGCGTTTTTCGCTCAACTTTTTATTATTACTCTTTCAAAAATTGGAGCTCATGATTGTTGAAGGTTTTAGTTAGACGTATAGTATCAAAACCCATACAGATGTATAGGTAAAATTTTGAACGTTTCAAATAAATATTTATTTTTCTTATCGCCATGTAGAAAATTAATGAAGAGTTATTCGAAATGTTCAAAATATTGCCTACTTCTGTATGGGCTTTATCTCACTTTAAAAATGTTTCACTAAATTATGTGGTTATTTTCGTAGACATTTCTATCATTTGCACTTTTAACATATCAGCCTATTCCTATTAAATAATTTACCTGCTCTTCCATTCAGTGTTCGACCAACTCGATCTTGTAACATACGAAGAAGTTGTGAAAGTTCCAGCTTTCAGGAGAAAAACACTGGTTTTACTCGGTGAGTGGAAATAATATTACTTACACTGCTGCTTTTTGTGAAGTAATATCTATGAATATTGGTTTGACAGACTCTAAACTAACTTAAAATACGTAACGCTTTTATCACGATGTCCCTTACGGACTAACGGAAGAAACATATTACCTTATATCTATTGTTTTTTTAAACAGTGCAAAAAGTGGGAGGATGTTCATACCTCCGTGTACTGTCACAACAATACTTTAAAACGTTACAGCAAAAGTACAATATCCACACGAGCTGTTTTAACTGATATTATGCTTTTTTTTATAAATGGTTAATGATTGTTTGGTTGTAACCATGTGTTGTTACGTCAGGCGCGCACGGAGTTGGTCGTCGACACATCAAGAATACTTTGATCGCTCAACAACCTGGCAAGTTCGCCTACCCCGTTCCACGTGAGTAAATTCAAATACTTGTTAAAAATATTCAAACAGTTGTTCTTCCAAAATTTCGCACAACCTAGCGTACTGCTTAGGATTTGAGTTTCTAAGTAAAATAATATTCGATTTTATTTTAAACTATCGTTCAATGGCCCCTTTGGGGAGATTTTTAGCTTAATTAGAGCAAAACCAACAACAGAAAAAATATATATAACTCGCCAAATTACTGTTCTGACAGCAAAAAGTTTCACCGATGAAATAGGTTGACAGAAAGGGTGCATTTTTAAAGAATCGACACCATTGGCAGTTTTTCCTGGTATTTACTGTAAGTTTAAAAAAAGTTAATAAAAAACACGTTTAAACATAAAAAAGTTTAAACATAAATAAGTTAAACGTTAAGTTCACATGTGAAGCGTTAACATTGATTCGCTTGGACCAAGCTCATTTCACAATGTCTTTTAGATCATGGTGTTAGACACTTGAGTTGCCCGATACTTAACATTTTCTTCCGGTACCCGATATTTCGCACTAGAGTGTCGCGATTCGATCCGACACCAAACGGAGTCATTACATGCGCAAACAAGCTAATAGATGAAATAGAAACATTCAGAGCTATGATGTTTCATTTTTTAAGCAAAAATTTGCTTAAGCATTACGAAGTTAGTAACTTCCAGTTGTTAACTTTTTATAAATTCACCTTTCAAGGTAAAAATCGCTGCTTCGCAACTATTGGATGAAATTTCTAAATTAATTTGGTATCGGATCGGCACCGATAGTCTCCAATTATATCGGACGAGCACCGACAGTGTTTTTTTAAGGTGTTTTGGGTTTTTCTCCAGCGGTTTCCTAAATTTTTGACTTGCAACTTTTTGGTATTTAAATGAAACACTTGCGGTCTCTTAAAACTACTTAGCGGTCACCCAAACCAAACCTTTAAAAAAAACCCTGAGCACCGATACCAACACTTGGTATCGACCACGGTCCGATAATATCGAACATCCCTATTAACACTACACCTCCCTCAATAGTTTTCGCTTCTTTTAACTAACGCCTTTATGACGTAACAGACACGACGCGACCGCAGCGTCCAGAGGAGCAAGCTGGTGTGAATTATTTCTTCACATCTTACGAGACGATGATGCACGAGATTAAAAACAACTTGTACCTGGAGTATGGGACGCATGAGAACGCTTGCTATGGAACCAAGCTGGAAACTATAAAGAAGATCCATCAAGAAGGACTCATGGCAATATTGGACGTTGAACCTCAGGTACGGGTTGCTTTTTTGAATACGCTTTATAAGTAGCGATATTTGGGGTGGGTTTGGCTGCCAAGTACTAATCGCTTTATTGGACGTTGAACCTAAGGTATGTCAATGTTTAGTTAGTGTTAATAAAGTGACAAGACTGTGGATGAGTTTTGTGGCTAATGGCAATTGACAATACATAAATCGAAACTCTGGTATGGACTTGTTAGTGTTACTAAATTTGTCAAAAATCCTAAAATAGATAATGTTATTCTGTTACCCTAGAACACATATAATACTAGACGTAGAACCACAGGTTTTTTGCTAAATTGCCACTTGTTTGGTTGAAAAAAAAAATGGTAAAACAATGGATCACCAAAATTGTCATTTTTCTGGCAATATAGTTGAAATTTTTCTAAAATGGTTTCAGTTTGCCTCCATGTTTGTTCAGGTTAGTAAAGGTGTTGCCGTGGAAAGGATTTCCATCATTTAAATATGATATTGTTGTTGATTTGCACGATGGTAATTTAGTTAGTCAAAAGCTGTTACACTAAACTTTTGTTTCCCCCTTTATTTTATACCGGTTATCTTAGATATGTAGCAAACTGAATGCTTTTCATCCCACTGTACAATGTAGTACTAACATAATTGTGGTTCTAATAACATTTATTTCCACCCAGGCACTTAAGACCCTCCGAACAACCGAGTTCTCGCCGTTCGTTGTATTCATAGGAGCACCAGATGTTCCAGCAACTTCACTGGAGGAGGTTTGTACAACTTATATATCACTGCTATCCTTAATAATATTTGCTTAATAGGAGTGTGTCTGCTATTTTATGGCTGAAGTGTTGTTTGATGGTGTAACCATGAATAATGTTATTAGTTGCCCCTCTCGAGGTTATAACGATATTGCATGTTCTACCCCTTCCTGTTTAAAAATGTGGTTATACCCTTGTTTTTGGAAACTAATTTCTCCTTAAATATTTATTAACTTCATTTCTCGGTGTATTTAAAAATCATTATACCCATTCCTAGCTATTTTTAGTTTGAGATCCCGACTTCGTAAATGTTGGTCCAAAAACTCTTCCCCGCAAATTAATTGAAACCTCTTTATGCGGCGTGTAAAAAATTGTTGCACCGTCACTTAAACTTTTCTATTTTACGAGCGAATTTGTGTTGAGAAACATATCGGTTTATAACAGATTTTCAAGATCACTTGTCATCTTATTATTTGAAAGAAGTACTGTTCTTTGTCGTAAGTTTAGCACAGTGATCCAAAACCTTCTATGGCTTGCGGCACCCCAAAAATTAATGGATTGCAGCACCCTTACTAGAATTTTCGTGTTGTGCTTTGCTGTAATGAAACAATAAACTACACTGAAACAGTACAAATCAACTCTCAAATGTTGTAAAATGAATTTTGATTTATTGTACTCTATTCATTTACAAAGAGTTGTTTTAAATGGCTAACTAATAAAACCAAAAATTAAATTCCAAATCTCGCCGCACCCTTTGAGCTTTAGAGTCGGGACTCGACTAAGACCACATAAGACTACTCCAGTCCAGAGTCCGACGTGTGCATGCGCAGTACCAACTTTTAAAACTGATATGGCTGCCAACTGCAAATGATGAAGGTTGAATATTTTCCGACTACGTATTAAGTGAATGAATAATATGACACCCCTTGGGGCGGATTGCTTGATTGCCGCCCCTATTTTAGTAACGTAAATAGGTATAAACAGGCTCTAGAGTCGGAGTCGGACTTGGAAATCGGGAGTCGAGCTCTAGCTGACCCCAGTGTTCCGCAAGACCCTGGTTGGGAACCACTGTTTTGACAATTGAAATGCATGAAAAGCAACCAACAAATAATCCTGACTTGTTGTTTAGGACGAGAGCCTTGAAAGACTCCAGCGTGAGTCCGACCTTCTTCGAGATGCATACCAACAATACTTCGACCTGCTTATTATAAACAACAACATCGACCAGACGATCGCTACGCTCGAGGTAACTTCTACTGATGCGGTAGCAATTGTACGAATGAAGCCTTTGGGTGTATTATTAATATTGTAGCCTGATTTTTAGGTGAGACTGGCTAACACCATAGCACAGTTTGCTGATGAATCCTGTTTGTAAAATAAATCTTGTATTTGAACCACGGCCTTACTACTGTATACCTCGTTGTATGTAGGCTATGTATGTATATTGTATATGTAATTTATGTATATTGTAGGATTGTTTATGGACTCGTTCCCTTCTGAGCCCCTATAGCTCAGTTGGTAGAACGACGGTCCCGGCTTGACCGGAGGTCGTGAGTTCGAACCTCACTGCAGGCTAGTTTTACGAGCATGATGCAGCATGCAACTGTACTAATGATTGTTTCTCGACTTGCTCCCCTCTTGAGCCTGTGTAGCTCAGTTGGTAAAGCTACGATCCCAATATGGCCGAGGTCTTAAGTTCGAACCTCACCGCAGAGTTGCTTTTCTAGCGACAAATGCCTTGCTTACAAACTACGACACAATTCTTGTCGGTCAATTGATTTCTGTATAAATGCTAACCTGCAGTCCCGTTAAATATTTAATCTTATATTATTTCTGCAGAGGTCCATTGAGGAAATCGCATCAATGCAACAATGGGTTCCAGTATCGTGGGTATATTGACACCGGTTCAAACAGTGACGTCAGTCTTCCACTTTATGATTTCTATGTCCCAGTAACGACGTAGCCGACAAACTTACCTACAGAGATGCAGACATTTACCTTAAGAGGATTGAAGTAAAACTCTAACGAACATAGCACAGCAATGTATATTTACACTAAAAAGCGACAATATATACTTAGCAGCAACAACTTTAAATATTTTATTTCGCTCAACTTTTGTTAAAAACGATATTTTCTGCCTATTATCGCCATTTTCCTTTTAATATCGCCAATAACTTTTTCGCGTCATTATTATGACGTAGTGGCTTCTCGCTTTGACGTCATCGGTGCTCGGTGTGACGTTTCATCCTCAATCTTGTGTATGACGTCACAATCCCTTCATTATGCTTGTAATTGTTATGCAATAATCGTCTTATGCTTTCTAAGTTATGGCTTATCGCGGTAAATTCAGTTTTCGCTTTGTTCAATGATGTATGACCGAATTGTGACGTAATAATGCGCAGCGCAAGAATAATGATTATTTTTTTACATAAGCGACAAAATAATTTTGTAATTGTCTAGTAAATGGACATAAATGCTTTATCTCTGCTAAATGCTTTATCTAATGTTTAGTATTAAACGTTCTATGACGTCATATTAAAAGTGTGACGTCACCGCATATTTTTCGTATGTTATTACGTCACAAAGTGCATTGTCAAGTGAATTGGAAGGTCACTTAAAATGTCTGATACATTCGTAGTTATTCGGTACAACAGCATCTTATTATAATCAGCAATTATGACGTAACACGGATTCTCTATTGATTAATTGTTACGTAATATAGACGGTGACTATTTTCGTGTTTTTGTAATTCTCGCGATTTACCGACCTCTCATCCGCCCTTGCCAAATCACGTGATCGGCTTGTTCTCGCATCGTTTCATGTACAGATCTTTTATTAAGTTGTTGGGAGCTCCCCAATACGCGTGAAAATACGATGATACCTTGTGAAAAAATATAATTTTATTACATTTGTCAATTATTCATTTGGTGATCGATTGAATTTTGGGGCAAATTTCCTAATAATCTTTGATCGACTGTTGCGTTGAACAGCTGCTGTTTTTTAAAACGTTATTTCCCACCACGAAAATTCGAATTTTATAAAACTTATACACAATAATTGAAATAAACCTTATAGGCGCAATTTAGGACAAAAATGGTTTCACAAACCAAAATCCAATATTTTTTGCAACTTTCAATTAGTCTTAGCGAAAAAACTCCCAAATTGTTTGCCTTTTTGGCAGAAATAGAACAACGCAGCAGGTTTACCATCTGGAAAGGCGTTTGTCAATAAGTCCAGATGTCTTTGTCGCACGCTTGTTACGTCACAAGTAACATCGCGCGATGCCATATTGCAGGTTTATTTTACGCATAAGCTACAGAGGAAGTATTTCGATTTAATTTCAAGCCGCTGTTTTTCAGTCATTAGCAAAAAGTAAACGAAACAAATATTTGACACAACTGTACAGTGGGTTGTCACTGTGTTTTTGATTTAATTGCAAGAGCTCTATTCTGCGTTTACAATTGTAATATGCAACGTTAGTAGGGCTGGTTCATGTTTTTTAGAGGCCTTAAAGCACTTAAGACTTTGGTGCCTTTTTCGTGTTCACAGTATAATTGAGGGTCAAGTTAGGATTTTTGTTTTGGAAATAGTTCTCATTCCTACTAACATTTATAGAGAGGTTGATGATACTTGACGAAGAAAAATATGCAAAATTAATTTCCACCAGGCCACTATTGAAGTCTGATTCATCTGACCAACTCCAATTATTTCATTAAACACTAAGGCACCATTGAAAATTCGGCTGTGAAAATTTCTGTGGTGTCCCTTTCCCTTGGTGCCCTAAGCGCATGCTTATTTCCTTTGGTTAATCCAGCTCTGAACGTTGGTGATATTTTTCCTTGTAAAAGTTGTAATAATTGTAATAAACATACAACATTATACGTGTTTAGTTGGGTTGTTTATACAATAACAAGGCGAATTTGAATTCTTAACGATGAACCTAATTATCGGACGAGTATCGATACTAAGACCTGGTCCGATATTATCGTATACCTGCTTTAAATCGTGTTTTACCATTTGTAACTTCACAGGTGTTGTTTCTACAACTACTAGCACCTAATTCACCAAAATGCGGCAACTGCTGGTTTTGGCTGCTTGCCTAATTGTGACGTCATACTCACTTCAGCCGGTCACCAACATTAAAAGTAAGCTCATTTTGTACTCCAATAATTAAGAACTGTGAACAAACAGCGAGTTAACGAACATAATACAGTTTACTTATATGTTTCTGAGATGTTGTATGTGTTTTAAACAACTTTTAAACGACTCAAGTAAGTAATTTAAAATCAGTCATTGATTCATTGCAACACTGCCTATAATTATTCAGATCTTTGCACAAACATTAAGTTGATGAACATCATTTAGTTTACAAGTGTATTCCTGAGCTGTTTTATTTTATTCTAAACAACTTTTTGCAGAGACTCTTCTCAATGATGACGTAATTCACTTCCTGCTCGCGGGCGACTTTGGTGGCTGGCCTCCACCGTTTTTCACCACTCCAACCCAACACAAGGTGGCGGCAAAGATGGGCGAGGTGGCAGATCGTGAGAAAACCGACTTTGTTCTTGCTCTGGGAGACAACTTCTACTTTCTGGGAGTTAGGGACGAACACGACCAAAGATTCAAGGTCGGAGTTCTTAATTTTTTCAAGGTTCAAGTTTTTATTTGGGTACACTATGCACGGATCTGTGATGTAGCTTGATAATGAATTGCAAAGTCCAACATTAATTGATGATGATACAAGCTCTTATCAAAACGTCCCAATCAAGATGATGTCGATCTACTCGACCTTTTTGGCCTTGACATTCATTTTTAAGCTACATTACAGATTCATGCAATTCATTTTCAAGTTTTTAGTTTTGGTGAAAGATTTGTTTTATTTGCCATTTTTAACCTTTTTCGCGGCGACACAATTGCAACGTAAGTATGTAAACACCATGTGACATTGCCTTCTGAATCTTTTTCGTGGCGTCTAAAACCGTGAGCAAGAATAACAGCAAATCTTTGGCAAACCAATTCTCTTGACTAAGCTCTTTGTAATGGAACAAAATAAAAGACGAATAGCTTGAATAAGTTCGAATTTAATTAATATGAACCCTTTCTTAGTATTCAACTTCTGCAATCGTCTTAAATTTTAGAAAAATCGTGCTTTAAATCAGCCTCAGTAAATCTAAACTTCTACGTAATGAATTTTTTTTTTTGAGTTGACCCAGAAAGTTACGAAATAAGAAACATTTTCAGCCTCAGGTTATCGTTCGATCTCGTGTACTCAAATATAGAACTGAAATATTAGTCTAAATAAATCGAAGGAGGTTGCGACAAACCAATTAGCAACAGAATAAATAAGAGGAGACAATCACTTGCTGACTTGTTTTTCCCACACTTGCTGTGCTTTCAACAACATGACCAAATTCGTGCTATTCGTTCCGTATATATTATTGTTTTATAGAAAGTGTACCTCGAATATATATATTTTTGTACTGTGCAGCAAGCTAAAATCTTTTCAGAACTACTGTAGTCTATACAAGCGAATTTCCATTTATTTATTACCCCTTGTGTTTGCAGCTTACTTTCGAGGATGTGTACAACGCAAGTTCGCTGCAGATTCCCTGGCATCCAACCATGGGAAACCACGACTGGCACGGAAGCGCTAAAGCACAACTAGACTACTCAAGATACTCATCAAGATGGTGGGTGCTTTATACAAACATCTATGTATATTAACCCAACTAGTGCACTGATTGAAAAAAATGGTAATTTTTTTTTCAATATTCAACTTTATTGAATTTTTTTTTCAGCATTAAACTTTTTTCCAATATTGATTTTTAGCAACCAGGGCTTATTTTATTCAATCATTTTGTTAAAATTTTTCCATATTTGTAACAAATTAACGCAAAAAAGCCGTAAGACCGACTGCGGTAGCTCACAAAGTTAAACTTTCTGAGAAAGATTTCTCCAAATTTCGGGAAAATTGCGAAAGCAATATGAAGAAATGGCTCATATTCGTTTTTTAAAATGCTACTGTCTCATAAGTGTTTTGTTTGCTAAAGGCTTAAAAAAAGTTCAGTGAAATGTCACTAAACCTTCGAAATACTGATTTACATTAAAAAAACGACAAGCCATAAATTTTACGTTTTTGTTTTTAGGACGTACCCGTGGTACTGGTATTCCATCGACTACAATCTCCAATCTACCGACACCAGTCTTCGTGTTGTGATGATGGACACAACTATTCAGTGCGGCATCAACGCTGAGGGAACCCCCATCAACGATACACAAGCTGAGGAGCAATGGAAGTGGGTCGAAGGTCAACTGGATGAGAGCAAGGAGTAAGCACGCAAACATTGAGTTGAATATAATTTTTAAAACGGACATAAAATAAAAAATGTGTTTATCGACTCAAAATAGGGATGCCGATAATATCGGATCGCAGCCACTACCTGATACCAAGTGGTTGTATCGGAACCCGTCCGATGCTCGGGCGTTATTAACTTTTTTAATTTAAAAATTGTTTTGTATAAATCTGAAAAAATGCATTTAAAAGTTTTAATTCCTTTATTTTGCTGGTTAGAAACTGCGATGAAGTTTATGTCATAAGAATCGGATCGCGATAATTTTGCCTCAAGATATCGGACGTAGAAATGAGTTTCGGAAGTCCCTAACCAGCAGACAAACAATTACATATTAATATGCTTGTGTAATTCCTAAGAAAATTTAAATTTCTCCTCAGAAGTAGAGTATGTAGCTCTACTAAACCTATGTTGTCCCCAGCATGGATTACGTGGTTGTGGTTGGTCACTTTCCCCTGTTTGCTGCTGGTAACACTGGCCCTGTGATCGAATGCCTCAACAAACGACTCAAACCAATGCTGGACAAATACAAAGTATCTGCTTATATTGCTGGCCACGAACACAGCTTGCAAGTGAGGACATAACTGTTGTTGTATTCTTAATATTAGTAAAAAGAATTATTAATAAAAGCATAATTTGACTTCCAGGTTAACATTGTTGTTTGAAGTTACATTTATGATTTTCATCATAAAAAACGATTTTAGTGTTTTTATTGATTACAATATTTTTTTATATTAAAAGAACAAGAAAAATATGAGGAAACATAAAAAGGTAACATATTTCTGATCGACATGACTACTAAACCTATTTTCCAACCATAGGGCTTAAATTCAATTTTCTGAAAATATGCAAGGCTCGGCCCTTTGCGATCTAAAGTTAAATGAAAAGGACTTTTTACGAGATGTAAAGTAATAATATTTAACATTTTACTTCTAGCATCTGAGGGATATAAACCATCAAAACACCGAGTACTTTATCGTGGGTTGCAGCAACTTTGTGACCCCAACCTTCAGGAACAAGAACTCCGACAAGTTCACATTGATGTACAGGTCAGTAGATATGAACTTGATATTAACACCTTGGTTTGTACGTTTCTTGCCGTTCGAGAGGTATTTCGGTAAATTGAACCAGTTCCTGAAACAAAAACATTCATAAAATAATTTTAATAGTTTAAGGTTTAATTTTTATGACATGGACTTAACTTGAAATTGTTGAAATTGACTTGCTCTAATTATGACTTTCCTGGGACTTTTACTGGGAGATATTTTTACAAATTACTCGATTGGGACTTGATGTACAATTTGAATCGTGCAACTTACTGAAAATCCTAGAAAAATACAATATCGTCCTTGGGTAATTTCAGAACTTTGTTCTCTCTTTTTTCCAAAATATGTTAAATAACATTTCATAACTGGTCACTGTTCAATCGATTATTTTAACGATAAGCAAAGAAAAAATAATAATGTAGCAGTTTTACCCAATGTAAGTTTTATGTTGGCTATCATGTTAAAAATATTAAATTTGTTGGAATTGTTAAAACGTAAACCTATTTTGTCCCTATAGAACTATGTTTTTTTTAATTGTTAGTCTGATAATGTTTAAACAATTTCATGCCACTACCTTATTCTAGCGTGCATGAACACTCGGTCATAGCTTGCTATCATTTTCCCAGCCTCAGCAAATCGACCAGCGAATCAGCGAAACCGAGCTTCAATTTACAAAAAAATATTTTTTTATTTTTGTTTTAGTTGGGGTGAGATGGATGACCTCGGCGGTTGCTTCGGTCGCGTAGAGGTCACCAAGGAAGGTCTTAAGGTCATCATGGTTCAAGGTCGCGACGGCGCCGAGGTCTATAGTTACGTCATAAAGCCAAGAAGCGAAATGTAGAACGCTTGGAAGAAAGTGTTCGTTCGGGGTGATAAGGTTTTGGTGTTTGAGAATGTTTCCGCTAAAAGTAATCTGAACTCGGAAATATAAAATACTTATATTTTTTAATTATGAGAACCGCAATAATTCTATCTTGCTCACTAAAGAATAAAAAATTAATAAAGAGACAACTTGAATTAAGATATTGTCACTTTTGTTAAAAAGTCAATTCGAAATGACTTAAGTCGCCGTTAAGTCATCATTAGAGCAACTTGACTTCAGGTTAAGTCATTAATGTGGAAATAAAATTTGGCAAACTCATCCAATTATGAGTTACAATTTAAAATGATAAAAAAGTAACAATAATTTAAGCCATGTTTTTGGCCTAATGATTCAAGTCAAGTCATTTTATTGAAACTACATGTAACTGGCTAAACCAAAACTCAACCATAACTGTTTGTTGTCATAATTTTATTTGTAAGGCAAAATAAAGAGCAATTGCACCGCTTGTACCGAAGTGACGTAACAATAAAATGACGTAATATCGCGATTGAGCAAAAAGACGGTTTGTACAAAACTAAAGGCTTTAATGTTCCAAGCAAGGCGATAAGCTATGATGTAATAAAATAAACACAACATTGGTTTGCTGATCATTGGTTAGTCAGTTCAAATGTACATTTATAAACAAAATAAAAAAACATAATATATTATATAAAATTTGCAAATAGATAAGGTCAAGGTCAGTTATGGTAATACCGTTTATATCTTAAATATATTTAATTTAAAACTGCCAAGTTATTTATTTATTGTAAAACATTTTAAAAACACCTCGGGTAATCAATAAAATGCTAAAAGCAAGGTGGCAGTGCAGTAAAGCTAGTTAAACATTTTTGTCGCAACCTTTTTCATACTTAATAGTTACAGAACAAGTGCTCTGTTGCGGATGGCGTTTATATTGCTGTGTGACGTCACAATCGAACCATTCAATCTTTATTAATCACTTTCTTGAGAAGTTGTTGCAACTCGCGCTCCTCTAGCGACATCTTGCGGACGCGGGGAGGATCGGTGTTGTGCGCCACCTGGTGGACGCCGTTGAGTAGCTGGAAAAGTTGCTTCTCCTCATCCGACATTTTCTCCCCCTTCTCTTGTTGCGTCACGTTCAATGACGTCAGTTCTTGAGCTAGAAGCTCGTGATCTGATGACGAACTTCCGTTGTTCTTGCTCAAATCTTTGATGACGTCATTCACCATAGACAACAAATCGCCGGATGTTGACGTAACTACTGACGACGTCACATTTAGAGAAGTTACGTTGCCTGATGACGCAATGGCGTCGGTTGCAGTCATAACGAGTGGTGACGTGATGTTATTTGATGACGTAGCGACGATTGTTGTCGTCATTATATTTGATGTTGCAGTGGATTGTGTGGTTGCTTCACTTACTACTGACGTCATATTGGTTGTTGACGTCATAGCCTGCTCTTTAGCCATTAACTGCTTGATTGTGTTGAACAGCTCGATTATTTGCGGAGTTACTTTGGTGCCTGGTTTTTCTAATTCTTCCTTTACTTTCTGGATAATGTTGGAATACTTCACAGCGACTGGTGCGAGGTTGGGAGGGCGAAGTGTGTCGGGGAACACGTTGAGCGCACCAATCGTTGTGCGGCAGAACGTGTTCCAAGCTCTTTGTTGTGAACAAGACAAGATTGAAAGCTCGAAGTTGTCTAAAAAGCATTACAAAAAATGGGTTAACACTAATTAATGGGATGCAATATTGAACTAAACAGGAGAAAAGAAACTACAAATTTGTTTCTTATTAGAACTTCGAAATTGTTTAGAAAGTGTCGGTAAAATAAAAAATATAATGAAGAAAATATTTTTAGATATAAACTCTATATCAAATTTTCTATAACCTCAGGAGATAATAGCGTCGTTTAAGTGTAATATTATAAATTATATCAGAAATTGAAAACTAATGAGTTCTTTACAAACAAAATTGAAATCGAAAAAAAGTCTTCAACCTTTTGTTTTCTTTTTAACTTCGACCACGTGACTTGGGAGTAATGACGTCATATCATCAAGTGAAAGTGACGTCATGGGAATTTCCCCGATTGCCAGCAAGTCCAAGTCGAACTTCTCTTTGGGATTTGCTTGCGTCACTAGTCCCTGCATCTCTTGTGACGTAACAATGCCGTCTTTGTTGACGTCAGCAATGGCGAATATAAATCCAGGAGCGACATTTGAGTCCTTGTCCAAAATTCTAGGAATTAAACAATAAGTTTATTTTTGTATTAAAAGGAAATCTTCGGTTGTGTAATATCTTAACCATCGATTGTGTTAAAAATGTAAATAATTAAAATCCTGGAAATCAAACATTTAGAAAACAACTTTAGTTAGTTGACATTATTTTTTAAAGGCTTAACTTGGCCTTGAGTTAGTTCACAAATGAATAGACTGTAACTTTAAAACATTGTGAGCAATTGCATTGCTAATATTTCGAACACAAAAAATGCAAAGGTTTTCTTTTGTTAAGATATAATAAGAATAAAGCCCATACAAAAGTAGGTATCATATTTTGTTGTTTGACAATGTAAACACATGTCAATAAACACAAATCCCTTATACGTATTTGTTTTGAACAAAAACTCGAATAATGCTTTTCACTCGTTTACTTTTCAGTTTTTACGTTCTTAAACATAAAAACTAATAAACACATCTTCCAATGTCCCTTACTCTGCCAACGTGCCCTTGTACAAGGTCGAACAGTTCGCGTTCTTCTCCAACCAATTAGTGACGTCATTACGAGTGCTCCGAAGCACGTAGCACATGACGTCATCACCGAACAGCTGGTTCATTGTCGTGACGTCATTCCACAGTCCGCCGTTCGAAGACCCTGAAAGGGTTAATGGAAATGAAAAGAAAAATAATAATAAAAAATAAAAAGCAACATTTTTTTCGGTTTGTTTTCGTCAACGTTGCGCATGAAATAATATAAAACATTTAAAACCTCAACATTTCGTGAGCCTACATTAAACTTCTCCGGCATTGTTTTACATGCGGTAAACACTTGATGAAATTACAAATCGTGGATTGTTACCCAAAGATTTTTTTGTTTTGTTAAAATTGCCATTACCGCTTTTTTTGCACGTGAAAAAACGCCAATCTGCGTGCTTTTAAAGTATTACAAACGTTAAATTACATTAAACAGCAATAAACATAGAATATTTAAAAAAAAATGATAAAACAGGGTATTTACCGAACATGAGATCGTGAACTTTTGAGAAGAATTCCGATTTCGAGAGTCTGCTGTTGTTTCGCAAGGTGGCGCTAATGGGTACTGTGACGTTGTCGTTCTAAAGAATCAAATATAATAACATTTAGCTGAGTCCAAGTAACCCTGTAAGAGATCAAAATAATCCAAATATAAAGACGATAGTTTAGATGGCATACTTCATACCTGTTATCAAACTGGGGGATCATAAAGTGGTTTCAAGGGGCCGCGTGACACATTTTAAATTTATTTGATATTGAGTTAGACATTAACGAAATATAAAAACTTATAAAAAGAGGAAAAACTGTCCAAAGGTTTAGCACTAACACAAAGTAGTTTGTAACTTTGTGTTAAAGATTTTTGTAAGAACAGAACTGGACAAACTATGCCAAGCAATTTTATCCGACCGCTGCTTATTTTCCCAAAAAACCGTTCTAATCAAAATAAGTTTTTACATTTTTCTCTTTTTTTAGGACATTTTATTGAATAAATTACATTTATAAGTCGGCCTTATTTTTCCTACAGTCACCAGTTAGTCAAAAAAAAATTACAGCTTGTATTTTAAAGTAATCACCTTAATGTTTAGTGTTATTCAGATCACGTTTTGACCCGATATTTTTGTTATAATGCTGTGCTTACCGATTTCTTGTAATACGAATAGGAAGCTTGTATCTCGGATTGATCAATAAGCTGGTCTCCATTAGCGTCGATGGTTTTAAAAGTTGCTTGCCAAGTGGTCACGACCATTCGCTTCGAACCCGTCACTAAAAGTTGGTGGAATGTTGGTTAATTATGACTAAGGCGAATATTTTTGACTTTTGTCAAAATTTACACGTTAGGTCAAAATTTGTCAAATTTTTTTATCAAAAATCGAATAAAAATGCACATAAACCGTTTCATTCGACCAATGTACGTTATAAAAAACGTGTGAATAACGACGCCTAGGTTATTTAAATCAATTTATTTCTAACAGGTCAAAATTTTGTCAAAATAATATATTTTTAGGTCAAAATTTGTCAAAATTTTAATTTTTCAGGTCAAAATTTCCTAATTTATAGGTCAAAAAATAATCGCCCTAGTTATAATAAAACAACCGAATCTAAAGCTAGAAGTAAAACGCAATCTGAACTAAACGATACACCTCTCATAGCAACTATTTATAATGTTATTTTAAGCAGGAATATCAAAATCCATACACATGTTGATAACATTTTAAACGTTTCGAATAAATTGATTTTTAACATGCCAGCTAAAACCTAGTGGCAAAACATTCGGAGCAAAGCACAGTTAATTACTGAATCATGCACATGGTGTAGATAGTACCGTTTTATGTTATCTTAACATTTTGTCATAATTACAAACTTTAGTTTTAGGGAAGAGTAAGTTTTTGTCGTAAAATTCTTTTAACTTGGCATAAGGTTATGTTTTATTCAGTTTTGTTCCAGTTAAAAGAATTTAAACGTAAAGTTCTTACCCAGAAGTGAAAGTTGATCTGATTTCAAAGCTGATACACACTTTGAAATGTCTGCAAATACAAAGTATTTATGAGTCAAGATTAAAATTCGGGTAGCCTACATTATGCCGTATACATGAATGTCGGATATGTATGTGCTAACAAATCCAAATGGGTCAAATTTGATAGGAATTAAGTTTCTCATTTTAAAGTGATAATTGAATGCAATATAGTTAATTCTAAGTGATTTTGATACAATTACGTATCTAAACATCTTTAAAGAGATAATGTCGATTGACTCGAACTTTTAGACTTGCAATTTATATATCAATTTAAAATAGTCTAAAATATTAAAGTGTGTTAAAATAGAAATATAACCGCTATAACAAAATGTTTTGTAATATGTTTAAGTTACGACAATATGCTGGGTTTTGTTCAAAGTATTAAAGTCTCTTACCTTCGTAAGTTTGAATGAGCGTCTTTATCTTGCTGTTGATGTATTTGCAAATATCCGATTCTGCTTGGCGCTTATCCGTAGAAGGCTCGGCTGAATACACACAACAGTAGATGTTAGAAAGGTGAAGAAAAAAAATCCTAATAATGTCCGATAATATCAGATCGGAACCGATACCCGATATCAACTAATAGTATCGGTACTCGTCCGATAACAGGGTGATATCGATGCCTTGACGTTTTATTTGAATCTATTTCGTTCGTTTAAGCATAGTTATGACGTCATTGGTATCGGATCGCGATAATTTTTGTCCAGGAAATATCGGTTCTCGGAATCGGAACGAAACTTCAATTATCGGATATTCTTTCTCAGTGTTATCCTTGGCGGAAAAAATCTAGTAAATTGTGGTTAATTTGGGAAAAAACAAATTATGCGACACAGCCAAAATAAAAACGTGCAATTCCCGTAAATTATGAATTAAACATATTTTTGTCACAGAATTGTTTACGCAATTCTTCTAAATGGGGATTGTGGTATACATATGTGTGTATGTGTGTATCTGTGTACAATGTTTAATTCATAAGTATAGCTAGCTTCCTTTGTTTACTAAATTGCGTTCTAAAAGGTTTTCTCACAAAACGTATAAACATAAGCCAGTAGGCAAAAAAAATGTTTTTATGAACGCTGGTTCCATTGGTAAACTTTTTCCAACAAGCGGCAAACTGTTGTGAAAAAACTGAAAGACTGACAAAAAATAATACAATACTTTTTTTCTGACAGGACTAATTTAGAACTTTATGTACTAATTTAGTTGTTGTTGGTGGACGTAATTTTAAGAACTCGGCAAATCGATTTATAAAGTAGCTGTTTTTTCACAATAAAATTGCAACAGGTTGTTTTTAGTAACAGTTGTATGTGACAAGTGTTTATACAATGTCTAAAACATGCAAAGTGGAATTTACAACACGTGTTTACAAATATTCATCCGCCTACCTCGTGTTTGTCCGATCGTGGAGTCGACCAATGTCACGAACTCGCCCAAGGTCAACTCAGAGTCGCCATCTTGTGAGCCGAAGTCTACCCAGGCTTGCATTTGGGACAAAACCTCACTCATCTGGGATCCAGTAACTGCGGGGAAATTAGTTATGCAAGGATACATAAAACAAATACAAAATTATAATAATTTTTTTTCGCCCTGTAAAATGATAGTTATAGCTAAGAAAAGATGAACGTATAAAATAAACTATAAGTTTGGTTGTATTTGTGCAAACTAGGCGAAATGGTAAACCTGGTAAAATTTAAGATCTAATAGATATAAAACTTTATGCAGGAGGCATACTGAAGTTACTGGGGCCAAGATTATTTGAATAGTGGAACGGAGGTTTGTTACTAATAGGTTATAACAGTGAAACCATTTTAGGATCTTAAAGTTAATTGACTTGACTGGAACTTAAGTCATTTTAAAATGACTTTACAGATATTTGGATAAAGGTTTTTTAAATAAGTTAAGCAAACGCATTCACGTCATGTTACTAACATATTTTAATAATGGAGAATTTTAAATCTGCGTTAAGTGTGAATTACCGATATTCTCTGTTTCCAGCTTTATTAGGATTTCAGAAGCGCTTACAAGTTGGTTGTTGTTCAAATCAAGGTCATTGTAGAAAAGTCGCAGAATTGAAGTTACAGTGGATACACCTTCAGACGCTAAATTATTAAAAAATACATTATTAAATTATTCGAAATAACATTGCATAATTATTTTCAAGATTAATTTTAAATACATTTTACAATAAACTTTGAAGTCATACTGGTAGGAGATTTTAGTTTTTTAAAAACCCATAAAGAAGTAGAAAGCATTTTATACGTTTTAAATAACCCACTATTTATTTTTAACATAAACAAATATTTCTTCGAAACTTTTAAAATGTTAGCTACTAAAAAACATTTATTTGATACTATTACCCCATGTAATTAAATCACAATATTGTATTATACGCTCATTGGATAAATGTTTGTTTACTTTTTTGAAAGTCAAATAAAAGTTAGTTGAAGTAAAAGTTCTTAAAGATTGCTATAGTAAGGCATTTGATTGATGTTAAGCGTAAATTATGTATTTACTTGACTTCAGTGAAACTTACCAACAAGTTTTCCAACATTGGCGTCGTATTCTTGCCGGCAAGTTGTAAAGTCATCTGCAAAAGTAAAAATATCTAAGGTAATATTTTAAACCTAAATTTATCTTGCTTATATCTTATCAACAATTTAAATTTAAAATTATTATTCGTTTGTTAAAAGTCACATTGTAAGCCCAACGTTTGTTATATTGTACAATTAGAGTTTTTAATACGCTTTTGCATTTATTAGGCTTCTTCAAATTAAAATTTATGTTATATATTTAAATGTAAATATTTACCTTTAGGTATAACAGATCCCAAAGATGACGTCACAAACAAGCATAACAATAACCTTATTTTCATTTTAATTAATAAATCGCCTGTGTATAAAAAAAACATTGTTTTAACAATACCGACTATAAGCGGGGTTACAATAACACTATTATAAATAATTAATAATGCGACAAACATTACGCTTTCTGACTGCACTGTAAAACAATTAAAAGTGTAGGATTTCAGTTAAACCTTAGATTCTTTGTGAATTAAGTAGTGTTAAAAGTAATAGGAACAGCGTTTTTTTTTTTTTTTTTTTTTTTATTTAAAAATTTCGCAAAACTAAGATTTTAGTAGCATATTTGTGCACCATGTCAAACGATGACATCAGGTTTCACAAGGTTTCTTGTTTAGACGCCCCGTTATGACGTAACTTTGTGACGTCACTTTTGACAATTATTAGCGTTCCGGTAATTTTGAATTAAAGTGTTTTCTTTTAAAAATTAATTACTTTAAGTATACACTGGTTCTTTATAATTAGGCCTTCATGGACCCCCTAATATCAGTTCACGGACCCCCAAGGGGTCCGTGAACCCCAGTTTAAGAACCCCTGCACTAGGGTAAATATACGTGGTTGTACCAGATTATTGCATGGTGCTACCCTCGTATTATTAAATACCAGGTCGAAAATATGCGTCATTTCATGCCGCGAAATGTTGTAGTTAACGTCCAAAATTAAGTACTGACGTATTTAGGTTTTTTAAACATAACTGGTTGGTAAAATAAGCTAGTAGTTGTTATCTTCGAGAACAGTGTAACTTTTAAAATTGTCTGATTTCTCTTGATATATTTACAAAAAAGCATGTAGAAAGCCTTTCTTTATCAGTGTTTCCAAGATATGTGTCGCCGGTCAAGTTGCTTGCGTCGCCGACTGCAGTGGTTAACGACAAACGTGTTTAGATTTATTTAAATCAGTTCTTGGCAAGATTTCTCTAAAACTTGAGAAAAATAGGGAAGCAATACAAATATATGGCTCATATAAACTAAATTCGCTCAGATAAGAATGGTGTCTTGGGTTTTGTTTACTTACAAAAAGTTTAGTAAATATAATTGGGTCGCCAAAACTTTGACGTTATACTTGCGCTCAGGTTCGCCGCGAAAAAAAGTATATCATAAAAAAAAATATCATTTATTTAGGTTATTAATTATACGCGCAGTTACCGTGCTTTTTTCTGCATTTTGGTCGTAGCATGAAAGTTTGTTCATTTTAAGGGTAGTTAGTCGGAAACATTATACCGTGTTACTGTAGAACTAATGTTTTACGGTAAAAAAATGTATCGTTGTTGTCATTAAGGTATCCCACTGCTAATCTTTATAACCCTAGTTTTAAAATCACTAATCTAAATATTACTAGGTGTGGCTTTTGCCCCAAAAGTTGCTGTATTTAATTTAAACGGCCTTGTATGGTGAAAATGTGAAATGAACGCAGACACGAAACGTTTCCGGTGATTTTTCACGAACGCAATAAACTGACACTGACAGTACATTATTAAAAGCTTTCTACCAGCAATAAGCTTACAATATCGACGGTAAAGTAATATCTATGAGCTATTTATTACAACAAATAGCGCAATTTGTCAACCTAAAAATAATTTAATTAAACTAAAAAAGCTAAAGTTCATAAAACTACTCAACTTTAAACAACGCTTGAATAATAGCAGACTATTTCTGAATTTTACAACTGCTAAAATAATGATAAATTGAAAGGCTTAAATGTAATATTTATTGAAACAAACAGCGAAAAATTTGAGTGGTCACCCATATACTAATCTAAACTATTAAGCTATTTATTCATACAATACGTAAACTTCTGAACAACTTTTGATTAAAAGCGAAGTAAATCTAAATTCTACAACGGATAAATTAATGGTAAGTTAAACTGTTCATAAAACTATTCAACTAATAAACAACTCCTGATTAAAAGCAGATTAAGTCTAAATTTTACAACTAAATTAAAAGGCCTGAAGTTATGAAATATGACGCTGCGTTTAATATTACCTACAATAAAATCCAACCCAGCTGTATCATTCAGTGAAAGTATCTTCTTACACTCAGCACCAACTCAATCATATTTGCGCACGCGCTGCCATTGTTACGTCATAGTGCACCGCCCCGGGGCTGGATTTGTGTCGGGTGCAGTTGCTCGTGAGTTTATGGCGCTGCTTTAAAATCAATGGGCGAGAAGGGATTTCATGCAATCTGCAAACTCAGCAACGTAACTCTAACGTAGTAAGTATTGGAGCCCGTACAGAATAGGTAGCATTTTGAACGTTTCGAGTATCTTTAAAGATTTATTCGAAATATTTACAAAATGTTACCTACGTCTGTATGGGCTTTGATATTCATTTTACGTCCAACTACAAGCTCCCACCATTATAACTCAGCGTTTTTTAATGGAAGCTTATTTGTTTTATACGCTGTATCACATTTAATCTACCAAAAGTTTTTTTTATGGCTATTCTCTTTTTTAAGAAAAAAAAATGATTAAAGATTTATTTAAAACGTTTAAAAATACGTTAACAATAGTTATATATAGCTTTAATATTTATTATATGCTTAAGAATCTAATTTTATAAACGTCATTTAAGAACATATTAATGTTTACCTTTTTTAAAACATAGTTTAGTATAAAGTATTGTTACACAAACCGTGATAACAGCGAAAACAAATTTTTTTTTAGATTTTTTATACATAAACGTCCTGTGAATCTGAATGACACGGGATGAAGTTAAAAAATAAGTAAAACGCCTATTTTAACCATTTTAACCAGGTCGAGGTTAAATAGCCCTTTAATGAACAAACAACAATCTTTATGTGTGGGCTTGGATTTTTTACTCTTGAGTTCCAAGTCTAAATCATCTAATAAAAAAGTAGGGCTTTATAAGTTTGATTGCCGTAATATATTAAGGGTATTAGCTATGGGTATATAAGATTTTCAATGCAATTTACATAATACTTAATCATCATTAGCATTGTATTTTGAACTTCCCCGAAATATCAACGCATACGTTTGCAGTCGGCACGTGCTTAGTGGTCACGTGGTCGTGGGCTGCGTTAAAACTACAAAGTTTAAGCAAGTGCAAGCAGGCCGTTGGCAAGAATGCATTCTCTTCAAAATACGGTGAATTTATCAGGAAATTTCGAGAAAGTTTAGGTCAAATCTGCGCAGAAAGTAAAAACCTATAAATGGAGCAAATTTACCGAGTAAATGACTTGCTAGAATAAACAGAAAATCTTTCAGGAATCATGTTGTTACAAAAAAACTTAAAGGTTGCGATTTGAGAAAAACTAAAAGGAGGAACTGTAGATTATTTGACCGGATTTTTCGAAGTAGCAGACAAACCAAGAAAATTACCGCAGGTTAAACATTATTGCGCCTGCTCTAAGTTATACTCTTCCCCACATCAACCGAAAATAATTTTTTATCGAGAATCGCTCTGTCTTACTTCTAAAGGAATATCTTTTATTAAATCTACCGTCGTTTCGATAACGTAACTAGGAAATCTTCATCAGGGCAATGGTATTGCAACCGGACGAAAAATATATAGCAGTCAAACAATAATGAACATTTAATAAAAAATATTGCCGGAAGAACAATTTTACAATTGATACAATACCTGGCAGCAACAGTATATTCAAACAATTATGAGTTAAAAGCGCTTTTCGTTTTCTAAACATAGCACTGCATATCCCACATTACTTATACTACTATTACACCGGTGGACCGATATGCATTTAGCACTTAAACCCTAATCTTGCTGACATCCTAGGTTGTAATTACAAGCTTTTAAGTAGTTTATACGACTATTCTTCTCTTGTGAATCGCACACTTAAGTAAGGAAGTGGTCCAATATTGACTTTTCGGTCTTTCTCTGCATTTATTGACTTCAAAGTTTATCCGGTTCATCAATTAATAATAGCCTGGCTATTGCGACTAGAAACTTTACGCTGGTTTTAAACCACAAGTCTCCTGCAGAAACCTATCATTAAGTTGCTGAAATTCAGAAAGCACTTAAAAACTGTAATGTTGCTAGCGTACCTAATACAATTGTCGCTTAGTTATAAGTGAGGCTTTGAGCTTTGAACTTAACGCGATAAACCTAAAAAATTCCTGACGCGATAAACCAGGCCTGCGTGATTAATTCTGCCGGCTGGCGTGTAACGTATATTCCTTTAATGAGGACTAATAACTGTAAAATTTAGTATTTCTGGAACAATAATACTTTTATTAAAACGTTTGTTGTAAAAATTAACTGAACGACACTTTGGAAAAGCTCATAACAGGTTTTGTTACCTTTTCAAACTATTTGTGCGCAATTTGTAAACGATTTTGAGTAATTTTAACTGAGGCTATAATTTGATCTAACGTGTGGTTTTGAAACAAATTTGACTTGCTTTTTACAAGTTAAAAAATAATCGCCCTAGTTATGAGTTAAAAATTCAAAGGTGTGATTTTTACAATATTAAAAAACACTAATTTCGAATCAGATTTGTTATTACTATTTTGTTGTGATGATGCTTAAATTGCGATTTTAAACTGGCACTATTGCTACGTTATCGCGGTTTCTAAATAATTTAACTCCCAGAAACATACATTAGAAAAGTTAAATTAAACTGCAACTTAATGTGTTTTATTGTTTCGGTTGGATCTTGCGATGTAGGCTTCGTTTTTCAAACTGCACACTTTAAACGGTCGTTGTGAGAAAATTAATCAAACATTCGTTCAGCCCACAAAATCACATGAAGCTCATGGTCACCTCTGTTGTATATTACTCGTTGCCGCAAGCGCTTAAATATTTACAACATTGAGAAATTTGCGTCAAACATAGTAAATTACTTGTCAACTTCACAACGTTTTGTGCCCTTTATTTTAAGTAAACTTTTTTGACCAAATTTAATTTAAAAAGTGGTAATTTATTTGAAATTTACAATATACACTTTTTAGCCTTGTAAGTTTAGAAGAAAACGTATTATTGTAGCTTGTCATTTTAGGAATTTAAAAAACTTACATTATTAATTTCCTAAAGAACCCGGTGTACCCCCTTTTGTTTTTGTAAAAATTACTATAAATGCGCTATGCACATCTTCGTAACTTTAATGTTTTCTTATGTTTACCATTTTTGCATTTTATGCGAATTGCTGAAATGTCAACTGTTGAAACTACAAAGAAAGGGTTTACTTGCAAACGCTTTTTGTAAACTTATAGCAGGTTACTTAACTGGCACTGCGTATCCGTTTACAGAGACCCCAACAAATGTTATTTGTTGTCAATTCTCAAGAAAGGCAAACTTGCATTTTAAAATCCGCAAAGAACCTGGTATTCTGTGACACTCTAAGCTTTTTTCATATAAGTTACTACTAAAATGCGCATTTAATACAGCTATCCAATGTTTTTTTGTAATCGTATAGAAAGGATATTTAACTGACGAAAGCTTCCTGTTTTTCACGTAGATAAATATAGACCTTAACAAATGTATTTAATGTTAAATTGATTGCAATGTTTTGAAGAAATTTTCTAGGAAATGATAAAGAAGTAAGGCTACATAACTGGCGGGCAAATTTATGTGTAAACCTTAGCGGAGTTTAATTTAAATTTAAAAAAGCGTTTATATGAAAACATTTCAGGGGGTCTTGATTATTTTTCTGGAAAAGGTGTTCACTAACAAATAAAAAATGTAGAAAGTTTTATACCCACAAGATAACAAGTCAATTACCTCATGTACACAAGACGCGGTTCTGTTTTATTGTTAAATATTTAACTGCTTTGACAATTTTTTTACTTTTCTAGTTTGATATTTGCTTAAACTACTCGACTAATATCCCTGCATACTAAGCTCCCCTGCTATTTAAAATATGTCGTACAAATTGTGAATGTGAAAATACGAAAGGTAACCCACCAGTCCATAAAGTATTACCAGCACACAACCACCAACTATACTCCCCCATATGTGTTCTAATACTGCTTGACAAGACAGCATTTGGTTTATTTTAAAATTTAACCGCCGTGAAAGTTAAACTTTTTTGCTGGATCTTTGCTTAACAACCTTTACTATCCCTGCCAGCAAACTCCTATATACTGTCTAATCAGTATAAAACTGTAGAAAGCATCTCATTTCCCTTCAAATATTGCAGCCCTTCACAGAGTGCACAAACGCAGAGTGCATACAGAGTGCATATATAAATTTAACACTTTTAGTAAACCCCTATACGCACTCTAATGCTTGATGCTTTTTGCATGTAAACACTCTAGCGTGGCTTTCAGCTAATTCGATTAATCTCAAACGTCAGCAATAGATGAGCGCGGAAGTTGGTCGTGCCACTGAATCGTGCAACTCAGCTCAATGTATTCCACATAACACTCTAAAGTTGAGGCACAATCCTACATTGATAGAAGGAAGTGTTAGATCAGTGCTTTTTAACGTTTTTATCCCTTTCTTATCTCTCACCATTGGTTTTTAACTTTTTTTTATTATTTAACGATTTTTTGAACAACATACTGGAAAATAAATCTCAAATCAAGTAGGTTAAGTAAATCGACATGATCTTGTTAAACGCGAGCAAGTTCTTCACTAACCTAAAAATATGAAGCACTACTAGAACGTCAGATAACCGTCTTACGTTAGAATCCTTAAAATGACAACTTCAAATAAAGTTTAAAACGATTGCTAATAACGTTAGAATAGAAAACACTGTGTTTAACTTTAACATAGTTAGTAGTTAATAACAACTATCATGTATATTTAGACTTTTTGCGTCTTAACTAAACAACCATCAAGATGAAAAACTAGGCAATAAAAACATGAAACGCCAACGCCTGTCTTGCGCGTTTTATATTTTGTAACAACAACTTAAATTTAAGCAACAGGATGATATACCGCAGTAAACAACAAGGTACAAGGCCAATACTTGCCATAAATACCCAGTTATATGCGTAGTTTTGTATAAAAATTCTTTGAAAACTGTAATGGTCATGCGGACTTAGACTTTAAACTGAACTTTTCTCGATCTGAAATTGAGTTAAATAATTTACGTCCTACCTTTATAAGCTCCTATTTTTCACTTTCTATTTAATTAATTTTCTATTTAATCCCGTTTACCACAAGTATCTTATCGTATTCCTTACAATTTATAAAACCGTTTTTTTATGTCCGGATTACGTTCGCTGTGTTGCTGTATCAAGCTTAGTGCAAAGTAATTTGTTACAGTCGTTAGTTCAACTTCATACATTTTTAAAATTCCTTGCCAGACAAATTGACAGCGAGGTTCTTAATATGTTTTATTAATGGTACACTAAAGGCCATCTCTCAATGAAATCTGTATTTTCCAAGTCACTCATGTTTTTACGCCATAATTTGTAGACTCGCCTTAAATCGACATTGGGTTTATTGTATAAGTAAAAAAAAATGTTAAATTGGCAAAAGGAATATCAAAGCCTCTTTATTCATAGTTATTCGAAACGTTTAAAATGCTTCCTACTTTTGTATGGGCTTTGATATTCTTATTACGTCTTACTACAACCTCCAACCATTATGCTCCAATGTTAAATTGGTAATACGTAAAAACTGTTAAAATGATCCACACTGGGATCCGCAGGGACATTACAATGGGTTTGTTCTTTTAAAATCATTTTCTTATGAATTACATTATCTAGGGCAGAGCTTCCCAAACTGGGGGTCACGACTCTGCTCTGGGTCACGCAATGAGTTTAAGAGCTGGCGAGTAAGTCGTATAAATTTTTATACAAAGTCTTGCATTTACAATTTTTTTTTTCGTGATATGCTAATGGCAAACTTAATGCAAAACAATTTTAACGCTGAAAATGCACATTACTTAAATTTAGGCCAAATCAACGAATGCGTTCCAATGCAAACAGCAAGAAATGTTATGTTTTAAACTATTTAAACCTAGTCCTAACAATCTTTTAATAAATTAAAAGGGGTCGCAGACTGACACGTTTGGCAAGCCCCGATCTAGAGGACATTCTTTCCGTTGCTTTCTACAGTAATTGTTATACAGTACTTTTTAATGCTAGTTGGTAATGCTTGACTTCCTTAGTTCTTTTGAGGAGGCAGAAGGTTCGCAAGGTAAAAAGTTTATGAATCTTACCGTAAATAGCGTTCATAAACACTCGTGGTCCTAAGAAATAACATAATCTAGATGTTTTTATTTGGTTCTGTTATTTTTTCCGCCGCAATCCGTGGTAAACAGAAACAAAGTCTGAATATAAGTAAGCTTTTATCTGAATTCTAACAGTATAAAACTTTGAACAGCATATTTCCCACTACGTCTGGTAGAAAAGCATTTATTCACGGCCTCGAAAGAATAGGTTGGGAAATAAAACTTGTTTTTACAAATTAAAACTTTGCGTATTTACAAATTTAACGTTGATTTTTACGGTTATTTTGGAGCATTATCGCATAAAATTATGGTTGGACGTAAAATTAATATCAAAGCTCATAAAAATAGCAATTTGTGAACGTTTCAAATAAACCTTGAAGTTAAACGTAAAATGAATATAAAGCCCATACAGAAGTAAAGGTAGCATTTTGTGAACGTTTTAAGTAAATGAATAAAGATGTAAGTGTAACGTTCAAAATTTGCTATGCTTATTTTCGATTTTTACGTTTAAAAATGTTGAGAAAATGCGATAAAATGACACGTAACTTTATAATAGGTCATAATACTCCTTTCCTTAGAAATGTCCAGTTTAGCCTTCACTTTTGACATTAATGTTCACGCGATCTCGCACATACATTGGTCCAACGCGCAAAAGCACTTGCCACACCTCGACTTGCTCCCCTTCGCCACGCACTCTAGCGGATCGCAGAAGAGCCGCGGCCGTCCGCTAGCTGTCTCGTGGGCGCGCTTTCGGCACCAGGGCTTTACCACGAGGCTCCGGAAAGCAGAGAGGGGCCAGCGACCCTCCTGGTCCGGATTAAGCGCGCCCACCATCAGCTCACGTGACCAGTCGGTGAGAAAGTTCTCGAACAATCGAGGAGCGATCGAAAAGTCGCCTTTTCTCCAGAGAAGAAATTCTTTGAAGCTCCACTGGTCAAGGGTGGCCTGCTTCCACGGGGTTTCCCCCGAAACGAGAAAAATGAGCAGCATTCCCACCGACCAAACGTCACAACGATTGGTGACGCGGAACCGGGGTGTTTGGGGCGCGTTGAGGGGAGACTTGGGACGACCGGCGTCCAGCTTGCGACAGATTAGCTGCGCGGGCCTCTGAAAGAAATGAAATATATGCTGGTATACGTTATAAACGAATTACTGAGGAATAGGCAACAAACATGTTGTTAAAGTAGATAACTGAAACTCGAACTTTAAAAACCCGTGTGAAATACAGGACCAGAGTTTTTTTTCTTATGTTTACTCAGTTTAAACATTTGAGTATCACTTGTGTACTGTAAAATAGTAAATGTCTTTAAAAAAAGTATTTTGATGTCTTATGATAGCATTAGTGTCCAAACCAAACAAAAGTAAATCTGGTCTGGTGCTTTGAGAATGGTTTTAATACAAAATGGTTAGCTTTGGTGGTTTATGATTAGTTTATTTGTAGTTATTTCTCAGAATCGGATAAGTTAATCAACTTTAAAATTACAACGTTTTATTTGTGACTTGACTTGGACATGGACTGCGACTTTTTATTTATTGAAAAGACTTTGACTTGAGTTCTTTTACAAATGACTTTACCCGGACGTAAGTCATTTTACTTTTAAAATCACTTGTCTCTAGACTTTTCCAATAACTCGAACAATACATTTTACCCAGAATTAACCCTCACCCCGCTGTGGTCGTTTGCGAATGGGTCCAGTAGTTCTGGGGCTGAGAAGGGTGAATGGAATAGGGGGTCGGATTTGGGGGCTTTTGACCCCAGTTCCCTGGCGTCCCCGAAGTCGCATAACTTGAGGTGGAAGCTCCTGCTGTCGTGGATCAAGATGTTCTCGGGCTTTATATCAAGGTGAGAGAAGCCTTTTTCGTGCACGTACTGCGCCGCATGGGATATCTTCCAACAAGGGAAAACACGTGAAACATATGAACAAAAAAATTAGCTAATAGTTATGCAATAAATATTCTTTAAACTAATAAGAAAAGTTTATAATTTTTTTAAATTTTTTACTGTAATTCGACATATTTTTGTTGGGAAGTACAATTTAGCTGGAAAATAAGCAACATACGAACAAAAGAGTTAACTATAATAGGGCAATAATTATTCTTTAAAAAAATATAAAATATATAGTCGAACAATAGCTGTACTGGTAATTTCAGCTTAGAATTTCCTCTAAACCCAAATCCAAATTATCCAATGTTTGAGACACGAAATGTACAGAAACTTCTAACATTAAATTGCACGTTTTGTTTGTTAATCACAAAGGTTCGTAATTGATGCATTGCTTCAATGCTTTCCCCTCATTAGCACTTTAAATTGTCTCTCACCTCATTATCACCACTTTACATTCACCCTTCCTATTCGCGCTTTCCTTAATTACAAGGCTTCATTGCCTTTAGTAGAGTGCGCAAATTCAGTCAAGTGTTGTGCAATCGAAATTAGCAATCATTTTAACATCTGTAGTGTTTCATTCTGTGTTAATTGAAACCCCATTGCAATTGCTTTCACTTATTGTTTTTGCCGATTGGCTTTTAAGAAAAAACTTTACTCCTAGGTGAAGGTAAGAATAGATCTGTTACATTAATTGTGCTAGTTCCCAGAACTTTTAAAGATTACATTTAACCTTATATTAGTGTCATTCAGGGACTCAGTCATAAGACCGAATTTAGAACAACATCAACGTCCGAATGATTCTCAGTTCGAAATAAGGCCAAAGTAGGACTAAAACTAGGACGTATCTACGGACACAACAAAATATTGCTCAATAGCGGAACATTTTATTATTCTCAGAACAGGTTGCGTAATACCAACTTTGGTTCTCGCGTTACTAAAGGTTTCAATTAAATATAATATTTATGTTGTCATAGTAACTATTTTTTTCGTTTGTTGGAGAACGAAATTACTTAATTTTACCAAAATGACCAGTATTTAGCAAATTGACCAGTATTTACCAAATTTAACTAGAGTAAAATGACCAAAAGTTTAACTAAAATTACCAGCAAATTAGGTAACATCAAACTTTTACTCGAAAAACAAACACTTTAGTAAAAAAACAAAACAAAAAAACAATGCAAACACTTGTTTATCAACTCACCTGCATAATACACGACTTGACGAGATCTTCACCGACCCCAACCCCACCCCTCAACATCACCCCAAGGTCACCCCCTCCACTGAACTCCAACCCCAGCCTGAACTCTGATCTCGTCTCGTGAACCAGTGACGTCACTAGCTTGGTCACGCACGGGTGGAGCGACGTGGCGGCTTGTGATTGGATCTCGCGTGCGAAGCTTCGTTCAGATTGGTAGCGTTTGCTGATCCGCTTCAGGGCCACGTACTTCCTCTCGGGGGCGCTAGAGGAACGCGAAGGATTTGTGGTCGGGAGGTCTGGAACAATGGGGCATTGTATGGTAAACAAAGGGAACTGTTAGAACTATTAGGACAGGGTTCCAAACTGTTTTTAACGCGCATCTAGAATTCGTTTTTTAAGCTTTTTTTAATAATGTATTTTAAAAAATCATTTTATTTAAAAAAATATGCACCAAGCTTTCCATGAGGCTTTCATAGACCTTCAAAACTAATTCACATACAGTTTTAAGAACCTTTGAATAAGTGGCCTTGGAAAAAGGTTAGCGTCCAATCCCAGAGCCACTTTCAAGCTTGGTCATTGTTGGAATAAAATGAAATCAATACAAATGTGTTTTATTAACTTCTTAAACACAGATTCTTGCCAAACAAGGCCTTGGATGTAAACAATTCTACGTTTTTGGTCAATTTTTTTAGTTTTTAACAAATTTTTTAATTTCATCAACGCAAAAATGATTTACTTTAACGTAATTTACAAACTTGCGATGATTTTTTGGGATTATTAATTATTTTTTTATTCGTTTAGATTTAACCAACTTCAAATAAGATAAAAGCAATCGCTTTTTAGTTTTTAACATTTTTATATTTAATCAATTCCAAACAACACCAAAAAACATTCACCAAAGCAATCTTCTAACTAATATCTCCTTACCACATGTCGATGCTTTTAATTGTTTTTACTTTAGTTTCACAAATTATTGTGCTTTATTTAAAGATTTTAACTTTTTTATTTTTTATTTTTGGTTTATTTATAGATTACAACTTTAGTTTATTAAATTAACCCAAAACGTCATCTCACCAACAGACGCGGCCTTCAGTCGATTTTTCCCACAACTTTCGTCTTTTCTCGCCAGCAGTGAAACTTTCCCGAACCTTCCGCTCCCAAGTTGCCTCAACTTCTCGTAACTAACCGCCCGCTCATCCGACGAACCGACCGATAAACTTCCCGATCGCGTCGCGCGCGATTGCGCAAGCTTGTGCATTGTTACGTCACAGGCCAGAGTTGGCGTAATTTTATTTAAGCAAGCATTTTAACCTGGAAAGGAAACGGATATAAATACTTATACATTTTTTAGTAATTTCAAACAAACGCCAGATATTCGCTGTTAGTAGCGTTTAGGCAATATATCGAATCATCATAACACCTTACACAAGCTCATAGGTCGTTATTGACGTAAGCTTATACGCTGCACTTTGACGCAAACTTATACGTCGGATTTCATAAAAAAACTTCATTAAACAATTAAAAAAGCCTATTGTTTACGTCAATCGCGTGTGAAACTGAAATTACATGGCGCACTTTACGTAAGCGTCTGCGTCACAGTTCACGCAATTAAACATACGTTCTACTTTATCTTCTAACAAGGAAAACAATACTCATTGTTTTATTAGAATATTTAAACAATCGCCCCATACCTTGGTATAAAATACTTATACCTTTGTATTTAGGGTTAACTGTACTTTTTACATTAAAAGTAAGGTCCAACTCATCAACACAGCACCAATGACTTATGGACTCTTACTTATGTACTCACTCTAGTAACCAAGTACCTTTAACATACCTTTTGTATATAAGATCAACTTTTAACATTAAAAGTAAGTTCCAACACTTGTATTCAGCACCAATGCTTACTTATGTCCTCACTCTAGTAACTTCAACATTTAGCTGGACCCTTCTCCTGCGTAAAAGGTGCTAATTGGCAATCTCATGAAAGTTTAATGCAATTTATCGCCAAGTGACTAAACTCACGTAATCAAGGCCATCGTAATTCAATAGCACTTTAATCAGTCAGATGTTGCCTTTCAGTGAAAACTATTTAATTGGGCCATGAGTCGACTTAAATGGCGCCCTACCCCAAAAAATATCTAATTTCTTAAAACATTAATGGCACATAAACAACTAGTAGGCCTACTTAGCATCAACCTATCCAAACAAGGGTTCTTTAACGTTTTCAATAAAACCTACTCAATGTTCTACAAATCCTTAAATTCAGTACGAAAAAAAAAATCTTTTAAACAGCGTTTCTCAACTTTTTACAGCGGTTATAAACTAAGCGTAAGTTTAACACTGAAGCTTTAGCAAACCATTTATATTCATTGAACTTTTAGCATAAAGTGAACAAACCACAAAGAAAGCAATATAATCCCGACCTTGCTGGATATGATCCATGTTTTCGTATTTCTTCCACAATTTTCCCAAATTTAAAAAAAATGTTGCTCAAAACCGAACTCAATAAATCTAGCGATGTGAATTACTGCAGTCTGCGACCCAATCAAATCAACACAAAGTGATTCCCTTAATATTTAATCTCAAATATGGTCACTGTGTGCCAATTTAAAAGAGGTTATCCTAAACTTAAATACAAGACTCACCGACACCTAGTTGTTTAATGTTAAATACAAATATATTTGTCTACTTTTAAATCATAACAGATTTATAATTCGGTCATTACCTGGTTATTAAAAGTATAAAGTTCCAATACCTAATTTTTTTTCCATGTTTAATTCTTCTTTCCAACTGAACTGCCAAGCTAGTAAAGTGCTATTCAGATGTTTCTAGCTTACAAAATCTTTAAAACTTTTTTGTCGCAAAATCCCAGCAATTATCCACTTAATCGAACGAAACTATTTACTTCAGAGGGACTTTCCCTGCAATGACGTCAGCAGAGTTTCCAAAATAAAAATCGATTTGAAGGTTTTATTAACCGCAGCACTACGTGTGTCGTGACAACAAGCCAAAACCTCAAGGAGTTTTGTTTAATGATCATTTAAAAAGGGGTATAGTGTAACGGTAAGGTACCACGTGGATTTGTAGCGTTTAAAGTTCCAAAATATTATTAAACTTTGTAGCATAATTGCTGGAGGTTTTAGTTAAATGTATTATGAATACCAAAGTCTATACAGAAGTAGGTGGCATTTTGTGAACGTTTCGAAAATCTTTTTATTCATTTAGCTATGTTGAAAATGAATAAAGAGTTATTCAAAACGTTCAAAATGCCACCTATTCTGTATGGGCTTTGATATTCTTAGTACATCATTAAACTTATATCAACCAACGGCCTTCTCCAGGCTGAATGACACCGAACGCTCGTAACTAAGCTACAGTGCGTGACAATTTAATTACTATAGAAGCTATTTTGATTAACAATATACCTCGACAAGTCAAATCTACCAACTAAAGTTGTTGTTACCCACAAATTAAAAAACGACTACTATACTAAAGGCGTTTAAAAAAATTGACTATTGTACTCATTTTTTTTCAAGCTGTCAGGCGTGTCGTTTAAATTACTTCAATCCCACTTAAATAAAAGGAACCTTTTTGTTGTGTTTGGTCGTAACTTCTCTACTCACTGCGCTAAATATTCCCATTCCACTAATAACTAAAATATTCGATCTATCCAACTATAAAACTATCATGTAAAACTGACTGAAGTCGATAGCTTTTACAGTTACTTGCATTAATAGGAATTTTTAAATAAAGCAAGTAAATGATTAAAGAACTTTAAATTGTTGTTTCCAACCATCTCTCTTGGGTAACAAATTCCCTTTCAAATGAGTCATTTAAGTTAAAAACCTTTTCAATCTCGAGTCAATTTATTCGCTTACTGATCAATATTAGTTTTCTAAGCGTGAAAAGTTACGAATGATAGTATCCTTTTTTAAATTAAAATGATTTAACTTTAGTTTTAAATGTTAGACTGCTAAACGCGCCGTTAAACATTGGAAAATAGTAATTTCTTTAAAATAATAATATTGATTAAGATAAGATCATCTGGTAATAATCTCCAGCGTGTTGACAACCTTAACAAGCCGTTTTGTCCAGAGACACCGAACGCTCGTACGTAAAAAAATTTCTCCTGCTATTTTAAGTTTTCAAAGTATCTTAAAAACGATAAGCCAATTTTTTTTAAACATTCTCAACCAAACGTTGTCAGTAAATTCACCGAAATTTTGCCAATAACCATATTTTAAAGTTGATAGGTGCGCAAGTAATGTTTCTAATAAATATTTTAATCTCGTATTTTAGGCTAATAACACTTTGATGTACCATTTTTCGCTACAGAATGTAAAATAACCTATATTGTTTCAATACAGTGTTTCTCAACCTTTTTTCGCGGCGACCCAAACACAGATAACAGTGGAGCTTTCGCGGCCCTATTCTATTACTGAACTTTTTGCAAGCTTAATGTGAATAAAGAAGAAGTAAGACAGTAGCATTTATAAAGTCAATTATAATAAGTAAGCTATGAGTCCTGTTGTCGTGTTGCTTCCGCAATTTTCGTAAATTTAGTACCGGTACAAATCTTGCTGAAACCAGTCTCAATAAATCTAACCATAAAACAATTCTTCAGTCGGCGAGCTAAGCAAACCAAATGGCACACCATTTTGGTCGCCACCCATGGGTTGAGAAACACTGTTCTAATATTCAACCTTCTCATGATACAGGTAACTATTTTATGTAAATTCGCCCAGTTATAACCACAAATCACCTTCATACATCATTTATAAACACAAAGTACAGAAAACTGACGAGCAATATGAGCCTAGAATCCAATTTGCTTACCGCAGATTAAATACCAGCCTCATTTGCTGTTCATTGGCCGACCCAGGATTAATTGCGTTGAAATGCATTAAGCGCAATAAGCTCGACTGCGCTAAGTACGCTCAAGCATCGACCAACCCAGTTAAACCCCCTTTTTAAACCTTTGCCATCGATTCGCTCACCTTTGTACAGCGCTTGTATATGTTGTGTATACAAGCTACTACACAAAACACCATGTAATGTTTAAAGCTGGGTTTCTTAAATGGGGTACCTAGTGGTATCGAAGGGGTTAACTTTTTTTACAAAATATTACTTAAGTTGCTAAGCCAGTGGTTCTTATCCTTTTTCCTTTCTGCAACCCTTTCAAATCAATTCTTCTAAAATTGCCTAAATAACAAAACCATTTTATTTTATTTTTATACAAGTAACTGATAACACAGTAACACAGTAACACAATACCAAAGTGTGAGTTAGGTTTACTTTTAATTGAGCGAAGGAATAAATTTGTAATATATTTTACTTGTCTGATTCAGAATCCCAACACACCCTTGGAACAATTCTCCACACCCCTGGCCAAGAAACCCTGTTTTAGAAGAAGACTTTTCGCGTTAAGCACGCGATTAATATTCACACATTCTAGATGTTGTATAAGAGCTTTTGTCAGGATAATTTGAAACAATGTCACGCGGGCCAAGCTGTACGGGGTCATGCCAAAAGCGCCAAGGGCAAAAACATACTTCTCGTTTATCGTGTTAAACTTCCAAGTTGGAGACTTTAAGTGTTGGAAATACAAGTAAATTAATTTGTCTAAAATACTTAATTCAATTCAAGACATTTAAAAAAAAGCAACATAAGTCAAGTCATTGACTTTAGTCATTACAAAACTGGTAAGTACGGTATAAAGGCGATAAAACATAAACTTTGTAGGTTCGCCCAAAGCGGGAAAAACATTATATAACTAAATTAACTTTAATTTTAATTTCACGGGGCACTAGCTTATGGTTATATAAAACATGTGCACAAAATACCTTATACTAAAAATATATATAATTGAAATAGGGCTACTATACTTGCAAAGCTGCTTCAAATGTATAAAAACAGTTTACATTTTAACGCAGCAAAACCAAACAGTTTCACGTAAAACATTGCCCTCCTCCAGTATCGGACGAGTACCGATACATTTCGTAGAATTTTAAAAAAATGAAAAAAAGTACACTTTCAGTCGGCTGTTTTCTGTGTTTTTCATGTACAGTGTTATAACCTAGTTATTTTGAAACAACTTAAATTTCAGTCAAGTGTTAGGTATTTTTGAATAAACAACAAGTCAAGTTCCAGTTAAGATTAGTGCAAGTCAACTCCAAATCAAGGCTTGTCATAAAAATTAAACTTTAAAGTATTAAAATTGGTAAACTTGCCCAGTTATGTGCAATATATCAACTAAAAATAACATTAACGCAACATGTAGCGAACAAATTAGTTTATCTGAAGACAATTAGGAAAAAATTACACAATTTTATAAAAACAATAGAATTAAAACACTTTATTTCAACCCAAGTCAATTGTCCAAAATAGTTAAGTTACGCTAACTTTTTAAAAAAGTGACTGAAGTGCATCATTGGATTTATGACCACATCTGTTAAGTTTATCAGTTTGTTCTTTTGCAGTTTTTGCTGCATTGGTAAAGAACAAAATTGCAAAGATTTAAATAGATTTTACTGAGCAAGTAGTTTGTGACCATGCGTTTCGGTGGTAACAGTTATTCAATTAGGGAAACCTAATCATGACGGAACCTAATTGGCTGTTGTTCGTCGATGTTTTTACTTACGTCAAAGGCTTTTGTCATTATCAGACCAGAATAGCATACAATGTTATTCGTAGTAGAAGGTTTCTCAGTTGGTGAATACTGGAGCGCGGTTGCTAGGTGCATACTTGAGAAACAAACATTAACGCACCCTTGGTACTGGAACCGTCCCTGGATTCCAAAGTATTCTTTTCCTCCGCTCCCTTTAAAAAGCAACAATAGCAAGTTGCGTAATTCTGACAATAAGAATTAGCTTTCCCAGTGAAAGGCTCAGGTATCGGCTCCGATTCGATATTATCGGACATCCCTAGTGACTACCCGGACTTATTAAGGGAACTGATTTTATAAATACACAGGGAATAACAAACACGTATTAAAAGTATACAGGAATAATTACTGTTTCACGAACAATTTATATACTGATCAAGTATTTGATTTAGTAGGTATATGGGAGTTTAAAGTAGTTTTAAGTGACATATTATTTAGTAAATTTTGTAGAATTAGTACAATTTTTATCAAAAGTACCATTTGATTTAACATGGCTACTGTTTTTTTGTGTGTTTTTTTGTGCTTTTCATAAACAGTGTTGTAAACAAAAGTTCCAAGTTATTTGCAAAAAACAACTTCCGTCTAATTCCAGTCTTATTGAATAAATTCCAAGCCAGGTCCAAGTCAACTCATAATTCGAGCAAGTCAATTAAACTTTAAACTTATTAAATCGTTAAACTCGCCGATTATGAGCAACATATCAACTTAAACTAACAAAAACGTAACATCTAGAAAGCGATTTTATAGAAACAGTGCAGCAATGTGAGAACACGGCAAAGGCTTGTGTCATTATTAACCGGAATAACATGCAATGTTATCCGTAGCATAAAGTTTTTCTTTGGCGAATACTAAACCGCGGTTGCTAGGTGCGATTTCCTCAAACAGTTGGCAAACAAACATAATTATAAACGTAATATAATTCAGATAAATACATACATACATCCAAACACAAAACAATACAAACTATACAAAAAAATAAAAGAAGACAAAGAATACTTAAAAGGATTTTACATGCCTAAAGAAAACTAACCGCAAATAATTTTAGAAACAACCACTTCCGTGCTGTTATAATTTTTTTAAGGTTTTTATCGCCGACTGGATAAACTAATAATCTGGCAATCTGGCTGTTCGGTGTGCCGCATGAACCACTTTTTCTGCTACATTCTCTCTAAAAAAACATAACACACTTACCACCAGCGGCACCAGAGAGCGACATGGCCAATATTTGAAGTTTGTTTTTCAAGTTGCTAGGTGAAATCTCCCATTTGAGAAACAAACATAAAACATGAACGCCCCCTTGATACTGGAACCGCCCCTGGATTTCCAAGGTATGCCTCGTTCTTTCTCCGCAACAATAGCAAGTTGCGCAATTCTGGCAATAAGAAAAAGCTTTCCCAGGGAAACTAGCTTGAAAAAGGCAATAAGAATATATAAATGAGGTCACCAAACCGTTCGTTTTGCATTCGTTGAAGAATTGTTGGTCGCAATGGCTCCGACATTAGAAGTGGCTGAAATAGTAAAAACACGCAATGGAAGAAACGTATTACTGACAAATACTTTGAACCGTATTTTCAACCAACCTGGTGTTAAAGACAAAAAAGTTGCCATTATTTCAACTACTGGTGCATCCGGAAGCGGAAAGTCATTTCTGCTAAATGTATTGCTACACAAGTTAAAAAGTGGAACTCAAAACAGTCAGGTATTTTTGACATGTATGAAACTTAAACTATTGGCATTTTAGTTCACTTTTTAAATTTACAGAGGCATAAATATTCATATCAGGGGTCGGCAACCTTTTTCTGGTCGCGGGCCAAAACCAAACTCAGAAAGGTCTGTGCGGGCACCCAAAATGGTAACTCATATTTTTTTTGGTATACGGACATTTCTAAATTTCTGACAAGTTTTTATTACATTGCCTAAAATAAAAAAATGTTAAAAATTATATTTCAATTTTTTTGAATACGTTTTCCGTTTGTCTGCGACGCACTTGGAAGCCTTCCACAGCGCAACGGTAAAGAAGTGCTGATCTAGTTCAAAAGACAGCATCAAAACGTAAACAAACCGGACGTAAAATGATCATTCGCGCAAAGCGCGAACATTTTTCCCACTTCCGGTAGTTAAAATAGTTGAAAAGTATGTGAAATGGACTCGTGTCTAATTTGTCAAAGAGACGGCGGGCCGGATGAATTACATCGGCGGGCCGGATCCAGCCCGCGGTCCGTAGGTTGCCGACCCCTGCTTTAAAGTCTTCTATCGTCAGTTATTTTCTCTGCCAATTTTATTTTTCTACCGCTGTTTTTAGGATGAATCTACCAACTTCGATGAATATTTTAAAACGGCAAGCAATATCAACTCTACGACGTTTGGAATTAGGATGACCACCAAACCCATGTTCTTGCCACAAGATAAGGTGATAAAGCATCGAAATGTGATTTCAATGAAAATAAAGAAGTTTACATACTAACTTTTTGAACTTTTTAGAGGTTATTACGACTATTAGGTATTAGACCTATTTGAGTTTTATTCCGGAATGTGTTTTATTTTGATGTTGACATTAGGGGATAGCGTTCTAAGCAAAATACTATGGATATGTTTTGACAAATTTTAGCTTCCGCGTTGCATTTCTACTTTTATAATTGTTTCTTTGCAACGTTTCCACCAGACAATCGCTATTTTCCTGATGGACACTCAAGGATTCGACACATTTGAGTTCGACATAGACCAAGATTCAGTCATCTATGCGATCAGCAACATGTTGTCATCAGTTCAGATCATCAACTGCTGCACTAAGATCGACGCCCGGCTTATTTGCCAGCTTGATGTAAGGAAAGGGTTGTACAACAACCCTTCGACTGCTTAGGATTCAAATCCTAATCTTTTTCTATTTTTAATCTATTTTTCTTGAAACCTCTTATTTTTAATGTTTTTTTTTCATTTAAATGCTATACACACAATCTTTAATACAAATATGATAACAATTATTTATTTTTTATTTAATCTTTAATAGTTGTTTTGACCTTAAATTATGAACCCTGACCTATTTTTATCAATTAGATTCTCGATAACCTAATGCCTAGGCATTCCAAGTTAAACAATCTTGGGCTTAATAAGGCGATGTTTTTTGGCCTTTACAGTTTTATTAGCAATGGCTTGAAACTCAAACCAACACCACGATATGTGTAAGCGTACATTACGCAATCTTTAATGTCAAAACTTTGAAGTCTATCCACAGAAGCCAAAGGTTTGCCCCTAACTGTAATGAGAGCCGTCTTACATCGATGGTTTAATTACATTGGATTTTGTTACCTTGCTGTACACGTCATACAATAGAACCCTTGATGTTGCCATAACCTCCTAGGCTCTTTCCTTTAGAAATGTTGTTCTCCAGCCAGCTTACATTGCTCTTAGTGGCAATAGGTTCTTGTATTCACCAGATGTTTTTAAGAATTAACAGTAGTACACTTTTTTTGCAGGACTTCATTCGTGTTGCGAAACAATTCCACGTTCCACAACCTCAAGTAGGAATATATACTTTTAAAGCTCATAAACTACCTTATAAATAAATAAGTGTTTAACCCCGAACGGTTGATATTGTAAACAATAAATCTTCGTTTTATTTCCTTTAGTGCCAAATAATATTGGTTCGAGATTGGGGAAGGCCGACTCGCATTCCATATGGTTTGGATGCTGAACACAAGTATCTCAAGGTAAATCAACTTGGTAAACGATGTCGTTATTGTGCTTAATAGAGAGTGTGTGGTAATTTAACCTCGAGAGCTAGACTCATGGAGCCTGTGCAAAGATAAGACTTTCGAATAGCATTTTTTTCAACTCTTAAATAAAAAATTAAAATATTAAGATTCTTTATGCAATATCGAAACTAACAAATTAATGTATGTTTTACAGGAACTTGGGATTGCTGATAATGATGTAATATCGGAATTAACGGGCTCCAACGATCAACTTGAATGCTTCCTAATGCCGCATCCAGGAGAGAAAGTAGCGACAACAAAAACTTGCAACTTAAAAGGTATACCAAAGCATTATGCGCCTGTAGTAGTGTTTTTACTTATTTTAATCAGGCCTGCGAAGTCGGTTAAAAATAAACCCGAGTCCGACTTCCGACTCCCGAGTCAAACTCCGGTCAAATGTGCGATTTGTCGAGTCCTGAGTCCGGCCCTGACTCTACAGCCTGTATTCCGCCAATTTACGCAACTAAAATAACGTGGATATTCAGCAATCCACTTATAGGGGTGGCGTATGATTCATTCACTCACAATACATGGTTGGAAAATGTTCCAACAATTCTATTCCAGCTTTACAATTTCCAGTTTGCGGCCTTATCGTTTCGAAATTTGGTACTGCTCATGTGCACGTTGGGCCCGGGGCTCGGGTAGTTTTACTTAGACTTACTCGAGTCCCGATCCTGACTCCGACTCTACTGCCCTGCTCTTAGCTTAAATTATTTGTTCCAGATATCAGCAAAACGCCCCAAACTTACTTTGACCAACTTTCCCATCACCTTTTTTCTCCCGAAAATGTCAAAGTGAAGAAGATAAACGGGGTGGAAGTGACTTGTGGGGAACTTATGGAAGTGATTGAGAAGGTTTTCCCAGATCCAAGCAACATAAGTGTGGAAGAAATGAATGAGGTAACACATCTGATGTGTGTGTGTGGGGGGCAAAGTCCTGACCCAGAAAACTGTATTTTTTGGTTTTGAAGCATATTGATTGGAGATTATAGTAAGAATATCGTAGCCCATACAGAAGTAGATAGCATTCAAAATGATACCTACTTCTGTATGGGTTTTGTAAATACAAAACCTTTTGCGCGATATTTTTTAGTTTTTACTACTTTTTGGCAATTTGGCAAAACATTTTTTTTTCTGCAATGCATTTCTGCAAAATTTATCTAGTTCCACACAAACCTATAGTTTTTGCAGCAGTAGTGGAACAATATTTATTTTAACTTCGTTTTTTTACCTGAACCCTCGCCTGATCTGCATGTTTAGTTGACTGACCACTACCTTATGCTAAGTGAAATGTATGCCTCATATTATAAACCTGCACAACTCGTATTTATTTTAAATACAGGGACATCAGCGAAGTTTTGTCGCCACCAACATCGGAAAAAGTTTTCAAATATACAAGAAAGAAATGCAAAATTCGGTAATTTGTTCGCGATTTGCGATAATTAAAATAACGAATAATAAAGCAAAAAGAATCTATCTTTACTGTGATAAGCTTGCTTCTACTAAAGTAGCTTAGTGTTTACTTCATGTAAAATGTTTAGTACATCTGTTTTGTTAGTTATTGTTTTATTATTATTTGTAGATTTTTAATGCATACTTATCTTTAAAACATGTGCAATTTTTTTTTCATTTTGTTTTTTTACAAGTTTTGGTGATGCGATAAACTTTGATAAACATTCAGTTTGATATAGACTTTATGCTTTTGGTAATATTTGTTTTCTTAAATTTTAACAGCAAGAAGACCATACATCGGATGAGAGATTCCAGTCAGCCCACGAAAACGCGAAAGGACTTGCTTTAAAGACATTTGAGGCTGGGTTATTTGATCGGGAAAAAACAGAGTTTCGTTCCCAGTTTAATGAAAGGATAAACAAAGAATACGAGGTAAACAAAGTGAAAAAATAGAGAGCATTTAAAGGCTTAACTAATTTGCAACCTTTATTTGTTGTTTTTTATTATGCAGACTTTCAAAGGCCGGCGAATCAAAACTTCTTTGATCGACGAGTGGAAAAAATCTGTTGACAAGGTAAAAATGCTTTTAACATATTATTTCCTCTGTGATGTTTAGGCCGAAAACTAAACGAAATCCTGTGTTTGCAGTTTGCTGCGATGTCTCAAGACGACTTAGATGCCGCGACTAACAAGATTCGGGAGGCTTTCGCCAAAAATATGGAGCAGGTGAAATGACAGTGTAGTAATGATTTAGGTAAAACAGTTACTCTAGTTACTGCTTTTTTTTTCTCGGAGCATAAATTACTTGACTTGGGTTTTATTTAAATATATTTTTGTTTGATTCAGGATCGGACTAGTTCACCTTTTTCAATATATTTGACTTTTTTAGGTTTAAATTGGTATAACTTGCACTTTAGTCATTGTAAAACAACTTGGTTACAGTAAAATGGATGTGTTCTTGATGTGAATCCAATTTGTTGTTTTATTACCAGATAAGCAACGAATCGGTGAAACAAACAATCGAACGTGAGTTTGAGAACGTCTTGGAAAAAGAAGTGGACAAAGAAAAGAATAGGAGGCTTCAAAACAAAAAAGGGGCATTCGAAGTGGCTAAATTTGTTGGCTGGAAAGTTTTGAACTATTTCTTTGAACCAAACCCTGTGGGGTCTGCAGCGGGAGCCGTTGTCGAGATGGTGTGTAGCGAGGAGCAGTCAACCGAGTCTTCGGACTCTGAGCCAGATTCTGCCCTACCCAGTAACAGCCCTACTTACACGCACACGCCCTATATAGACCACTTACTTACACGTCCTTCAGCACCCAATCAAATTCCTTACCCCAGACTTTCAGCCATAGATATTGCAATGGCCGAACTTAGGAACCCAATGTACCAATTTGTTGATCAGTTAAACAGTCTTAATAACATTAGGAGGTAAAAAGACGCAAAGTGTTTGTTTTATTCTTTTCTGCGAAAACCTAAACACTGTTGCAATATTTCCACTGTTGTGTAAAGTTGTGTCGTTATTCAACGTAAAAAACGCCTTATTTCTGTTGTTTTTCCACTTTTATTTTACTACTACGAGCAGTATACTTGTAATATTTTTTCACTTGCGTAAAACTGCTTTATCTGCTTTACAAAAATATTTATTCGTTGTGATTTACGTACGGCTTTTAAAGCCTTTAACTTAATTTAATAAGGTAAAAATGGCTAAGCAGAAAAAAAGCGACGATATCTATTTCAAATAGCACTAGTCAAAATGAATCTTCTGAAAGCAGACCAATGGAAAGGTCAAATTTTACTCTTTCTTTCGGCTTTTAGTCAGTTGGGCATACAACAAACTTATAAAAACTTTTTAAATGAAAATTAAAAGGAATACCGGTAAACTAAAAAATCTTTCACTAGCTTCACATGCCAGGTGCCTCGCCTCGTTGCTTAGGGAGGCATCCGGTATAGTTAGTTACTCTTGGTAAGTTCTAGCTCAAAATCTTGGTGAAATATCTTTTATTGCTTTGTCCTGAGCTTGTATGATTTAATGTATTTTCCATTGTGCTTAATGTTTGCATTTGATGTTTTTGCATCGCAGTCTTTAATAACAGCATTTGGTGTCGGTTTGAATGCGATGTATTATATTTTAATTTTGTAAGCACCAGTAATTGTTTTTATTATTGTCAAAAATTGACCAGTTATAAAACATAGTTGATTATAACCTATTTAGTTGTCAATGTAGTCTAAGTTAAAAAGTCGTCATTATGTCTATAACTGTAGTGCAAAGAATCATGTACTATAAAAGTGTTTTACTCTCACCACCTTAATAAAAAGACACGCAAACAAACTGTTTTGTGCGGATATCAATCAGTTAACATTATTTTGCTTAAGCGATGGTTTAAATTAAACAAAGCTTCCCCCAGCCCCAACTAACCAGTTTTACATTTTTAAAAGAGCAAGTACTTTTTATGCACTAAATATCAGCTCTAAAAAGGCAAAACATAGATCATTCTGAATAATCTATAAATGGCCGTTTTTGTGTAATTTTAAATAGATGAATCAGGTGGCTCTATATAAAGATACATTGTATGGGATTCTCGACAAGCTTTCGCACAGCTGTGCTTCATCGGGTCAAAGTATCATGAAGTAGCCTGATAAGGGACGGTTGTATGAAAGCTACAGTTCCACCTGATTCATCCATTCTTGATCAGGGTGCGCCTGGCAAAAAGCGTCTAGCCTTCAACACTCACACTTTACAGCACGTTTTGCCTTCGAGCTGCGTTTTTTATTTCAGTACCTGGTTTTGTTTTGAAGAAAGAACCGTTTGATCTTAATTCCTTTCCGAATTGAAGTGTGAATTGCGAAGTAACCTAGGCCTTCGCTTAAGGAAGCGTTTTACATTCTGATCGGATTTTGCTAAAAAAGTTGCATGTCTTTGTATAACAGTTTCATTGTTGTCCCATAGTTGCCATAGAACAGGTAGAAGGTCAATTGCATTGCTAACTTGGTCTATACAAGTGTTTTATAATATAAACTTGAAGAACAAGTGAAAAGCTATGGAGGATACTTGGGGAGTGCTAAGTCAGGTATCAAGTATGTCACATTTTACAGCAGTATTAAGCTGTATGAGCTCTGTTTTAAAGGTACAGAAATTGTTTCTGAAGTTTTGGAACATAATGGCTGGAGGTTGTATTAAGGTACGCGCCGGTAGTGAGAATATTAAAGCCCATACAGAAGTAGCTAGCTTTTAGTGAACGTTTCAAATAAATCTTAAATAATGGATGGAGGTTGTGATTAGATGTAGAATGAATATCAAAGCCCATACAAGAGTAGCCTTTGCCCTATAGTATTGAAAATGATTAAAGAGATATTCGAAACGTTCAAAATAATTTCTACTTTTGTATGGGCTTTAGTATTCTTACTGCGTCTAACAATAACCCCCAGCCATTATCATAAGAATTATCCTAAACGTTCAATATGCTACATACTTCTGCAGGGCTTTGATATTCTTATTTCTTATTACGTGTAACTTCAACCTTCAAACATAATGCTTAACTTAGCAGATTCGTGGTAATATTACTTCGCGATAATATATATTGTTCGTGATAAGACGCCAAAGTACAAACGTGACAAATGTGGTGCTGACGCAATTAAACCAATCAATGGCTATTTCCTATTTCCTATGTTATATCTGTATAAGCAGAACTCTGCTTATTACTGATTTGTCTAGTTTTGCAAACTAAGCCTGCAGGGTTGGTATAACTATGAACAAATATTTATACCATTAGCAGGCTAGAACCAATTAAATTAAAAACACAGTGCCGATGGGTCGCCACTCAAAGTTGTGCCGCAGTTTACGGTTAACTTACTGATTGCAGTGGATCATATGGTTTGATTTTTTGATATAAATTCCATTGAAAGGTTATATACCGTTCGTTGGTTATCGCATTTTTATCTTATTTTTCATGTGTGTTTTTACCTATGTGGTGTTGTTGCATTTCCTGTAGAGGCATCCTGCATACGTACGTAAAATGTCTGATAAAATAAATGGTTTAGAATCCTACCACGGTTAACTTACTGATTGCAGTTGATCATATGGTTTGATTTTTTGATATATCTCTTTATGTTCCGTTCCGTTTTTGCAAAAAGCATGCGTTATAGGAGTAAAATTTTGCTAGCAGAGTTAGCCTATAGCTAGCATAGCCTAATACATTCTTGGTCGCTTATTGGCGTTTGGAACATAGCAAAAAACATCTGCGAGCTGGTTTCACCGTTTTTTTTACAACTAAATTAACTACCAAAATTTTGATGTTTATTGTACTGCAGTTATCACAGTACAACTTTTTTGTTTTCACGCGTTTAGAAAAGTTTGTTGAACTTGCGACGCACCCATCGATAGGAATTCCACTTATTTCCACTAAAATCTTAAAATTTATACACAAAAGCACATTTGTATGTTTGTTATACTATTATAATTATTTCAATTGCTTATGTTTATCATTAACAGTAAGTTCCAATGCATTTGTCATGGTATGATAAATAATATTTGTACTTTATTACCGCATTTAAGTTTAGACATTGTCATTGTGCGACACCAGTGCTGGGGTTAACCATTCAGCAAAATAAACAAGTCTTTAGGGCACTAATCGAAGGGGGCACCATAGAAATGTTAAAACCGAATTTTCACTGGTAGGTTATCAGTGTTTGAAGAAATAATTCGATTGGTCAGACGACCCACACCTCAATAGTCGGCTAAAGCACTATGGTAAATAAAAACATTCATTGTTAGTTTAACCTTTTACATTAACCCTTTTTACATTATATTGCCTTTATAGTTATAAACCTTAAGGTTAAACCATAATCTTATTGGGTTAAACGCACTAGCCTAAACCAGGATGTTGAAATGTTAAACTTTTCCGGTTTGGCTCACTAATTTAACGAAAGTTGTTCAAACCGGTTAGTACAGTTTAAATTCGGTTTTAGTAGTACGTTAAATTTAAAACAGATAGTCGATCAACAACTGTATAATTTTAAAGTATTGTAGTCCGCTTCCTAAAATATAACATAGGTTAAACCAGCGTTTCTTAACCCATTGGTCACGGATCAAAATTGGATAGTTGGGTCGCCGACTGCCGTAGTTCACATAGTTGGATATATTTGGAATTTGGTTCAAGATTGGATAGAATAGCAGAAGCTATTAGAAAAAATGTCTCATATTAGTTAAATTCGAAATTATTTATGCTAATGTATTTTGTTTTGTTTGATTACGAAAAGTTCAGTGAAAAGAATTTGGTCTCCCTCGCAAAATATTCGCTGTTATAGGCCACTTGCGCTTGGTAAGCTATTCAGGTCGCCTCAAAAAAAGTTGAGAAACACTGGAAACAAAACGCCTTGTTCGTAATTTCGGTAATTCCCCATTTTGATACCATCTTAAATGAAACTTGGATTTCAGATTTGCAACAAATTCCATTGAAACCGTTATATACCGTTCGTTGGTTATCGCATTTTTATCTTATTTTTTGTGTGTGGTTTTACTTATGTGGTGTTGTTGCATTTCCTGTAGAGGCATCCTGCATACGTACGTAAAATGTCTGATAAAATAAATGGTTTAGAATCCTACCACAGCGTTCAAAGAATTAATAAATCAACGCACATTATTTTGGTTAAGTAGCGTTTGGGTTGGGTCAAGTATTATTATATTTATTGTTTATTTAATGCTTAACTCACTTGGCAAGTTGTTTGTATTTAATATGTTTGTGTTTAGGTTAATTTAATTCCTCTAATATGGAAATTACCACGGAAAGCTCCATTAACTTGACGGTGAACGGGAAATTGTATACAAGTATGAGACTTTATAATTTCCTGTTTGAGTTTCAAGTGTGCCTATTTAAGCGGAAATGATTCACAGAATACAGTTGGCTGTGTATGATTTGTCAGCATTTAATCTTTTATTTATATTTTTATTTTACCTTTATAAGTTGCTTACAAAAAACTTGGTTGTTTTCCATTCCACAATCATAGAACATCTAAATCGTGCAAAATATTTGCTTCAGAATATAGTCAGTCTGCACTCTGTGTTAGGTGTGGCCGATTTTTTGTGTGCACACTTAAATTATTAAAATTGCAAACTAAAATTTCAATGAAGGTTAAATTGTGAAAAATATGCAAAAACCTTGATAGAGCACGCATAAAAATTTGGTGTTGCACACCCGAGATATTTTAGTAAACTGTTATGAAATGCAGACTATTGATACATAATAGTTGTTGATGTTTAGATTGTAATTAAATCAGGATATGTATTATAAATTTAAGTCGCTAAAATATATATTTTTATGATATAATTCGTTATATATAAGGCATTTATATGTAATGTAATATTCCTGGGGTATAAGTGTAAAATTTACTTTTGTGAAAAGTCTAAAATCTGTATAACCCTAAAACTAAACTTCCCTGATGTACCTTGGCTGTAATTCATGGCAGCCTCGTAACATCTCTTGAACTGTAAGCATTCAACGTAACTTAAGTCGGACTCCGATAAAAAAAACTCTACAGCTTTACATGCAAGATGTAATTTACACAGCACTACACCCGAGTAACCCTGATTTTTTTGGCCAAAGCTGCAAGATTTTGTCTAAATTTACCATACTTTTAAGAGTGCTTTAACTGTATGCATTTCATAATAAACCAAGTCTTGTATTTTCCTAGTTGAAGATGCCAGTCCCACGACAAGCCTGAACTCATGGCTGAGGCTGCAACCGGGTCTTACTGGTACGAAGGTGATGTGCCATGAAGGAGGTTGTGGCTGTTGCGTCGTTGCTTTGCAGAAAACACCAACATCCAAGATGGATGCTGTTAATTCGGTGCGAAATGCTTTAAGTATTGTAAAACATAGACTGCGTTATTTTCTACCAAGATGTTTTTCGCATTTAATTTATAAATAGTTAAGTTCAAAATTACTTACTTTAATGGCATTATGTTATGAGATAGTCATAAGCCAATTTTTTTAGTTTGACTAATTTAGTTAACTGTATGAAATTTGTATTTATTAAATGAAATTATCCACAAATTAACAAAGGCTGTGTTATACACCAACATATCAACAATTAAAGCCTAATGTTAACAGATAAAGAAAACAAATTTGATCAATTTTTTGGGGGCTTGATCTTACTAACTTTATTTTATAAAATATTGTATATGTTTACTTATTTAACTTAAAAATGTGTTGTGTTTTAGTAATATTTGTTGATATAACCAGCATTGTATAAACAATTAAATGTTTATGTAATACTTTGTGAAAACCAGTAATGAAAAGACATACTGGTTTTAATATAGTGAAATTTAACACACCACTTTTTCATTGTAAATGCCATTTCTTGAAATATAAGCATTTCTGCAGTGTTTAGTTCTTCTGGGCTCGTTGGATGGCTGCAGCATCACAACAACAGAAGGAATTGGTTCAAGTAGAAAAGGTTTTCACCAGATTCAATCAAGGATTGCAGAGTTTGGAGGTTCACAATGTGGTTATTGCACACCAGGGATGGTCATGAATATGTACAGGTGAAACTTGGTGTTAACTATTAGCATGAGTTTTTCATGAACTCAATTATCCATCATTTGGCTATACTAAAAAAAAAACTGTAGCAAAATAAACAAAAAATTACCAATTAACTAGAGTGGTAGTTAGTTATAAAATAAATATCAAAACCAACTATTAAAAACTGAACCTTATTGCAAAGCCTTAACTGCTTATGTATTTGGCCCAATATTTAATCATGAAAATATTAATTTCCTTAAATACGAACTAATTACTTCATTTTTTAAACATTCGAATTGTCAATTGCCTTTATAGCTGACGGATTAAACATATAATTTTGTTTATTGTGTTTAGCATTATTAAGAGTTAAAATACAAAACTATAGTGGATAGTTCAAAAGGTAGATAACCAAAATGTAATTTGCATTTTTTACCTAATTAATTTAATTTACTATGGGAATATATATATAAAATTCAAATATTGGTGCAGATCCGAAAAGGGATACATGCCGCTATATAATTCTTTATTTGGATGTTTTTCTTGCTGTTTAGTCTACTGTCTGAAGACCCGTCTCCCACCCAACAAAAGATTGAGGACAGTTTCGACGGCAACTTGTGTCGTTGCACCGGATACCGACCGATTCTTGACGCCATGAAGTCGTTTGCGTCTGATGCCGATCCTAAACTTGTCAAACAGTGCTCAGATATTGAGGTTGAATGACTTAAACAAACTTAAAAAACGAAATTAATATTTTTTCATGGTTGAGAATTATTTGTAATTTGCAATAATTATTTCCATGCAATACTTGACCTAAATCCTTTTTACTTTCTTAAAACAACTTTATTAAATTAAAACTCAACTTTATTAAATTGCAGTGCAAAATAAAAATATACATCACACCTTAACCATTTCAGCCAAATCGTTTACATAACTTTAGAAAACTACCTCACATAAGTGCATGCTTATTTGTCATACAATGCAGTTTACTCATTATAAATCATTATCAATAAAGTCAATTTAAAAATTATTTAAAGTACACTGTTCAAAACCCCATAAATAATAATTAATCACTCACCGATGATCTGTGAGTCCTAATTTGAGTTGATAATGGCTGGTTTCAGAGCAAATATAAGGGCAGTGTGGAACTTAAAAGTTAAAATTTTTATCTAAAATAATATTAAACCGAAGGAATAGTGATTTTATTTGTGTATTTTTTATGAATCACTAATTTTTCTTAGGCTCGCGGTGAATAAAGGGCATTCGATTATGATTGAATAACTTTCTACACTGATCAATTTACTTCTCATGAAAGTATAAACTAACGGATTCTAACCTATAAATGTTTATAATTCAAAGGACCTTGACAGTGACTTCTGCTACTTGCAATGCTCGTTGAACAAGGAGAAGAATCGTAAAGTACGACCTCTTCGTTTGTCGGACGGGGTCACATCGTGGGTGCGACCAGTGACCTTCAACGACCTTAAAGCCATCATTAAAGCACAACCAGCAGCATTAATGGTGTGCGGACATACCGCCAATGGTAGGTTGAATGGTTCATTTCAGCTTATACTAAAATGAATACATTTGAAAAAAGTTTTTTTAACGGCGATAATCACATTTTTACCTTTACCAAAATAAAACTTTAAAAAAAGTGTAAAAATTTAAAACAAATAAAACTGAACCATATATGTATTATTTTGGGTTTGTTGTCATTTCAATTTTATTTTTACCAATATTTTTAGGAGTATATCATGGAAAAAGCAGCTCATCGATGGTGGATATTACAGCAGTGCCAGAATTGACTGGAGTTAAGCAAGCGGGGAGTGCATATGTGTTCGGCGCTTGCATAAACCTCAGCACTATTATCACAACCTTAAGTGCAACTTCGTCCAAAGTCTTCAAGTCTGTGGCAGAACATCTGGAAAAAGTGGCAAATTTGCCAGTGAGAAATGTAAGAAAGAGGTGAATTGACATAATTACTAAGTAGCGATGCCACATAATATCGGATCCAAGACGATACCTGATGCCAAGTTTGTAAAATCGGGTCTTGTCCAATATTATGGTGATATCCGTGCCAAAAGAACAAGCTAATATAACAGTTTCATATACAATTTGGAATCAAATGCAGCGCTGAATTATTATTAAAACAAATATATTTGAAACTGTTTTGTAAGTATTTGTTTTGGCTCACCTAAACTTTTAAAGAAATTGTATGTTTTTCTCACTTTTAACAAAAAACAATCAAATATTATTTAAGTTTGTTTTTTGGAGGGCCGCAAAATATAATTTTTCCTTAAATATCATTTTCCTTGCAGCTAGCTTCATGGGCTGGAAACTTGATGCTTAAACATCAACATAATGAGTTTCCTTCTGATGTGTTCGTTTTGTTGGAGGGGGCAAGGGCAACAATAGAGCTCTATGATGTCACTAATGACCAAGTAACAAACTGCTCCCCTGAAGAATTTCTTGCAATCAATATGGATCAGAAAGTTTGTTTTTTTATACATAACAACTATAATAAAAAAATTAAGACCAAACAAGTGTTACAAAATAGTAACCTGTATTTTATTTTATATTAAACTCACTTTATATATTTTTGTTACTTTTATAAGATTCTAAGTATAATATTCAAAAAAATTTTTTTTTTATAAAAATTAAAGTTTTATAAGATGTAGAGCTACACAGAAACAAAACAAAATTACCTTGTGCGTTAAGTTCGCTTAAAACATTGCTTAATAGCTATGATTCATCTTCGTAAAATAATGTTTAAAAAAATCCAGATACCATACATCCAAAAACTCACATGCATTTAATTGCAGATTATCATGAATGTGACGATATCTCCTGAAGCATCTTCAGATGCACAGAAGTTTGCATCCTACAAAATTGCATCAAGGCCTCAGGTAAGAATCGTATTTAAACTCAAAAAGCCATCTGTGTAAGAAAAAAATATATATATTTATTTAGATTTATATTTATTTCAGATTTTTTTAAAAAACGAAATTTTAGATTTTGTTGGGTATTTTGTTGAAGCAATGACATAATTTGGAATTAGACTGGGTTGCCATACTTTTTACCTAATACGGTATTTATCAGAATAAAATAAAAAGTGTCGGAAATCCCTAGAATATTATCCACTATTGCATAATTCTCATTAAATGAGCTTATGTACTTCACAGAACGCGCATGCTTACATCAACGCTGCCTTCACTGCTGATGTTACAAAGGACCAAAAATCTTTCAGTAAATCCCCAACCTTGGTATTTGGTGGTGTTAGTTCTACTTTTGTGCACGCAACCAACACTGAGAAGTTTCTCGATGGCAAAGTCATCAACTCAGCTTCAACATTAGCAGGTTAAGAAAAAATAACTCTTTGTCTTATGGTTTAATTACAAATTGTAATAACTGGATTCCTAAATAATTTCGAAGCTTTGGAACTTTAAAGAAATAATTTTTGCTATTAAACTAGTTTTCTTGAACTTTTTTTAGTGTTTGTAAGTAAATAATTATTTAAGTTATACTTTTTTCAGATTTATTTTAGTTCTGAAATGCAATGTAGCAATTTTCACAAAGTGGGTTTTCGAAAAAAATGTTAAAGAGAAAATATGCTAATAATTTTAAGTTTGTAGTTAAGTTTACAAAATATGTTTACAAATGACAAGCTGGTATTAGTTTGAGAGCAGCAGCTAGATTTAATTAGCTTAATATATAAAATTTCACTTTGTGTTGTTATCTTTGGTAAAAGTTTTTTTTTATAAAATAGAATATAAAAACACATTTTAAAACTGTAATAAACTGCCGCAGAGGCCTTGTCAATTCTTTCCGATGAAGTAAAACCAGTTCAATTGGACGGAGCTGACGCTACTGTAAAGTACAAACATGATCTTGTGATGGCGCTATTCTACAAGGTAAAAACAACAGGCTTTGTGAGCTGTGTACTCGTTTAAATTAAGTGATTTATTTCCACATTGTTACGCTGTTTTGAGGGACACAGAAATGGACACTTATATTTTTCATCTACAATCTCTTAAAATGTATAATTCGTTTTAGCAACTATGTTGTTTGCTAACTTTAGTAAAATATTTGCGTTCTCTTTATTTTATTAGCTCTAACTAAAATCAAAGGTTAGGATTTCGATTTATTAGGATTTGTTTTGAAAAGAATTTCTCCAAAATTTGAGAAATAAAGTGCTGAAGCAAACGAAGACACGGCATATAAATTAAATTTGCGATGATTTTTTCTATATTCTTGTGTTTTGTTCTCAATAAGAGTTTAACCGATCGCAGTTACATACTTTAATGTTGTATCAGCGTTTTAATTAAATTCATCAGCAAGAACTAAAATCTAACCTTGAAACAAATTGGCCAAACTTTACATTAGGTCTTTTTTATCCTTGTTGTGGACTTGTTGTTTTTGGGTAGATAAAAAAGCTGTTTTACTTTAGGGCTTAAAAAAATAAAAATAAGAAAAAAACAACAGTTCCAACTCTGTTAAAGCTATGTCGCACAGTATATAATTAATTGCTAAAAGACCCAAACTATGATAATAAAAAACTTTTGAGTTAAACATCTGAGCTGAGGTGTTTGTGTTCCATTGACGTATTTTTAAGTAGTTGTTGAGTATTTGGTAAACATTGCATACCACCATTTACGTCTGCCACTAAATGCTGTTTACACAATGGTTGTGCAAAGTCTAACGGGTCACGAGCGTTTGGTCACATTGTCAACATTGCAATTTGTTTTTGCAATTTTCTGCTTTCATTACTGGAGCCACCGCGGCAATAAAAGTCGGTTTAAGCTGCGTTTTATGGTGGTTTAAATTTACTGGTGGCTGTCACAACATGCCGCAGTTATATATTCCAACATTGTACTTTTTGCACATATAGTTTATAAATGCAGCTATCAAACAAAAAATACATTAATGTTCCATTTGTTTTTGAAGAATTTCCGTAAAATTGTAACAAGATTCTGTGTTTCTCAACCAACGGGCCGCGGCCCGAAATTATGTGGCCGTTTAAATTTGTTGTGTCGCCGACTGCAGTAGTTCACATGATTATAATAATATATATTGGGTATGATCAATATTGCTTCAATGGGAGAAAATACATGGCTCATAATAATTAAATTGCACTTGCGCTTACAATTATGTTATAAGTTTTGTCCACTTACACAAAATTCATTGAGAAAAATTTAGTCGCCAAAGCTTCGTTGTTATAATTAACGCTTAGTATTAGCATCGCGAAAAAACAGGTTAAGAACGAAAACAAGGTTTGCACACACTGGTCTACTTCTTGAATTTACTGAATTATTTCTCCTTGTTTCCAGTTTTACTTGTCTCTTTGTGACTCCGGCATGTTGGCTCCTGATATCGTGAGCGGAATTTCACCACTGGTTCGTGATGTTTCCACGGCAACCCAGTCTTTCACCAACGACCCAAGCACTTTTCCCGTGGGCGAAAAGATCATGAAACTGTCGGCGAAATTACAGGTGAGAAAAAGAAGTTTTAAAACAAGCCCATACATGTATTATTATTGAAAAAAGTTAAAATTTAACCGGGGGCTTTTTTATTTATTCTTTTCGGATCAAATGTATTTTAAAATGAATGTTTTGTAAGTTATTTTTTTTACAGAAAAAAACTTACCACAACACCAGTTTTTTATGTTTTATTTATTTTTATTGAACAAATTACGTATCATTGTTATACAAGCAAAATTCTGTAAGTTCAATTTTTTCAGGAAGGCGAAATCAAACTTACAGCTGTATTTAATTAAACTTTTATCAACCAGAACGATGCTATAATATAAATTTTAACCAAATTCAATTTTGTTGTAAATGCAAATGAATCCCAAGTAGGTGTCATTTTGTACGTTTTGAATATATCTTTATTCATTTAATAAAAGGCTTTGGAAAGGTTCAAAATGCCGCCTACTTCTGTATGGGCTTTGGTATTCATTCTACGTATAACTAAAATATTTGATCATTATGTTCCAAATATTTCCTTATTTTATATTCCACAGGCGTCTGGTGAAGCAGTATTTGTGACCGACCACCCGGTCACCAACAACGAGCTCCACTGCGCTTTCGTGGTTTCTGACACCGCTAATGCTGATATCGACGAGATCTACGATTCAATGGCCTCACTGATGCCTGGATTTGTGCAGATTATAAAAGGTGATTGCATAAAGAAAACCGTTAAACAAAATGATAAAAATTAACATGGAAATTGTTGGTTATACGAGTTGGTTCCAAACATGGGGTTCCCAATAGGAATGTCCGGTACTTGACACTTTCTGATATATACCCGATGTTTTGGACAGAATGTATCGCGATTCGATCCGGTGCCACATTATTAATATGCTAAAACAAAAAAGTTTAAAACCGTTCAAGGATATTTTTTATCAGGTTATTAGGGCAACATTTTCTGTAGTTTTTTAATCACCAACCGTTAACCTACTATTTTTTGATCAATATACCTTTAAGGTAGAAAAGCTGCATTGAATCACAAATCATGTCAAAACTCCTTTATTGGTATCGGACGAGTACCGATATTACAACTTTGTATCGGGTATCGTCTACGATCCGATATTATCGGACATCCCTAGTTTCGATCCTTCTGGGGATATATGTTTTGCGGCTGGTTCCCTCCGTTGAAATAAGTCAATTTTACGACTGTTTTTTATGATTGGGTTTGTGCAGATTATAAAAGTTTTACAACTTGATGGAAATTAAACGGGCAATTGTTGGTTAAAGGAGGTGATCCCAACATGGGTTTCGACCCTTCTAGGGCTCCCGCAACGTGTTTTAGGGGTGGATAGCTAATTGCCTACACCAACTCGTTATACAAAGAGTCAGGGTTGTGGAGCCAGGTAAAAACAATCCGTGTACAACTCTGCACGATAAAGTCGAGTTCAAGCCAAATATGCGATTTCGTCTAGTCCCGAGTCTGGCTGCGGCTGTACAGCTTGTTTACGTAACAAGAGTAAGGTGGATTTTCAGCAATCCACTCATAGGGGTATCATACAATCAACCATACACAATACATGGTTGGAAAACATACCACAATATGCTACTCCACCTTTACAATTTACAGTTTGCGGCCATATCAGTTTATAACTTGCTACTGCACATGCGCACGTCGGACTAGGGACTCTTGTTACGCTTTTTTCTTTACTCAAGTCCCTCTTTAAATTTCAATGTAGGGTCGAACCTCCCGCCTGAGTTAAAGAACACTCACTTATTTCCATTCGACACAACTCGTCCTATTATTGCTGTGGACCATGTGGACTTTGTTGGACAACCAGTGGCTATCGTGGTGGCAGGTGAGTTAATCAACACTTTTATTTGGAACTGTTTAATAAATTATATACAGTAAGTTCAACTGCAGTTCTACTAATTAAACGGTGGTTTTAGTTTAAATCCTAATTATTTTATTTTGTGGTATATCCAATAAACCTAAATAAATGCTTAAGTCAGATTTTAATAGCCATGCACCCTTTCAGTATACACAGTATGTATAAGCTCATGATATTTTTATCATGTTTATTTGAAATCAGAATTGATTTTTGACGACTTTAAATGCTTGACTTCAATTTTAAACAAAGAAAAGAAAATTTAGTTTTATAAAAAATAGTTTTTTTTTATACTTCTATACTCATCGATTTCGATATTATCGCATGTAGTTGCATAATTTAGGTATTTCAGGTAAATTTATAGTGATTTTTCCTACTTCTGCAGAAACCTCTTCCCAGGCTTACGCCATTTCCAGATCAGTCACAGTAACCTACAAGAACGAAGGTGACGTAATAGTCACAATTGATGACGCAATAAAGGCCCAGTCTTTCTATGACAACCCAAGTTCAGATACCATCTTTGGAAACCCTGACCATGCGATGACATTGGCTAAAAATAAGGTGATTTGTGATTTCTCTTAATGTACAGAAAAAAAAATTTTGAAAAGCTTTTTTAAACTTTTAATTTCTTCACTAATTTATTTATTTTAAGAATGTTTCTAAATTAAAACAATTTACAAACGCAACATTACTAGTTTTCTATTTTAGCTATGTTTCTAAATTACAATAATTTAGAAAATGGAAATTTACGAATTTTCTAGTTTAGGTGCAAAATCCTTCAATCGAAACCTCTTTGGTTAATTTTAAAATCACAAAAACCAAGCTTATTCATTGTACTTCTTTTCCTACATATATTTTTCTCCTATAACTAAAATAAACCTAGTTTTGAGTAATACTCGATTAATAACTAACTGTAAAGTGTTTCAATGCAGGTATCTGGCGAGATAGCCCTCGGAAACCAGTACCACTTCTACATGGAGACCCAGGTGTGTAGAGCCGAACCTACAGAAGAAGGAGGCTTTAAACTGGAGGTTGGAACACAAACACAGAAGTGGCTTCAAGATGCGGTGGCATATGCCTTCAATCTAACTGCAAACAAGTAACAAGACTTAAATAACTAGATTAATTGGAGCTTTTTAATGTTATGTTAGAAATAAAATTAGGCTGTTTTAAGTTTTTGTATAATTAAAATTAGAATTACTGGATTCTTTAATAATAGAACACATATCATAGTTTGAACTAAAATAATGAAAGACACAAACATATGTGCTTATCAACTGTGATCTAGCCCTTCTAAAGCTGCTTTTTGACCAACGATTACGGCTTACGTATAATTAGTACACTGAAAAGCCATCGCAGACTCTTCACCGAATCTGTCCATCAATGATGCAAGCAGGGCAGGCTAGAAAAAACAACTAGCCTGTAGTGAGGTTCGAACTCACGACCTCGGCCATCCTGGGACCGTCGCTCTACCAACTGAGCTACACAGGCTCAGAGAGGAACGATTTGAGAAACAACCCTAGCACTGTTGCTTCATTCTGTTGGTACAAGCAACTTCACATTGAAGTGGATCTACAACATACCATATCATTCAATCAAAGATAAGAAAGTTGTTTTTAGCCTGCCATGCTTGCATCATTAATCGACAGATTCGGTTACTTTGCGATGGTTTTCGGTATACTAATGCTATGTAAGCCGTAATCGTGGGTCAAAAAGCAGCTTCAGAAGGGCTAGATCACAGTAGTTGTACACATTTGTGTTTGTATATTTTATTCAATAAATGTGATATTTTAACTCCTTGTAGAATCGAGGTTAGCACGAAGCGTGTGGGTGGGGCTTACGGTGGCAAGTCGACCAACTCACTTATAACCACTTGTGCTGCTGCGTTGGCCGCTTATTGTACACAAAGACCAGTCACTCTTCACCCTGGGATGCAAACCTGCAGCACAACGTATGGAACCAGGAACGCGTACACAATAAAGTACACAGTAGGTGGGTAACTGTTGGCTTTGGAATTTAAAACAAGACATTCACAATTAAAACTTTTTGAAAGTTTTTTTTAAAGAATTACGATTTTATTTAAAACAAGAAACAAAAATTACATTTTTTTTTCTTTTTTTTAAAGAATGACGACTTTTAGTAAAAACTTACTCGTACAGTGTGACGTATCGGTGGTGACGTCATTATGTTGTGACGCGGAGTCGGTTTTACACGAGTCTGACTCCTGCCTCGAAAATTAAGTTGGGTCCAGAGTCCGATTACAGAAAATTTGACGGACTCGGTCGAGTCATGGGTCCAAAACCCTGTATTCCATCAATTAGCGTAAATAAAATAAGGTGAAAATTCAGCAACCACCACATGGTTGTCATACAAATCAGTCACCGAACTACAACCCGCCAGTTTAATTCAACAGCCCTGTAGTTTACCCATTTGCTAAATAAAACAAGGTGGATAATGGATAAACAGCAATCCACTCAAAGGGTGCATTACAACTGGGCATCTACTCTACTGCCCGTCAGTATAATTCTTCCTGCCCGCCACATATTTCCATTATGATAAAAAATACAGTTATTAATACTTTATTAACAGGAATATTGTCAGTTGCAAACTCAGATAATTTTTAACGACTTTTTTTAGCAATAATATTATTTTAAATATTTCCTTAATATTTGGTATGTACAGGTTTTGATGACACTGGTGTGGTTGGCGCTATGGACGTTACACTTTACACAAACAGTGGTTGTTCAGCATTTGACGCGGAACTTGATGACCCGACAGTCATCCCTACATTCGCTGATAATGGTAAGTTGGATTACATTGTGTAACATCTAACCCAGGGGTTCTGAAACTGGTGCCCACTAAAGCTATAGAATGTGGTTAATTTTTCATTCCAGGATATAAAAGCCTTTTATCAAATAACGACTAAATAAAGTTTGTATATTAATAGAATACATTTTTGTTTATTTTCATTTATTGCGTTTTTTTAATTAAACTTCATTTTACAATGTGCGACAATTAATTTTATTTTTGTTTATTTTTTGGTCTTTATGTAGTTAAGTGAAAGAAAAGTAAAAACGGAGACAAATAAATTAAACAATTAAAAAAGTGCTTCACATTAGCCAAATTGATTGTTGAATTTACTAAAAATTTTTTCTTTTACTTGTTTTTAAAATTTTCTTAAATTTTTTTATATTTTTTTTCAGCTTACTTTTGTCCGAACCGTAAATACAAGAGTTACGTTTGCAAAACCAACACACCATCGTCCACTTGGTGTCGCTCTCCATGTAAGTTGTTAATACAAAAAAAATTATTTCTAATTTGTTCTTAAAAAAAAAAAATTAATTTGTTTTAATAATTTAAAGCAGTGGTTCTCAAACTGCGCGCGTCGAAAGAGTAATTTAAGAAATAAGTTTTGTACTCCAAACATGTAAACAGGCGAGATTTGAATACACAATATTCATTTGAAAACTGATATAATGAGGACAGTTTCTATTTGTTTAATAGTTTTTCCCTGGCTTAAGGGTGTTGTTCAAGTTACAATACTGTTGTTTTGTAGAAAGTTTGTCGCGAATGTTTTTTAATTGATTTTACTGTTCAGCAAGCTAAGAAAGTTGTCAAAAAAATGTGTACCGTCGTTTTTATGCATGGTAAATTCTTTTGTTAAGTCTGATTTTTTATTTGGTGGGGTGAATAATAGTTTTATTAATTACCCTAATCTGTTATATTAACACTTCAAAGATCGTACTTTTCACGGAACGTGCCTTGCTTGCACGAAAATCCTTGATTAATTACTAGACGACCTTTTTTAATTTACACAACGAAATGAATTCGAATGAGAAGAAATAAAAAGAGCTTAAAAAGCACTTTTGATTTATATTGTATAAAGTTATTTATTTTTTACAATGTTACAAAGTGACTAGGACTTCGACGCATTTTTATTTCAACCATTTAACTTTGTTTCCGCCCACCAGCGAGTTTACAGTTGACGGGGTTCGCCGACCAAATCATCGAGCACGTGGCGAGCTTCCTTAACAAGGACTCAATCGTTGTGAAGGCGGCAAACTTCTACAAGATCGGTCAGATGGATCTGAGTGGAGAGAAACTGGAATATTGTAATATCGGCAAACTTACTGAAGGTGGGTCTATGATATTCTCTTAAATCACGGGTTCTTTTTACCGCGGAACCCTAATTTTTTTATTTGCTTCGCCTGGACCAAGGTAGGCAAGAAATTTAAAAAACGACGGAGTAAATTGATGTTCCAAATACACTTCATAAATCAGCTGCTTACGTTCTAAAAATGTGTAAGTGAAATGGAATCTAAATAGGATTCAGTGCAAACCGTTTTATTTTTAATAAAACTATTTCTTAAAAAAACTGATTACTTCTTTAAAAAATACACTTATAGTTCAATTAGACCTTCATGGAACCTCTAAAACTAGTTCACGGACCCCAGTTTATGATCCCAACATGTATTCGGTAGATATTGCGGTCAGGGAGCGGCGGACTTTGATGACCTAGCGGTCTGTCGCAGCTCCTTTCCCAAAAAATAAACATATCTATCTATCTATGATAACTTCATCAATCTTGCACATATGTCCGCATATTGTGGGCTAATTTTGCAAAACGTTTGTGTTTAGCTTTTGTAAGTCCTAGTGCAAGTAACTTGAACTCAAACAATGTTTTCCAGCGAAAACACACAAAAAAAACGAAACAAATAGCAAGTTGACATTAATTTAATTTACCACTGGACTTACATTACCCATTTTTACTAAAATATGTTAAACTAAATTTAAGCTATTTCCCAAATGACTAAATCTAAGTCAAGCTATCATCAAGCAATTTTGCCCCAAAGACATGTCAAGTCAAACTTTCGAAAGCAGTGACTTAAGTGCATTTAAGTCTAGTCGGAATGTCTCGTAATTGATTTAAGCCATTACAACACTGAAAAAATGTGTTTTAAATTTTGTTAAAAACAACTTGTATTTCAAACTTTCGTGTAAAATTATTTCCACTTTGTTTAGATCTTCTCGCGAGCACGAAGTATGACGACAGACAACAAGAAATCGCAACTTTCAACCAAAACAACCGATGGAAGAAGAAAGGCTTGGCAGTTTCACCGATGAAGTTCAAGTAGGTTTCCAGCTATGATCACTATAATTAATCAGATCCTAAACTTGTGAATAAAATCAAACGCATTAAATGTTCACATTATATTCATTATTTTGGTTTAATTTTTGTTTTTTACCATATTTCCCGGAGCCCTAAACTTTAGATTTAAAGTCTTCATAAAATGTATTTTAAACAAAAGTATGTTTCCCATTTACAACTGATTTTTTTTAATTCGCCATCAAAGGTTTTAAACTTGGTCTAAGACTATAAAACAACCTGATGACGTGTGTATTCATGGGCTGGTTATTTTAAAATAGCTACGTCCGATAATACCGGACTGGTACTTGTCTGATACCAAGACAATATGGGAATGTCGCAAATATTTGTGACCGAACGTATACAAGCCTAGGACATATTTGCAAGTTCAGATATGGGAAATTTGATTGTTTTTAACAAAACGCTATATAGTATTTTTCACAATAAACAATCGCTATCGACAAACAATATCGGCCTAAATTTAACGATACCGATATATTTTAGTAGAAGCGAAATATTGGCCGATATTGTAATTAAACCGATATATCGGTCTATCTCAATTCCCAATTAAATCTCAAAAATTAAGCGAAAAAACAAATTTTTCTTTAATTATATTGGCGTCAAATGTTCTTGATTTTCAAACATTTATAAAAGTTTTATTATTTAAGGATCGATTACCGTGCTGGCAAGTACACCACCCTGGTGTCGATTTGCTCAGGAGATGGAACTGTGGTTGTTTCGCATGGTGGCATTGAAAGTGGGCAGGGCATTAACACTAAGGTAAGCTTATAATAAGTTGCTTTCTAAACGGCACTAAAAAAGTTGTGTAACTTTGACAACATGATCTTTAATTTACCTATCAAAGTTTTTTTATGAATGTTTTGGGCATATAGCTAAAACCTATATTTTTTGTTTTATCTTGTTGTTTAAAAAGCAATACATTTATTTTTTCTAAAATACGTATAATATTAAGTGTGAACCTTTTAAAAAAAAAATAACATTGTTTTGACAAACTAAGACTATAGGATTAGGTTATGATGCTTTACAAGTGTAATTTAATAATAAAATATTATAAAACCAAAAAAAGCGTAAGAAATTGTTTTTTGCTTAAAATAGTTTTATTGCAAATTCCCTGAAAGATGGATTAAATTGTTGATTTCATAGCTTAGTTGCTTAAACTAGAAACAAAGGTGTACACCGAAAGTCATCGCAGAATCTGTTGATCGATGCAAGCTAGGACAAGCTAGAAAAACAACTAGCGTGTGGTGAGGTTCGAACTCACGACCTCCGGTCAAGCCGGGACCGTCGCTCTACCAACTGAGCTACACAGGCTCAAAGCGAGTCAAGAAACAACCATACGCCAATACTTGCTTATTCTGTTAGTATAGGCAACTTCACATGAAAGGGGATCTACAGTTTTCAGAAACAGGGTGGTGACAGTTATTCTTGTCATGTGTGAGGTGCACGACTGTACGTCACTTTTAGGTTAACAAAATAAGAAATGTGTTTGTGTCTGACTATTTGGCCACAACCCCTGGTTTTGTTGCTTAACCTGATATTTCACTCAGGTCGCTCAAGTTGCTGCTTTTGAGCTTGGAATCCCGCTGAGCTCGGTCATGGTCCAGCGCACAAACAACGTGACGTCATCCAACAGCCAAGTGACGGGGGGAAGCATCACCAGTGAAGTCTGCTGCGGGGTGAGACTTGCTTGTATAGGGGACTTGTACGATACTAATACTTGCTTGTAGGGTTGTACCTTACTATTGGTTGCATTATGGATGTCTTATACCACGGGTCACTTAACTACGGCCCACGGGCATAAATTAATATGATCTTACACAAATTGTCTAAAATCTACGTCAAGACAGTATCATCAATATTGTCGAAAAACCCACCATTAGATATTCCGGAGCAAAGTGAAACTGCAGAGCAACTTGATCCTATCTAGTAAATAAATGACGTTCACATTTTCCGAACCAAGTTATATACATTCACGCATTTTCTTTTAGGATTTGAGTAACAAAAAATTCATTTAAAAAAAATCGACCCAGTCCACAGCATAAATTAATACGGCCCATGGCATGTTACCTTAATGACGATAAAATACAGTAGAAATGTTGCCGAATTCAATCGAAAACTAAATTTTAATGAAAATTTAAAACTGAATGACAATTTATTAAGGCTTACGACAGTTTTAATTTATATAGTTAATTTCAATTTGCATCGTTTAACAATAATAAAGTTAATAAAATTCGACAAAAATCCGGCCTGCGATAAAAAAGCCAGCCCATCATCGTAAGTCCTTCAGTTATTCGGCCTTTGCTCGTTGCATAATTCATAAACTTTATAAACTTTCAGACTGTACTGGAATGGCTGCTACTAACTAAACATTATGATCTCATTTTGGTGCTCATTTGGACTTGTAAATTCTGCATACTTTACAAAGTCGTATGTTATATTTCCATACGGTAATAGAATAGTATAAGTTGCTACTGACTGAACAATATGCGCCTATTTTGTGCACAGACTTGTAACTTCTGTATACTTTACAAAGTTTATTATTTCCAGACGGTAATGGAATGTTGCAAGACGCTTCGATCCCGAATTGATCCGATCCGCAACAAAATGCCATCCGGGACATCTTGGAAAGACGTGATTGCGCAATGCTACAACGATAATGTCGACCTTGCCTACTCCACAATGTGAGTAGCTTATGTGTTGTTATGTGTTGTGTTGTAAGGGGTTGTTACTCCTAATGTCGCATCACCATAAGAAGTATGTTTAATGTTGTTTATAGTATCGGATATGAGAATGCTAATCATCGTGTTAGCAGTAAAATTTTATTGGATTTTGTTAACAGTCGCCAATATTATAATAAAATCAAATATGCTTTAAATCGAATGCAATTTCTGTTGATAGATGTGCACAAAATCGTTTAAATTACAAATATAAAAGATTCGGATAAATAAAACTTGTATTTTTATATAAAAACTAAAAAAATTTTATACTTGATTTATCTTAACCGTTGCTAAGAAATAATGCATTTTCCTAAATCGAATCCAAACTTGCTGATGTTTCGTTAACTCATTTTTAGACAAATACAATTTGTTTAAAAAATGTCAAAGCCGATTTTCTTTGTTTAGGTGGATCCCCCCAAGCACAGGAAAGTACAACTCTTACGGCGTGACGTCATCTGAAGTTGAACTTGATGTTCTGACCGGGCAATACAACATCACTAGAGTGGATACTCTGTTCGACTGCGGCATTAGGTTGGTGGCCTAAGTATAATAAAATAAAAAATGTGCCTAACCATATTCTAGCAGTGATTCCCAATTGTTTTAAATTCTGAAATCCAGCGAATTTTTTAATACCTTAAAGTTTATTTCTTAGCATGGGAATACATAAAAAAATAGGCAAATACCACTGAAAGTGAAGTGGTGTATAAAAAAAAACAATGAAAAAAAACAACTTAAAACCAATAGAGGTTTAGAGTTAGAATTTATTTACTTAAAAAAAAGTGGTATTAATCGAAGGCTTTATTTGAAAGTTTTTAAATAACCAAAAAAAAAAACGATTAGGAAACATAGCTTGAGTACAAATCTTAATCCCTGTATCTTAATTTTGTTTCAAACATTACTAAACTTTTAGCGCCTGTTTGTAATATGTTATACTTTATTTCCTAGCAAGGCTAAACAAGATTTAAAATCAAATCTTATCTTTGAAGCTAAATGATTGGAGTTAGTAATAAAAATATTAAAGCCCATACAGAAGAAGGTGGAATTTTAAACGTTTTGAAGAAATCTTTATTCATTTTTAACATCAAACACTTCAACTACCTACTTCTGTATGGGCTTTAATATTCTTACCAAATCTTATCTTGTTTCAGCTTGAACCCAGAGATCGACATTGGCCAGGTTGAGGGAGCTTTCGTGATGGGACTTGGATTCTGGCTCACTGAGAACTTTGTGGTTGATGAAACTGGAAAAGTTTTGACTCCGGGCACCTGGGAATATAAACCGCCTTCCACTAAGGTACAAGTCAATAAAAATTGCATGTTAAAATGTAACTTTTAGATGCATAATGGCTGGAGGTTGGGCGAAGACGTATTTTATTCCCATACTAATTCTGATATTTTTGGCAAAAAAGTATGCAAGGTTCTATACCAATGGCGTCATTACTATGCTCAAAAAACAAAAATTAAAGAAATTAAAACGTTCATAAAATAGTTTGACCAAGTTATATAAATGCTAAAAAGTTGTTACCGTGTTGTTTTTTATTAAATTTATATTTAAAAAAAATCGCTGTCTTTAAAAGAAAAAAAGGTCTTAAATTAATTTCATATTGGATCAGCACCGAATACCTCCCAAGTATCGCCACTATATGGTATCGAGTATTGGTTTCGATCCGGTATTATCGAACAACTTCCAAGCACAACGTGTGTATGTGTTCAGGACATCCCGATGGTGTGGAACATAGAGTTGCTTCCAGACGCACCAAATCCGCTAGGTGTCCTCAGGAGCAAGGCGTCAGGGGAACCCCCTATGTGCATGGCAATATCTGTGCTGAACGCACTCAAGCGTGCACTGCAATCAACCAAGCATGACAGAGAAAATACCGATTTCTTTCAAATGCGTAAGTTTTTTGGAATTTTTTTTATATATATATTTTTTTTTTTTGGTTTCATTTTATATTTTTTTTTAATTTGATGACGATCTGGTGATAGTCTTGCCACTTAACAAATTTTCTTAATTAAAATGCAACTTTAATTGTTTTGATTTAAAGCAGTGTCTCTCAACCTTTTTGCGGCCACCAAAATAATCACCGTAATTATAACAAACTACTTTGTGGACCCAAGTCTCTCGGATAAATTTGTTTTAAGCAAAAAAAAACATAAAACATCATTGCCGTAAGTGCGATTCTAAATATCATGAGTCGTGTCTTCGTATTTCTCACAGTTTTCCCAATTTTTTGCATAATGTACCAATCTAAACAAATCTAACCTTACAAAAGTACTTCAGACGGTAACCCAGCCATACTACACGGCCACACCTTTTTGGTTCGCCACCCATGAGATGAGAAACACATTTTGTTAAACATTAACCTGTTATTTGTGCATAGAATGTGAGGTAATTATGTGATAAGATTTATTTTTGAGTAAGATTTTCCCAAAACTTGAGAAAAATAAGTTAAATAAGTTGCGATGGCCATCTACAACAACGTGGATCAAAATAAACCAACCAAGAAATAAATAAATACCTAGAAAACATATCTGTATAGCAATTATGAAAAATATCGATCTTAAAAAAATAATATCCCGAAAAAGGAAAGCATCCTAAAAACTAAATAGGAGAAATTTGTGCAAATGCTTTTGCATAAAATATAATTGGGGACATGACCTAAGAAACTTAAAAGTATTGCCTTTAAAGAGTAGTTCTTAAATTTTTTCAGCCTGCTACAAACTTAAACAATATAAGCAAAACCTCGAGATGCTTTTTACAAAATCAAACAACCAAGGCAATGGGTAAACGCCATAATATTGTCAGTTCTACAATGGCTGGTGTGCATTTAAAACTCGCAAGCTGGTCCGCATGCTTGTTGTTTATTGGGATTTCGGTACACTTCTTACGTGGTTTGCCGCCGTACACTTTTTTCATTGTTACAATCACTGGTTAAAGCAGGGGTTCTTAAACTTGTTTTACCACAGACCCCTAAAATTTGTGTGGAGCTCGCGTGGACCACGCTATGCCAAAAAAATTTAAAAATGATGTCATAAATTTGCGTCACAATACAAATAGACTTAAATCTGCTGATTTCGGTCCAAAAATGTGAAGTGAAATGAAGTCTTATTACAGTCAGTGTAAAACCGTTCTATTTTTAATTAAATTGTTCTCTTTGATAAATTGATTTACTTCTAAAATCTATACTAATATTTCAATTAGGCGTTGATGGACCCCCTAAAACTAGTTCACGGACCCCCCAAGGGGTCCATGGACCCCAGTTTAAGAACCCCTGGGTTAAAGACTAAAAAGTATTTTAAAGATTATTTTTTTTTTAATTTAGTTATAACTATCGGAAACTAAGTTTTATCGTTAATCGCACAAAACTTAAAAAAATGTTCGGCAAATTTTGAACTTAATCTGTTTGATTTTAAACTTATTTAAAACTTTTCCGCGTAAAGAGAAAAATACAATGTTACAAGCACTTAGATGAAACGATTTGTTTATTTCCAGCAACACCTGCCACCGTTGAAAAGATATTTCTCACAGCAAACTTGGATCCCTTGAAAGATTTTGTTCTCAAGTAGTTTTTTATGCTCCATTTATAACAAATTGCGTTTATTTGTTAATATGCAACATTTAAGCAATTGTCCTAAATACTTTTAACGTTAAAGTTTTAATCTTTTCAAATCCAATTTGTGTTCCACTGTGTTTCGTTGTTGATATTTCGCTACGAGAAGTTATCATTTTACTTTAATTTTAGGTTATTTAGGTCGAACTAAACTTACTGTAAATAGTAATTTAATAACAAAAATAAAGTCAAAGTTTTGTAATTGTAAATAATACCTTCTGCAAAAAAGTTCTAACCTCGTTTTGTGTTTATTACTAATGTAATGATTTTGTGTTTTTAAATTTTTCTTATGTTAAATCAACTTTTAAGTTTTAAATTATATGTATTTTCTGTTAATTCTGTAAAGTTCTATTGGTTGCTACTTGTGATTTAAACATCGTAAACTTCATTTGCCTAATTTGCCGAACTACAGTATTCTATTGCCTTATGATCGTTTCAAATTTGTTTTAAATTATTATCTATTTATGCAAATCGCTAATAAAATGAACCCTAAGATTTCATATTTCTGTGCTTTAATTTACACAAAAGGTTAATATGAAATGTAGGTGTTTATAGTTGATTTAAAACAGATAAAATTTGTGAAGCGGCGCATAAAATGTCGCCATATGTGTGCTAGTAATTCAATCTAGTCATCCATTGTGTTGAAGTGATTCCATGGTCGTAAAACGAACATAAAAGAGCTTAAGGGCATAACACGAAACGTGATACTCGATGAAATAAGGTCGTTTCAGATCAGTTTGACTAGGTATTTATTAGTCATTGAGTAAGGGTATTTATTATTTAATATGGAAGTTGAGCTAGCTTGGTGAAAGTGTAGGCTATTTGTTGCAGACTATTTGTACGTAGTTTAGTAGAATAATCAATTCTAAAATGTTTATTTCAAGGGTATACAAAAACTTAAACTTATTTCTTACGAAAACTGAAGTTTCGTATAAAGCTCTGAAATAAATATACGTATAAAAGAAGTTATGACATTTCAAAATTATATTTTCATTTTTTTTCAGCTTTGACGAAAATATTTAAAATATTTACGTCACAAAGGCGTTCCGCTTGAGCGACGACTGGTTTTAGGTAACCAAGTGGAAGTTAAAAAACGAAACGCCTTTTCATTTCTTTCTTTCAACTTCGCTTTTAAATATGTCGCAACTTTCAAGTTAAAAAAAATTTACGGACATAATTAATTGTAGCTTTTGGACTTTGCTTGCAGTGCCAGAAAGCTTTATCTAGGATACTTTAGCTAATGCTACACAGTTGAAGGTTCAGAAAGTTTTTGCTTGTTTTTTTTTTTTTTTTTTATTTTCAAATTTAAAGTCATATTGAGTAACATAAGATGACGTTATTGGGTTAAATGTTCTGTGGAAAACTAATGCTGCACAAAAATCCTGTTACATGTTTATTAAAGTAGCACATCTTAAATATTTGTACAAGTAATAAAATTTATAAATAAATCAACATAAAAAGGATTATCCATTATGACTTTATTGATAAAATTTTAAATATATGAAAACAAGAGTCATTTAATATTGTCAAAGTCCTAATTTTAGTCCTGCATATTTTTATTTTGTATCTAAATTTTAGAGTTAATGACTTCACAAAGAATAACTTATAGATTGGTAATTAATTGTTGTATTATTAGGGTTATTTTATCAGTCATATTTACTTTTCATAGATTAAAAGTTGATTTAGCTAAAAATACCTTGTTTTTAATATGTTTGTAGCACAATTTTTTACATGAGTTTTTCTTAAAAACGTTTACTGAGAGAATGACATGACTCAACATTTTTGTGTTGTTTATAATTTGTTTTTTAAATGACGTTTAGTGTCAAGTGTTTTTATTGTTCCATAACTGAGTTCTTGTTTTTAGTTGATTAGGATTTAGAAATTAGTTGTGTAGGACCAAAAAAACAAATGATATTTGAATAAAAACAAATTGGGGACCACAGGTAATTTATTTATATCTATATATATATTTAAGGTACTCACAGCTCGGCGCCGCTCTTTCACTTATGTATGTGAAAAGTTATGCAAAAAAAAAATAAGAATAATACCGCATACCACAACGCATATTGTTTGGGTTAGGTTGCCGGTTAGCGTTTGGGTGAGGGTGGGTTAAGTAATATTATGTTTATTATTAATAATAACTTGACCCACCCTCAACCAAACGCTAACTCGCACCCTAACCCAAACAATGTGTGTTGTGGTATGCGGCATTTGAAGAAAAAATTTTTTTTATTAATTTTTAAGTACAATAGTGAAAGAGCGCCCACAGCTCTAGGGAAATTAATATTTCATATATATTTTTTATTTATTAGAATCTGATCAATGGTAACATAAAAAAGAAAGGAAATTTAAACAATAAAATAATAAGATTGTTAACAAATCTTGTCAAATATATAAATAAGCCAGTTTTTTTTATTGTGATTGTCTACTTTAGCAATAAAGTACAGTGAACATCTAGCTAACATTTTGCACACAAAAACAGTTAACGTGATATTTACCTTGTTAACTCCATAGCTATGAAACCCACTAAACAGGATGTTCTTAAATTATAATTTGTTCTTGCAAATTAACACTTGTCTGAAATTACACTCCAAAATGTAATAGTTTAACCTACCTTCTGTTTAGATACATATATATACTTAGTTCTAGTGTGGCCCGTTTTGTAACCCTTGGAATCATAACATTTATGGCCAACATTGAGTTGTACTTAATTTCTGTTAAAACGATTCCTGCTTTATTTTGCAGGTATGGGTGGAGCAGTCGTATCAAGATTAGCAATGTAAGTACAACAATTAATTTATAAGTTAGATATGTCACAGTTATACTTAAACTTACTCCTATCTTTTCCTTATTTTAACCCATGCTATTAGATTTTACTTAGTACTAATTGGCAAAAGCGCAATGTGATTCTCTCAAGTATGTGACCATTCCTTACCTAAATTCAACGTAAAAATATTATAGTTTGTTTATATTCCAAAAAAATTAATAAAAAATGACAGAACATATTGCAAAATATTAACGGCTGTATAGACCATATATTTAGTGCTACCATACTATGTTTAATCTTGTCTTTTTTTTAAATATAGTCAATTTTTTAACTGTAGGCATTCATATATATTTAAATTACAAAACAATTAATTTGCTTTCTTTTGTTAAGATAAATATAGCTCGTTAAACTTTAAAAATATTTTTGATCGATTTGTTTTGTTGCAGTGTCAGTGGAGGCCTATTATATCCTGCATATTGCTCGTACAAGGCTGTCAAGGGAGCCAATGTTAGACAATATGTAAGTAAAACTACCAAAATATACTCTTATAAATGATTGTATGTATCTTCTTTTAACATGTAACTATATTCTCTTTATGATTTAAATGTTTTATTATAAGTTGTACTGCAAGTTAATAACAGTGTTTCTGTTAATCTTTTTAACCTAGGTTTAAGATATACTATTTGCTTTCCAGGTGCGTTGGATTATGTATTGGGTTGTGTTTGCCATTTTCAGCACCATAGAAACATTTACCGACATATTTCTAACATGGTGAGTGCTTGATAGATACTCGGTTAAATTTTAATTATGGGTGCCAGAGACTAATCATGCCTTTAAAAAGTAAGGCATTTTGTGTTAAGTATAATTTGCAAATCTTAATGTAGGACATTGAGATACGCTTTTCTTCTGATTAAACTTTAGTATATTGTTTGCAAATATTTGTAAATGTTTTTTAAACAGACCTAATAAGTTACAAAACAATAGAGTTTTTTAAATTGTACTTATTAATCTTAAATATGTTAATATAGCACTTTCAACAGTCAGTTTTAGGCAATATAGTAGTTTAATTAAACAGATTTAATAAATTACAAAAAATTAAACTTTTAAAGTCTACATATTGATCTTTAAATAGTTAAAGTAGCATTCCCGACAAGCCATTTTAGGCTACATGGTAGTTTTTGTGGCTGAGGACACCAGTGTTTAACATTACAAGCATCTCAAGTCAGAATTAATTACATGTCCCATGAGAGATGGACTTCCTATAAAGGCTTAAGGTTTAAAACCACCAAAGGATTATTAAAATCTGCCATTAAGTGGTGTCAGAATGCTATGCTGCACAACAGCTCTGTATTGACTCATTATTTAAATTACATGACCATCATTCATCAGCGGTAGACCTCTGTGTTTCAACATTTAGTTGACCATAAACTAAACATAAACATGTCTTCCAAATATTTAGCTATTTCCAATATTGCAATTAATGGTAGAACTACTATAATTGTTGTTATGATTTATATATATTCAACTATTTATTTAGAACATAAGAGGTATTCATTTAATTTTAATACAATGGGTTATTCAAATCAATAAAAATGTTGTTTTATAAGAAGTGTGCATTTCTAGAGACAATTTAACGATGCAGTATTTAAATATAATGTTTATTTTATAGACAAAAAATTGCCTGAAATATAAAAAAAAGGTTAAAATAAAACAGAATGTCAGAGTAATTGGAAAACAAATGGCAAGCAAAATTATTCAATATTAGTCGCATAAATTGTAAAGTGTAGACAATTACCCATACAGAACAGTGTTTAAAAATATGCAGTTATTTTATAGACAGAAATTGGTGAAACAGCCTTAAACACATACTGCAGTAGAGTAAGTTGCAGACAAAAGCCAAGACAAAGTATTTAATACTATCAGCATTAATTGTATAAAGTAGTTGTTTCTTAAACCGATATAGAAATTTATAATATATATTCCACATGTCTAGGTTGCCCTTCTACTACGAAGCGAAGTTGTTATTTGTCCTGTGGCTTTCAATGCCTTACACCAAAGGATCTACCTACCTTTATCGCAAGTTCATCCACCCAAGTCTAACAAAGAATGAACAGGTGTGTTTAGCATTGTTTGGTTGCCTTGTATGCAACAAATATATTTCTTAGTAATTCTACATTTTGCAATTGTAAAGTTTTTCTGTATATGCAAACTCCTTAGAGATTTAATTCAAAAATATGCTCGGTGTTCAAATTGATAGATTCATCCTGTTGGTGACATTTTGTTTAAAGTTTGAGCAACTTTTAGAATCTTAGTAAAACGCCTATAATGGTACATGTTAAACATATAAGTTTTATTCAACATCCAAAAGTATATATATTTTGCATGTCAAATATAGATTCACTTTGTTTGTCATGTCAATATAGATATGGTACTGTATTGAAAGTATTATTTTAAAAGTTATAAATAAATTATTGACATTGCAATTTGCTATCTTTCAAATGTAGCTAAAATTAAGTAATATGCTGTAAATGTTCTAAATAAATATTAAGATATAGTTGGAGGTTGCTGTTACACATAGAATGAATATCAAAGCCCATACAAAAAGAGTATTTTTTGTGTTGCGAATAAATCTATATCCATTTGTCAACATTTTTAACATCGCCTTAAAAAAGAGATATTTTAGTCTTTTAAAATGTTACCTACTTCTATGTGGTTTGATATTCATTCTACATCTCAGTAAAACTTCCAACTTTTAAGCTCCCCTTGTTATCTTGAAAATTCGGTTAATTTGTGGTTTTGTTTTTTAAGTTTATTTACAAACTAAAGTTAACACTCAAATTTTAGCAAACATTCAACTCCACGTTTTTTTCATAGGAGATCGACCTGTTTCTTGAAAGTGCAAAGGACAAGGGTTACCAGACGATGGTCACTGTTGGAACTCGTGGATTTAATTTGGCGGCCAACGCTGTAGTGACAGCTGCTGTGAAGAGCCAGGCTGTTGTCACCGATAAGCTGCGAAGTTACAGCACCATGGACCTCACTCAGCTGGACAACAACAACCAAATACACACCCAGACAAGTAGGTTTTATTTGGATGTGTACAATATGTAGAGATATGGTCCATTACGCTAGCTAAAACATTTACATAAAATAAACTTTGTCATATTTTTTTAAACAATAAGGGTGTTTTGGAATCTGTAAAAAATGTAAAATTACATACCATTGCTTCAGCAATAGCATTTACATAAAACAAACTTTGTCATACTTATTTTCCAACAAGGAAGGTATTTTTTTCTTCATTATTTTGAAAACATGTAAAGATATGGACCATTACATTCCTAGTAAGAACATTAACATACTAATAAAACCTATATTGTGACATGCAGTCGTATTTTATTGTGCCTAGAGCAGTGGTTCTCAAGGTCAACCATGTGGAAATATATGGTCTTTTGAAACAACGACGGACCCCTCTTAAAGTTTAAAACACTGTACAATGATTACTCTTAACATTCAGTTTAGCCACTCAAACCAACATTAGTTTGTGTACAGAACCTGCCAAAAGAATAATTATTATTAAGAGAGTTTGATACGAAAATTATTCACTTGACTGAAATAAATTTCTACAAAATGTATAAATAACTTCCTATAAAAATATAAGCCTATGTTGTGCAGACCACTTCAAACCTTTTCACCCCAGTTTTAGAACAAATGGCCCAGACAGTTCTACTATGCCAAGCATTGCCTGCCAACAGTTTCCTAATATGACATTTTGTCTATCAAACAAGATTTATGTTTAAAATACCACAAGTTGATTGATAGCAAACTTTCCTTATGCATTCAGTGGGTAACCCAGCGGTGGTGAGGGAAATGAACCAACGCAACGCTGCAACGACCCCCATATTGTCAATGGACCCAGGGACTTTACCCGATGGGGCTGAACCAAGATTGACAGCACAATTTAAATCCTACTCTATGATGAACCTCAGCGACTCAACATTGGAATCACCTGGTGAGTGGTTTTAGTGATTTTTTTACAGATATTGTTGATTTATTTTACAAAAACATTTTCGATGAAGTTCTACAATTTAAACAGTTTTATCACATTTGAAATTACTTTTGACTAATAGCACTTGCTACTTATAGAACTTCGATAATGAAATTTCTATGTGTTTAACAATTCTTATATAAGCTTATCTGAGATAAAAAGAAAGTTGTTGTACATTTTTCACATAAAATCTCGGCGAATTTGCACGCTTTTTCAACAAAAGTGCAATTTGAGTAAATTTTGATTCCAATCATCTATGGTAACCAAAACATTGTTATTTTGTAGGATTTTTAAATATATTACCTTTAGTATAGTACCCAATGTTTACATCACTATTGTCTAAAATTATTGTCCTAAAGACCCCTGTCCATCGACTTAAGCATTTTTAGGTTTAAAACAAATTTGGGCGATTTGCACAATGTTATTTGCTTGAAAGCAGAATGTTGCCTGTGCATGTTGTAAACAATTTAATGAAACACTGGTCACTGCTTTTGTTATTGCAATTCTTTATTTAAACACCTTATGTATGTTTTATTAAAATTGCAAACTTGGATGAAGGTTTGATAAAAAAGAGTGGTACGTAAATCGTGTTCGTTGTTTGTTAGAAAGAGTAACTGTTTTTTTTTTTTTTTGTGTTGTTTCTAAATTTTATGCAAAGTTGTACCGCCGTGATATTATTTTTGTTAAATAGTTGTATAACGCTTAGTATGACTCACTTGTAATATTTTGTCATACTTTAAAGTGGGCGGTTTATACCGTTTCTGTTTTTATTTCTGATCTCCTATATTAACGATAAGCACAACATGAAGTTGGTGCTTATAAATATCTTCATAATCTTTTTGTAAGCCATGAGAGGCTTTGATAAACAGAATAGTTGTAAAAAAAAACATACAAATGTATTAGTTAGGTTCATTTTTTGATTTTATTAATACAAGATGAATAAATAACTTAGCTGGGTATATATTATGTTAAAAACTTGCGCAAAAATAGTTTCTAATTGATTTTTTTATATTTGCAAGTTGCTCTTGTTTATAGACTTATCAGTCCAATAACACAACATATAGTAGTTTAATACAGTGATACCTACTTCTTTGTTGCCTTTATGGTTTCGTATGGCTTGTATTTTGTATGCGAGCTGTCCACTACTATTCAAGATTAATCTCTAAAATTTTTATGAACTCGTAACATAAAGTTGTTCATTTTTAGCTTCAGTGTTGGAAGATATTGCGGATTACGACGAGGATATTGAGTTTACTTCGGCGCCTCCAACGCACACCACTGACGACATGCAAATAACAAGGAGGACTAACTATGCAGAAGGTTTGACATCTCATACTTTACCCAACATTTAACTAAATGAATAAATATTTTGGGTAAAATGCTCAAATATAGGCCAAGTCTAGGCTAGTTCAGCATGATATAAATATAAAATTTATTTGATATCTTGGTATCTTTTATTTTGATTCACATCAAAAAAAGATGAGTGCATTGAAAAAAGGATTGAAACAAGATTGAGTAAATTGGCATCATCTTAATTGATATGTTTCGATACGAACTTGTATCATCATCAGTTAAATATAATGTTGATTTACTCAACTGCTTTAGCTTTGCCATTTATTTTAAGCTACATACAGACTGTGCAACCTTAAATCTTTGATAAAATACTTAAATTTTGCCTAGTTCAGAATTATATAACTATGAAAAACCATTGTATCATAAAATACAGAAAGATTAATTCAACTTAAAATATATACCCCGTCAATATTTCTTACAATTTTGCTGTGTATATTCTAAAAAGCATCTATTGCACCTTAAGCTTGAATGCTTTGTTATTTTTGTAATCACTACAAATTATTTTTACATTTGCTTTCATCAATTATTCCTCTTGATTACAAAAAACTTCTTTTTATCGGAATGAACTGCATTTAATTGATTTAATCTCGAACGGATTTCACATTTCTTGCTTGCTTCTGTGTTTAGAGGCTGTACCCCAGCCTGGCTTTAGTCGCGATCGCTATTTAACGATGCCAAGAAAGAAAAAGAGCTCAAAAAGTAAAACTAAACAGGTAAAACCATTTCACTTTTATGCACCTTTATATGTAAGTGCTTAATTAAAGCTTTAGTCAAAGACCAGACCATACTTGTGTTAAAAAGCTTTCAGTAAAAACACAAAAGTGAAATAAGTGAAAAGTCAAATGCCAAGACACCCAAGTTTTTAGGTATGTAAGTTCTACATTATTTACAGCAGTGGTTCTCAACCTTTTTGTACCCGTGGCCCCTTTTTGATGCCGTCAAATAGTTGCAGACCCCTAACATTTTCTGGTGTAATACAGTATGTGCATTTAGTTCTTTTTAATAAATCAGTATATCTGCGTAGGGCACTGTATGCTAAGTAAAGTATCAGAAAACACCAAATTGCTTTATTATGACACGTTTATCTCAATGTGATTTCTGCTGCTGCATCTACGAAGCAAGTCTTGAAATGCGTGGTCGCGTTTTTGACAATGCTAGACGCATGTCATCTTTGCGAATGATAGCATAAATTTAAACCAAAATCCTGTACCTGTCAACTGTTGTAATGCTTCCTTTCATTTTACAATCTATTTGTGTTATATCACAATGGAAGTGTTACGTCATACTCAATACGATTTACAACAAGGTACAATGTGATTTTATCACTTATCAAGAATGTGATTAAGCATATATCCCAGCTTTAATTAATTTAATAAAGATATATTTTGAAGTTTTTGCGGACCCCCGGTTGAGAACCACTGATCTACAGAGCACTATAAACTATTTAAAAAAAGAAAAAAAATCAATCTTTTAAACTTTAAATAAGTAATGTAAAATTTATCTATATTTTACATAAAATCCTATTTTTTGGTCAACTTTTTGTTTACTATGTGTTGAATCATTCTACTAGTCAGAAAATATTTTTTTAATTTACAATATTTGGTTTTGTTTAGTTTCCTTAGAGTATTTTATTTTGATAACAGCATGGACATTCTGATGAAGAATGAATAACACTGTAGAAAGGGTATTTAAATGTGTAGAAAGTTGTGTTTGGTGTCAAATGTGGCTAGAAATCGTAGTTTGGTTCAGGGTTAGCAATTTGTTTTAGTGTTAATGTTCGATCTTTTAAAAAAATTCAATTTATTAAAATGTAATTGTGGTGTAACAGTAACCCGGGTAAAAAATACATGGGCTAGTGAGTGTGACACAAAAAAAGTATTTTTTTTATGTTTTTAACTTTCCTAATAATTAACCTTGTTTCAAAATTCATGTAGCTACTTACTTTAAATTCTTCAAAATTATTTTATATTTATTTAATTCCCCTTGGGAGTGAGTCAAATCATTTCATTTTTTTTCTTGCTTTCAAATCAATGGTACTTTTTTCTTGTAAAGCCATTCTAAAAAATTTTGACTTTTAATGTACCCAGCATTGGGAATTTCATTAATTTATATTTACTTCTGTAATAAAAATTTAAATCAATCACTGTAGTTTTTTAAAAACACAATTACATCTGTCCGGTAAAAAAATCTGGTAATTATTAGAAGCATTTTATCCACGCAATTGAGTTTGAAAAGCAGATTAATTGTGGAACGACTTTAAAAAATTACAACTTTGCAACCCGTAGTTTAAGAATCTTTGTTTAAATCAATATATCTACTGTTCAACTGCCACTACTATTCAAGTACTTAAGCTCAATATATTGATTCTTCTAACACATCAAGAGCTCTTTAATCCTTTCATGAATCCTTTGCACTCGATTTCTATTCAATATTTTCTGGCTTAAGCATATGATTAATTACTTTTAAATAAATACTGACTGTTGTCTTGTGACTTGTGTTATTCAAATCTTTTTTAAGACAGAATAAAAATATTAAAGCCCATACAGAAGTAGGTATCATTTTGAACGTTTCGAATAACTCTTTATACATTTTCAACATAGAGAGAAGTCACAGATGGTAAGTGTTATTCGAAACGTTCAAAATGCTTTCTACTTCTGTATGGGCTTTGATATTCTTATTACGTCTTACTACAACCTCCAACCATTATGCTCCAAAATATTTTTTAGTTATACAACTTGAAAAGCCCAAGACAATGTTAAAGGCTTTGTTACTGTTGATATAATTTGTGTTTGTTTGTTTGAAAACACAGCAGCACTACTTGAATATTTTCCCGTTCTTCTGATCAGATACCTCCATTACCGACGACCACTGACACAAATAAAGAGGTTCGCAGATCAAAAAGAAAATCAAAAACAAACAAAGGAAACTACGATGAGAAATCAGACTGAAAGAAATAATTACAAATGCTTTTTCTTTCTATCAACTAATGTGTTGGAACAAATGTTGCAAGTTTTATATTTCTATTTTTCTGTTCTCATTTGAAGAAACTTAAACTGATGGAGTTTTAAGCTAATGTCAAATTATTGTTAAAGCCAGTTTAGGTCAAGCGACAGCAATTGTGATGATTAAAAGTACAACATGGAAATAGAATTTTGATGTGTAGAACCCTTGTTATTTTTACTAATCGTGATAAAAATAAAAAAGACAAAAAATATTTTTGGTGCTATAGTACAAAGCGCAACACCTAAAATAATGATATGAATGCCTATTTATTTGTTAATGTTGACACTGAAATATTCCATTTGAATATAAGTAATTTACCAGGTAACCTTTATTTTATTTTAATGATTGATTGCCTCAATGGACCCCCTCTTGAATGGTTGTAAATTGATAATGTTTGTGTTTGATACAGCATACTACGATAGTAAATCAGCAATTCATAAATATGTAGCTTCGAAAAAATAAGCTTAAATTATGAGACAGTTGTGTAAGTTGTGTTGGACTTCCTCATGTTGTTTAAAAGAAGCAAAATGCACTTGAACAGTCATTATTTTGGTGACAAAAATCCTTGTTAAAATGTAATTTGTATGGTAAACAAGTTTTTTGAATTGTTAAAAAACATTGCTGTTTTGTGCAGATATTGTTTTTATAATTTTTGTTTATGTCTAATTTGAATGCAGATCTAAATTTTTAAATGTTGACTTATTTTGAAAATATATTTTCTGTATTGTGTGTAAATTGCCCTTTTTTCGTCTACTGTAGAATGTATTTTTTCCGCCAGCCAAACTGTAGATTGCAATGTTGCAATGTGTAATACTAGATGAATATCTTTCTTTGTGCATATTGAATTCATTTGTTTTTAATGCTTTTTGATGAAACAGAAACACAGCCAATGACACAATATTTCCAAAGCAAGCAACTTTGTTGACAAAGCAGCTAATTCATCAGCCACAGCGCAAACACACCCAGAAACAAATTGGCATAACGCCACAAGTGAACTAAAATTATTAGATCGTTTGCCTGATGACTTAACTCAATGATAGCCAGACTGGGCTTGGTTTTATTATATTTTGCATCACAAATAATGTGTTTTAAGTGTACAAGTTAACCAAAAACAAGAATGACTTTATTTTATTAAAGCTTATTTCACAAACCTATCACTTTAATTATACCAACCTCATTTCCCCCCAATCATTCCATGAATATATATTTGTTTCATTGCATGTCAAAAAAACTTAGAAAACATTATAGCCTATATTGAAAATCCATACACGACTTCACATGTTAATTATAAAGTTGGACAGTATTTTAAAAGTTGCCTGTTGCATTTCATTAAAACTATATTTTGCATAACAATATATCTCGTATTTTGAAACATTTTGTGAAAATGTCATATCTATAAAACTGATCATGGCATTAACACAGATTTCACCTATTTTTTCATAGATCAAAGTTGTCATGTTATGCTGTTGAGCTTTGTAAGTGACTGTCTTTTGTAAAGGCAGCCCACTGTGTGATATTTCCTTGTTTTTGCACATACTGCTTTGTGGTGTCACAATTACTGATTGTTTGATAATAAATGAGAAAATCAGCTACCTATGTTTGAATATCAACAACTATTAGATGAAAGTGGAATAATTCTATTTTATTCACGAGCGTAACAAATGCAAGTACAATTATAATGTAAAAAGATAAATTGGAAAAAAATTGTTTAGATTTTTGGGTTGCATTGGGTAAATTGTATACAATATTATTAGCAATCTCTTATTCATCTTTACGTTTTACCTAATTTGTAAAATTGAAACTAGGCATTGAAAAATTTTGAAGGAACTTTACCTAATTTACGTAAAGTGCAAGTGAGAAAAGTAAAGGCATAAATGTTCTAAAGCATCAAAAATAACCCCTGACTAGATTCAAAGTGCAGATAATCAGTTTGTGCTGCACTTTTAACAGAAACTTATTGATTTATCTAGCGGCGGTCCTTGTGTAAGTTGCATCAATCTGAATCAAATCTGGTAAAAGTGTCATCATTCGTCGCCTGTACTGGGTTGGTATTTCAGTTTGGAGTGGATTGCGCTCCAAATAAACCGTTTCAAGCTTTAAACACTTTTTAAGTTCATTAATATCTTCCCAATCATGAATGGCATTGTCATTCGCCTGAAAAATGAAACAATACATCAAAAAAGGCTATTTCGTTATAATGTAAAGTTTGTTAAGAGTTAAAAATAGTTACTTTCACTGCTTGCACGTTAACCTTATTACAAAATATGGACAAGTGCTATGCAGGCAAGTTAAGGCAACTAAACTCACCCAAAATTCGTCAAGTTCTTGCAAATGTCCAACATTTTCAATCTTTGTTATTTTGTTTCCAGCAACATCCAGGGTTCCCAGTTTTAGCTGAAAATACAAGTATACTTGTGAGCATAATACTGGTTGTAGTTAGGTGTAATAGGAACATCATACCCACACAAAATTAGGTAGCATTTTGTAAACTTTTTGATTAAATTTTAAGATAACGGCTGGAGGTTGTAGTTAAACGTAGAATGAATATCAAACCCCACACAGAAGTAGGTGGCATTTTGAAACTGAATACAGAATTTTTGGAAATGTTTAAAGTGTTACCTACTTCTAAATGGGCTTTGAGTTTTTTGTCATTTAGGAAATTGGCATATTACATAAAGTATGAAAATGATGCTTACATTTTTTTCAAGTCCCTCAATTTTAGTGATGCCATTATGGCTTAGATAGAGTTGTTCGAGGTTAACAAGAGCTTCCAGGCCTTCTATCTTTGTCAGTCTGTTGCTCATCAGTGCGAGGATTTTAAGGTTTGTTAGAGTGGAAAGATTGCCTAACGATGTTATCTTGTTCTTGCCCAAATACAACTCGGTCAAATTAGTGAGGCTTTCGAGGTTTTCAATCGTCTGAAAAAGAACAAAAACATATTTTATGACATAAAATAAAAAATAGAACTCACTATATCATTGTTTTTTAAAATGTATAAATACTGTATGATGATGCATTTTAATTAATAATTCATTTACTTTATATTGACTACTCAACATTTTTGTTACCACAAGCTTCAAAATTTACCCTTATTCTGTTGTCACCAAATTCAAGCATGGTTATTTGCGTAAGATGTCCAACATTCTGAATCCTTGTTATTTTATTTGATACAAAGTAAAGCTTCTTAAGTTTAACTAAAGTATCAAGACCTTCAATTGTTCGAATCACGTTAAACGATAGATCAAGACTCCTGCAAAAATCACAATATGTTTTAGAATCTGTTTTCAAAGAGCTAAAGCAACATTCGAAGCATTTAAAATGCTACTTCTGTATGGTCTTTTGATATTTTTACTACAACCTCTAACCATTATGCTCTAAAGTTGCTTAGTTTAACCACAGTAAACAATATATTAACGATCAAAAGAAAAAGAAATATATAAGACAGTTTAATAATTGGAAGCCAGCCGTATTATTTTCAAGAACATTTGGGTGGTAACTGTGTGTCAATATTGCAATACATTGCTGAAGTGTTAAATAATTGATCACGAAGGATCCTTAAAAGTGGGTTAAGTTTGATAGTATCTTGAAGTTGACTCTGCAGCCAAACTTATTGATTGTACCACTGGAAACTAAAATGCTAAAAAAACTTTGTCAAAAAAATGGTTGGAGCTTTTAGTGAATGTTAAAATGAATAAAAATATATTTGAAATGTTTAAAATGTTAGCTAGTTATATATGGGCTTTGATATTTACAATATACCTAAAAAAAACAATATTGTTAATATAATACAACTTGTCCGACTTACTCCAAAAGCACAAGAGCTTCTAAATTCTCAATTTTCTTTAGTTTATTGTCGTAAAGGTCAAGGTTTGTAATGGCGGGTGCTAAACCATCGAGACATTCAATCTTTTTGATGTAGTTGTTGCGCAAACAAAGTTCTTCCGTTTTGGTTAACCTCTCAAATCCAACAAGACTTCCAATCCGACTGTGTTCCAAATCAATGCACTGGTAAAAATAGTAAAGAAATAAGTTTACATTGTCCAAAACATTGTTCAAAAAACTAACACTTTTTATAAGTGAGGTTTGAATATACTTCTGTCACATTAGCTGATGATGATACAAGTGTGCATTAAAACGACATTTTTAAGATGATATTGATTTTACTCTACTGATTTGGCTTGAAAACTTATTGTCAAACTAAATTGTTCAAAAAGTTTAGTAAATTGTTACACTTGCAGCCAAATAAATAACAATCTAGATCAGTAGTCACCAATAAATATTTTCATAAAGGATAACTGTAATAACTGGTGACGATGGCCAACATTTTGTATAAAAAACTTTCATGACTTAACTAATTTAAACAAAACAATTGTCAAAAAATAAAGAGGTAAAATTTATAAAATTGTTCCTTTGTTTAAAATTTTATTTGACCAACATTTGCATTATTAATCGAGCAATAACTGCATTTTAACTTTAACATGACAGTTTAGCATGGGCTTCAAGAATAGTCATACTTCCGTGCCCCTGATCTTAATAATAAGGGTGTTAAAAATGTCTGAAAGTGAAACCACAGGCATTTTTATTTGATAAGTTTTTCTTGTATGTAATTTTGTGCAACAAATTACCAATTAAATAACCTCAGCCTCTGGATCCAGCATCGTACTTGGGTCGAACTTTTCATCAACATCATCTTGTTTCTCATTTTTTTCATCATCAGAAACTTCAACAACTTCCTAAAAATAAAATTTATACGATTGCCAAAACAACATCAAATATATATATGTCAAAACTAAAAGGTGTAGAAAGATTTATTGTGCTATATTCGTAAAAATAAACTTAGGTTACTTAACTGAGTTTAAGACAGAAGAAAATTGGAAAAAATAACAAAAATTGGTTAATAACACATTTTAAACATCAGAAAGACCTTAAAAATAGTAAAATGAGTTTTTTTTAATCTCATGGCTGTCCTAATTTCTTATCTTATTATAAAGATCAAAAACACTATCATCTACTGAAATCTCAAACTTTCGCATCAAGAGGTTTTGGATTCAATATATAGCCATGAATTTAAAGTTGGAAATATGTTCGGAACTAGTTTAAAATCCTACCACGTCATTCAAACAATTATTATATTGTTACAACGCACAATATTTTGGTTAGGGTGTTGGTTATAGCGTTTGAGTGAGGGTGGTACAAGTATTATTATAGTTATTCGCCCATTTTTCAATTTTGACGACAAGTTTCGTCGTACCTGTATTTCATTACGGCAAAAAAGGTGGCAGCATTGTAGATCAGCGCCATAATATGTGCTACAGTACGGGGCGCTCTTTCACTATTGTACATAAAAATTAATAAAATTTTTTTTTTCTTTAAATGCCGCATACCACAACGCATATTGTTTGGGTTAGGGTGCGGGTTAGCGTTTGGTTGAGGGTGGGTGAAGTTATTATTAATAATAAATATAATATTACTTGACCCACCCTCACCCAAACCCGCACCCTAACCCAAACAATATCCGTTGTGGTATGCGGTATTACTATTATTTTTTTTTTTTGCATAACTTTTCACGTACAATAGTGAAAGAGCGCTCAGTACGGCGTTATTTTAAATTACCTTTGGTTGTTCTTCACTGCATTCAACCTCGTTGTTTGTTGCTTCAGACATTTTTAAATTACGTACTTTAATGAGACGCGAATCTGTTCAAGAAATGGCCAATATCTTAACTTTACAATTAAACTTCTGCAAATGTTTTTTTATTTAAGATCAAAAACAAATTCAGGATACTACTTCACGCTTGACTAATCAAGCATGTTTGTTGTCAAGCTCGTCATAAAATACTTAAACGCCGAAAATTGTTGTTTTTACTTTTTAAAAACATAAGGAAAACAAACTTTCAAAACTATCTTGCAATGTAAATGCTTAAGCCTTAACATGAACTTTAAATGTAAACCACTTTTACAAGTAATACTTTTTGGCTTCTCAAGAAAAACATGAAACTTGAAACGTGAAACGTCCAAAAAAGTATTTTTTAGGGCTCAATTTCAAAAATGGCGATTTTAAATATTTTTACAAAGCAAAAATAATCAAATGCTTCTAAAATTGTTTAAAACGCGCTAAATTTCGGCTTTACCTCACAATATTTGTAAAATACATCGCCATTTAGCCTAAATTTTATTTAAATGAGCCTCGTTCATTAAACTCATAATATATGACGCAATTTGTTTTTTGATGATTTATTTACAATGCGTAGTTCAAACAGATCAACCCAAGTAATAAAAACCTTTCAAGATATGAACGTATTATTTCCACACTAATATTTGTTAATTTTTCTTGTAGGCAAACTTTAAGTTTAAGGGGACGTTATTTATATGGCATCGATTCTGCATATTTGCAACAAAAGGTTGAACAATGGCTTAAAACAGAAAGAAAGGAGTAAAAGATAATATTTACAGAAATATATTGCTAAAAGAAGTAAATTGCATATTGACAGGTAATTTTTTGTTACTTTTTTTACATAAATAAACTGGAACTTAGTTATGGGAAGTATTCTACACTCGTCTTTGCATTTTCACAGCGCTTAATGAAATTTCTCTTGTGTTGTTCAGCTTTAGTTCTTGGTCTCTGTGTACGCAATGTCCATGTGGCCTAAACTTGACGAAAAATAGAAACCATAAAACACAGTTTAGCGCTGAATTGTGAGCAAATTATTATGACATATAACTGTTACAGTTCTTACTAAAGTAGTAAATCGAATTAAAAGGTATTAGGCCTAAATGAATTTACTGACAATGAAGGCTAATAGAAAAAAAAAAAACTTTTTCGTAGAACGTTTAATATGCATCTATTTCACAAACTGAAAGACCATGTTTAAAATATTATTACAATAGCCTGGGTAACTATCGTTAGAATTATTAATATGGTATTAATTTATGTTTTTAAAAAAAATTGACGTTTGTCTGAACTCTGAAGCTGTGTTGTATTTGACTTAAGTCAATGACTTAAACTTAAGTACAATCAAGTCACTCTTAAATGACTCAACCTGACTTAAGTTATTCGGGCAACTGACTTGGGTTAAAAAGAAGTGTTTTGAATCTGCCTCGACACACAGTTTCACAATCACCGGTTTAAAGCGATGAAAACTGATTTCTTTAGTAGAAACAGTTAATTCCAATTGCTTTATTGGTTTTAAAGCGGATATTTTTTTAGAAAAGTTGTCAGATATAAATTTTTTTTAATTAATTTATTTATTTATTTTTGATATCAATTAATACTTTTTATTATATCGAATTAACACGTTTGATTATATCAACACCAAATTAATATGGAAATAAAGATTCGCCGTTGAAATGTAAAATAAAATGAGCAAGTAAAAATTTGGTTATAACCAATAGAAAAATTAGGATATTCTATTTTATTTTAACAGACCCAAAAATTCATCGTTGGTGTGCACTTTTCCGCCACCTAGCGGCTTGCTTACCTGATGTTTGTGGGACGGAGGGGTGTGGCGGGGGCGGGGCTTCTATCTTCCAGTCGTTAGGGTCATCTGGGGGGTTTCGGTAAACGTAAACCGTATTGGGGGGTCCTACACGACTGATGAAACAAAGAACAAAATAAAGATTAATTTTTTTCTTCCATAGTGAAGATATTGTAAAGAGCAGTGTTGTAATGGTTTAACGGATTGACTTAAGTGCACGTAAGTCACTGTTTTTAAATGAATTGACTTGACTTAACTTGACTTAAGTCTATTGGACAAATCACTTGATTTGGATTAAATTCATTTAGTCGAGTAACTTTAGTTAAAACTAAATGTCTTTCTTTGACATACTTTTTATCAGTTACAAATCAATTTCCTTTTCTAAATGCAACATCAACAAGCTAAACCACTTTAAAATGATAAATTAAAACGGATTTCGACCACAAACAATTGCAACCATTTAATATTACTTATAACAGTATTCGAGTAATTTCGCAACATTTGTGATAAACACATGATTACTATGGAGAAGCCATTAGCGAAATTTGTCAGCCTGATCAATGTGTACATCGAAAGCGATCGATCAATGATGCAAGCAGGGCAGGCTAGAAATACAACTGCCCGCAGTGAGGTTCGAACTCACGACCTCCGGTCACTGCTATCCTAATTAAGCTGACTGATTTCGTTAAGCCTCGACAAAAGCATCATGTATATTACATAACATGTCCAGTCACCGTTGGTCAGTACGACTTCAAAAGGGCCTGATTACAGAATACATATTTTCTCTTTGTCGAAACAAACGCTCCCGACCGTCCGTTGGCCTTAAACGGCCAGCAACAAACTCGAAGCCGAGTCAAGTCTTTCAAAGAGAATAACAACTAGTCGGTTGCTATGGCAACTCACCTCCTTCTGTTCCGCTTGGCCAGTCTGAAGATGAACTTGATCGGGAGATAGATGAGCTCCACGGCGCAGAGGAGAAGCGACACGAAGCTCATGCAGTTCATGTAACGCAGGAAGATCGTCTTCTCCTGCACAAACAAGCGGTTGAAGTAGGCTTTGTTCGTGTTTAACTTGTATGCAAGTTTTCTTTGTCATTCACCCTGCTGGAGTAGGCGACTAGTATCGTTCGTGAATTTAAAGGTTATTTTCGGGTGAACTTGAATCCAAAAATACGTATTCTAAACAATGATTGCGTAACATAGAAAAATATATAAATATTCGTATATTTTTTTTATGTTGTACACAATCATTGTCTAGGGTTGCATAGAGCTGATTTACAAACCCCATGCTCAACTTAATGTTTACTAAAACCAACTGGCTTTCACTTATAAAAATGTGCATTGAATTACAAACTTGTTTCAACTTAATTTACCCTGAAGAGGAACAAATGATTACTAGAGGATCTTTTTGATTATTATTACTGCTGGTAGCAAAATCATATATATCGAATATTAAGAAAGTAGTGCATTGCATTTAACGGCTAAAGTAGCTTTTGTTCATGCATTGTATACGAGCGCCATGTCACAAAGCAACGAGGAGCTATTTTTAAGTTTTGCAAAGCTGGCAATTAAGTTCAGCTTACAATGAAGGAAGGTCCCTTTTCACAAATTTGTTCTTTATCAGCTGAAATAAAAGTTAGCGTTGGGTTGGGGAAAATGAATGTATGGTGATTTGCGTATATTTATATTTTACATTGCTACAATTTGTAAAATTTGCTTGTTTTCAAACCTAAAAAAAGCAATTAGAAAGGAGTGACTATTGTAATTGCCAAAGATATTGCACATTTGCTTTTCTCACCAGTTTTTAATTAGTCATGAAAAAATTCTTTAAACTCAAGCTTTATGATTTTAAGTTTTTGTACTTACATAACATGGTCTTGACATAAAGCAAGGTTTATCAGCTGTTTCGTATCCAAGCAGAGCGATTATTGTTATTAGGCCATAATTGCTTCAGAATTTAGAAGTTAAATACCGCCAGCTGTTAACCTATATTATTGTTTGATAAGTTTAACTTAAATGTACCAAATGATTTACTTACATAAGGCCTGGATGTGAAGCAAGCTATATTGGCCGTTTGGTATCCGATCAAAGCGTGTTGTTGGCATCCAGTCCTGAAGTTGACTCCATCGTCTCTGCATATGAAGGTGGAGGGAACCTGGTTAAGGAGGATGTGGTTCTTGAACGAATATTCGCAGTTCATGGGGGTTCCAACGCCGACCAGGGCATCTGGGAACTCACAACGCGGGTCCTGGCAAAAATTTGGAGAATATATGGTTAATTTAAATTTGTGTTAAAAAGAAAATAGATTTTTTTTATGTTTTATTTATTTTCGAGTTATATTCGAGTTACTGAAGATACCGATAAGGTGAAATACATAATGTAGCGGATCCTGGCAAAAATTTGGATGATAAATTGTTAATTTGAATTTGTGAAAAAAAAAATTGAAAAAAATTTTGAGTTACGGTATTTTTGATTTATTCGAGTTATTTTCGACACCGTTTATTTTGGGTTCTGGGAGTATTTTGGTTGAAATAGGTAATGATAAATTAAGTTAAGAGTTATTTTTGATTCAATCAACTTAAGGAACTGAAGATACCGTTTCAGGCGAAATATATATTCCTTTTGACAAATGTTATTCTGTGAGTTTTGACAAACAATTAATTCAATTTTTTTTTTTTTTTTTTAGAAAAGTATTAGTTCACCGAAAGCTATCGTACTGTGATACGTTAGCTGTAATCGTTGTTCAAAAAGCAGCTTCAGTCGCAGTTGTTAAACACATATATGTGTGTTTATCTTTCATAAAAAAACATTTTTTTAAATTTGATTCTTTTAAATTATGGACTTGAAAATGTCGTTTAATGCAAAATAAATATTGTTTTCAACCAAGTCTGATTCTGTATTTTATCTCGAGTTTGTAAACTTTTAAGTTTTACTTGAACAAAAAGTTTATCGAGCTGCACCGATGACAAAAGGAAGATTGGTAAGAGATTAAAGACGTATTGAAGTAAGCAAATAAAGTTAGATTCCAAATTGTTGAAAGGTAAACATATTTATATATATATTTATTTAGTATGATTCGTTGAAGGACAACCGGAGTAGTGGCGTATTAGTTGCAGTAGCAACGCGTAAATCGAGAAAAGTTCAACTTTATAGTAAATTACGCGCAGCGAACGTACCAACAAATGGACCAATAATCTTGAGGTGTTTAAATGGATATAGAACTGTATTATTTGCGTTCTGGAGACGCTCAAAAAAAAGCATGGAGCCCTCCATAGTTTACATGTGACAGTAGTTGTACCGGTTTGTGTTGTCCAAAACTCACTACTTAGTGTTGCTGTGGAGGGTCGTTAGTTAGCACTCGCCAAGTTGCTGGCGAATAGAAAACGAAAAGAGAAGCCAATAGAATATAGTTAACTGACTAAAAAAAAATAGAATACAGTCGAACTGACTATTAAAGAAACCAAAGCACCACAAATAGAAAGAGACCATAACCAAATGAATAAAGGACAATAATTGTAAACTTGCAGCGTTCGCATTTATTTTCTCGTATTAAAAAAAATGTATTTGCATTTAACCTAATTTTGCGTTGTAGCTTAGTTGAAAAGTTGTATCATTTGTAATTTCTTTTAACGCAAAAAATAGTAATTATAATCATAATAAATAAATATTTTAAGGAGAACCAACCAACAAACTAAAGTTTAAACTCAGATTACTTGATAACGAAAAATGTAAGAATTATTAAAATTTCCTGGATCAACGCATCCCAACCAATTGTCATACGTAAAATATAAAAAAGTTTACGTGTAATTTTTCATTATTAAACAAAAAAATGTTGAACTATCCATTACACATTGACAACTGATATAACATTGCTTTAAAATGTGAATGTGACTTCTTAAGAACTTAAAAAACATCGCATATATTTGCCAAAACTGAAAACTTTGAACTCTCACTGTCTAGTTCCTGTTACTGAGAAACAAGCTTTTCGTCGCCAACCAACAAACGAAAGTTAATTCGAGGATTACTTAAAACGAGATCTAAGTCTTACTTTAAGGCGTCTTCGTGAACTGCTGATCCCTAACCTAGGCCTCGCAAACAGCGTAAAGCCGCCTTAAATCTTAGAGTACCCTCCGATGGTGGAAGTTAACCAACTTCCTGATTTCGTATGGGTGAATGGCGCTTCGTAGGGTTACGTAGCAACACGGTTATATTTTAAATTTTAGATGGTTTAAGTGGAGGGATCAGAAACAACGGTTGTCGTTTCATATATATTGCCAACATCAATAATCTCCACCGTTTTTTTTTCTCTTCCTACAACTACGTACTATAAACTCTGCGCCTACTAATATAACACCTCAACAAAAAACTCTACCACAAAAATTAATAAGAAAAACTAAAAAAAAAACTAAAATTCAAAATAAATAAAATGAAACTTGGAAAAAAAAACACATTTTTTGGTTAAGAAAAACTTTTTTTAATTAATAAGCGCTGAAATACTGGCAGTTTGTCCAAACACAATTGGAGCAACCGCATAACATCATATATTCATTCTGAAGTCATTTTCTCGAAAACAGTAGCGTTTGTGGATTCTGAAGATTGGTGTTTAAAATACTTCTGGTGAATACACACAAAGTTCATCTTAAGTTGGATTTCCAAAAAAAAAAAAAAATTCCCGAAAGAAGCTGACTTGTAGATAACAATTTTAGATTAAATAAAGCTTATCACATCTTACAAATAGTCATAAAAATGAGTTTTTTTCGGTTTGATATAACGCTTGACTATTTGTAATGGCGCATTTCACATCATCAGTATTCCCTATCTTATAACATAGGGCTAAATCGCCAAAATTGGCCAATTTCGACGCTCATATACCAGCGATTTTTTTTTGAATTTTTTTCGACCTGCTCCGATTTGGCTGAAATTTTCACCAAAGATGCGTTAGGACAATATGAATCTAATGGTGACACTCTTATAGTAAAATTCTTTAAAATTAGCGAGAAAATGGACATTTTTAATAAAATATGTCCGAAAAAGCGCGATTTTTAGCATATTTAAAAAATCGACCTTCTCCGATTTGGGTGAAACTTGGTGTGTAGATGCGCCTTGGGCGTAGAAACAACATGGTAAAGTTTCAGCCCCCTAACACTAAAATAAAGCCAAAAATCGACTTTAAAGTTTTTTTGATTTTTTTTTAAATTTTTTAAAATATTGAAAAAATCCCCCGGGGATTCCCCGGCCAGGGAAATCCCCCGAGGATTTTCTCATTATTCATCAGCGGATAATTTCATTATGTATTCATTAATTATTCTGACAGTATCAGATTTTCCAAGTGCGGTTCACATAGTTAGATTCACCGCTCAAACTTGCAGCAATTAAGCAAAAAGTGACAGTGAGCACTTAACCGAGTTGCCAAATACACTCCCATCCAGTGAAGCTCTTAACGGGAGCAATTTGCTGCGCCCAAAAGCCACAAGTCGGGTGTAATTAGCTGGTTCTAATGCAAAAGATAAATGTTAAATTAAAGTTATGAACTGTGTGATAAAACTTTCGTTTGTTGGTCGAAAGTGCAATAATTTAAAAAAAAAATATTTTGTTTTACTTTTTTTAATGGTGCACGGTATTATTGCAAATTTTGATTGATTTAAAAAGTTAACAAACTGGCAAACTCGGGCCAAGATCAACATACAGTTAAAGAAAGTCAAACTTAAGGTGAAGTTTTTGTTTTTTTCACTAATGGTGGACACGTAGGTACGATAGCAACTGCGCAATGCAGAGAGTAAACATTTCCATCTTTCGTTTGTGGTTGTATTGAAGGTTAAGTAGAAGTAAGTATAAGAGGTAAATATTTCGACCTTTTGTTTGTGGTGGTGGTGGGTAAGTTTAAATAAGTATAGGTTAGTATTTTTTATTCTATTTTTTAGGTAAGTGCCTACTTGGTTGTTTAGTTACCTAAAAAAAAATTTTTTCTAGTTATACTGCCCAGTCCTTTTGGCAACCTGTCTCCACTATTTGTTTTTTTCCTACGAAAAATGATGTTACTAGGCGGTCACCCATCCATGTAACATATCCCAAGATTGCTTAACTTTCGAGGATTCTGCTAATTAAATAAGATTCCACATGGACCCATTATAATCATTCCTCGGACCAGCGATCTCTGTTTGAGGAGCTGGTGCCGCCACTTTGAGGTAGGGTAGGAATTGAAACTGCGCATCGGCAGAAGGTTAACATTTTCACCTTTTGATTTATTTAGGTATAGTGTTCCGCTGCCTAGTTCTGTGTCAAAGACTAGACATAACACAAGGTGGTTTACTTAATTTCGCTATTGCTCGTGCTTATTCCAAACAATACATAATACTCGGTGTGGTTATATACATATACAGTCACGTGATACACTGTTCACATGAAGATCGAGTAATTCTGTAAAGTTTGTAAACACTACAGCAAGTAAGTGTTACCCGAGAAAAAACGACGGGATAGCCCTACATTGATCAGTGGAGGCCATCGTCGGGTAAGTAAGACGTTACACAGTGACGTAACGACCTAAGCACGCAAATCACTATTTTTAAATAAATTGACTTGATTTTACCTAAAATTTTGGACCAATGACCTGACTTGGACTTTGAGTTATTGAGTCAAATTACTTTGGTTGAACTAAGTGTTGTAATTTAACATTTCATTAAAAATTGTGCTATTTATATCAATTTTACACGTAAAACAATTAGATTGCTATATGTTGTTTTTTTGTTATTTTTGACATTAGTTAGTGTTTATTTTTATTCAAGTTATCGCTCATAATCGGACGAGTTTACCAAGCTTAGTGCTTAAAGGTTTTATTTTTGTATCAATGATTTAACTTATAGATGACTTTATATCTAATAATGGCCTGATTGATGGGACCTTGTTATACTACAAAGAAAACTTTATTTAACAAATGTTTTTACTTGAACCAAAGTTATTTCAAAATGACTTGTTTACATCACTGCCGTTACCTCTATATAGAAGAGTGTGTATCCAATGTAGATGAAAACAGCCTCCAACGCAAACTTGAGGATTGTGCAAAAGTAATAAGCGATGTGGATCTTGTTGGTGAGAGGAACCTGCAAAAACACAAGTTGTTTGCTGCTAGTTGCTGGCTGCTAAACCAGGAGGGTTGGTAGGATAACATTCAAACCAAAACATTGGAAAACTTCAGGTTGACGTCATAAACTTACGTCAGGAATGAAACAATTAATCATAGGAAGTCGATTTCGATCTCGTGTTGAAATTTTAGTCGAATGCATTCAAGGATCTAACGAGTATTTGCCTGGCAAGAAAATTATATTTTCGGGGGTAAATTGTCAAATAAACCATGTAAAATCAAGGTAAATATTTAATTTTGCCGCAACGCAGCACCATTTCAGACTTTAACGAATGTTTAAAACAAAACACACCTGATAGCTTATTTAGCCAATCTCCAAAAACAAGTTTTTTTTCAAAGAAAATGACAAAAAAACAACTTTAAATGAATGCTGATGTTTAACCGTTTGACTATTATAACGGTTATAACAAAACAAAAAAAAATTAAGAAAAGATGAATTAAGATAACTCGTACTCCAAAAAATTAAAAACTTTTGCAAAGCACACTTCCCAAATAAGTTGGGTTGTACTTCAACAAAAGTTTGCAGAAGCAAACAACAAAACAAATGATTTATTGCTGTAAAACGTAAAATATCGCGAAGAGTTTTCTTACAGATCACTACCTCTTTTATCTGTTTGTCGGACGTTTCGGTAACTATCCAGGAAGATAGTCCAGAGAAATAAATATGTAGAGATAGGTAACCAAAACGACTGACAAACAAATTAATACCAGGAAACTGATTTTCAGGGTATATGTTATGCCTGGTGGCAACAGTATATTCTTCCCTACCTCTTTAAGTTGGAAAAATATCGCGAAGCGGTTTTTCGGACATCCCTACCTATTGCGACGTTTCGGTAACTATCCAGAGAAATAAATATGCAGAGATAGGTAACCGGGATGCCGGATAAACAAATTGATACCATCTATATGAGCTGAAACACTTTAGGAAGTAAGCAATCTCCCGCAGACAATAAAATGTAAAAGAAAGATTCTTGTTTTCGTATCTGATGATCTAAGACTGTTTATAAAAACAGATAAAACATAAAAGCATTTCTTAAAATTTACAAAAAACATATATTTCGCCCTTCAGTTTCTGTACAAAAAGCAAATGTAAAATGTTGTAAAAAAAATTGTAAAGAAATGTAAAAATTTTACATGCTTTTTGTACAGAAAATGAAGATTCCTTTTAGGCGAAATATATGTTTCTGTAAATTTTAAGAAATGAATTTATGTTTTATCTGTTTTTATAAACAGTCTTAGATCATCATCCTATATATGCCTAGCAGCATTATCCTAGCATCAACAGTATATTCATCCAACCTCCTTAAGTTCTCCTCCGCTGTAAATCTGCTTGTTCTTCACTTTGCCAACCGCTCTTCGCTTTCTTGTAATCCTCTTCATATCTTGGTTTTGTGCTTCCTAAATAACAACATGCAATACAGCGGTAAATAACTTGGCAAATTGCAAGAATCGAAATTAAACTTTCCTTAAATGTGACTTCAAATAAGTAAATTTGACATTTATGTTATTTTTTTCCTTTTATGCATAACTAAAACCATTTTCGTCACTGTAAAATACAAACAATTTTTGCAACAACAATTTGGCCCACTCATGGACAAAAATGAATTTGTACTAAAACAAAAAATAACAACAGAAAGGTAAAATACAATTACAAAAACAATCAAATATAATTACTGTTCACATAAATATGAGAGAAAAACGGCAAAATATATTAAAGGTCATTCAACAAAGTTTAACTAGGTTTAATCGGTCAACAAAGTTGAAACTTTCAGTAAATATTTAACGTACCGGTACTTGATATTTAACGTTGTACAGTTGAATGCAAATTAAATGACCAAGTTATTTGAAGCATGAATACAATAAGGTAAATTTGAGGATGTTTTCTAATGGATTTGAATCCCAAAACTATTCTGTAATTGGAGCATAGTGGTTGGAGGTTGTAGTAAGACGTAATAAGAATTCTGTATGGGTTTTAATATTCTTATTACGTGTTCTGTAATTATTTGATAACTTTTCCCCACATATATTATTATATATTTTTCCTGTGTTGTACACAATCATCAGGGATTGGGGCTGCATATAGCTGATTTACAAACTCCATACTCAACTTGGTGTTTGTTAAAGCCACTTTCCACTTAGTTAAAAGCCACTTTTCGACAAAATGAGCACAAAATTACAAATTTGTTTTAACCGATCATTAAGCTACACGAGAACAAAAGCAAACAGGTGCTGTTACTTTTATCGTAGTTTCGCTTTAAACTTGGAATATGCAGGCTACGCTAAGATTAGCACTTTTTAGGTAAGAAACTCTCATGCACGAATAAAACCTTTTGCGACTAAAACACTAAAAACCTCGAGATAAAATCGCAAATTAGTTAAGGACTGGAATTATAATATTGGATTAGATTAGATTAAAAATAGGCAGCGTATTCAATTGCATGTTCAGGACAGGCGGCCAGAATTTTTTAGTTGCCCAAATCTGTTAACGGTGACAGACAGATACCCAAACATTCCTAACCACAGTGAGCTTCGACGTTAGCCTTACTAAACTGTGGAACACGCTATTAATTCACCAATTAGATTATTAAAATTATAATTACCAGCATTTAACTTTTTTCAAATATTTATATAAACTGGTAACAGACAGTTAACCAACTATTTCTCGCCCGCAGAACCCCTCTAACATAAAATAACCCCCTATAATGTTTTTTTACTTAAGTTAAGTAACATTAAATCATTTTAAGTCATTAAACGAAGTTTTGGTTAAGTGGGAAAAAATAATTTTAAATGTAATTTGTGCGAGGTTCGAATCAAAACTCTTCGGTATTCAATTTATACTCTTTGTTTCTTTCTCTCAGTTCATCCCCCTAACCCCCTAAAATACCACCCTATTACCCCCCACTTGTCTTACCACGACGTGGTCATCTGCTGGGTCATGCTTGTTGGCGATCGCCTCCATCTGCTTCAACTTCTCGATTTGTCCAGCCACGTACAAAGTGAAGAAGTGGAAAATAACCGCCGGAAACGTGACAGCAAGCAGCTGAAAATAATTATTAGTTGGTGAAACTACATAAAAATAATCTTTTAAAGCGGCCAATATTAAACACGTATAAACAACTAAAGGTTAAAATAACAAATATTATTAAATAAAAACATTAAAAGTATGTTTAAAGAATTACATTTGTAGAAGCAGACTTAACGACATTAAAAATATCGTTGAAAAAATTTATTAAAATTTGTGAAAATTGGAATAGCAATCGGATTATTCTCCAAAGAGTTTGTTATTTGAATTATTTCTAGGACAACTCGCCGGAGAATGAATTCAGTTTTTGTCGAGCTAAAGTAGGTAATATGTGGTTGCGGCATGAAAAAGAAATATCGCCTTTAGTTTGGTCGTTTCAGACATGATTAAGGAGTTTTCAACTTTCATGCTTCAATTCAGTTATAAACTCATAATATGTAAATACAACTTAAGCACTCACGGCGCGGCAGATTTACTTTTAGTGTACTTAAAAAAGTGCTCAAAAAATTGAGAAATACATTTTGTTCAACTTAAAACAAGAAAACATAAACCATAATAACCTTGAAAAACATCACATATTCAAAAGCTAATAACTTCAAATACTCACTTTACACAAAGTTTGTTTTTTCGGCTAGCAACAAGAAAGGTTCACCGTTAATATATTTGACGGTAAAACGGTTTAATTAGCGGGTGAAATGAACTGCAAAGAATGTTGTGACTGTGTATATATTTGAATATTTTAACCCAACGCAGTATCTGCAAAGTTAAACCTGTGATTTTGAGCTTTAACAGCGATAAGATTAGTCTTTTGTGGCATTTTTTTTACCTTTACTCTAAATTTGCGCAAGTTTAAGAGGATTGTATAACACCAATCGCCGAGTAAAGCAATAGGCGACATTTTTGAGCTTTGCTGTTGCACGATCCAAAATGGCGCCTGATAATAATACTTTTGTTGTGTTTAATTTGTTGAAAAAAAAAAAATAAATAAATAAATTTAAAAGAAACATATTTCGCATAAGTCAGTATAATTGCCAGAATCCCACAAAGGTTTATGGCCACAAACTATAAAGAACACGCAGAAAAGCGAATGAGTTCGTGACAAAGAGAAAAACGAAATCGTAAGTTTTGACAAGCGCGTGCAATTTGATCGAACTAGTTGCTGTTAATTGTGCGAGGCTACAACCAGTATATTGTTGTCACGTTGTGGAGCAGACAAGCTTGGCTCATATTTAACACGCCTCGCTCTTTATAGAATCGTGACTTGCATAAATCTGACAAACTTCTGCCCTTCTTGTAAAACAATTCTGATTTCAGGCAAATTTGATCCCGGAAAAGAAAGTTCGATCACGATTTTTGCAGCTAATGTTCATTTTAAGACTTGGGTTTTTTATATTTTTGTAAGAGCAATTCCAGAAGTAATGTTAGCTACATTTTTGACTTACAGCAAACTTTTAATTATTATTAGGGCGAATATTTGTTTACCAAAAAATAGGAAATTTTGACCAGAAAAATTAAAATTTTGACAAATTTTGACCTGTTGGAAATACATTGATTTAAATAACCTAGGCGTCGTTAATCACGCGTTTTTTATACTGTATAATGCTCTAATGAAGATATAATACGGTTAAAATGACTTTGAACTTAAATCAAAACTAATTTTTTTTTGATAAAATGAAAGATAAATTTCAAAATAACCGAACGACCAATTTCAAAAAGCTGACTTTAGTTTTTTTAATTTTGTAAGCGATTTATGTGCAATTTTATTCGATTTTAACTTACAAAAATATTGACAAATTTTGACCTAACGTGAAAATTTTGACAAAATTTTAAGTCAAAAAATATTCGCCCTAGTTATTATAAAGATAACTTTTCATGCAAAACCAAACAGATCACAATAAAGGTTCTATGTGTTGAAATAAGCAGCGGTCAAATATATTTTCTAACATTTTATAATACGACAAATATTTGGTTTAGGTAATAAAAAACTAACTAAAAACTTTTTAATGTTATTCAAAGTGCGTAGCCATGGTTAGATAAAGATTAAACTGATGGTTCATTCGAATTAAGATGCCGATGATACTTATGGGAAATGTATTAATAGTATAACATCTAAACAAACTGATTTTCAGTTTACTGAGTTCTGTACTTAGATTAATCTTTATCATTGATGTGCAACCAGAATCGTTTGTTTTCACCATTCGGATTCAGGCAGATTCTGTTATTCGAAAGAAAACTATACTTAGATCATAAGATGAAACACTTTAGGAAGTAAGCAGACGATAAAATGTAAAAAAAGATCCTTGTTTTCGTATCTTCTGTAATTTTTAAGAAATGATTCTATGTTTTTATAAACAGTCTTAGATCATCAAAAAAAAAAATATTTGTTTTCGTTGAAACTTACCTGGAACCCCCAGAACCTGAGATGCGACATCTTTGCGAACTGGTTGTAGCAGATGTTGACGCACCAGCTCAACTGGGTGACGCACTTGAAGGCAGACTGCTCATCGCCGTACACTGACAATACAAAGAAAACTTGAAGCTGCTTTTCTGGCATCTATGTTATTGGCTTTTTACTCTCGCTGAATAATACCTGGTTTCAAAGAAACCATTTGACTCAAATTACTGTTTTTTAAGACGTAGTAAAAATATATATTCCATATTATGGGGGGGGTAAATATTTTATAATATTGTCACACAGCAGAATAATTCCTAATCCTAGGTTCAGATTTGTAAACAAGTCATTTAAAAAACAACTAAAGTCCAAGTCAAGTCCAAGTCCAGGTCATTGGTTGCCCAATTAAAGTCACTGTAAAGTCATTATGAAAGCAACGCAATTTCAAGTCAAGTCATTGACATAAAATTAAACTGTAAAACCATTCAAATATTCGTCCAACTATGAACAACCATTCAACTAAAAATTAATACAAACGCAATATACAGCAATCAAATCGTTTAAAGTGCAAAACTTGAGATAAACTGTGACTTAAGTGCACTTAGGTCAAGTCATTGACTTAAGTCATTACAACACTGCCTATAGGTTCGATTTTCACCAACCAATGATAAAAGAGAGCTCCGGAGTTGGAGCCATTTAACATTTACGCCTGCTCCAAAGGCCTGGTTATTTTGCCAGATTTTCTCGCCGATTAAAAGTAATTTAGTAATAATTTTACGTATATTTTCCGCGGTCTTATCCGATATTGTGCGTGCTCACCTGCGCCGCCTAGTGTTACAACCACAATGAGCCGAAAGACGAAGACCACAATATACCACAACTGACCGAAGAAGGTGCTGTAGCGGGTCACCTGGAAACAATAAGACGGTTAAAAAGTAAGGCAACAGTGCTATCGTTGTTTCTCGACCTGCTTCCCTCTGAGCCTGTGCAGCTCATTTGGTAGAGCAACAGTCCCAACACCAAGGTCATGAGTTTGAACCTCACCACAGGCTAGTTTTATGAACAGGATGCGGCAAGCAACAGTGCTATGGTTGTTTCTCGACTTGCTCCCCTCTGAGCCTGTGTAGCTCAGTTGGTAGAGCAACGGTCCCTGTATGGCCGGAGGTCGTGAGTTTGAAACTCACCACAGGTTAACAAAAAAGTTTTGTGTTTACCCTAGGGGTCAATTAACTACAGCCCGTCGCTTTAATTTAATCGGACAGTGATTTTTTGTTTTATTTGTATTATTTCATTTTAAACAAAGAACGTTTCACGATTTTACGTATCATCTTGTTTTTAGTGATTTCACAATGGAGTGCAGTAATAGTTTATTTACGGAAAAGTTTATCACTATTAAAGCGTAAAAATAAAAATATTGTTTATTTTTACACCTGGTGGCACCAGATTACCGCCTGTCACTTTAATTTCATCAGCCAGCAAAATATTCATTTTGAACAAAGAATGCTTCACGATTTTGTGTGCCATCTTTTTTAGTGATCCCAAAATAAAGTCATTAATTGTTTATTTACGAATAAGTTTATCACGATTAAGGCGAAAAAATAAGGATGCTGTTTTCCTTTTGTTGGTAATTTATACCAGAGTTCGCCCAACTCCGGCCAACCAGCTTAATTTATCCGGCACACGAAATGTTCTATCAGTGATCTCAAAACCATTAAACGTTTATTAACGGAAAAGTTTATCGTGTGCAAATATCAGTTAACTTTGTTGAAATTTCCAACAATACGCCGATTCTATGTTTTGGAAATATTTTTCAATGTTTATTTCGATTTTTAAATTAAGTTAAATGAGTTCAAAATTGTATATCGAGCCTCGATTTAGATAAATCTTTATTTATTTTTTCGGTTTATATTTCTCTTGTTCACGTAAAAGTAAAACCATTTAAACATTGTTGTTTAAACTCGTTTTAAAAAAATATCATAAAAACAACCAAATATCCTCAAATACCTGTTCGGTGATTTTTTCCAATAAATTCCACATGATAGTTTTCAATAAATAACAAAAAGTTTGAAATAGTTTTTAACCAAATTCTGATGTAGTTGGCATTCCCATGCAGAAAATAATTCTAAAAAAATTCAATTTTGATTAAAAAAAAAATTAAATATATGCTCACTGACAATAGATGCCATTTCTCCATGACTCATCAATTTAAAATATTTTATTCTAAAGTTTTCTTAACGATTTAAAAAGTGTAATATAGTTAAGCAAAATAACATCAAATGCTGATTTTCGAAAATAGATTTGCGATAGTCGTTAAGGTATCTGAGTCATAAAAAGGAAATATTGCATCATCCCTTGCAAATATGTCGCAATATTTTTAACTACTTTCTTAACAACGGATAAAGCATCGTATGTAAGCGTAGGTTCGCTTAATTGATGCTTTTAAACTCATGCTTACTTCGATTGAATAGCACCCGGCATATAAGGTCTAGCAACAGATGAAACGCATCAGCTGATTAAATAAGGTGTATTTGCCACTTAGGCTTACCTGCTTTAACTGTTAGTTAATTTTGTGCCAACGAACCAAAGTGTCTTGGGACCTCTGCACTGGTTTATGGCATTAAAATTAATTATGAACCAACTTGGTAACTAGCGAAGCTGTTTTTTACGTACCAAAGGAATGTATAGTTTACATCTTTTATTATCGGACAAGTAAATTTATAATTGATACAATGCCTGGCAGCAACAATATAATTATCCATGTTTAATAGTTCTTTAATCGCTGTGGATCATAACCTTAACCTTTTCTACACGCACGCAAAGTTTAAGGTCACGATAAAAAGTAAAAAGCATATTCGCCTTCTTATGAAAAGAAAACTTTACAATTGTAGTTTTTTATAGGTCACAGTTCAAGATCCACTGGTTTAAGGAACAGGTAGCCCTACAAAGAACCTTTTTGGAATTAACAAAATTTCCTTGTTTTAACTTTGTGTTGCTTTGCTGTATATATATTTTTCGCGAAGTTACAAGTTCATTTCCCTGATGAAGATTACCTGGATAGTTCATCGAAACGGTGGCACAGAAATGTAAAATATACTGACTAGAAAAATCGTTTCTAAATTATATTTCTGCAATTTTTTATCGCTTCGCTTAAAAGGTTAATCATTTTTTTTTCTGTCTTAAAGCTTACAGGTTAATCAAACTTTTCTCATCTTTCTGAACTAAGCCAGCAAAAAATTTAACTAAATTAACTAAAAAGATCATATTTTACACTGTTAAATAAATTCCTGTTTAGTTGTTTATTTCTAAACTCCCATTATATCAAGTATTCCTTTTTTGTTTTAACTAAATTTCACTGTTTGCGGATTCTAAACCACCATTTTTGACAAATCACAGCGTTTATGACAAGCAATGGCCTCTTCTTTGACTCGCGCGCTTTCGTCTATGACACGACAATCCCTCTTTGCGCAAGTCACCCCGTCACGAATGCCCTCTATGACGTCACAGGAAGGAGACCATCACGTGGCGATAGATGCACGAATGTGCATTTTAACGCGCGACGCTCCAGAATACATCGCGGCTGTCAGACGCCTTTCCTGGTTGTTACGTCATAAGGCGTGGCGGTATGACAATGAGTAATATATTTTGAGAATCGCAAGTTAGTAATTTGACAGTTTTACGAAAAATTTGCACCAAAATATGAAAATACAAACAAAAACGTCGATCAAAAATACGCAACGTTTTCTAAATTGATTGATAGCTGATGTTTTTATTCTAAATATTAGTGAACTTTAGTATCTTTAGGATAAGTAGTTAATGGCCAATGATCTCCTTTTTTATAGTTTAAGAACTTGAAATGCTAACTTTGCTAGATTGGGGCCGAAACTTTCACAGCTGCTTTGATGGCGTCAATAGTACCAGTCAATTTAGTAGAAGCTAATTCATTTGTTAAAGCGTGTTAACCATCTAAAAAAGCTCTTTTCCGATTGGTTTTTCTTTTTTTAGGTAGAAATATTATTTCTCCAAACGGTGAACTATATTTTCGTTATTTTTTCTTCAAACCGAAAATATTTTGCTTGCTAGAGAGAGAAAAATGAATTAGTATAAAGGTTGGCTTGAATTTTGTCTACTGTCGACGCACTTTGAATCAATGTCTTTACAAATAAATATACTTGCCCTTAACAAAATATACTTGCTACGTCACTGTTTATTACGAAACGATTGCGCCATAAAAAGCGTTTTCAAGCAAAATCACTGAATTAGCTGACAACCTTGTTTTGATTTAAGTTGCGTTTATGCAACCGGGGGAATCCCCGTATCGTGACCTAGTTATACTGTTGGTGTTCATAAGTTAATTAATTTAAATCAGCTTTTATAAACGGTCATACCAGCAGCTGGTCTGACGCAATACAAAGTAATACTTTACTGACCCTTTCCGCGTGATATTACCCAGCGCAAAATTATGTTCAGGAAACCAAAATACACAAAATTAGGCAAAAGTTGCACGCCTCTCGCTTCAGCTCGTATAATGCACTTTACAACGTATTGTAAAAAAGTAAGATTCAATATCATGAAAGCCCTTTTTAACTAAATATGTCCAATTTGTAAATTAGATCATTTTGAAATGACTCAAGTCCCAGTCAAGTCATTTGTTAAATAACTTAAGTTAAAGTCATGTCATTTTGAATAAATAACAAGTTAAGTCTCAGTCAAGTCCAAATTAGGACAAGTCAATAACAGGTGAAGTCCCTGTTATAAAAAGTAGTTCTTTGTCATAAAACGATTATGAGAAATATATAAACTAAAAATAACAAATCCACAAAATATGGCAATTAAATGGTGTGCAACAATTTCGGAAAAACAACCCATTCAAAAAAATGCTTAATTAAAACACTTCATTTCAGTCACTTTTATTTCAGTCATTTGCCCAAAAGACTTAAGTCAAGTCGCCTTGACTTGAAACAGTTAACAAACACTGAACTAGATTAACTTTAAATGTTATCGCGTTCCTTCAAAGTAGTTTTATTACACTTTTTATTCGCTTTGCGTCAACACTTTGCTGCCTCTGTAAATGAAATTAAACACGTTTTAAGTGCAAAAAAGACCCGAGGTCCGCCTGATTCACAGTTGTTCTAACATTTTGTGCGGCCCGCAGAGTTCTTTCTGAGTTTGGTTTTGGCCCGCGACTAGAAAAAGGTTGCCGCCCCAGATGTGCAATATGTTAACTAAGTGTCTGTATCGTTTTTTCGCAAGAGTTAGTAGGCCTACATCCTAATAAACATGCATTACCTTAAAAAAGTGATTTTTTTATGCTCAATATCAAATATATAAATCTCTCGCAGACCACCTGTGAGAATAACTGCTGCAAACATTTCATCATAGCTTAACGACTACTGAACTGCAAAATATTAGCTAAGCATCGTAGTGGCATCTATCATAACGTGAACATTTTATTAAAGCGTGCGTTTTTTTCCATTGCCAATCTCCTTCTATTCACGTGAAAGGGTCAAGGTTCAAATTGTTGAATCAGGGTTGGATCCAGGGGGAGGGAGGGGGGGGGGGGGCGGGCACGTGGCCATTCCCCCCCCCCCCCCCAAAAAAATGTATTTTTAGTCTATTTTAATTACGTAGGCCTATTTGCAAAAATATATCGCTAATCTTGATTGCGTCTGTAGTATGTGTTGACCTATTTCGATAAATTAGCAAGGCGTTGTGCTTCTTACAACACCATCGAAAATGACGGTTTTGGCAAGTTAAACGATATAAAGGCTTTTTTGCATTGCGCAAATCGATAACATCTTTATAAAAAGCTTTTTTATTAAAAGTAGTAGCCCATCTATCCTCCTATCCAACTTAAACTTTAACGAACGAAGGAACTGTAAAGTGTTCTAAAGATTACTTTTTTATGACGTCACTTTTAGATTAATTTTATGGCGTCACATTTCGACGTAAGTTTGTGACGTATTTTATAAAAATTGTTATGCTCCCCCCCAAATAAAATCCTAGATCCAATAAACTGCGCCTGAGCGCGATGAATTGGTGTCGACAAGAATCGCAGGAAATTACACGAGCCTTGACCTGCCAGTTTTTAACATTGCCTTCGCCTACAAAAAAATTAATTGCGCCAAATAAAAAAACTTTAAATTCCAATATACTTGTACCCACGCCACACATCACTTCACCAAAATTTAATAGGTTTTCAAATATTTTTTTCAATAAATAGATATACAGAGTACACGATTTTGACGGTTATAAGCTTTATGAAGTTAAGTTATCTTTAATTCTGAGTTTACAATTTTCTGAGAAAATTTTCTTTCAAATTTATCTCGATCACAATTCAAAAAATGCAAAAATAATTTAGATCGTATCGGCACCAACACCATCCTAGTATCGAACGAGTGTTGTTATTTTAAGCATCGGCTCCGCTACGGCAATGTAAGGAATCCCTATTAGTGACGGAGTGTACGCCCAGCCAAATTTCGTAGCTGTAGGTGAGCATGAACAATAATTTATTCAATTTCAGTGAGAAATCTTAATCTATTATCACACATAATTGCAATTCTAGTATCCTACTACACAACGCACCCGGTCCGTTAGAAATTAGTGCATTTCTAAGCAAAAAGGTCTACGACAATAAGTGCATCCAAAGGATCAAAAAGTCCGACTTTTAGACCTTGAGGTCTTGGCAATGCACTAATTTGGACCTTTAGGTAAACTCCCGGCGTAGATAAATTGAAAATATTCGCTGAAAATTCACAAAAGATTACAAAAAGTTTGAGGTGGCATTAATAACACTTGACCCACCCTAACCCAAACGCTAACCCGAACCCAAATAATGTGCGTTAATGTAATAATTATTTGAATGCTGGAGAAAAAGCCCAAACTCGGGTGGGCATAAGATAGTTTCTCGTCTATGGTACCATAGGATTGTTACGTTACAAATTGAGGTATTGGAGCCTAAAGCGTTTATGTAATTATTAATTCAATGCACATTATTTGGGTGTAGGTAGGTGAAGTATTATTAAACTTAATCTTTTGAAGCACATTGTTAAGTCATAGTCCAAGACCTCAAAGTCTAAAAGTAGGACTTTTTGATCCTTTGGATGTACTAATTGTTGTAGACCTTTTTGCTTAGAAATGCACTAATTTCTAACGGATCGGGTGCACAACGAGTAATATTATTACACGACCCTAAAGCAAATCACGATGTAATTTTAACTAATAATAGCTTTCATAAAACAAAAGCTACTTACGTCCATCGTGTTAAACCAGTGAGTTTCAACGTGCGGGTTCTATGAAACTTTGATCAAAATATTAAAATTCTTGCAAAACACCTAACAATCTTATACCGAAAACTGTTTACAAATCACTATTTTACGCAAATGTAAAAAGTAGCAATATTCCCATCAGAGAAAAACTATATGTTCGCATTAAACTACATATTTAAACTATATATATATTTTAACTCTTTAAAAGTTTTGTGCTCTTTTAAACTTTATTATTTGCATATAAACTTTGTTTGTCTGTTAATGTGTGAAAAACGACGAATGTAGAAATTTTTTGGCTAACAAATTATTTTATTATTTTACCAAAACATGTTTAAAAGTTTTAAGCTTATGTTTTTAGGGCTTTATCTTCGGTGTGTTGTGTTGTGCGAAACTATTCTGTTAGTATAAACAGTCCAGGTTTAACAAACCACTTTTTCACAGCTTAATTTGTTAGAATTTTATTTTTCGTTTTCCCTTGGTTAAAAAGTTTTCGTCATGGACCAGTGATCATCTCGAACAACTTAAAAATCTCGTGTTTTTAACGAAATAAAACATTAATATTTGTTTAAATATTTTAAGTCATTGTGGAAATTTCTAAAAACTTTTGTTATGTGATTGCTCCAAATGTTTTGCTGATTTTGCCAAGTAAAACAATAACGGGTGCTGGTCTAGAATCCTACCACAGTTATGAAATTAACCCACATTATTTGGGTTAGGGTGAGAGTTAGTGTTTGGGTGTGGCTGGGTCAAGTATTATTGGCGCTGGTCTAGAATCCTACCACAACGAAACACCATTTGGGTTAGGGTGCAGGTTAGCGTTTGGGTTAAGGTGGGTCAAGTATTATTATTAAATTAGGTATATAATATTACTTGACCCACCCACACCCAAACGCTAACCCGCATCCTAACTCAAATTTTGTGCGTTGATTTTATAACTGTGGTAGGATTCTAGACCAGCGCCGTATTATTATATTCTTTATTTAATAATAAAACTTGACTCACCCTAACCCAAACGCTAACCCCGCACCCTAAAATAATGTGCGTTGTGGTAGGATTCTAAACCAGCGCCCATTTTTTAAAGTAACAAAACAAATTGTCAAAAATTAAAATTGCCAGTAGGAATTAAATATTGGAGAATAATTATGATAAAAGTTAACCCACCCTAACCTAAACGCTATCCCGCAGAGTAATGTGCATTGATTTAATAATTATTTGAATGTTGTGGTAGGATTCTAGACCAGTTCCGAAAGTTGTAAATGTACTCCTCTTTTTACACTTTTGGTTTAAAGTTTGACAAATAGGTATGCAATATAATATGTAAGGGTGTACACAAAAAGCTGCCAAATGCAGACCAGCTCAGTGCCAGCTTGAATTTGACCTCCCAGAGAAATAACCTTAGTCATGGCACAATCGCTCATTTCTGGGAATATAGCAGTGAAATTCAGTCATCTGCGAAAAGCAAGCGATGCCAACCAATCTAGAATCATATCTGCTGCCAGATTGAAAAAGATTTTTATGTCACATTTGGCGGCTGTATTAACACATTTGAAGAAATATGACTTGCAATGCAGGAAATGAACTTCTACATTTAACTGTAATTAAAATTTTTTGGGTTTGAACGACTTTTCGCGACTGAATGCATTTCACACGATTTTTCCTAAATCTGCAGCCACTCATTAAATGTTATCTTCAGTTTCTAATCCAACTGGTGTCTAAATGAGTATTGTTATTATTATATTGATTTCATCCTTGCAATTTAAATTAAAAAAGTGGTAGGTTGCTAGATCAGAATCTTCATCCTTAAAAAAACTAGTATAACACATGGTAATTCTTAGTTATTTTACTTTTAGCTTTGTTTTATGCATTCTAGTGTTTTCAACATGGCCGCCACTAGTTTTGGTCGTATGCTGCGAAGTGCTGTTTCCACAAAAGCAGTACAACAGTGTAGAAAAATAGACAATGGTAGTTTGATTACAGCAGGTGCCCGGTCTATCAGTACAACCGTATCTCTACAAGGGACTAATATGGATTACATAAGATACAAACGGGACGCTAAATCCTGGGAAGATTATTGGCTCCAAGAGAATACGTCCTGGTTTGACAACAACAACATGATGTACGAGCCCCTAGATCCAAGCGAGGGGGTTAGACCCGCTGAAATCTACTTTGGCCGTCGTAACATCCGGTACTCGGCGAAGAAAATGTACCACGTGGCTCACCTGGTTCGCAACATGAACATCGACGAAGCTATCAGCAAATTGGAGTATATCAACAATAAAGCTGCAATTACAATAAGAGATATCCTACTTGAAGCCCAGGAATATGCAGTAAAGGAACAGAACGTTGAGTTTAAGTCCAACATGCATATCGTTGAGTCATTCGCAGAAGCTGGGCCTAATATTATTTTTCCTTTTTGGATAAAAGGGGGCGGCGCAGCGAGAGGTAAATGTCGTTTCTGCAATTATTACTTGAAGTTGCGCGAAGGCCCAGCTCCACCAAGGGTTAAAAGAGTGACCGCTGAAGATATGGCCATGTGGTATTTGGATAGGTTAAGAAAGAGGACTATTAGAGACGGATTGTAATTTAAAAACTGTAAAACAAAGAATAAATGTCTTTTTAAAAAAATGCTTGTTTTATTCTTGCTTTAATAAAAATTGTGTTTAAACATAAAAGCAAGGTTTACAGTCATTTTTAGGTTTTTAAGGATAGAGTGTAATATTACTTAGTAATTAGATGAAAAAAATATTAATAGCACATTTTTTTTATAAACATACCTTTTATCTTTCACATCTCAATCCGGGCACATATGTTCTTAGAAAAAAAAAAAAAAAAAACCTTAATGTTTAATTAACTGTTCTTTACTTTTCATGGAAAAGTGATTTAACACGAAAAATAAATTTCCAATCGCTGAAAAACTTTTTCATATTTACAAAAACATTTTGCAGTGCAACTTTTAGTGTGCAATAGGCTGGCTTAATATCCACACCAACCAGAAGTGCTCACAGTGGAATCCACTTGTTTTGGGCATTGTAAATAAAACTTTGCTTTCCGACACGTTCTGGACGGTACGAAGCGGGCCCAGGATGCTCCTTGGTGCGGTGATTAAACGTCCACCTTGACGTGTTAGACACAAACACCCCGGATGACATGTAATGTTTTGCCGGCCCATCGTAGTCCACAAGCTCGTATGAACCCGGGCCTGGGTTCTCTATGGGTGGGGGCAGCGCCATGGCGGGTGCACTGATGCAAAGATAGTGCCGCCTCCTGCAAAAAATAATGCCAAATATATATTTTTTTATGCGACCTATCACAAGGATAATCAGTTCAAATTTATTTGACATGAGCCACGTCTTTCTCAAATTTTGGAGAATTTTGCTCAGAATCAATCTTATTAAATGTAATCATATACAACTATGCAGTTTGCGGTATAATCAAATAAACAGCAACACAACTTTTGGTTAAAAACACTGTCTTACGGGAAGGTAAGTTTGTTGGTGGGTGATCCGGGGTGATAGGGTTTGTATGTTCCGGGTCCTGGTACATCCAACGGCTTCGATATTACTTCACGCTTCGTTGTTGAACTAAATATTGAAGTTGGACCTTTCGCTGTCGGTCTGGTCCCTTCATCGTGGATGTTATAGTGGCCTGGGATATGCACAAATCATTTGTTTAAATCAGTGTTGTAACTGTAAGCCTCACCTCTTTGAAGTGACCTCAGTCCTGGTAAATAATTTGCTAAAAATAGCCATTGACATGAAAAATAAATTAGATGTTAATAAACGCGAATAAGAAAATTTCACCAAAACTGTAATCAATAAATCAAGTGAATCATTCAAAAATAGTGAAAACACTTACAACACTTGTCTAAACTACCTAAAAGTATTAAAAGGTAATATAAATTACCCAGTTAACTTATATTTTTAAGTCAAGGACCAAAACTCTTATATATTTACTAGTGTGTAATGTTCCAGTTGAACAAAATGCAATACAAAGTTTTCAGATATAAAGCCCATTCAGGAATAAAAATATTTACTAAGTAAATTTACAAGACAGTAAAAATTAGTTTTAAAATGTCTCACTTGGTGAGGGAACCCTGGTGCTTCCAACCGGGATAACTTGACGCGTTGTCTTCGATTTAAAAGCAGCTTCAGCCCCGACGCCAAACTTTTTGCCCATGCTTGTGTTTTGAACCTACAACAAATAAACAAGTTTCAATTAAATAATTTGAAATGTGCTTTTTCGTAATACATTTAAACTAAAAAAACAAGCAGCTAATTGTGAATATAACATCATTTGAAATGTTCTTTTTTGTAATACAGTTAAACTAAAAAACAAAACAGCTATTTGCGAATATTACAAGAGATATTTTGCCACTACAGTGGTCCTTTTCTGAGGCTTCCTTAGATTTCTCGCCCCAAAGTTTTAGCTACACAACATTAGTTGTTTGTATATTAGGCTGGACAATGGACATGTGTTACTAAACAGCAGCAACAGTATTAAAAAAGAATAGGACACTATGTTAAAAGTTAAGAACCCCTGCTACAAGACTTAAATGAAAAAAAGTAGACTTTAACTGACAAATTACGAAATTAATTCTAATTAATCTCTCCGGATACTATAAACACTTATTAGGCTTTTGCCTGATGAAGCATGGTTGTGTGAAAACTTGTCTAAATTTTAATACAATTCGTCATTATAAGTGCTACCTGATTTTAAGATTAAGAATTAGAAAAAAACTGCCACCAAAAAAGGTTATTAACTACAAAAACACTTTATACAAAGAAACATCAGTTTAAAAGATCGTTCACCCGCATGGTATTAGAATTCTCACTGTAATTAAAATAAAAAAACCCTTGCTTACATTGGCAAAACAAAAAAGTTTTCACCAAAATAATTGGAAATGTTGTAGTAAGAATATCAAAGCCCATGCAGAAGTAGACCTATGCCACCTATTTCTGTACGGGCTTTGATATTCTCACTACAGCCTCCAACTGTATACCCCTTAAAGTAAAAAAGAGCTCTTTCCTAATGCATAAAACTTAAAACAGCGTTTTATAAATGTTAAGATAGGCCCTTATGTATACTGTAAACGACAAAAAAAATTTGTAAAAATGCTCTTTCATAATGCACAAAAATGAAAAAACAACAGCTTATTATAAATATTAATACAAAGCCTTGCTTACATTGTAAACGTTTGGTGCCGGAGCTCTCACCGGCCCAACCATTGTGTCTTTGGTTGTGAGGGCGATTGGGGTGTGGAAGGAGCTGGAGTTGGCTCGGTTGAATTCCTTCCTTGTGGAGAGAAGAGAAGGGAGGTTGTAGGATCCTGCACCCGGAGTTGAACCGTTGTAGTGCGACTTGTTGGCTCGCTGTGTCTGTAATTGAGGGAAAACAGATTTATATGAAAGAAGGTACAACGGAAGCCATTGCAGACTAACCCAATATGTCGATCAATGATGCAAAAGGCCAGGCCAGAAAAGCCTGTAGTTAGATTCGAATCACGACCTCGTTCAAACCGAACTACTGAGCTACACAGGCTCAGAGAAGAGCAAGTCAAGAAACTACCATACGCTAAAGCTACATGTGTTGGGGAGTTTACAAATGTTTTGGTCATGCGCTGAGGTAAATTTATCAAAAAGTAATTGATAAGCAAATGGAGGTAACTAATCTTTTAAATTGAAAGATAATTTTGAACTAATAGCCTGGAAAAAATAGTTCTGAACATTTCCATTATATTATTTTGCTTGATCATATAATTATGTCATTTAGCATTAGTATCGGAATAAAATGTCATCAAACAAACTGGTGCTGTTATTGCCAGGAGCAGCTAAAAGTTTTATAAAACAAAAAATGGATTTTCTGTTCAGTATGGTAATAGTAAAGAAGTAATCACAAATTCTCACTTCAAATTCATTAATAGAAACAAATAACTTGTAACTAACAAATAAAAATGATAAATCTTTTGAAATCAACAACAAGCAAAGGCAAATTAATATAGTTATTACTTTTGAGGCAAAGCTCCCAGTTCCTTTCTTTGAGAACGACGTTGATATCTTTTCGATTTCACCATGAGGACATTTGTAATTTCCAGGTCCTGGAATATCATTCTGTAATGTAACAAAATACTGATTTTTCTGCAAACTTAATTAAAACTAATTGACATACAATGTAGTAATCATCGCTGAAGCGTTTTGCTTGCGCACAAAATCCTCTTTTGTCTGCGTTATTTGTGACAATCGTTTGGTATTTGCTTGGAATTGACGCTGAGGCTGCAGTTATTCCATGACCTGGAATACATTGAAATATTGTAATTTCAACCATAAACAAAGAAATTCTTATTAGGTTAATGACATTTTCCTAGTCTGCATTCTGTGGTAAGTGTGTCCCTGATTTTTGTGTACACAACTGAATTAAAAAAAGTTTGCACACCTAAAATTAAAAAAAGTTGATTTAGTTGATTTTAACAAAAAAACGATTGCATTCCAGTCCTACTGCTAAAAATCTTTGGAGTGAAATCCTTTCCCCAACCCCGTCAGTGACAGCATTTGGCGTAAAATATTCCTGGTCTGATGAATTTAAAATAAAAAATATACATTTTTGCCGTATACAAAGTCTTATTTGGGTGAAGGATTCCATCAAAAAACTATTTGTCACAGATCTTTGGCAGATATAAATTATGAAATGCAAATACCAGTGACCGGCAGTTGGTACGCCGCTAGACCATGCCAGGTGCGTCCTGGTGGAAACATATTTTTACTTTCTGGACTAAAAAAACAAATCATTTAGGCAGGAATTTTGATTGCATTTAATAATTCCGGTGAACTCACTTTCCTTATTTAAAACGTTTTTAAAACCTATTTTACTTTTAATCATAAATAGTCGTAATTTGGAAATAATCTAGAAATAAACTTAACACTTGGGTCATATGTGTGTCTAAACATTACAACAATGATTTAGAACCTTTGTACAGAAGTGGAACCTTAGGTATATTATCTGGAAATGGAACCTTAGATATATTTATCCAGTCTGGAAAGTATGGCAGATCTCAACAAGATCTTGCGGGTGCACGGCCCAAAAAATTCGGGTAATCGGGTGCAACAAAGGTCAAAATAGTGCACTGTGCACCTCAGGTGCACTTTAAAATTATCCGATGCACTCTGCATATATTGCACTGTTCATGACGCACAGTTTTGGGGTGCAGTTAAGATTTTATTGGGGTACACTTTTAAAAAGTTGAAAAAAAACCCCGGGTGCACTTGCCATACTTTCAACAATGGCACTCAATATTTCGGCGAAAATTGGCCTAAAATGCAAACTGGGCATTACCCATATGTAAATAAGGTGTAACAGCTAATTGAACGACCTCAAAATAAATTTATTACCAATTTAGTAACATGAGTTACCTTTGTAGAGTTTTCCGGTAACTCTAGAATGAATTCTTTGCACTGAATCAATTGGTTGAATGCTGTCCACAACCATTGTTTGGATTAAGCTTGTATATGAAGTAGATGTGCTTTATGCATTGAAAACTTGCAATTTTATCAACCTAAGCCATTCATTTTTGTTCAACAAAATTTAGATGTTGTTTGTTACGCTGTCGAGTCTGTAAAACAATTTTAAAATGCCAAATTATTATGTTAAAGTTAAATTTAACCAAACAGAATATTTTATCTTTAAAACAATCACCATAGCAATACGGGAAAGTCCCTTTAATATTTTTTGTTTCATTATAGAATACTAATAAGTTGTTGTTTTCTTTACATTTTTTTACTTGTACTTAAAAAAGTTATAGATTTAGCAATTGACATAATTATTTTTCTGTTTTATACTTTATCAAAAATAAAAGTCACTTTAGATCCAAAATAGTCTATTACATAGTTGTTCAATTTTTTCTAAATTGGAACTATATTATGATGTTTGTTACTTTTTACAAAAAATTGTAAATCCTAATTATTTGCTCCAAATTTCTGAAAAACAAAAAATGACCCAAAATTAAATAAAAGCATATCAAATTTTGTGGACAGGAAATAAATTGATTTCTATGTTCATCTAAAATAAATCATATAATTTTGTTGTTCTTCTTCCGTTTTAATATCTTAAAACCTGGAACGGGGTGTAAAAACTAAGAATGCTATATTAATAAGCTTTGCACAACTTTTTTTTTAAATTTTATCGTTTGGTTTTCATTTGTCTGGTTTAAACTTTATAGTAAATGTCAAGGTTTAAAATAGCTTACAAACTTATATGATATATGACGTATGTAAATAAAGTTGGGAGTGGAAAAGTTGTTGACGAATCTGTTAAATATTCCAGAATTTCTTATTCATTAATTATTTTATCCTAAATAAGTAAAACAATTTGGAAGAAATAAAGTGTAATAACGAATGTTTAGGCATTAAACTGTTATGGTTAGTACGAGCCGAAACTCTAGTCATTTCCAGTTCCGGTACGGGATAGATGGATTATTGTCCACATTGTTTAAGCGAACTCCAGTATTCTATTGTTGAACAGTTATAAGTATATGCCTATTTATTTGTGAATACGTTTCGGTATATTGGTGTGATCCTTATCTTTTGTTGGCGCTGGTCTAGAATCCAACCCCAGTGGACATTATTTAGGTTAGGGTGCGGGTTAGCGTTTGGGTTGGGCCTGGGGTACTTAAGCCAGATTATTAAATATATTAATACTTGACCAACCCTCACACAAACACTAACCGACACCCTAACCCAAATAAAGTGTGTTGCTTACACTGTGGTAGGATTCTGACCAGCGCCCTTATGTTTCTTATTTTTAAAAACGCAGCGCTGGTCTAGAATCCTACCAGTACCACAATGCACATTATTTGGGAAATTGGGTTCTAAGGGTGCGGGTTAGCGTTTGGGTCACCTGCACCTTTTGTTGTGGTAGGATTCCAGATCAGCTCTAATTATTTACTTTTGCCATAATTTGTTCGGTCGAAAAATGATTCGGTTTGAGATAAAAAATCCACTAATATCATAAATTGCTTACACGCACAACAAACATAAGTCAACTTTGGAGCAATGTGTTTGAAGGTTGTAGTAAGACGTAGTAAAAAAACATCTCAAAGTACATACAGAAGAAGGTAGCAAGTACCTACTTCTATATTGACTTTGATGTTTCTACTAAATCTAAAAATCAGTCAGTTAACCAGTGGTTCTTAATCAGGTGAATGGTTCACCCCAGGGGTGAATAAGGGTAAACCGTTGGATGATAGCTTGCGAGCAGGGCGCATATTCCGAGTGTTCATTTTGTGCTGTTATATATAGATGAGATAGTTTTATTATATCACGAGACAAGGGTGAATGAAATCTGGAGATAGATGTTAGGGGTGAACAAAACTAAAAAAGTTACACTGAGTTAAACAATGTCAATTAGCACATATAAGTTGTTACTAATACTGTTTAAACATGTAATTTTAATGATCTGGACTTTAAATGGTGTTATAAATATATCCTTCCATCCAATAACTTAATATACATTAGATTATATTACAGCTACGACCAAACACTAAGATTCAACATATTGGTGTTTTTTAGGGTTCTAGTCTTTCAAATATGAAAGTCCAATATTTTAGTTTTAGGGAGAATATTGATTGTTGTGAAGTAAATATGTGTGAGGTAATGCTCGTTTTAAATTATCTTGATTCTTTTTTTAAAGCGTTTTTTTCATTTATATCTTGATTTTTGTTGCAGGTTAAAGTAGCATTTTTATTACAAATCTGTGAAAACTGTAAAACCACAATGAGTCAATTGGTAAGTCAGCTGCATTAAGCCTTGATTTTAACAGACTTTATGTTAACTATTAAAATGTTCAAGTCCAGTCATTTAGTAAAACGCCTATTTTGCATTTAATATCATAATACCTTTAGCACAAAGTCTACATTTTTTAAATATATAGATTTGACACTCTTTTAATTTATTTGTAGAATAAAAAATCTTTAATAAACTCTATATTTTCCAAAAATCAATTTATTTTATATGCAAGTTATATGTTAAAAGTGTTTTTTGAGTGTTTTTAAGTTTTGAACCATTTTTACATTGTATTGACCATGGCATTAATTCTGTTTTGTTTTCAAATTAAATGTAATTCATATCAACGGATTCATAAGGTTCCTGAAAAATCAATAAATTTATTTCATAAAAAATGATTGGTAATTGTGAAACATGTTTAAGTGTTTAGATGCAGTATTCCAATTGCTTGCATGTGATGTATCTTGGTTAAACACAAGTCATAATGTTTACACAAGCCAGTAGTTTCCTGCCAGCAAAATGTGTAGGATGATGATTTCATATCTGCCAGGAATAGCTTAACAGTTTAGACTCTTGGTTGAAAGTGTAACAAAAAAAGTTACACACTAAAGATAGATTTGAGAAATAAGTTTGGTTTAATCTGTTTTTTGAACATGTAAAATTTAACTTTAAATTCCTGGAACACTTGTTTGATTGTTTGACTATGGTTAAAATCTTAATAATGGATAGTTAAGGCACTGAAAAAAAAACCTAAATATTTATATCAAAATAAAGTGGTTAATTTTTTGAATATTAAAAAGATGAGTTTCTTAGATTTATTAATTTAAAGGCTTGAAGCAATTCTATTTTTAAGAAACCTGCCGTCAATAAATGTTAAACTAAAAAAGCAGGGCCAAACAGTTTTTTTTATAGTTTAACTCTTTTCTTTTAAAAAAATTGTTTTCATTTTTAAGTTAATCACTAAAATGTAAATTACTTAATAGCCTAAATATCTCAAATTAACAGTCGTTGCTGTTGTTATAATAAGATGTGTGAAGTCTACACAGTTAAATTAAACGCCCCACAGAAACCTTTTTGAGTTTGGTTTTGACTGGCGACTATAAAAATGTTGCCCACCCCCTTTTTTTTTGATTTTTTTAAATGTAACATCCAGCAGAGCCATTAGCAGAAATATCTAGTCCCAAGTCCTGTTTACATAATGCCAAGAAAACTCTATTTTACATGTAAAATATATGTTTCAGGACAAGCAACTTGATTCGGCGCTCGACTTAATGCGCCGTCTTCCCCCTCAGCAAGTCGAGAAAAACCTTTCTGACTTAATCGACCTCGTCCCAAACTTGTGTGAGGAACTGCTGGCTTCGGTCGATCAACCGTTGCGTATTTTGCGGGACAAACAGAACGGAAAGGATTACTTGCTCTGCGATTACAACAGGGACGGAGATTCCTATCGGTGGGTAATAGTAAAAACAGATTTATTTTTGCGATGAAAAGAATTATTTTTGTGATTTTCAATAAAATTTTGCATTTCAAAAAGGCCATTCTCTTGTTGAAAAAATGTCTTATAAATTGGTAATTAAATGAGATCTGAATCGAAATATCAGGAAACATAATTGCTTCGCCAATAATAATAGTGATAACTTTTAATCAAGTAGCTGAAGGCCACATTCTTGTAATAAAATACAACTATTAGTCCTAAAAACAATGCTTGGGAGCATTTATTAGTGTAACAACATAATTCCTAATGACATAATTATCCTGTTTTTTCCTTGTTTTTGTTTATTTTTCTCTAATAATTGTTCTGTTGATTTTGTTTTCCAAAATGTTTAATGTTGTTGTTTTATTTTCTTCAAGGTCACCCTGGAGCAATGTGTACGACCCCCCGCTGGCCGATGGAGCACGACCTTCCGATAAGCTCAGAGAACTCGAAGTAGATGCTAACCAAGCTTTCAGTTTGTACAGAGAAATGTGAGAATTTATTTTTTGTTCTTTGAATGTTGTAAAAAATTTCAATTTGTGTTTTGGTAAAATATGTGTTGAGTTAACACGAATTGTCACAGCATTGAACTCTTAAAATTTACTTTTTAGTCCAAAAATGTAAATTGAGAAAAAAAGCCAAACTCAATAAAATGTTTTTTTTAGTTTTAAAAGTTTAAAAAACTTACTGCTTGCAACAGCAGGTTATGTGTACTATATATGTTATTAAACAAACTAATTCCTAATACTTATCAGGGTTTTTAATTTCTGGCAGTAATTTTATTTAAATAAATTTTATTGCCTCATTTATTTGGCCGGAAAACTGAAACCACACACCAGATGCAGTTTGAGAACTTTAGTTAACATAATTTTCACTTGATTTCATTACCTAGGTACTACGAAGGAGGTGTTTCCTCTGTGTATTTGTGGGATCTCGATCACGGGTTCGCTGGAGCTATCCTCATCAAAAAGGCTGGCGATTCCTCCGCTAAGATCAAGGGTTACTGGGATTCGATTCACGTCATTGAAGTCCAGGTGATGGTTATTTCTGTTAATTGCTGTTTCATATATTGTCATTTGTCAGAATACTAGAATTGTCCAATGTCCATGTTTATACTGTAATAAATCTATTCACTTCATTGTAAACAATAAAATCGGCCGGTTATGTCATTTCTGTGATTAAAATGTTACTCTATAACAACAGAGGTTGCCACAATACAGATGGTTGATGGTTATTTCTGTTGCTGTTTCACGAATCGCCAGATAACTAGGCTTGTTTATATTTCTACTTTAATTTATTCCATTTATAGTAAACATTAAAATTGGCTGGTTTTCGTGTTTTTTTTATGAAAATGTTACTGTAAAACAGAAGTCACCAAACTATCCGTATATTTTAGATTAAATACAGTTTAAAAATTTGATGCAAATTCAAAACAAATTTTGGTTAAATTTTGCAGTTACCCATTTCTTTGGGAAACACTTTGTTGACCCCTGCCATAAACAAAGTTATTACTTCAACTATTGGCTGTTGCAATTTATATCAACAAAACAAATTTCAAATTATTTTAACTATTTTTTTTGGTGTCTTGGTGTTCTGAAATTTAATGTTAAAAATTGTATTATTACATATTAGAAATACCTTAAGTTTTTTTGATAATTTTTTTTTACTTTTGAATATCATGTATAATCCCAGCTAAATGGGACGCAATAATTTTCATAATGTTAAGTGGAGCTGTGAAGTCTGTTAAAAATAAGGGAAGTCTGACTCCACCAAATGTGTGATTTTGTGTCTTGAGTCCGGTTCGACTGTACAGCCTGTATTTCACTGGTTTCTTGCACTAAAATGAGGTTGATATTCAGCAACCCACTCATGGGCGTGCCATAAAATTTATTCATCACTGATATGCAGGTAAAAAATATTCCAGTAATTTGTAGCGTGGCCTTATCAGTTCAGAAAACTGATACTGAGCATACATACGTCAGACTCTGGTAATTTTAAGTAGTTAGTCGGATCCCATGTCAGACTCCGCAGCTCTGATGTTAATAACCAACAAGTTCTTACTGTACAGGAAAAATCTGGTGGTCGCAACGCACATTACAAGCTCACATCAACAGTTATGTTGTGGCTACAGATGAACAAAGCTGCCTCTGGGACAATGAACCTCGGTGGGAGCCTAACCAGACAGGTTTGTATCATTTCTAAAGTTTCTTAAGATCAGTTTTATTCTTTTGTTTTAATTTTTGTAGTTTATAAGATCTTTTTGTTTCTATTGTTTTTATTTTTTCTATTTGTTTAAGAATCATCTCTAAAGTTTTAGAGAATCTTTTTTTCTATTGTTTTGTTTTATAAGAATCATTTCTGCAGTTTCATAAGAGCATTTTGCTGGATTAAACAATTGTAGACACTTTAATATATACTGGATTGGTAGAAAGAAACTGTTTGCTAATTTTTAATTTGGTTAACTAGTGGTTGCCTCAAAATCTTTAAAAGTACTTTATTGTCGTTGAATTTATTTGCACATTATTTATTTACACATTAGTCTTTTAATGGTGAATTTTCCCGCTTATAACTGAAAGCGTTGAGCTGAAAATATTTTAACTTTTTATGGGTGAAAGCAATTTCCACCACACAATGAATATCGACACAAAAATCCCAAAACAAACTTTTTTTTTTTAGGCAGTTAGTCCCCCAAACGCTCAATATTCTCCCCTATTACCCTTAGCCACTTATTCGTCCCTTTTTAATGAACAGGACCGAACATATTGATCCTGGTGGTTGTGTATATTTCAGATAAAATACTTTTATGTTGATTTAAATAAATCGATTTTGTTTGTAAAAAAGTATGTTTTATTTAAGAATTTATTTTAAACAATGCTTTTAGTTTAGTCATGTTGCAAGCGTTAACAGTGAATTTCCTCGCTCCTAACTGAAAGCGTCGAGCTAAAAATAGCAACTTTTCATGGGTGAAACCACACAATGAATATTGACACATTTAAAAAACAAACATACATTGACAAACATGTTTTTTTAGGTTGAGAAAGATGCTGCTTTGAGTGAGGGGAATTCCCACATCTGCAACATGGGTCGTCTTGTTGAAGAAATGGAAAACAAGATGCGAAACACACTCAACGAAATCTACTTCGGCAAGACAAGGGACATTGTCAACGACCTACGGTATGTACATATCGCTCTTTAACAAGACATTTTGTTAATTACAAAAAAATTTTTTTTTAAATGTTTTCAATAAACTGGAACAGTTTAATAATATGCAATGCCTGACAGCAACAGTATATTTATGTTGGTAATTAAAACTAAACCATATTTCAAACACTTAATCAAGACATTTTGTTAATACAATTATCATTAGGCCCCAAACTTTCAAAATTTTAGAGCGTTATTTTCTAGACATTGCAAAATTGCGTAAAAATTATATAAAAATTTAGAGCTCATATTAACAGCTGTTTGAAAGGGGCAAAACAATTCAATAATTTGAAAAAAAACTGCATAAAACACAAAAAATAATTTGGGAAGCAACAGTATGTTCATTATGTTAATTGAAACTGAACCTCAGTTAAAAAAGACATTTTGTCAATTCAGTTATAAAATCGAACAGTTTTTATAATTGATTAAATGTCTGACAGCAACAGTATATTCGTTTTGGTAATTAAGAGTGAACTATATTATAAACACTTAACAAGATTGAGAAGCAAACTGCTTCATAAACAAATTCAACGACTTAAAACATAAAATTATTATTTTGCCGGCTAAATGTTATCCGCCAGTGTTTATATGGCGATCTAGACATTTTAGTGCAGAGTAAGAGGTTTAGCAAAAAGCTTGTATTTATTTTAGCTTTGCATTTCATTGGACTTTTCTAAAACCGTCGAGTACATTATTACGACGGTAATTTAATACCATTTTTATCTCAATTTGCCAAAACAATTGGGAAAGTATTTTAGTTTTGTCAAGAGCCACAACAAAAATCTTGTCTTTCTCTTTTTTCTTACTTCTTTTTTTCTTACAAACTATCATTTTTTTGTCATTTTTTGTTTTTGTTATATAATTTTAATATAACAGAATAAACTTAAACAAAGTTAATTGCATTGAAAGTTATTGTTTTTTAACTGTTGAGTTTCTATATTTGACGTAAGACTTTTTTTTACCTATTTTCCACTTTTACTTATTTCTTATTTGTTTCCACTTAATCCTGTGCGTTGCTGTCTCTTCTTTCTTCTCTTCACTTCTCTCTCTCCAGCCATATTTGTCCGGAAGCTGCAGAATTACAAAAAGAAATCCACCAGAAAATATCAACTGTCACTAAGCAACAAAATGTGAACGAGAGCGGTATTTTCGAGGGATAGCTTGTAGGTTTCACTTTGAATCTTTCTGTTTCAACATAGTCTTTAAAACCATTTATGGTAACATTTTGAACGTTTGGGATTTCTCTTTATTTGATTTTCAACATAGTCCTAAAAAAGATTTATTCGAAACGTTTAAAATGCAACCTACTTCTGTATGGACTTAAATGTTAAGTATTCTATGAAGTGACAAGTTCCAACTTTTCTTCAATGGCAGGTCGTCGGTTCCGCTGAGCGAGGTTGCTAAGCAACGGAGCGTTGCCAACGAGCTACGAGCGAAGCTTGGCAACCAGGAAAAATAAATCGTCACTTCGCCCTTACTCCCACTCGTTGTTGAATTTATTCGCCTTCGCCGCTAGAAATACCACGACTGCATGGAAATGCACGCTAAATTGAAAACGACGGCAAAAAATACATAATGTGTTGGTTTGTTATTTAAAATTTAGAGTGTATTTTAGTTGAGAGTAATATAAACATCAGACGCTTAATATTAACGATTTCACTTTTTTCTCGCTGTTTTCACTGATTATATCAAATGTCAGATTTCACTACTGTGTATTACTTCTTTGTCAGCGATTAACTTTTCGAAATATCTTCTTGTTGTTCACAACGCACTGTAGAGTTTCGTCTATTTACATCTAAAATTATCGCTTATTCTTGTAAACGACAACCTTTAATTATTTGCAAATTTTAGGCAAATTTGTCTTGTTTCAGACACAAGATAATCTTAAGAAAAATGCTAAAATTTTTACCAAATTTTTTAAGTTTTGAATAACATTAAAGTTTTTAACTAAAATGGCGCCCAAACAATTTAACCAATTGGTTGAACACATGCGATTCATGTTTTTGGTGCCGCTTAATCTTTTCATGCCGCGTGTTGTGATGTCATAAGCGTAATTATCCTCATAATGGACAATATGATGTCATAATGTTTTGATTAGCCCAGGTTTGTTAGTTCCCAAGCATTATAAAGTTTGTTGTAAATGTTATATTCTAATATAAGGTTATGCAGTAAATAAACAATTAAATTTACGTGGGTTTAAATCTTTTAAGCAAACGCAGCGAAATATTTGACTTTTGTTTATTTGCTTTGTTTAGTTTGCATAATGCTTCTAATTCACACTTCAGTTTCAAAATCTCTCTTCGTAAGTTAAAGCATTAACCGGTGAATCTTGTAGAGTACAAATTGACAGTTATTGTTGTACTTACGAACCAGCTTCTAATGCACTTCCCAGTTAAACTTAAGTTGGTTTGTTGATTGTATTGAAGCGAAGATTGTCGTGTGTTTATTGATCAGTGTATTCAACCAACATATCGTAATTGCCAGCTCACCAGCTGCTACTTCCAAACACAATAAAATTGTTCGTTAACCAGAACCAGTGGTGAAGTAAAATCATTTTCAGACCGCAACTTTGAAAAAAAAAAAATGGAACATATTTTTAACATTTTTTTTAATTTCGACAATGTGATAAAAACTTGCAAGAAATTTACAAAAAGTAGCGGTATTCCAAAAAAAAATCGCGTTCGCTTCGCTCGCAGGGTGCGCTTCACTTACAACGGTTAATGAACACTGAACTAGATACATTTTTTTTTTTGGTTATCGCGTTCCCTCAAAGCAGTTTTATTATACGTTTCATAATAGCATGGAAGACGAAGTGTGAGGTAGAATATTAAACAAACAAACGCGTTTGTTTGCGCTTTGCTCAACACTTTACTGACTCTGTAAATGTAAACAAACACGCTTTAAAGTGCAAAAAATATCCAAGGCCCGCCTAATTCACAGTTGTTCTAACATTTAAATAACACAGTTCTTAGTTATCATTTTGTGCGGCCCGCAGAGACTTTTCTGCGTTTGGTTTTGGTCCGCGACTAGAAAAAGGTTGCCGACCCCTGGCCTAAACAAATAACGAAAGAGAAAAACTTCGAGCGTTTAAGGTCGAACAAACGAAGAACGAAAAACGGCGTTTTGCGCTTGATTTTGGCTTCGCATTAGATTAAGACGCGTGACCCAATTACTTAAAAAGCACGCCGCTTTGAACAGTTTGTTAAACCATGGCAAAAACGAACAAAAAACGATAATATCACATACAAAAGGGGGTAAGAACTCCCGCCCACCTGGATACGCCACTGGGGGCAATGGATAACGTATAATCTTTTTAATTTTAACCTTTATAAGTAATACATATTAGACTTATAAATAATACTAATAATCGCATTTTGAAATTCCCCCTTGCCATCCCGTGCGGGCGCCTATGATCAGGGGATAGGGGTAATACGTTGGGTAAAAATGTTCAGAACTTTGTGTGCGTGAGCAGCGTGACACATCTAAGGTTTCAACTAACCCGTCCGCGCCCTTCAACTAACCCGTCCGCGAAAAGAGAACACGTTGCAAGTGTGTGTGATTGGGACCTGGTCCAGCTTTAAAATTGAAATGTTTGAATAACCAAACAACAAGCTTCATTTAAATTGTACCTTGTTCCTGTAGGTTTGCTGAAGCCTCGCCGAAAAAATGCTTGTGGCATTTAACATGTAAAGACAAAACAATATTACGGATATTATTTTTGTTATGGTGGTGAATAGTTGAAAAACATTATTTAAATGACATTACTCGTTCTGAACGTACTGCGTGGCACACATGATCGGGAAAGTAAGGTTTTGAGAAATAACGCTTACGCAAACGGCTAGCTTCATAGTAAGAAAACCGCCCGTCTGTTAGCTGCGCCATTTCGCCATGTCGGCGTGGCAGAGGCGGGACGGCACCGGTGAAACAAACGTACGCTCTATTCTCTCAATCGGGACGAGAGCAGATCATTCGCTATTCGTTAAAGCTGTGAAGAGGAATGATGTTAAGGTATTTTGTTAAAATTAGTAGAAATAACAATTTACTTTGTGTAAAAGATTGGTCAATATTTTTTATTTGAATGAATTAATTTTGTCTTAACTAATAGTTCAAAGCTGATGATTAGTGTTTAGTGCAGTGATTCTTAAACTGTGTGACTTACCAGACTTCAATGCACACTATACATAACATATGTCACGTTATTATGGCATTTACCTATGGCATTGCCAATATTTCAGGCGATTGTTGAGGCCATCTTTGTTTTGTAACAGAAAAAGTTTGAGAACCATTGCTTCTGTGACTTCCTTATATTTTCTGCCGAAAGTTCTAGTTAGAAATTATAGCTTGCATCTTATAATTCCAGCCACCCGATCGGAGACGTAGCAAACGACAATGACAAATGACCAATTTCGATATTGTATCAATTAAGCAGATGAAACGTCATTTTAAAGAGTCTTGAGGATACACGGCGTTTTTTTAGATTAACAAATTTTCTCAAAAGCGGCTCTAACGCGACAGTTTGAATTTACACGCACAGGCAGGCGTATGTTGACGTCACAGCCGGCCAGTCTGCTTCATCTGAGTGGCCGATTAGCCGGGATATATTGTTGAAAAAGTGCGCACATTTTTGAAGGCATTTTAAAATGTGCGCACATTTTTTGCACATTTTGGCGTGCACATTTTTGCGCACAATGTGCAAAAAATCAAAAAATGATCGCATCCCCGTCTTCCTGTTAACGCATTGGCTGCTTGTACAGTTATACTAAAGCAACATTCGGTTAAAATCGGTCGTAAGGCGAAATATAAGGAGTGAAAAATGTATCATACAAACCGTGCTATTTGAGCGGCAAATTGTGTCCTCAAATGAAATTAAAAAGCCTCGCTAGAGATAGTATCAGCTGCGCGCAGACCATCGGAATTAAAAAAAAAAACCTTCTCTTTGTTAACGCAAAATCGGAATGCGACGTATCGACCTGTAACTTAAAGCGGGACTTAAAATAAAAGTTTCGTAGTTTTGAAAAAAAAATTGAACTACCGGTACTGTTAATGTTTCATTTTGTTTGATTATAATTCGTCGTTTATGTAAGGGTAAAAACCTAAATACTGTTTCGCTATTTTGGTTGTATTTTGGTTTATTATGCGGACATAGATTATCTCCGATGTAGATAACATATATTTTGGGTAAAAATTATGACGGTCCGAGTATTGTAGAATGCAATTCCAAACCAAATGTTACACTTTCTTTTCTTGAAGTGTCTTGTTCCTTTAATGAGCCGAACTTGGAAAAATGTTACCTAATGTTGCTTTACACAAGATGCCTTTGGAAAGGCCTATAACATTTAGTTATAATCGGTCGTAAGGCAAAACTTAATATTGAACTGTAAAAAAATTATTATTTGAGAAGACTTTGCTACTTTAACTGCAAATTGTGATTTCAAATCCCGTGAATTTAAAAACGCGCGCGAGTCAATGTTTGTGCTGTGACGTGGAAACGTAACAAAGCATCACCGGTAATCGGATCTCGTACTGTTGATTAGAGAAAGGTTCGGAGGGAAAACCCCTGCTTTCTGCTGCCAATGCGCGACTCTTGCTCAGACCGTTTTTTTGTCATCGAAAGGTCCGGGCGAGTTATTAATAATTCTTTAAAGCTGTAGAGAGGAATCATGTCAAGGTAAATTGGTAAAATTAGTAGAAAAAACAATTTGCTACGGAAAGTTGACGTTTTAGATGTATTGACCCCTAACTTGAATGCAGCTCATGGCCTTAATGTCGCGATATTCGTATTTTTATTAAGTAACCGGCAGATTAATAAGTTATGTTCACTCAAAACACAAAGTTAATGCTATTTTACGTTAAAGAGAGAACTAAGAGTTACTAATAGGTGACTTAAGTAAATTTTATCTATTACTTTTTTAGGAGCCACCAATATGTGACTTTGTGAAGTTATAATTTTTGCTGAACTTTTACCTTTAGAAATTAAAACTTGCATTTTATCTTTCCAGCCACCCGATCGGAGACGTAACAAACGATAATGATGACGTCATACCTGATGCACCCCCAGCTCACGACTCGGAGGGGTACAATTTGCTCCAAGCGTTAAACTTTGGGTTTGAGGCTGAATTGGTGATGCGAGTCGCACAAAGGTGAAATGTTTGGGCTGAATAATTTCTAAAAGTCAAATTAAGCGTATAGTTTAAGTATTAGGTGGCGTCATTGTTGTGGTTGTTGGAAGTGCCCTACACCCAGATGTATAGAAATTGGATGGTCAAACATTTTACCAAGTTCCTTTTTTTGTTATACCAAGAGATTCGTAACATTGACCGGGGCTTGACAGGCACGCAGGCACAACTGCGCACGGCACATAGAGGTATGACGTAGCGTAGGCTGACTTGTTCACTTTATAGCTGAGACGTATTTGCGCTTTCTTTATGCATTCCCGGTAGTTTAGATTGTGTGGAACATGCATTTAAGTTGATTAAAATAAAATTTACGTTGCGCAATATTTGGTTTAAATGTTAGTATAGCTGGGAAATTTGCGCTTTTCCGCTGGTATCCCAAGTCTATAGTGAATAGTAACCCACATTAATCGTTCATACTGTAGTATTTCATTGTGAAAAGTCGTCCATATATAACAGCTTAGGTATGACTACTTTAAATATTAACACAACGTCGTTCTGTCACCTGTCTTTGTTATAAAACCACAAGTGACCACCACGCTCGACTGCGCAGATCGCATAGAGGTATGACGTGGCTAGGCTGACTTGTTCACTTTATAGGTGAGTCGTATTTGTGATTTCTTGATGCATTTACGGTAGATTAGATTGCGTAGAACATGCATATATGTTATTTGAAATGAAAGTACATTGCGCAACATTTGTGGCTGTTGGAAGCTCCTTACACCCAGCAGATGTTTTTACGCCCAAGGTTTACTCATTCGCTGCTTGTTAAGTTATACTAAAGTGACATTTAGTTATAATCGGTCGTAAGGCGAAATATAAGAAAGAACAGTGAAAAAATGTGGTTTTGGGTCCGAAAGGTTCCCCAGCACTTGTACGAACCGGACCGCGATTGGAGCCTCCATTCCCCGCCGATGCCCGCGCCGATCCCGATGTGCATGAGCCGGCTCCTGCTTTGGCTTAAGTAAACGGGGTGGAACACGTGACGCTGCGCTCGCAAATGAAGTAGCGTCGCAGGCGGCCACGCTTGACTGGTAGAGCGCATATAGCTATGACGTAGCATAGGCTGACTTGTTTAACATTATAGGTGAGACGTATTTGTAATTTCTTGATGAATTTCTGGTAGTTTAGATTGCGTAGAACATGCATTTAAGGTATTTCAAAATAAAACTTACATTGAGCAACATTTCGTTTAAATCAGGGGTTACCGCAGACCCCTAAAATGTTCTTTCATCTCGCGTGGACCACTGTAGGATAAAAAATATAAAAAATGACGTCATACATTGACGTCACAATACAAGTAGACTTCATAAATTTGCTGATTTTGGTCCAAAATTGTGAAAGTGAAATGGAGTCTAAATACATCAGTGCAAAACTGTTTTATTTTTAATTAAACTGTTTTCTTTAAAAAATTGATTACTTATTGAATATACACTAATATTTCAATTAGGCCTTTATGGACCCCCCAAAACTAGTTCACGGACCCCAAAGGGGTCCATGGACCCCAGTTTAAGAACCCCTGGTTTAAATTATAGTTACTGAATCGTATAGCTAGGAAATCAGCGCTTTTCTGCTTGTATCTTAAATCTATGTCGAATAATCACCCATATTTATTGTCTATCTGCACTGTGGTATTGTGGAAGCGGCATTAACTTTCAGTTGATTGCGCACGCTTTATTTTTTATACGTTTGTTTTTACGAATCAAATCATTTTTGAGATATAAAATAGAACAGTGAAAAAATGTGCCTTTTAAGAAAACCTTGCTTTTTTAGCGGCAAATTGTGTTCCTCAAACCCCGCGAAAATTAAAACCCTCGCACCAATGTTTGGCCTGTGAGTCTGTGACGTAGCGTCAATACTGCAGCCGTGCAGCGGTTGTTGGCAGTTTACTTAGCAGCGTCATCGCGCGAAGGCTGCGGTAAGGTTAAGCCAATATTGCTATATAGTTATTAGCGTAAAGTCACTTCGTTCGTGTGATAAAATCCGGTTAAAAATCATTTAGAGGCCGTTTTGGCTCCTACCGAAGCACCTTATATTGTGCTTCATTCCTTGCAATGTAAAACAGCTTTGTTATTGCCGTAGAATCCGTGGAATATGCTTATATGTTATTTGGTACAAAATATACATTACATTAAGTCGTAGTTTACTGATGTTTTCTGCTCGCATTTGAAGCTGATACCCAGGAAACACATAACGTTTAGATCTAAAAGTTGTTGGAAAGGTTTTGACCAACGTTGAGTACGTTACGTTGTACAGCGGTCTCAATATAACGTGAAGGAAACGTCAACCAACCAACGTCAAAAATATCGTTTTACCAAAGTTATTAACAACGTTTATGCAACAGTGTTGGAGAACTTTTGCTTCTACAACCTTAAAATAACGTTGCTGATGTCCCCAATGGAACATTTAAACGACGTCTAGCATTCTGGTTTTGTATTTCGTTAAACAAACGTTGTAAAAATACTTATATGACACGTTAACTGTAAAATCCTAAAGCAACACTGCCACAACGTTTGTAAAGTAAAATTAACGCGTTTGCTTCTTGTAAAGTTATACTAAAATAACATTCAGTTATAATCGGTCGTCAGGCTGAAACATAAGAAAAAAAATGTGCTGAGCGGCAAATTGTGTCCTCAAACCCGGCGGCATTAAAAAACCTTGCTCGAGTTGCTCAACGATAAGTTGGTTTAATCATTGAAAGACCCCATAGGATGATTGGATGCCGCCCCCCGTTCTGTTAATACACGCTCATCGTACAACACACATCTATGACGTAATGTCAAACATGATATTCAATATTTACTTTGTGTGAAATGTTAAGTAAGACCAGAAAGTTGACGTTTTAAATGTTTTGACCCTTTTGAACTTGAATGCAGCTTACGGCCTTAATATGGTGAAGTTACATTCACTCAGAACACAATGTTAATGTAATTTTACCTTTCCAGTCACCCGATTGGAGACGTAACAAACGATAATGATGACGTCATACCGTAGTTCAAGTATTAGGTGACATCATTGTTGTGGCTGTTGGAAGCGCCTTACACCCAGCGTTTTTATGCCAGGGTGCATTTAAGTTACAGCGCCAGGGTTAACGCGTTTGCTGCTGGTAAATGTATTCTTAAATTACATTCAGTTATAATTGGTCGTTAAGCTGAAATATAAGAAAGAACAGTGAAAAATGTGCTCCTGGGTCCGAAAGGTTCCATGCTGGTTCCGACCCGTACCCCAGCACTTGTACGGACCGGAGCCCGGTTGGTTGCGATGCGGGGATTCGAGCCTCCATTTCTTGCCGATGTTTCGCGCCGATTCCGATGTGCTTGAGCCAGCTACGACTTGCGCGGTCGCCAGTCAGCCACTTCGGTGCCCTCCAGTGGCAAGTTTGCGCACCTAACGTGCGTCGCAGGCGGCCACGCTTGACTGCGTAGAGCGAATAGAGCTATGACGTGCGTCGTAGGCGGACACGCGCGAGTTGTCAATGGTTGAGGGCTCTGTACACAACTACGTTTTGCTGCGTAGCGTCACAGGCTGCTTCGGTGGCTAGTATAGGCGACATAAAGCGGGACTAATGGTTGGAAGTCACCTTGTTATATATGGGGGGTTGTTTAACATTATAGCTGAGACATATTTGTGATTTCTTGATGCATTCCTGGTAGTTTAGATTGCGTAGAACATGCATATATGTTATTTGAAATGAAACTTTCATTGATTTTTTTCTGGCATTCCATTAAGTTTAATCGATTAAAGTTTCGTGTTTTTGAAAAAAAAATTGAACCACTGTTAATGTTTCATTTTGTTTGATATAATTTGTCGTTTATGCAAGTGTAAAAACTCAAACACTGTTTCGCTATTTTGGTCGTGTTTTGTTTTATTTTGCGGACAAACGCGATCCGATCTAAACAGAATTATGTCTTTATTGGGAAACTAACCAAGCTGATGAAGCTGATAAGCGGCATAAATGGCAAACTAAGGCCACGGGGTTGTTCCTTACGTACCTCGACATATTTGGGAAATTACACTAAAATACAGTTATAATATTGTAGGCAAATTTTACACTTTCTTTGCTTGAAATTAGGGTTAGTTCGGATATCAATAATTTTTACTATCCGGATAACGGATTGGAATTTATCTAAGCGGTTAACCGGATAATAACTGCTAAGTGAGACAATCGATTTCACGAGGTTTGCATGAAAAATGGATTGTAAAATCATTACACAGTTTTATTGTAGATCTTCGTACACGTGCAGTACGAGTAAATACAAGAAAAATCACGCAAATTTAATGTTCACTGCTTCTGCAACGCTCTCCTTATAAAGCACAATGAATCAATTGTGGAATCCTGTAGACCAGTGGTTCTCAACCTCTTTTAGCTTACGGACCGGTGAAATTTCAAAACAAATTTTGCGGACCGGTGGACCTTTAAAAATCAAAATCAACCCAAAATGTAATTACGACAAAAGTATGCAACTTAAAAGCAAAGACTGGAAACTTCAATTAAATTAGCAATTTTCTGCTGTCTTTCCTATATCATACGTGGTATACGAAAGTTTTTCACATACAACTATCTTAAAGTAGAAGACTTCAACGACGTGTAGCCTACTTATAAACAGTTGGCCCAGTTGGGCACAACACTGCGCATTGTAACTTACGGTAAATCCAAAGTAGACAATTAACTTTATGTTACGTAACAATGCTGCAAATTACGGAACTGGCGAAGTTCTTAATTTGGTGAACAAGCTTTTAACATTTTGCAATTGAGATATAAAATTGTAATATATTTGGCGGACCGGCGGTTGAGAACCACTGCTGTAGACGGGACCGGAGTTTTGTAACAAAGAGTCCACATGCACTGAATGCTCTTTCTGCTTTGATTCTTACCATTCCTAAATTAACGGGGTCTCAATCCTAGTGCAGCTATAAGTTCATGTATCTTCTGCTTATTGTGCTTGTATATTCATCAAGAGTGACAGAACAGAATTTTCCAGTCTCTTTTTTATTTCAATCATTTCCTTTGTATCGCTTTTAATTGTGTTTGGAAAAATGTCATGATAATACTTCTGACATTTTGCACCGTTTGTGGTGGAAGCTTGTATCCTCTTGCTAAAAATGCTCGTCCCAGTTGCTTATTATGGTGTTGAAAGAAATTCTGTCCACAGCTGCTAGCTCTGCAACAACCCTCTCCAGCGACTCTTTGGTTAGCTTAAAATAGATTTCAATTGTGCTATTACCTGCGGAACATTTGGTTGTGTTTTCCAAAGAAACTTGCTGTTTTGCTTTCTTTGTGTCAAGAACAATCTTATGTTTTAAACCAAGGTGGTTTCTCATTGCTCCTGCAGTAGTCAAATCTTTTTAACTGACACTTCACAGACTTTACCTGGCCATGAGAATGCAGTCTTGTATTAAAAGAATCGTTCATTACGCTTTCTTTGTGACGTGATAGTAAATTTCACTCGTGCATTTTACGAGTACCGTAGTTCAAAGTATAAGACAATAGAAGTGTGAACAAAGGTTTAATTGCGCTCAGCGGGAGTCAGCCTCTATATGTAACAAAGAATGTTCAGACTTACTAAAAAGTGTAAAACGCATTAGCAACGATACTCTTTTAGCCGGTTAACCGGCAGAATTATATCCGGATATCAGATAGAAAAAAAAACTGCGGTTAATCGGTTAACCGGTTAACTGTTATCCGGATAATCAAACCCTACTTGAAATGTCCTGTTCCCCTTACGCTTGTTTTCTTGAAATGCCGTACTCATTATAAAGCGAACTTGGGAATTATTACCTAATGTTGCTTTACACAAGATGCCTTTGAAAAGGCCTACCGAAATAAGTCGTCCTAATCAGCTTTAATTTAGCTTTAATTCTTTAAAATTGTACCTTGTTCCTGTAGGTTTGCTGAAGCCTCATATTATAGCCGATGATTTGAAAAAAATGCTTGTGACATTTAGCCTTTCCACATGGCCGCTTCAAAGGTGGCTTTAAAGGTGGCCTGGCCACCTTTGCCTCCGAAAAAGCCACCTTTCCGCCCAAAAGGTGGCTTTTATCTGGCCCTACTCCTAACATGTAACCAAACAATAATATTGCGAGGAGCGTTTTCGCTGGAGTGTTGACTAGTTGAAAAATATTATTTAAATGACATTATTCGTTCTAACTTCGTACTACGCGGCGCACATGATCGGTAAAGTAGGTTTTGAAAAGGTTTTGAAATGTTGCGCTTTACGGCCTCCATAGAAACTACAATAGGGTGTATCTTTATAGAATCCAAAACCATCGGCGGCAGGTTTTAGCCAGTCGATCACGCACTTCACTTGAAGCGCGCTAGCGTAAATAGGAAAAAATGTTATCAAGGGGAACCCCCCTTTTCTGTTAGTCTCGTCGCCCGGACCGTGGCTACTTTGTGTCGATTTTTCTCGGGTGGTTGTTAATCCATAGAGGTGCGCAGCAAGTCATTATAACTATTCTTGAAAGCTGTACAGAGGAATGATGTCGAGGTAATTTGTTAAAATTAGTAGAAAACAATGTACTTTGTCTGAAATGTTCAGAATGAACAGGAAGAGCTTACTCAACTACCAGGAGTATAAAAATACAACAAACGTTTTCAAACTTTACACCAAAGTTGAAAGGAAGATGATCGTACGCTCGAAACCCATAAAATATCACTATAAATTAATTATCATCGGCATTATTTGTATGATTAGTCTTGGCAGATGTTGGAAAAATAAATTACGCAGAAAAGTGCAGCACCACGGTAAGGTTTCATTTTTCGAATGCTATTAATTCATTATAACAATTTCACAACAGTAGTCTTTCATTATGTTCACGCCGCGCTGCGCTTAACTTTTAAGCTTCGAAACTGAAAAGAGGAAAGGTGCGACGGCCTAAAGTCCACAACGTCACAGTAAACCGCAAAGCTGGCTGCACAACCCGCCTGTAGCCTCACAAAGCCGCGGAAAACCGCCACTAGTTTAAATAGTAGTAGTAGTAGTAGTAGTAGGAAAAAAAAAAGTAGTAGTAGTAGTAGTAGGAAAAAAAAAAGTAGTAGTAGTAGTAGTAGGAAAAAAAAAAGTAGTAGTAGTAGTAGTAGGAAAAAAAAAAGTAGTAGTAGTAGTAGTAGGAAAAAATGCTATCAAGGGGAACCACCCTTTTCTACCTTCTACTGAGCTCGTTTTCGATTCTCGCTCGGGCCGTTGTTGATCCATAGAGGTGCGCAGCAAGTCATTAACTATTTTTTAAAGCTGTAGAGAGGAATGATGTCAAGGTAATGTCCTAAACTTTCGTGGAAATACCAATTTACTTTGTGTAAAATGTTCAGAATGAACGGGAAGTTAAGGTTTTAAATGCATTGGCCCTTTTGAACTTGAATGCAGCTTACGGCCTTAATAAAGCGTTTTTCGTATTTTTATTTGGTAACCGACAGATTAATAAGTTATAATCAGTCAGAACACAATGTTAATGTCATTTTACGTTAAATAGAGAATTAAGAGCTACTAACAAGTGATTCGTAAAGTTAAAATTTCTGCTGAACTTTTACCATTAGACATTATAAATTGCATTTTATAGTTTCAGCCACCCGATCGGAGACGTAACAAACGATTATGATGACGTCATACCTGATGCACCCCCAGCCCACAACTTGGAGGGGTACATTTTGGTCCAAGCTCTAAACTTTGGGTTTGAAGCTGAATTAGTGATGCGCGTCGCACAAAGGTAAAATATTTGGGTTGAATAATTGCTGGAAGTTAAACTAAGCGTAGTTCAACTATGAGGCGACATCGGTAATTTGTTGTGGCTGTGTGAAGCTCCCTACAACCCGAAGATGTTTTTACGCCCAGTTAATTCAAGTTACAGCGACAGGGTTAACGCGTTTGCGTTTTGTACAGTTTATACTAAGATAACATTCAGTTTTAATCAGTCGTAAGGCGAAATATAAGAACAAACAGTGAAAAATGTGCATTTTAACAAAGCCTTGCTATTTGAATGGAAAATTGTGTTCCTCAAACCCCGCGAAATTTAAAACCCTTGCGCCAATGTTTGTACGTGGCGTTAAACTATTACAGTTTATAAGCAGCTTCATCCCACTAAGGCTGCGTTAAGCCGACATTTGCTTTGTAGGCCTACTTTAAAAGTCACTTCGTTCGAGCGGTAAAAGCCAGTTTAAAAACATTTAGAGGCTGTTTTGACCTCTACCAAAGCACCTTATATTATGCTTTATTCCTTGTAATGTAAAACAGCTTCGTTATAACCGTAGATTCCGTAGAATATGCTTATTTTTTATTAAAATGTTAAACTTCCACTGATTTCTTCAGGAAGAAGCGTCGCGATGGACATGGATATTTGTTGCTCGAACAATTTGTTGCGGATTTGCAAGTTGAAGAAGCTTCCGTACAACAAATTGAAAATCCATCTGACGGAGGTAAAACATCTCGCCAGCTGTGTTTGAGCCAGCATCGAATCGTTTAGTTTAAGAGAGACGTGAACTACTTTTTAACATTATTTCGTTTTTTATTTAAAAACCGGTTTACTTGGTGCTATAGGCATATTGTTTGGTGTTTTAAATGTTTTAGCTTTTTAAACATTGTATGAAAGAAATTGTTACCAGAGTTACACGTGATATGACGCAACAAAATCACGTCAAAAATGTGACGTAATAAAGTTAAATTTTAAACACAACACAGTTGGTTAAAGGTTTAGGTTGGGAGAGTTGTTACTTTCAATATAAAAGCCACAATAATGTGAAAGTTTCGCATTTACGTACTTGAAATAAACAAAAACATACTGGATGGGTTACGGTCACGTGACTCCGGGATATCAATTACGACGTATCTGTATATTTCTGAAAGTGGTGTCTGCTTACCACAAGGCGACTCTACGTCACCACTACAACGGTCGGTGGTATCAGGTATCGCCGAAAGTATCGCACATACCTACTAACCACATGAAGATTTAAAAAAATACACATGAGAAGTGGGAAAATTTGAAGCCTATATCGACATTATTTTGTGCCTCACTTAGTTGATAGCTAAAGTAATGTGCTTACTATCTTGTGTGGGCCATATCTTAATCGTGACTGCATCTTATTGCAAAGGTCAAATTCAATCAACCACTGAACAAGATGGTCTCCAATCAACTGAACCGGGCATTACTTGCGAGGAACTCTTATGGAACAACTTGATCACTTCCACTTTAGCTGTTGTTTTTGCAATTCTTCTTCTTATGTTTATGCACAAGGATTGACAGTGAGGAAGAGTGCTTTATGCTTACGGTCAAATCATCACATCACAATATTACTTAAGCACCAGGCATCTCTCTAGTCCCTGCTGTTCTTTTTTCTTCGCATTAGTCTATCTTTTTCTATCGATATTGCGTCAAGCAATTATCGATGGTATTGTACCAAATTTTCAGTTCATTTTTAGTTGATTTATAGCGTTTTATTTTTTCATGCGTTGATATTTACTAATATTTTTTTTACCATTTTAATTTGTAAATCATATCCTGACGTAACTTTTTGTTTTTTTCTGGTGTATATTCCATTAAGTTCAATCAATTAAAGTTTCGTGTTTTTGTAAATAAATTTAAACCACTGTAAACGTTTAATATTATTTGATAATAATTCGTCGTTTATGCAAGAGTAATAATAAAAACATTTTCGCTTGTGCTTGTATTTTACAGTTATATTATTGTTAGGCATAGTTGATATAATATTTAGCAAGTGGGCAGTTGTCAAATGGATAAACACAATATTTTGGTGTGGTTTTACCACTTAAGAAAAAACAATAGTTTTTTAACCAAAAATGCGATTAATATAATTCGTAACAAGAGAATTTTGTCAAATATTCTGACAACTATGTTAGTAACTGGCCACAAACAATAAAAAAAGACTAGTTGAGTGTTTATTAGTTTTTGGGGGAATCGTTCTAGGTATAAATAGGATAGGATAAGATTTATTTGTAACATCAAAAAAAAACGAGAATCGGCGAGATCACAATGTTTTGAAATATTCGATATTCCCAGGAGTCAGCGAAATACCGTTAGCTTCATCGAGTCAGCTGTCTCCGGGTTTAATTTAAGACTGAAATGTGATGCCGCCTTTTACAACTTGATTACATACGTTTTCCGTTAAATGACAATTACAAGTCATTAGGTGTAGTAGGAGGAACAGCCTTGCAAGAGTGGCTTTGCCGACAAAGGGAGAGCGCTGTAGAATTCAGTTGGTTGCATTAGCAGAACGATCAGGTTTAATGTACGCGCAATGCTGTTTGTATTCGTGCAATGTATTCCATCGCTCCAGGGTTCTAGCACTAAACCTGCCTCCGCCCTGGAAACAGAAAAAAAGAGAAGTAAAATAAATAAAAATAAAAAAAGAGAAATAAGAAAAAATGAAAGTGTTGAGTTGAAACGATTGTTTTCACACACCACGTGCCGCGGCGTTCCCTTAGGTATGTTACTTGCAAATTAAGGGTACTTTTTCACAATTAATCAGTCGAGTTAACGCCAAAATAGTTCAAGTATTAGGTGACATCGGTAATTTGTTGTGGCTGTTGGAACCTCCTTACACCCAGCATATGTTTTTAAGTCCAGTTAATTCACATAAACCTTAACCCAGCCAACTATAGCGTCAAGTAAGTAACCTCTGGCTAGTGGTAACACATAAACCTCAACCCATTTAAGCATAGCGAAAAGTCTTAACTAGTTGTACACGTTTTTGGTCAGGATTTCCGATATTTGTGTTAAAGTATGGGGCCGAATTTGAATCGTTATACTCTGATACCATTTTAGGAAAATACTGGTTTAAGTATCAATTATTACAACATAGGTTCGACTAAAACAAATGTTTGAAGTCAAATGAAAAAGTCAGGTAACACGTGGTTTTAGTTTCTTCGGCGACAGCTTTTGGCCCCTACCAAAGCACATTATATTGTGCTTCCTTCCTTGTAATGTAAAACAGCTTCGTTATAACCGAAAATTTCGTAGAATATGCTTATATGTTATTTTGTACAAAAGATACATTGCGTAACGTTAAGTCGTAGTTTACTGATGTTTTCTGCTCGTATTTGAAGCGGATATTGGTCTACATAACCTCAAGAATGGCGTTATATTGTGCAAAGCCGCTAATATTACATACGTTCGGTGTGGTGGCCCATTTGGAGTCTATAAACTTGGCCTTTTTTGCAACGATGGTGACGTAATTACACGTCGGAAATTCACAGATGTGGTCATTTCGGGTGTTTAAATACCCAAGCTCAGTTCGTCGGCGTGTGTAGCAGAATAAGCAAATTGTAACTCCTAACAGTATGTCAGTAGGCCTCCAAATTGCACATTTTGTTTAAAATGTTAAACTGATTTCTTTAGGAAGAAGTGTCGCGATGGACATGGATATTTGTTGCTCGAACAATTTGTTGCGGATTTGCAAGTTGAAGCAGCTTCCGCACAACAAAATGAAAATCCATCTGACGGAGGTAATACAGCTAACCAACTGTTTTTGGTTGAGTTTATTGAGATTTTCATTTGCTACAGTTTAAAAAAACTACAACATTAGAAAACTAAATAATTTGTTTAGCAAAGCCGTGCTACATATTTGCTTAAGAAATAGGTGCGGTATATTACCTTGGTATTTAGGTTCAAATGGTAATGTATGTCTTTAAATAAGGGTCTTAGCTTTGTCATAGGCTACTGCAAGGCAAGGTATTTGCAATTTCACATTGTATGTTCCAAGCCAGAACATAAGAAGTTTCCCGAGTCGAACTGTCTTTTCTCAAAATCGCCCTTACCTTTTTATTTATGTGCACATTTGAGCCACAGGACGAGCCGACGCCCCCAACACACCCGCATTTGATGTCGGTTTACGTCAACGTCAGTGGCGCAACCTTTTTCTTATAGTGCCTGCGTTTAACAACATTACGCCTGAATGTATACTCGATGATTTGCACGTCGTATTTTAATAAAATGAAAATGAACTCAAAGGCGTCTCGCGTCTCATCTTATCATCGACGGCCACCGACAGCCCGACCTTGCTCGTGATCATGCTTTCAGCTTGTGACTGTGTCGCTCGCATTGTCATTTATTAACGAGAGTTTCTCATTTTCGTGACGTAACGTTTATGTGCAACTTATTTTTTTTACGTTAATATAGAGCGATTTCACTGTGACGCCGATGATTAGAAAAAAATGCTTGTGACATTTAACAGGTAACCAAACAATAATATTGCGGGTAGCGTTTCACTGAAGTGTTGACTAGTTGAAAAATATTATTTAAATGAAATTATTTATTCTAACTTCGTACAATGTAGCGCCCATGTTTGGTAAAGTAGGTTTTAAATAGGTTTAATGAAGCCGCGTTTACGCAAACGGTTTCATAGATAACCTATATATTTTTGGTAAAAAGTATCGCGAACCAAGCTGATGAAGCTGATAAGCGGCATAAATCGCAAACCAAGGCCACGGGGTTGTTTCCTACGTACCACGACAAGACACTAAAATAAGACACTAAAACACAGCTATAATATTGTAGCCAAATTTTACACTTTCTTTGCTTGAAATGTCCTGTTCCCCTTACGCTTGTTTTCTTGAAATGCCGTACTCATTATAAAGCGAACTTGGGAATTATTACCTAATGTTGCTTTACACAAGATGCCTTTGAAAAGGCCTACCGAAATAAGTCGTCCTAATCAGCTTTAATGTAGCTTTATTTCTTTAAAATTGTACCTTGTTCCTGTTGGTTTGCTGAAGCCCCATTATAGCCAATGATTAAAAAAAATGCTTGTGACATTTAGCCTTTCCACATGGCCGCTGCAAAGGTGGCTTTAAAGGTGGCCTGGCCACCTTTGCCTCCGAAAAAGCAACCTTTCCGCCCAAAAGGTGGCTTTTCTCTGGCCCTACTCCTAACGTACATTTTGCTCCAAGCTCTCAACTTCGGGTTTGAAGTTGAATTGGTGATGCGAGTCGCACAAAGGTATGTGATGTTTGGGGCGATTCACTGATGAAAGTCAAATTAACCGTAGTTCAAGTATTAGGTGACATCGGTAATTTGTTGTGGCTGTTGGAACCTCCTTACACCCAGCATATGTTTTTAAGTCCAGTTAATTCAAGTTACAGCGACAGGGTTAACGCGTTTGCGTTTTGTACAGTTTATACTAAAATAACATTCAGTTTTAATCAGTCGTAAGGCGAAATAAGAGCACTAACAGTGAAAAAATGTGCATTTTAACAAAGCCTTGCTATTTGAATGGAAAATTGTGTTCCTCAAACCCCGTGAAATTTAAAACCCTCGCACCAATGTTTGTACGTGGCGTTAAACTATTACAGTTATGAGCAGCTTCATCCCACTAAGGCTGCGTTAAGCCTATATTTGCTTTGTAGGCCTACATCGAAAGTAACTTCGTTCGAGTGGTAAAAGCCAGTTTAAAAACATTTAGAGACCGTTTTGGCCTCTACCAAAGCACCTTACATTGTGCTTTATTCCTTGTAATGTAAAACAGCTTTGTTATTAACGTAGATTCCGTAGAATATGCTTATATGTTGTTAAAATGTTCAATTTCCATTTATACTTGGAAACCACTAAGTTTAAATAGCAAATAGTACATTTATGTCTTGGTTGTTTTATTAATACCTAAATAATGACAAGATTAAATTATAATTGGTTGGATTACCTCGTTTAGAACTCCACCTAAGCTGTGTTTACAATCCTTACGTAACTGAATGTTAACGATATACCGGTATCTAATTTGTACGGAAATATAAAGCAAATTAGCTGGTAGTTCTACTACAAATACACTGCATGACATAATCGGTAAAACCGGCATTCGGGTAGATTATTTGTAAAACCACAGATATTTTTGGTTGCTAACTACAGGTCTCTGTCGATTTTCTTGCGTCATGTGACATCACTTGAGAGAGAGAAATGAAAAAAAGTAAGCAAGCGGAAACGAGAGAGAACGAACTGGTGAGGAGAGCAAAAAAAAGAAAAAGGCAAGCGGAACGTCACATTTCGTGGGTTATATAAAGTAGTGGCACAAGTTTTTTTCATTCAGAAACCTTATTGGCCGCGTACGGATAGCTAGCACTTGGGACTAACTAAGTTAGAATAGGGTTTAATCAAGTCCGGTATTTTATGTCACCGCAAACGAATGTTAACCAAACCGGCATCGCAACAGATGGCAGAGTTGTAGATAGTGGACGGGATCCGCCTGGACAGAGAAGCATTTATATAACGCCAGGTAAACGATGTTGTATTTATTTAGCAATTTCACCGGTACTTACTTTTAGTTTTACCTGTAGTCTGGATTTTTGGTTCTGTTTGGGGTTACTGGAGGATAATGGGTGGAGATAGAAAAAGGGTTAGGGTTTAAATTATTAGGGGAGTTTGTAATGTACTTAGGGGTGGGGTTTGGGGTTTTTAGTTAAAGTGCCATTTAGGCCCGTTTGTGACCATTCAGTTCTTATTTCGAATAGGTTACGTTAAAAGTTTTGGCGCCTTTGGAGCGTTTTGTCATTAAGTTTTGTCATCCCCTTTTTTCTGTAGGTTTTAAAAAGGTTTTAAGAAGTTGCGCAAACGCAAACGGCCTTCATTGTAACAAAACCGTGTTTTTTGTTCGCCGTGCGTATGATGTGGAGCCAGGGGAACCTCCGTTAAAAATAGGTTGTAACGTGGTCGGTTGTCGAATGATTTTCGTTCAGGCTAAGGACGGTTTTACTTTACACAACGGCTGCCGAGCAAGCTATTCACTATATTCACTAAAGCTGTATAGAGGAACGATGTCAAGGTAATTTGTCAAAATTAGTAGAAATAACAGTTTACTTTGTGTGAAATGTTGAGTAAGACCAGAAAGTTGACGTTTTAAATGTTTTGACCCTTTTGAACTTGAATTCAGCTTACGGCCTTAATATGGTGATATTGGTATTTTTACTAGGTAACCGACAGATTAATAAGTTATATTCAGCCAGAACACAATGTCAATATTATTTTATCTTTACTAGAGAACTAAGAGTTACTAATAAGTGACTTAATTATTTTTTACCTATTACTTTTTAGGAGCCACTAATATGTGACTACTTTGTGAAGTTAAAATTTCTGCTGAACTTTTACCCTTAGACATATAAATTGCATTTTATAGTTTCAGCCACCCGATCGGAGACGTAACAAACGATAATGATGACGTCATACCTGATGCACCCACAGCTCATGACTTGGAGGGGTACATTTTGCTCCAAGCTCTCAACTTTGGGTTTGAAGTTGAACTGGTGATGCAAGTCGCACAAAGGTACATGATGTTTGGGACGATTAAATGAAGAAAGTCAAATTAAGCGTAGTTCAAGTATTAGGTGGTGTGAGTAAGTTGTTGTGGCCGTTTAAAATGCCCTACAGCTAGCAGATGTTCTTACGCCTAGGGTTAACGCGTTTGCTTCTAGTAAAGTTATGCTAATGTAACATTCGGTTATATTCGGTTGTAAGGCGAAATATAAGAAAATGTATTTAAAATAGGTTCTTCTGGCATATATTTCTTAAACCAACGTTTCGGCTTACTAGTCTCGCACATTTTTATCTCCTTTTTTCTTATTGTGATTTTATTTTGTGTCTTGTTGGCTTTGTGTGTCAGTCCCTGACGAAGGCTTGCCGTGTAGAAAGCCGAAACGTTGGTAGAAAGTAATATATATTGCCAGAAGAACCTATTTTAAATATACTATGCCTGGTAGCAACAGCATATTTAAAATAAAATCTGCCAATCGATTTTGTCCTCAAACCGCGAGGAAATAGAAAGCTCGCTGAGGATTTGCGCGCAGACTGACAAATTTAAAAACCTCGCGCGAGTTCTCATTGTTTACGCTCAATCCGCATATGACGTAACATCGCAGGCGGTCACCGTGAAGCGGGACTAAAGGTTGAAATTCACTTTATTATATTTGGAGTGTAGTTTAGAATTAAAGCTTTCTTGATGAATTCCTGGTGATTTAGATTGCTGAACATGCATATATGTGATTTAAAACAAAAGTACATTGCGCAACATTTCGTTTAAATGTTTGTTACTGAATCGCATGGCAGGAAATTCGCGCTTTTCTGCTGGTATCCCAAATATATAGTGAACAAATTTCTACATTTATCGTCCACATTTGAAAGTGCATTTTTTAAAGGGGTTCGGTATATAACAGCCTCTGTATAATGGAACCTTACACATTAAAACAACGCATTCTGTCACTTGTCTTGGTTTGCTTAGTCTGTTGCGACAACAAAATTATTCACAGTGTGATTTTTGACATTTTTGTTGGAATAATTATTTTCTATTTCACTTTTCTAATTGCATTACAGATCAGTGAGATCACTATTATTTCCTACGTCAGTTATTTTAATGTACCATGCTACATTCAAAATGGAGGTAACAATACAAAGCAGAATAATAACCTTAAAAAGGCTGAATGTCGCGAAGCGGTGTCGGGTGGCTACAAAGTACAGCGCGCAAAGGGGAACCACCCATTTATATCTTGACCCGATTTTCGCCGCTCAGACATTTTTCAATTCATAGAAAAGTGCGAAGCAAGTTATTCACTGTTCGTTAAAGCTGCAGAGAGGAAATATGTCAAGGTATTTTGAACTTTAGTAGAGATAACTATTTGGTAAACGGAAAGTGGACGTTTTAAATATACTGTAGTTAACCTTATGAACTTGAATGCAGCTTACGGCGTTAATGTCGCGATATTCAAGGTAACCGACAGATCAATAGTTATATTCAGATAGAACACAATGTTAATGTAATTTTACTTTTATTAGAGAATTAAGAGCTACTAATAAGCGACTTCGTCAAGTTAGAATTTCTACTGAACTTTTACCCTTAGACATATAAATTGCATTTTATAGTTTCAGCCACCCCATCGGAGACGTAACAAACGATTATGATGACGTCATACCTGATGCACCCCCAGCCCACGATTTGGAGGGGTACATTTTGCTCCAAGCTCTCAACTTCGCGTTTGAAGATGAATTGGTGATGCGGGTCGCACAAAGGTATGTAATGTTTGGGACGATTAACTGATGAAAGTCCAATTAAGCGTAGTTCAAGTATTAGGTGGCATCGGTAAGTTGTTGTGGCTTTTGGAAAGGTCGTACACCCAACATATGTTTTTAAGTCCAAGGTTTACTCATTGGCTGCTTGTTAAGTTTTATACTAAAGTAACATTTAGTTATAATCGGTCGTAAGGCGAAATATAAGAAAGAACAGTAAACAAATGTGCCTTTTAAGAAAACCTTGCTATTTGGGCGTAAAATTGTGTTCCTCAAACCACGCGCCAAATATTTGTGCTGTGACGTGGCTTCGGGAGTCATAAATTTGCACAGTAAAACATAACAAACTATTTTGTTACAGGTGACAGTGCAGCCAACATTTGTTTTGTAAAGCGTTCTTTTGAGTAATTAAATCCGGTTAAAAAACATTCAGAGACCGTTTTGGCCCCTACCAAAGCACATTATATTGTACTTCATTCCTTGTAATGTAAAACAGCTTCGTTATTACCGTAAATTTCGTAGAATATGCTTATATGTTATTTTGTACAAAAGATACATTGCGTAACGTTAAGTCGTAGTTTACTGATGTTTTCTGCTCGTATTTGAAGCGGATATTGGTCTACATAACCTCAAGAATTGTATTATATTGTGGAAAGCCGCTAATATTATATGTTTGGTATGGTAGCCCATTTGGAGTCTATAAACTTGGCCTTTTTTGCAACGATGGTGACATAATTACACGTCAGAAATTCAAGCTCAGTTCGTCGGCGTGTGTAGCAGAATAGGCAAACACAAGTCTGTTGTTACTCCTAACAGTATGTCAGTAGGCCTCCAAATTGCACATTTTGTTTAAAATGTTAAACTGATTTCTTCAGGAAGAAGCGTCGCGATGGACATGGATATTTGTTGCTCGAACAATTTGTTGCGGATTTGCAAGTTGAAGAAGCAGCTTCCGCACAACAAAATGAAAATGTACCTGACGAAGGTAAGTCATCTTACCAACTGTTTTTGGTTGAGTTTATTGAGATTTTCATTTGCTACAGTTTTAAAGAGCTACACATTAGAAAACTAAATAATTTGTTTAGCAAAGCCGTGCTAGATATTTGCTCAAGAAATAGCTGCGATATTACCTTGGTATTTAGGTTCAAATGGTAATGTATGTCTTTAAATAAGGATTCTAGCTTTGTTATAGGCTACTGCAAGGCAAGGTATTTTCAGTTTTCACATTGTATGTTTTAAGCCAGAACGTAAGAAAGTTTTCCCGGAGTCCAACTGTCTGTCTGTTCTCAAAATGGCGCTTGCCTTTTTATTTATGTGCACATTTGAGCTATACGGCGAGCCGACGCCCCCAACACACACCCACATCTGATGTCGGTTTACGTCAACGTCAGTGGTGTAGCCTTTATCTTATAGTGTCGGCGTTACCAACATTACGCCTGAATGTAGACTCGCTGATTTGCACGTCATATTAATAATATTAAAGCGGTAGACTGGTATTGGTTGGTAAACTGCGAATCGTCTAAAAGTTTTTAAAAACTACTGATTTATTGTCTAAATTGTATGTTTAGCTTTGTGGAACTGACTCTTTCATTAAATAAGTTTTTTCTTTTTATTAAATAAGTGCGTTATTGCAAATATATTTTTTTCGCAAATCTAAATGCGTTTTTAATATGTTTTTTGATAAAATGAAAATGATTTTAACTTAAAGTAGTCTTGCGTGTCATCGCACCATCGAAAATATAAGTTTTGCCTAAATAAACGATATAAAGGTGTATCTGTGTGGTGTTATTACTGTCGTTGTTTTATGACGTCACGTTTTAACGTAATTTTGTTGCGTCACGTCATGACGTACCTTGGCAACGTTATCTCTAAAAAGTTATAATGGCCATAATATAGTGGCCTTCCAAACAAAAATCCTCTATCTGCGCCTGACAATAACTTCACAATATTATAGCGGACATTTTTTTAATGTCACCTCATTTTATTTCAAAGGCCAAGTTGGATCAGAATCTTCACAAACTGCTGAACAAGATGACCTTCAATCAAATGTAACTGGGGAAGAACTATCACAGGACAACCTAATTTGTTCTATTTTCATTATAGTTTTTGCATTTATTATGTTTGTGCTTCTGTGATAATTTACTATTGTTCCATAATGGTTTGACCAGAATGCACTGTCCACGCTATCCACGCCTATGCAAATATTGTTCTCTTGTCAAAACGTTCAGATGTACAATTTAACTCTGATGCTTTGACCTTATCCTTTCTCGATTTAACGATTGACGACGGAGCTATCGCATCAACTTTTCAGTTCATTTTCAGTTAATTGCTAGCGTTCATCTTTTCTTACTTACTTATCCGAAAGCTATCGCAGACTATCCGTTATGCAAATAAGGTAGCCTAGAGAAACAGCTATAGCTTGTGGTGAGGTTCGAACAATCCATACCGGGAATTTGCCAAAACATTTTAAATGTCATATCCTTACTTTACTTTTGCTTTTTTTTGGTATATATTCCATTAAGTTCAATCAATTAACGTTTCGTGTTTTTGTAAAACTTTAAACCACTGTAAATTTTTAATTTTATATGATAATTCGTCGTTTATGCAAATTAAAAAACTCAAATACTGCTTCGCTATTTTGGTTGCATTATGTTTTTGTTTTATGGACGTAGTTGAAGTAATATTTACCAAGGACCAGGGGCGCCCGCAGAAAATTTTCCAGGGGGGGGGCAATCAGGGGCGTAACCAGAAAATAAAAAAGGGGGTCCTGAATTTTCAACTTAGGGAATTCCCCTATTTTTCGTCTGACGTTTATGAATAATGACATCATAAAACAGTGACAGCATGATGTCATAGAATGGTGATTGCAAAACGTGACAAGAAAACTAATCAGAAACAGCCAAATACGTCCAGTAAAAGCGAGCACGTGCGACAAATCCTGTCAGGCGCCAGCTGCGAAATCACGGTGTGCAATTGTTAACTTCAGACAAAAAAACAAAAGACCGTGAAATATGTGTGTTTAATTGTGGCAGAATCACACATAATTCGACTATCAGCAGCGCAGTTTTCAAGTTCCATGAACGGAACGAGCGCTAAATTACAAGCACGCCTTTTACCACCTGCAATACTATTTTTGTTGTTTTTTCCGGGTGTTATTATGCCACGATTAGCGCAACATCTGCGCCAAGCTGTGTGCAAAGTCAGCTAAATTACAAGCTGTGGTTGAGTGGAAATAAGTTGTGTCCATTGCACACTTAGCACGTGGTCTTATTAGAGTAAAAGAGCATAATTTTGCGTTAAACATTTTTAGACTAAAAGAGCATAATTTTGCGTTAAACATCATTACTTAAAAATGGAGACTTTGAAACGCGCACGACAATCACCATTATACCTCCTTTTAAGAATCTGCTTCAGTTAAACAAATGTCGATGTTACATCCAAATCGGATATTAGCGCAGAGACCGAACAGCGAGGAGCATACTGCGTATAACTCGACGTTTTTTAGCGACAAAAAAGGGAGAAGGTTTGACTTGGCGTTGTCAATTGTCGAATACACACTTGCTAATCAGTCAACCTAAACAAATAACGAAAGAGAAAAACTTCCAGCTTTTACGGTCGACCAAACAAAAGACGAAAAACGGCGTTTTGGGCTCGATTTTGGTTTCGCATCAGATTAAGACGCGTGACCCAATTACTTAAAAAGCACGTCGCTTCGAACAGTTTGTTAAACCATGACAAAAACAAACCAATAATGATAATAGCACTTACAAAAAGGGGTGGTAAGAACTCCCGCCCCCACTGGATACGCAATGGATAGTGTATATTTTTTTAACCTTCATAAGTAATACATAATTGGCGAATTTTGTTCATTGTTCTGACAGCTATTTTAGTAGCGGGCCACAAACAATAAAAAGTGGCTATGGAAGTAATTATTTAATTGTGGGTAATGTTTCTAAAATTAAATTACAAATGATGTAAAGCTGCAATGAGTCTTTAATTATTTCTTGCATCTGCGGACATGCTCCGCAGTTAAGAAAAAAAAAAAAATAGAGGGCTTAAAAGCAAAAATATCTAGGCCCTATTGTTTCAATGCCCATTAGCATTTCGATGCAAACTATTAGTCGTTCTTTTGTTTACAATTTACAAGTTGTAACTTGTTACTTTGCAAATATAGGGTTGTGAATTCAATCAGTTTGTTTTCTAGGGTGTTTCTCCACAAAAGTTATATACTTTAAGATTCCCTACAGAAACATTAGTCCGGTGGTACTACATTGTATTATTGATGACACTTAGTGGGTGTAAATTAATAAATATTGTACCCGCACGCTGGCGTTAAAGATCCATCCTAATTTGACATTTTGCCAACTTATAATACTTAAATATGAATTAAACAATATTTAGATTAAAACATAAATGCCTAATATACTTTTGCCTATACCAGATTGTTTGTAAAAGTGTATTTTTTGGAGTTTTAAAGTCCTATTTTTTCAACTGTGCAGTTATGACCACTGGAGCGTAACATTACGTACAATCACGTGTTGTGACGTAACCTAAATAACAAGACAACTTTTTCAGATTTTTATTAAATTTCGTTGCTGGGTTAAGCACTAACGTGGTCAAGGTAGTCATTTTGCCGGGTGGTAATCAGTTAAATTTCTTTATTTTAGGGATTGTTAACATAGATACGGAACAAATAATGTATTAATTTTCTAAGTTTACATCTTGAAATCGTTTTTCTAGCATCAAATTTTGGGCGCTCTTTCACTATTGTAAGTAAAAATTAATAAAAAAATGTTTTTCTTCATATGCCGCATACCACAACGCATATTGTTTGGGTTAGGGTTCGGGTTAGCGTTTGGTTGAGGGTGGGTCAAGTTATTATTAATAATAAACGCCGTTTTTTTTTATGTGTTTTAAATGATTATGTATTAACACTGATTTCACATAAATTCAAATAGCTATATACTTAATAGAAATTCCTAAAACAAGTATTTTAAATCAGTATATTATATTTTGTAAAAACATAGGAAGAGTATTAAAGCCCATACAGAAGTAAATATCATTTTAAACGTTTCAAAAAACTCTATTTATTTTCAATATAGTCTATGCTAGGTCTACAACCTCTGGACATTATGCTCCAAAGTACATTATGTGTTAGTGTTTGTTGCTTATGTGCCTCAGGTTCGGAAACTGTCTGATTTTGAAACACCAGGCGACTTATATGGTTAGGTTTTAGATATGAAGCTATTTTGTTTATTTATCACCTAAAGTATTTAATCTTTTATTGTAGACAATTCCAAACTCAAATATGTCTAATGTTTAAGAATTTTTTGATTTACAACGTCATAGCAACTAGCGTTCATTTATAAACCTGTTGTATTTCTAGAAACATAAAGTTAAGCTCATAGAAAAGTAGAATTTTCATAAAGATTTATTTGAAACTTAGCAAATATGGGCTTTAATATTGATTCTACGTCTAAGTTTTAAAATACAACCTATTTAAGTACAATTAAATGATAAATATTATACACTATACAAGGATCTGTAATGCAGCTTAATACTGATGATGATACAAGAACGTATTAAAACGTCGTAATCAAGATGATGCTGATTTACTTAATCTTTTTGGGCTTTGATCAAGCTAAATCACAAATATTATTTATTTTCCCAAACTTTTTGTTTCTCCAGCTATTTTATTTTGTTGTGTGTGTTGAAATGACTGAGCAGGCGACAGTGCTTTACAAATTCGATGGATTACCAGAGAATGGCGAAATATCGTTGTACGAAGGCGAAACTATCAAGGTTTTGAACAAAAACATCGGAGAAGGATGGTGGGAGGGTGAGGCCAACGGAGGGCGCATCGGATTATTTCCCGAAGCTTACGTTCAGTTGATTGCAAACAATGTGAGTTGGGTTTTTGTTTTGATTTTTGCTTCAGGTTTGCTACAAAGCTTTTAAATCTCTTAAAATGTCTTAATTGTGCTTGAATCGATTTGCATATAGAACAAAAAGTCTTTGAAAAACAATTTATTTTTTCATTAAGCCTTAATAGTCTTGTATGTTTTTAAGTGTTTAAAGAGTTCCGAAGTTTTATACATGTTACAATTATGCAGTCATTACATTTATTTTCGATACATATACTAAAAAGTTGAGCGGTCCAACTGGAGGCCTGGTTTTAAAATGTCTTTTAATTTTTTTATCAAATGTGTGGCAGCCCCAACCTCTCATATTTGAAACTAATTGGTAGTTTTAAAATGCTCTTTAAAGGCTGCAGAATTTTGAGGGTTGTTAGCTTAAATATATCACAGTTATACATATGGATACCTTATACTTGATATTTTATTTGGACATCGATATCTGATATTTTGGACAAAAACTATCGCAAATCGATAGCAAATGACAGCGTTAGTAATATGCATAGTAAGCAACATAGAAGAAATTAAAACTTTCAAAAAGTATCTTTTTATTTTATTTGGCCCAAAATTGCCTTAGCGTAATTTAATTAACCTGTTATGTTTCAAAAAATCTATCTTGTGAAGTAGAATTGATGCGTTGGATCAAAAATATGGACTTTAATTTGCATATGAATTTGGTATCGGATCTTTGGTATCGAATTTGGTATCGGAGCGGGATCTTTAACAGTCATACCGACCCATTTTGGCATCGGGTATCGGCCCTAATCAGATATTCCACCCCCTTCTTAAGTTCTGAATAAAAAGGTGTTCAATATATTCAAAATATAGTTAGTTGAGTGCCAAAGATATAATTGGATGTTTACAGTTTTATTTTAAATGCCAACATGAAGTTTTGAAATGCTCATGTATATTATGTTATATAAAGATAAAGATCATACAGAAGAATATGGATTAAATATTGGTTTATTATTTTGTAGACTTTAAGGATCTGGTTGATTGTGTTTTTTCATTCGCCACTAAATTTTAATTTGCATTTTTGTTTAAAATACAAATTGGTTTTAACCAATATTATGTTTTTTCATATTTATTGATTTTAAAACACACATGTATATTTATATATGTTTTTCAGTTTAATGTTTTTTAAGTTCCTTAAGTTTTATCCTTTAAAACTTGGCCACTATATGGAGAAACTAAAAAAGGGCAAAAATAATCCAAATTTTTATAGTGGTCAACACAACCATGCATTTTCACAAAATTCACATAAAAAAACAATGTTTGTAGTATTTACCGAACACATGTTTTTTCTGAATCCTCCTGAGGGGAAACCGGTTCAAATTTGTGCCGACTCTGTTGCATATTTAATGACGAAATAATTTGATTGCTTCCTGCAAATCGCCTTTCGTGCATTTGGTAACTTGTTACCGATTTGTCACAAATCTGATTCATTCATGAACTTGTTCCAATTTGGAACTGGACAAATGCAATGTTAAGTTTTACAACTGACATAAATTAAAATTCCTAAAACCTTGCAGTTTGTATGAAATTATGTTTACTTTTAATTTTCAAACAGTGTTATACCCATGTCTGTATAGGATACAACTATTAATTTCATGATTTGTTGAACTTCCATTATGATCACCAATTTAAAAAAATGAGAATTAATGTAACTGAATCAATGTAAAGTCTGTTACTAAACACTGTTTCGTTACATAAAAATAATTATAGAATACTTTTCCTTATGTGTTAAGTTTGTTAAAAATTTTGTTATCTAGTCTTTGGTGTTTTTTCAGATAATGTTGAATATTCATTTTGGTAAATATTGGGTGAAACCAAACATGTTGTATAGGCTGAACACATCCTTAAAAGTTTTGAAATGCGCACATTTGGTTTATATATATATGTAAATATATATATATAAAATAAAATATGATTTTAAATAAAAAATAAAGATAATAAATATATATATTTTTTATAGCTTTATTTCGAGATTTTAAAAGAGCAAAAATTACAATGTGGCAAATTTTCTGTAAACTTAACATGCCGTGATAGCAAACACACTTTTAATACTTTTAAATCTCCACATTAATTTATAATTTTACACCAAAATCAACAACTTTTTCTGTTTACCAATGTTTCAGCAATAACTCGTATCATTTTAATGTAAGGTTGAATATATTTTTTATAATTTAATAAAAATCATAATTTTATTTTTAGAATTTAACGACACCACGATACAGTGACGTTCCTGGGGAGAATTATGAGCAGGAGTTAAACTACAGTCAGCAAGATGCCAGCCCGGCAAACAGCTACAACCAGGCCGATGCCAGTCCTATCCACTTGGGTGAGCAATTTAATAATTACAACGCGACGGAAAACAATGACGATGACGCTTGGTCTGAAGATTGGGATGATTCTTCAACCGTAGCCACTACAGTAGTGCCGGTAAGTTGTCTGCTTTGTTTGCAACAAATTCTATCACAGTCTTATTTAACTTACATATGCCTTTGATTAAAGTTTGTTCTTATTTGTTAGATATTAACATTACTTTGTCACAAATGGCTTAGATAAGTGCATAAATTATATTAATTTGTCATTCTTTTTGATTGGGAACATAACAGCAGTGCTGATAAATAGTTAGCTTTGGGAATTTTGTCCAAAAGAAATTTTTTTTATGCCTTCTGAAATTTAAAGTTGATAACAAATGTGATAATTTAAATTCAAGTTTTAACTAACATAATTATATGTGTAATTAAATTTAAATTTAATAATTATAAGTTTTTCTCATTTGTTTGTGATTTTTGTTGCTTTCCCCAATGTCAGAGACAAATGTTAAAATGGTTATGTCAAAATAAATTCGCTTTATATCATATTTAATATAATGCAGCTATGGATTCACACTATTATTGATTACACAGTCGTTTTAACAATGTTAAAGTGAAACTAAAGGTTATATTGAAAAGTCAACAACGTAGGATGGAATGACTGCAGCAATTTGTAAATGATGATGTCATGTGTAACTGTTCAAGAGAAAGCCATTAAAAATTCCAAACCAATGATAGACATGACTATAAAAATCCGGTGCAAGCTTTTAAAATTTTGGAAACAAATTTGGTGCAACTTTATTATTGTTTTGTATATGTTAAAACCAAAGCAACTTTTATTTGATGCTAATTTGATCTTAACATAATAAACTGTAAGGAATTAACAACGTGATAACCATTACAGCTTCTCATATTTTGCAACTGGATACAAACAGCACATAAAAACAAAATTTAAATATATACATGAGCTGTTTTGGGCTTACAATTCTTTTAATAAAATTTCCTATATTTATAATTAACTAATTTCTATACTTAAGGCATAATGACTGAAGGTTGTAGTTAGACGAACAATGAATATGAAACTCCATACAGAAGTAGGTAACATTTTCTGAACATTCGACTCAGATGTTGAAAGTCAATAAAGAGATATCCGAAACGTTCAAAATGCTACCTACTTCATGTATTTCCTATCTGTCCATAGTGGCCCAGGTAGCACTTACCTTAATGTATATTTTACGAGATCCTTATGTTTGATCAGATGCACCCAGGGGCTGCCAGGCAATATGGCAGCGAAGCACAAGACGTAACTTCCATAAACTCCGTTGAAAGTCGCTCTTCGAAAGTTCCTGGTTCTGTCAGTAAAAACTTCAACAGGTTCTCGTCGTTTGTAAAGCACGGCGGGGAAAGTTATATGCTCGGCAAAGCTGATGCAAGAGTTCGGCAAATCGACCAGGTCGGCTAAAATCCGTAAAACATTTTTCCACTATTTGGTGTTAGGTCATGTTTTTTTTAATCTACTTTAAATTTTTTAATGTATATACATCACATTTATTAGGCTAAATATTTCTTCTTACAATTCTTTTTGCAGCAATGTTTACTAGTTTACCCTGATAAAGCGGCTTAAACGATTTATAAAGCTGTATTCAATTACAATCGCCAAAACAATGTTTAGAGTTGCGATTGTTTTCTTATATATAAATATAAATATATTTTATTCGAGTCACAGACTTGTCATTTAATTTATTATTATTTTACAAATGACAGTTTAATTTTTGACTGATTCAAACAGGTTTATTAAACCATCTACGTTTTTATATAATAAAAGGTAAAAGAAAGATTTTAACATGGAATATGTGGATAGTTTTTAGTTTGTTTATTTTTCATTTCAACTTTACATTTACTTAATTTTTGTGAACAGGTTAACATTGAAATGGGCTTGGATGGGCCGGAGTGGCGAGCAAATGAGCACAAATTTACGTGTTCCATTGGACACCCAAAACAACAGAGTAAAATGAAAGGTGGGAATTAATTTGTTTCCACTCAGTAACTTCAACATGTTTTTTATTTAAAAACATAAAACTTTGAGCACTTGTCTTAAAATTTATGTGACTTCTGAAATGTCAGTTGCCTAATAAATACTTTTGTGTTATTTCCTTAACTTTCTATAAATTTTCTGTTGAGTTTTATTATATTATTTTTAAATTAGATTTTTTTACACATGTTTTTTTTTTTATTAATTTATATTTTCATTCATTTTTTTATCACTACAAGTATATTTGCAAATTAATTAAAAACAAATTTTCCAGGCTTGAAAAAGTTTGTCTGCTACAACCTGACACCTAGTGACACAGCGGTTACGGTCCAGCGGAGATACAAGCACTTTGATTGGTTGTACGAGCGATTGGTCGAGCGTTACCCGATGATGGCCGTTCCCAGACTCCCGGATAAACAAGCGTCGGGAAGATTCGAAGAAGATTTTATTGAGGGAAGAATGGCAAGACTCAAGTTGTGGGTGAGGAAAAAATCCTTGTTATATTAAACCAGTGGTTTTCAATTTAAAATGTAAAATTTTACCAAGCTTACTAGGGTTTCTAACGTTGAACTAAGTTTTTGTCTATTTTAAACCTCTTTCAATTTTTGGATTTTGTTTCTTTACCATAGTAGCAATCTAATGGGACAGCTATTAATTTTGTCTGTGTATTTTTTGGTATTTAAATACTTGTTTGTTTTGGATATATATTTAAAAATATAGAGCGATCCAATTTTGTGTCATCAAAAAACTGTAAATTTTCTTCAAGAAGTTTTAAAATGTCTTTGAGTATTTTGATTAAAATGGAATGGCGACCCTTGTGAGCTGACAATGTATTTTAGTAACAAATTGCTTTATGTCCGGGTGAAAGTCCTATGTCTGTATGATTCAATGTTAAACCAATAATTTTTGACTGGTGTTCCATAAGAGATTATCAGCTGTTCTGCGAGAAATCTATAATTTTAAATATTGTTTCATTTAATATTGGTTAAAAATTACTGGTCATTTATTAAAGCAATTTCCAGGTTAAATGTTTCAATGTGATTTAATTTATTTTTTGTTGTAGTAAGACTGAATAGTTTTATTAGTAAGATTGTAATTGCACTGTTTTTTTGCTGCTTAAGTACAGAATACAGCCCAAGTGCCAATTTTGTGCTTATCCAAACAGACCCAGATATTGCATAGTTTGAAAAAAAATGAAAGAGGATAATTGTTGTTGTGATGTTTCAAATTGTATCATTATACACTTTCGCTTTGTGTTACAAAAATAAAAATTTTAATACACAAATGTTCTCAAAAAAGGTTAAAAAACACTGAACGATATAGCCAAACAGAAAGCTGTTTTCCAAACTCAACTTTTGAATATTTTTTGAGATATATAATTTTTTTATAATTCTCAGGTCACATACATCTGCCGCCACCCGGTGCTTTCAAAGTCACAGTTGTTCCGCAACTTTTTGACGCTTACGGAGCAGAAAGCTTGGAAGATGAGCAAGCGACAAGCGGAGAAGGACGACCTCGCGTCGGCAAACTTCTTCCTCACCGTGTCCCTGCCCCCCACTGTTACCACGGTAACCGACGCCGACGGACCCCTCGACCAGTTCAAGAAGTTTACAAAAGGTCAGTGATTTTAGATGTAATGGGACTAATTTATTATAAGAACATCAAAGTTCATACAACATTTTGTGAACGTTTTGAATAAATCTTAAGATAATGGCTGTAGGTTTGAGTTAGACATAGAATGAATATCTCTTTATTCATTAACATCTGGATAAAAATGCTACCTGCTTCCACAAATTACTACTTGCTGTGAAAGGGCTTTGATATTCATTCTTTGTCTTACTACAACCTCCAGCCATTATACTCTGAAAAAAAAAGTTAATTTACACTGCATTGAAAGTTTGTTACAATAAATGTATTAAATCCTTGTAACATTCTTATCAAACTTGCAAAAAATATTGATATTGATTCAATAACAACATGCCTAATCATTAAATCAAATATAACACAAAATTTATTTTTTGATATTATAAAAAATTAAACTGTATAATAACACAATGATAACTGTTTTTTTATTTGCAGCAATGGATGATGGTGTGTCAGCGTTTTCTGCGAATGCACAATCCCTCTCGAACAAACAGAGCGGGCTTTTCAAGCGAGAATATCAAGCTTTCGGCAAATCGATTGCAATGATCGCAGCTGGTTTCAACATGCATCAAACCACAGACAACAAAACACTAACAAACGCCCTCAAAGCAACAGGTTTGTCTTCAATGTTTTGCAAATATTGATAAGGTTGCTATTAGGATTTAAATTAACATTAAAAAATATATTTATATTGACTTTTATTAATGTAAGAATAATTTTTATGTATTGTTATCTTCCTAGTTAAAAATAAAAATATAAAAAAACGCAATTATTCCATAGATATCAAATTTTAACCATTCGTGTTTGTTGCAAACTTAGATGTAGAATAACTTCAATAGTTACTTTTCCATGAACGTCTTGCTATAATATTTGTTATTACAAATTTATCCACAAATAGGCCCATCCTATAAATGTGTTCTCAGCCAGCCATTGTGTTAACAATCGTAATTGTCTCACCATTCTTTATTGTGTTTGTCTTATCACAAACAACTCTGTTTACCTTGAATGCTTGCATAGTGATGTTGTGATTCAAAATAATTACAGCTGTCAGTCACAATTCGGTCACATTTTGATTGACAGGCATAATTTGTTTAACATTTTAAAAATAGCTTGCACTGCGTTTTATATTTATATGAAAAGAAATTATTTTGTTTAACACCAGCTTTTAGAATGACTGTTTGGAAAGTTTTACTTTTGCAAGGTGATAGGTTTTGAATTGCACCAGCGAAACCACATTACAAGCAGTATCATCACTTTATGCATTGTTGCAACATAATAAACTTAATTGCCTCAGGCAAGGTTGTAATTTGACCATTCGGTTGCTAATGTGCTTTTTATAGATTAGAAGCACATCAGCAGTTGCTTGCTGCGATTTGTTCATTATAACTGTGTTTGTCATGGAACAACAATAAATTAGAAACATATTTTCATCTAAAAGTATAGTTTTCAAAATTACTTATAAACTTAGTAATATCAAAACTGTACCAAATTAGGAAAAAATGTTAAAGTATCAGCTTAGCATGTTAAGTTTGGGCAAACTCCTTTAAATGTTAAACCATGATATCGTCAACCAACCGTATCTGCAAATGAATGGTCCCATGCTTCAGTTATCAACAATTAAAATGTTCACACTGCCACACTGCTTAAAATTTATATGTTGTATTTCTAATTTGGAAATCTGTATATGCCACATACAGTGGTAGAATAAATGTGAAAAAGCTATTGTAATTGTGTAATAATTTGCTAATAGCTGTACAGTGTACACTCATATTTAAAAGTAGCAGCAAAAAATGTGTTCTGTTGCACATTCTATACAACTATGTAGTTTGGTTGGGGTCAAGACCGAAAATAATAACATTTAGCTAGTTTGAAAAAAAAATCAAATAAAATTCTGACGGGCAAAACTTGTTAGTATAAACAAGGATATATATTTTTTTAAAGAGAGTAATTTGATGCTTTGTCATAAAAATTTCCACTTTTTGATACAAAGTAACGGTCTCATACCCTAGTTACCCAGTAATTTCGCAAATAATTGTTTAAAAATTAATGTCATACTTTGTCAGCATTCCCTACATAAAAGATTTTCGTGTATGTCATTATTTTTCAACATATTGATTAACACAAAGTTGTGTGGCTGTTTGATTTGGTTGGTTGCCGAATGCAGTAGTTTACATGGTGGATTTATTGAGTTTGGTTTTGAGCTATATTTTTAATTTTTTGAGAAAGTTGCGGCAACAATACAAAGACATGAATCATGTTAATTAAATTAGAATATACGTCTCATATTTATTAAATTTGCACTTCTTTGTGGTATTTAATAATGTTTTGTTTAGTTTAAGCTATTCAAATGTTCAGCATAATTGGGTCTCCAAAGCTTTGTCAGACTTATGCTTATATTGGATCTCCACTAAAAAAGTGTTGAAAAACCTGGTGTTACTTACAGCAACAAGTGCTTTTATTCGTATGGTAATGTATGTTTTTGTACAGGTCAGTCTTACCACAAGGTTGGCGACATGTTCGCTTCACAACCCAAAGAAGATCTTCACCCGATAATCGACTCAATGTGGTTATACAAGGGGATGTTGGACACTTTCCCTGATGTTTGGCATGTAAGTTGTTCAAAATAGTAGAATGCCATCGCAAACTCACGGAATCTGTCGATTAGTTGTGCCAGCAAGGCAGGCCAGAAAAACAACTACCCTGCAATGAGGTTCGAACTCATGACCTCGGACATAGCGAGACCTACACAGGCTCAGAATTCATGAAATGACACCAAAACTTGTTACATTATTTTTGAACACATATATGTGTATGTTTTTTTCATTGTGTAAAAGAGTTTTAGTTAATATTTATTTGTAGTAACCCACTGGGTAACATTTTGTAGTCCTAAAATTCTGGTCCCCCCAAAGAAATGTTCTGGTATTTTAACACATAATGTGTAAACATCACCGTCAAATAAGTTTAACTATTCACGGATCTGTAATGTACCCTGAAAATATATATAATTGGCATAGTCAAACCATAAAAAAAATGGCAATTGCTCTATTGGATGAATTTTGCAGATATCTTTTCATTTATCAAATAACCTTGGAGTTTTAGCACTACTGTTAAAGGTAACTTTGTAGTGCATTTATATTATCTAACAGTTTTGTAGAAAAAAAAACAAATAAAAATAATATATTTTTTACAATGTTAAAAATGCACTTAACCTAATAATAGTAGCAATCATAACCATTTTAAATGATCATAAGCTGGTTAATCATTTACATCTGACGCTAAAGTTTTTAGTTTTATTTGTTCGACAAACCCCTATTTGTAGAAGCTGTTTGTTTAGAAATGTCACTTTCTTTTACAACATTTCCTTGTTACAGAAATAACTTGCAAATTGTAAGCTAACAATGCATTCAATATTGTGCGTCATTTTGGGTAAGATTTTGTATTCCAACACATGTGCAATCAAATAATGGCCACACATTCACTAAAATGTTGTTAGCAAACCAATACCCAGGTTTTCATTCTATTTTAATAAAACATACAAAAAACGGGATTTTTGATAAAAACAACCAAGGTATCGTTTTATCGTTTTAGCAGTAATTTATATGCAAATCATCATAAAGTATAATAAAGGTATATTCGATAAAATTGTGATTAAGTAGAAAAGAGACGTGAGTAGAATAAATTGTTTTCACTTATTTTTATTAAAATGTTATTTTTAGTTTTATCACTAAATAACTATAACTGGTGTAGTTTTTATTCAGGCTACCTCTATGTGGCTAAAATACTATCAATTAAGCCTTTGTTACGTCACGAAGAGCATTATCAGTCAATATCCGATCTATTGTTTGGTTAAATGAGCGTCATTTTAAATGTGCGACAAAGTGATTACTCAGCAAATGCTAAAGATATTCGCTGCAAAGGTGAAACGATTTGCTTTCACGAATATCCTAATTATATTAAAAGCCTATGACTATGGCTTGATTAAGTGGAACTGCATGGCTTTTAAAATCTGTTTTTAAACTTTTAAATAAAGTTCTTTTGTTAAATATTGTTTGATTTTGTTTAAATAATGACGTTTTAATACCATGAAACGTAGAGATGTAAAATTGATGCTTGCTTCAGTCACCAAATACCAAATATATTAATTTATTGACCTCTTTTCACTGTCGTTTTGTTCCAAAAGCTTTTCTTTCTTATGGAGCAGATTTACCTTTGTAACTGAAGTTCAGGTGAAATTAAGTCCATTATCAATGTGTTAATTTGTCATTACAGACCAATGGGGAAATTTCTTGTATCGTAGTTTGTAAATAAATGCTTACCCACGTTAAACAAATGTCAATTTTGCAACCAAGTGTTGAGACCAGTTACTAAAGCAATTTTAACTGTGCAACCTTTAAACACTGTGTAGTTAACCCGTCGTTTTAAAAGGACAATAAAACTACCCGTCGGTATTCGTGTCACTAAACTAACTAAAGCCTCTAACGGGCACATATAGCCGCTATATGTGGCTGCATTTAGCCTACAGGCCACACAGGTTGCACACCTCTTCATAAAAGACCTGCAGGCCTAATTACGTACTAAAAGTGAAGATGCTCTGCTTAATGAAGTGGCTCACAAAGTGAAGTTAAGGCAGCATTTTAAACGCTTCAAATAACCCTTTAATCTTTTTATGTATATATTCGAAACGTTAAAAATGTTACCCAATTTACAGAAGCTTTAAACGTAATTGTTGGAGGTTTCTGTTGTACATACTGAAAATATCAAAGCTTTACGTACATTACTTGCTTTGTATCTTTTGCTTATCTTAAAGAAACAGCAATTAACCAGTGAAAACTATGAGAACCTGCATAAGTTTTTTAACCTAGTTGCTCTCTTGTTTCCAGATCCAGACCGGTGCGTTGCGGAAAGTGAGAGAATGCAAGAAGCTGAAGGAAGAAGGCAAGATGAACGACGTGGAATTAGGAGCCGTGACAGAGCGCGCCGATCGCGTTGTTTGTTGTATGCGAGCGGAGATCGCGCATTTTCACAAGGAACGAACCAGGGACTTCGCATTAGCGCATCGAAACCTCCTCCAGAAGCAAGCTGAGTTCTTCGAAAACGTGGCCAAGGAGCTAAGGACTGCCCTAGCGTCGTTTGACGAGATCAATCTCGACTCGTGATTGGTCAATTCATCATAACCTCACCTCTGATTGGCTGAAAGACAAGGGATCCGTGGACCCTGATTGGCTGATCCAATCCATTGTCAGCGCTTATTGGTTGGTTTAAACTCACAAGGAGCGCTTATTGGTTGGTTTAAACTTACAAGAGGCGCTCATTGGTGAATGTTTGTCTTAAAAAGCCATAAGTGATGATTGGACATGAGTCTACAATATGCAATAGGGATGCCCATTCTTATCTTATCCGATACCTGATGTTAAAACTTACGGCTGTCCGATGAGAAATGACGTCATTACTTTGGTCAAATGGGAAAAATTTTAAAATGGAGAAATATATTAAAAAAAAATGGTTATTTGTCACTGTTTAAAATAATTACCCCAAAGTTTGCCTTAAAGTTAAAACCATTTTCTTATAAATGTTCCTTTATGTAAAAAACACTGGACAGCAAACCATGGATGAAACGTTCAAATTTATCTGGTATCGGTTCAGCACTGATAGCACCCTCATATAATTTAACACTCAGTATCGGTTATTGGATCCTATACGATGATATCAGATATTCATGTTTTACAAATATGTTATAATTTGCCTTCATTGGCGGCTTACAAAGTCACCACAGAACCTATTACTGTATCCACCAGACAACGCAAGATTCCAAATGTCAACATGACAAAGGAAACGTCACAATAGGAAATTACTTTTCAATCACGATTGTTGAATTCATTGTGACGTAACACCGCAGCGACTGTTTTTCACTAACTTGTCTGCTTTGGGCCGTGTCAGGCGATAATATGTAAATTGTGGAAAATTACAAACCTTATCATTAAGTCGCCGTTTCAAAATATAAAGCCCATGAAAGTTTCCTTCAATGCAATGTTTTTCTTAATGGACGCCGTCCTACTATACTTCGTTTAATTTCTTATTTCGAAATTCGATCCGTTACCAAATGACGTCATTACTATGCCACAACAAACAAAATAGATCAAATTAAAAACTTTTCGAGTTATATTTTAAGGTTATTCGGTTAGAATATTATTTAACGTCAAGAAGTATACTTTTCTCCAGTCGTTATTTACCTTTCCAAGCGTTTCGCAAATCATGACTGCATTTTCGTTATTATGTGGCACCGATACCACCCCAGCAATGGACGACGACCGATACTAAATACCGGCTCCGATCCGATACTATCGGTCATCTTATCCCTGTTTATTCAATTGACTTCCCGGCGAACACTTTTAGATTTTATCAGCAGTTACTTTTTAGCTTCCATTAACACAATACAAACAATTACAAGTTTAAATCAAAACGTTTTTTTACACGGTTATCGTTTAAACAGAAACATAATTCAATGTTTTTATTACAAAGGTTAATTTTTATTAAATCTTCCAACTCTGCAGTAGTTTGCACAACCCTAAAAGCGACATTGCTATTATTACGTCACACTGCTGATAACAGTCGCTCGTTCATAATCAAGTGACAGCGTAATTTTTCACTTTGTTACTTACAAATGTTACTTTAGCCATTTGTCGTTTGCCTACATTTTTTCGTGTTTTTCACATAAACTCAATAATAACTCATTGTGCCTTTTTTGTTTTCATCCAAAATTTGTAAATTCAAATTACTTTATTATAGTTTTTAAGCTTTTTAACCTTCCTTTTTCTGTGTCTATTTTTATATTTTTGTTTATTTCCTTTTTCGTGAATCCAGCTTGTTGAAAAATCGAAGTTGTTTTGCTTGCAAAATCGCACAATCATTTTAATTCGTCGTTTCTGTCAACATGTTTACGTTTATAACGTTATAGTTCATTTTTTCCAGTCGTCATTTTGCATGAAATGCCTTATTTTTTTGCAAGTTTATAAACCATGTTGTCAATTAAAATGGTTGCATTATTTTTTAGTCTTTAAACGCGGTTTCTCGACAAGAGATAACGAATTTGCGTTTTGATTTTTTTTGTTACTTGAAATAATTCATATATTGATAAAATTTATTTAAGATAATTGTAGCGTTGCCTTATTTATAGACGTATTCCTAAGGTGGTAGTAGTAAGGTTGTTCAAAATTTCGTCCATGCTTTTTGCAAATTATATAGTATTTCCTTTTTCAAGGGCGAACAAAGTTATTGAAAGTTTTATCGTTTTGTGCATTCGTGAATAATTTCTAAACTTTTACGAATGTTTCCTTTAAAAGTTGTTTTCGTTTGAATATTTTGATGTCTGTCTTGTTGTTGTCTATTGTTGTACATATTGTGACGTCATTATCCATGTGCATTTACCCATTGTGTAAAAATGGCAGCAATTGTGTCGAATTTTATTGTTTCGTGATGTAACAAAACACGCGTCTTTTTCTACGTTCAGTTGAACTTGTGATTTATAAACAGGCGATTAAGAAATGGTGGAAACTAGTTTGTAATGCCTCTAGTAGATGTCTTGACTTAAGGCAATGTTTTCAATGTCTTCACATATAAGTCCTACAAATGACTTAGTAGTAAAACTTGAACCACATGCTCGACAAACAGATGAAACTAGTTAGTAGATTTGTGCATTGTACAAGTTGAACAATACTTAACCTATACAAAGGATGAGACGTGTTTTTTAGAAAACAGTTGTTTTTTGCCAAAAACGTTTGGGGATTAGTTGACTGAATCGAACAACGCCAATAAGAACGGGCGATTGTGCATTCTGTAAAAAAAGCCTTTAGTGAGATTCGAACTCACGACCTTTGTCATACCTGGTTCGTCGCTCTACCAACATACAACCTTATGTTAGATTTTTATATTCTTGCCTTGCTTGCACCAATCCTTTCCATACCCACTGATTTCGGTAATAGTTTTTCAAAGTTCCCAGGTACATTATTATGAGTAGCTTAAGGCTTAACTGTTGGTCAGTACAACTTCACTGTGGTTGACCATAGTGATTACCCATGTGCGTTCCTTGACTTTGCTGAAATTAACGTCAGTGATTTTTGCTCTGGGCATTTCACCTAGGGACCTAAATCTAGGAGGGCGACCCAAGTCACAATCTTTGGGTAAAGCAGTTGTTCAATGCTCATTGAGCTAAAGCAGTGGTTCCCAACCTGAGGGCCGCGACCCCTATGGAGGTAGATGGAGGTTGTCAGGGGAGTCGCCGTGTACTATTCATCGAACGAAAAAATTAACAAGATTGAAAAGGGTCGCGACAACAAAAAGGTTGAGGACCACTGAACTAGAGTGTCATGACAGATTAAACCACCTTTCCAATTGCTTAACTTAGTTGTTTTTGCTTTAATCACTGCGGGTCAACACTTTTTAGCGATTGCTCTTTATTATTGAAATATTTATCGCCTTTATAAATATATACTGTGTTTTCTGCAATAGTACAATGTTAAGCTGAAGCTAGTTAAATTGTAGGCCTGAAAATACAAAGATAAAAGCGTGTTTTATTTGCGCAAAGCGTTGTAAGTGCAACAAACGTGACAAACGAAATACAATTTTAGCAAGTAATATCTAAAACAGAGCTTTAAATTCATATCTTTTAATATAAAAAGGCGTTTTTAGCATGTGCATTAATTTTGCGCGTGCAACTGCGAAATATAAGTGCAGAAAAGGCAGAAACAATCTATTAATTTTATTAAACTTCCCATTCAGGGTGAATACGGAAGTCCTTAGGTAGAGGGTCGTTGGGCTTGGTGTACATTGACCTTGTGTTGTCCACTCTGCCACGATACTGGTAAACCTGGGAAAAAAGTTTTAAAGGGACATTCCTGTTAGCAATGACAGTTGATAATTAACTATTAAAACAAATGAAACAAAATTGAAACAAATTTGTAAAATTATAGTAAATTAACTAGTTTAACGTATTTGTTTACTAGTTAAACGCAAACTGCGGCCAATAAGAAGTTAATGGAAAATAAAGTAGACTACAGTTAAAATGTGAAATGTTAAATCTTGATATATTGTAAGAGGAAAATTTACAAAGGCTCTCTAGAGTTTTTTCCCCATAGTACTTTTTATTTTGTTTGTTTAACAATAATTTAATTAAAAGTTCGGCAAAAATATTTATCAAAAAGGTTTTTTTTAAATAGTTTGGTACCCCCTGATTTAATTAATCGGAAATATATCCTCGTGCTTACAGGCATGTGGTGCCAGGTTTGATACTCTCGGTGCTTTAGTCTCGTGTCAGGGCTGAGCAGCCTCAGGTGCTTTTTTCTGGCGGCTTTCAAAAGATTCTTGATGCTGTCGTCTATCGTTTCTTGACGCACAAAGCCCGATTGTCTCCCTTCTCCCCTGAAAATAAACATTTGTAAATAACGTATAATCCTAAAAATTAAAGAAATTCTATGCAAAATACACGGTATTATCACTCATTTAGATACTTTATAGGCTAAAAAGTTAGAAAATTAGTGTTTTAGGGATTCGTTTTTAAAAACGTCATATTTTACTAAAATCACCTGACGACAGGAAATATGGCAGCCTTGTAGTTTTCAATTTGATTATTAGCCGACCAAATATCCGACAAATTCGTTTGACACAGATAATTAATTGCACATAACAATCATAGCAAACCTATATGTACCAAAAGGTAAAACTACTATCTTAAGCATTTTGTTCTGTAGTTTGTTACGTTTTTGAAAACATTCAATATGACTGCTTGCTTTAAAGATAGCACTAGTTTTAAAAGCACTAAAATTAAGAGGGCAAAAGTATAAAAGCTTGAGAAAAGGGACATGTTACCAATTTAGTTAGACACCAAAAACAGGTGTATTCTTTGTTTTTGTCATATAAAATGATTTATTGTAATAAATAGAAGGTGTTTTCCCTATTTGGTGCAAAAAAAATAGTAAATTTAATTTGATATTGTCATCAAGCTAATATGTAAGATTGGAAGATGTGCTGCTTACTGTTAAAAATACCTTAATTTTATAATTAAGTAGATCACAATTGTTGAACACATATGTGTGTATCTTTCATTGAATTAGATAATTGTAAATTTTAATTCCAGACAGGCTATTAAGATGTTAGGACTAGTTGAGAAATAACAGAGTATTATGCTTACTTGTTTTCTTGTAAAGTTTTGAGAATGGCGATAAGTCTTGAATCAGATTCTCCGTGGATATTGGCAGCTGGTCGGAATCCAGTCGACCCTTGAACAAACTTGTTTCCGCAAATCGAGGAAAAAAATTTGATGGCTGTTCGTCGATCTAGAAACATTTGGTGAGTGTTAACATTGCAATTAAACTGATTCAATTAACAAATCCCTTTCTCCTAAATTAAATAAAACATTTAGGCCATTTATTTGGCTAATTAGAAATGAACGTCTAATTACACCATGGGCTTAATGTCAATTCTCACCCTTGGTACAATACTCTTATTATTTATTATTATATTTGTATTAATAACTAAGAATTCTAAAATATTTTGCTTATACCTCAATATCCTTTCCAACAGTGTTGCCACATTTAAGTCATCACTAGCCTTAATTGGTTGCCTTAAAGGTTTCAATTAATATTTTTTTAATTGTGAATTTTTGGATAATTTGATTTATAAAGTATGCAAATGTTGTTATTTTTGGTTACTAATATTATTAACAAATTAATCACTGACCATGGACATATATTGACATAATAAATAATAATTTGAACTATGACCAGTTTTTCTTGTTTACAAATGACTTGTCTAATGTGCTTGAAAAGTTATAAAGATTTACTTTATTAGTCTTTATGGTTTAATTCTTAAACATAATTTTAGGTAGGTTTTTGTTTTCCAATTGAGTACAATCTTATTTTTGCTTGGGGTATAATAAATCCTAATTAAAACTTGTTTATCACTAAATACCTATTACTGCTTGGGATGTATAAAGCGTGGTTATACATAAAAATGCCTTTCAACCTGTTTAGCCCCACACCTGTCTCTGTGGCTGTCTTCAACCAATCCAGAACTGCTTTCTTAGCATTCGGTTCCAACGTGTTTTCCAGGATTTTATCAACTTCAGTTCGGTGAGTTTGCCTCAAAACCTGTTGAATTTAAACAAATGTAGCTAAGTTTTAAGTGGGTTTAAGCTTTTTGGTTCAGCTATCTTTATTGTAGGATTTGTTATAAGACTTTGACAAGTCATTTGATATTAGGTTATTTAACAATTAAAACGGGGACCTGGAGACGCCTTTGAACCCCTATTAGACAGTGAAGTGCAGGCATAGTATTGAACACCAGGATAAATTGCCCGGAGTGACATTTCCTAAGTAGTTGTATGGCATACAACTACAATATTTGAGTTGCAGTTTTAAAAAAGGCAAAATCCCAGGCACATTTGATGACAGGTTGTACAACCACCTGTAGATGCACATACTGTACTAATTATTTATATTTTGCTTCAATTAACAAATCTGGCCATGTCCTGTGCTATAGACAAGCCGTTGCTTTGTGCGACACCCTTTTAATGTGACAACTTGTTGTTAAACCTAACCTTCAGTTGCAATATACCAGTGTTTTTCAACCTTTGATAATTTTTGTGGCACCAAATACTAAGGTCGAGTATACCAGTGAACCTTTGGCGACACAATTCTCTTCTTTGTAAGTGAGCAAATTGTAAGACACGGCATAAACTAATTAATATAATCCCTGTCTTCATACTGCTTCCTGTTCGCAAGTTGTGGAGATATCCTCCCCAGAACCAACCTTAATAAAACTAGCCATGCAAAACTACTACAGTCGGCGACCCCACCAAATTCAGCGGCGACGCAATATCGGAGCGCGGCCGAAAAAAACGTTGAAACAACACAATATACCTTGCTGTTATTTTTTTTATAAAAGGTTGTATCTTTGTGGGATGCAAAACTATTGTCAGCAGGTTTCTGCTTGTCAATCGCTGTTCCGCTGACGCGTATATTAACAATAAAACTCCAAAGTTTAAAAAATAGAGTAAAACCAGGATCAGACATTTTAGGTACTATACACCGGCATGGTCAGTTTCCTTTTAAGGAATACATATTTTTATTTAGACGAGTTTTATTGCTATGTTCATGTTTATTACCTGGTTGGCGATCCTCTCTTTTCCCGGGTTCTTTTTGAGCCACCTCTGAGCTGCCGAATATGTTCGTGGTTCAAGTGGTTTAGCGTTGGCGCTGAACGAGAGTCTCGGTACTAAATAACACAAGTTGTTTTGACATGTTGTCGTTTTTTATTTTAAAATGAAACATCGACGCGTCTAGTTTTTTAGTATTTCCTTTAAGACCGGTATGGAAGAAATTATTATAATTTAAAAAATATATATAAATTTCAAAAGATACTTCATGTGCAACTTAAATATTCACTTCACTCACTAATCGTGATATATTTCAAACATCTTGTATCGTGATACTTGTTTTACCCACGTATTGTGATATCCTTACAACTCACGAATCGTGATAATTCCCACAACTAACGAATCGAATCGTGATATTACCACAACTCACGAATCGTAATATTCTCACAACTCACGCATCGTGATATTCTCACAACTCACGCATCGTAAAAATTCTCACAACTCCCGAATCATGATAATTCTCACAACTCACGTACCGTGATATTTTTCACTCACGAATCGTGATATTCTCACAACTCACGAATCGTGATAGTTGTTTACTTACGTATGGTGATATTCTCCGCCCTCATCTTCCTAATCATCTCCTCCTTCTTGAGAACCTCCTGCATGTGTTCCTGTTGTTCTGTTTGTATCGGTTGGAACTTGCCTTGTGGAGGCGCGTGGTGTGTGGTCTGCGTCAAACCGTGCTGGTGCCTACAAACACAAGGGCGTAGTTAGAAGGTGGAAAATATAGAGTAAAACTTTTATAGCGGAGTGGCTACAAAACACACAAGTAGTCTGGCTTTTAATTAGAGATCGACCGATATCACTTTTTTGAACCGATACCCGATTTTTTTACTTTTTTTATCAAAAATGGGTAGGTTGTTTGTTGTATAGGTAGATATATATTATATTTTCGTTCTAAAATATCGGCCTACACTTACCGATACCGATATTTTGGTAGAAGCCAAATATCGTCCGATATTATCTGTAAACCGATATATTGGTCAATCTCTACTTTTAATGATACATAAGAGTTGTATTTGACTAGATTCGAGCCTTTGGAGCCTGACTTGTAGAGAATGACTGTTTTTGGAGGCTGTTCAAAAGTAACTTCGTGCAGTTAGAAACCACTTAACTTGCTATGTAAATCTATTTTTTTTTTTTTAAGTGTGTTTTTTTGTATTACTTGGCTACGAATGAATGGCGACCAACCAAGTCTATCCGACGTTATCAAATAAAGTTTTTTGTAAATTAGCTTTAAAACGTTTTAAAAGTGGCCTCGAAAAATTCCCGGAACGTGTCAAAGGAGGCATGGCCATATGTTAGGCAGCCTTATGAATTCGGGCTTTTAAAGTTAAGGCGGCGTTTAAAAAATATTTCCTGAATCGTGACCAGTGACCACCCTTTTATAAAATCAAAAATGCAAACAAACTGAAAAGGTCAAATAAAGCTTTTTGTAAATTAGCTGAAAAAGGTTTTAAAAACGGCCACGAAAAACACCCCTAAATGTGTTTAAAGAAGGCCTGGTCCTATTTTAAACGGCCACATAAAGCCGGCTATTATACATATCCAGCTATTATAGCCTGAAATAGCCAGAAACAAGTTTTAATGCCTAAACATGATAACATAGCAACCGACCCTGTGGACGCTCTCCTCTTATCGCTCCTCAAATCCTCCAGGAGTCTCGCCTCACGAGTCGTCGGCCGTCCGTCCTCCGAGTAACGACTCGGTACTCGCCAACTCATGAACGCCTGCGGGTAAAAACGAGTTGGAAAGCGGTTACAGTACATTGTGGGCTTTAAATTATAATTTATACTCGTCAGTCAGACTAGTGTCTATCAATCAGCGCGAGGGATCGAACTTACACTCGCCAAAAATGCCTGCACGCCGTCTGCGAATTTCAAGCCTACCAAATTGCTTTTTAAATAGTTACATTCCTTTTTTATTTCGGTTTGTTTAAATGCTTATAGCCTCGTACTCATAAACGCCTGCGGGTAAATCGAATTGGGAAGCCATTACAGTTTAGAACCAATAAATGTCAACGACAAAGAGGCGAGTAAATCGACATCATCTTACTGAACGTTTCTACATGTACTTGAACATTAACTGAAGATGATACCAGTTCGTATCAAAACGTCTTTATCAAGACGATGTCGATCTACTCGAACCTTTTTGGCTTTGGCATTACTCGGTACTCGCCAAACTCATGAACGCCTGCGGGTAAAAATGAGTTGAAAAGCAATTGCAGTATATTGTGAGCAGAGTTAAAATTTACACTCGCCAAAAAACGCCGTCCGCCAATTTCCTTTTTTTGGCTGTTTTGGCACTGGATTGTTTGCCCCTGTTTGGGGTTAGGGGTAGGTAATAGGTGGGATTAGAAAAAGAGTTTGGGTTAAAATTGTTAGGGAAGTTAGTTATGTAGTTAGGGCATGGGCTTGAGGTTAGTAAAAAGGTTGTATTGGCCTTATTATGGTTATTTAGGTGTTATTATGGTGGGTTTATGACTTATCCGATTTAGACGGTATTACGACTATTAAGTGGTAGTCCTATTTTGGTCGTATTCCGAACTGGGTTTATTCCGACGTCCATGAAAATAGTCATACTCGTCCAGTCCAATTTTATTGGTGCCGCAATTAGTAGGAATAAAGGAGAATAAAATGCTTCACGAGGCGATAATGTAAATGCGGTCAATTGGGTTTCACTTTACTCAACTTAATAGTTTTTTTCACATCTATTGACTCAAATTTCCAGCTTGTAATAACTACCTATCAACTGGTTATTCGCATATTAACATACTCTCATTATTTGCACTATTTGCAACTACATTTAGGCAAAATGTCAACTACTATTTAGTTCGCACGTGCTGTTTTTGAGCTGCTTTTTGAATAGGATCCATTTTTTACAATCGATGCTATTGTGACGATCCATTTTTAGACAAAGTATTTCAGATCGGGCTATACCTACTGTGACGTACAATCGATGCTATTGTGACGTACAATGCTATGTATTGCGACGTACCTTGGCGTGTGGTGCTAACTCCATCTTTCAGATGTCCAACAACAAATTGACAGATTTATTTATGTTATTCTCTACATGGGGTAAATTTCTGATTAATTATAGAAACTTTACTTTTATTAGGGCAGTTTTGAATCAACGGAAACTGTGTTAGTCATACATTCGAGTTTTATTTAGTTTTTGGTTGTAGGTGCGAGTAAAGCATACAACTCGAAAGCCAATAAAAATAGGTTTATTTTTCCTGATTTCCAAGCTCCTTTAATCTATTAGTACTAGCTTACAACTAAAGTTGATACCAGACCGTAAATGTATTGCACATATGTCACCTATAGAAACCTAGTAAAGCTAAAAATCTAAGTGCGATTTTTTCGTATTTCTTTTCTAACCAAGCAACAACGTGCAGAAGCACTGTTTGTGCTTATAAACTAGTTATACACAAAAAACAATGGCGATCGGACTGTGAGTGGATCTTGGTATATCCCATAACTATATACCATAGCTAAATTGACTGATAACGATACAATCACCTAAATAAATCTGGTCTAGAGTCCTCCCATATTTTATATTGCTAACATTATTTGGGTAGCGCCTATTATTCATTCATAATAGAGTAATATCACCCATTCGTTTTAAGTTTGCCCACCTCGATAATTTAATTAAATCAACATTACTCCCCTAATGGTCCCCATTAGCAGTAATACTACACAGCTACAAGCGTTCACCTTACAAAGCGACACATTAGCTGCTCATATGTGCGCTGGGTCTGTAAGCCTGGAATCCAGCTACCGACTTGTACAAAGAACGTCGCGCTAAATGTTCCTCAAGGACGCACAACAATGGATTGGAACGAGGCCTTTATGTCGTTACCGGGAGTGAATCGTGTCAATTGTTACGTGATACCTTTCGCTTGTGACGTCATATTGGAGATGGCTTAACCGCGATTTAACGAATATTATTATTGCTATTACTCAGGTTTATCGCAATTTAGCAAACCTAAGTGTTTATTAAGCGGCACATTTTACATTAAAACATTTTACATTAGTAAGTGTTGAAAGTGCCAAGATGGTTTAATTACGATTTAAGGAGTATTAATATTATTATTATTTTGTAGTATATGTGGGGGGGGGGGGAGTTTTAGTTAGACTTAGTAGGAATATAAATTTTTGTTTTGCACACTGAATCTTTGGACGGAAATAAAATACCGAAATTTGAAGAAGTCCAAAAAGCTTTTATCGAATCTCAAAACTTTTTTTACGGTTCTTCCGAAATCAAATATGTTTTAAAGAAGACTGTTTTTATCATATTTATCTGCTATGAATATCTTTATGTCGTAAAAATACTTCTGCTTCAAGAAATATTTTTTTGTCCCTATAAAAAACAAAAAATTATATATTTGTGTTGCGTAAAATCTTACCTTGCTTGGTTGTGGGTTGTTCCTCCCTTCTAAGGGATGCTCCAATGGGAGATGGACACGTGGACTTGTCATGCTCTCACTCCTTTCCTCCTGGTTGCTCCCACTCTTTCTCACTTGCTCCTGGTTGCTCCTTCTCTTCCCGAGGTAGCTGATCGACTGGCTCCAATCCCTTCCGTAATGGCTGTCGCACGGGAATATGTTATTCCTGGTGTCTGTGTGTACGGCCTTCACTAGCTTGGAGGCCATTTGTCCGGGGGGTATATCGGAGGGAATGTACACATTGTAAGCCTCCAGCGCCATTGTGGGGTTTGGAAGCGCTAATACTAGGAAGCTAGACCTATGGTGTGGATAAGTTGAGCACTTTGTTATATTGAAAACCAGTTGTTTTGCTGAAAGGCACATTTTGAAAGTTATTGTAAAAGTGCTCTATATTACCCCTATTGAATATACTTGCCCATTGCTTAAATTACAACCATTGGGCATCACTTTAGGGAAATTAAGTACCAAGTATGATCATTTGAAAATTGCCTTTAAAGACTCATTTAAAAAAATATATATTACTTCTTGTATGCCAGCGCCATTGTGAGGTTTAGAAACGCTAAAACTAGAAACCTACACCGAGTGTTACGAGTTCAATCAGTTTGTAATATTTGGGATCAAGTGCTTGAATATGCACTTTTTAAGATTGTTAAACAAAATTAAGCAGGGCACAAAACGGGACACGTCAATCAAACATTTGCTGGTTTAGCTGCTTTAGATAGCAATACTTAAAATGACTCAAGTCCCAGTCAAGTCTTTTGACAAAAAAAATATAAACCACATGGCAAATAATTCATAATAATCCCAATGAAATATGTTTGCCGATAAACACAACCATAGGGCATATTTTCAAGGAAATTAAATAGCACGAATATTGTTTTCAAAGCTTGCTTTTGTAAATACATTTTTTAATATTACAGTCTTTTCCTAAGAACTTTCAGTTGACAAAATGCTTCCTCCCTTACTTTTGCTTGCTAACAATTTAATCATCTAACTTTGCCATTTTCTTCTGAAATTGGCGTGTTTTTTAACTTTTTTTTTAATTTTATTTTAAAATATGATCCTCGGCTAGTCTTAAGGATGAAAGGTCCAACTGAGTTACGGTTACGAGATTTACCAGACTCCCTAACCTTTTAAAGCGTTCACCCCTGCAGCGCATATTTACCAGACCAAGTCTGTCCCAAGCACTCGCGTGCCGGTTGATGTTTACCAAACTTCTTGACGAGTGCTTTAGCTCGCTAAACTTCCATTCAAAAAGCATCGGCTGTTAATTAAACCCAAGTTTATTGGTTGGGCTCACAAGAGATCTACCACATCTGAACTACGAAGTCGCTGAGAGCACTTACATATTTGACCCCCACCAAATTCAACGTTTAAATTCGTTTTTGCCAAGCTTATTGCCAAGCAACAGACTATGCTTAATGGTTCGAGGTTGTTGTTAGACGAAGTAAGAATATCAAAGCCCATAAAGAACTAGGTAGCATTTTAACGAGAGTTATTCGAAACGTTCGAAATGCTAGCTACTTCTGTATGGGCTTCGATATTCTTTCTATGTCTTACTACAACCCCAAGCCACCCCGAAATAACGGTAAAAATCAACGTTAGACCTCCAGCCATTAGCTTAATATTTATTTGAATCATTCAAAATGCAACCTACTTCTGTATGGGCTTTGGATTTTGATATTTATTCTACGTCTAACAACAACTTCCAACCATTATGCTGCATAGTCTGTTGCTTGAGGTATTTTAAAGGTCGCTTAATGTTCTTGTTTGTATACAAAAACGCTATAAACACTTCATATTTGTTTGCGGCCACACGTATATTTTATTTACGTCCCTACTTGCTTAACGCCGCACCCAGTAGTAGCTTAATGTGGGCGCTTTAAAAAGCTCTATTGATTTTACCCTGCCGTTAAAAATACTCTATTTACTGTACAAACAACTACACCTATACTTTGGACTTTGATATTGACTCAACTATTTTACTACAAGCTTCAACCGTTTTGCTACAAAGCTGTGTTCAGGTAAACCTCACTCGAACTTGATTTGTTCTCGATGGTTTTCTTTAAGGTTTTAAATGGATTTAAAAATCCACGACCCAAGCCAAGTTTCAACTTATTGATTTAATGTATATTAATTTTACGTCTAGCTGCCACCTACAGTAAATTATCTTAAGGTTTATTCAAAGAGTTTACAATGCTTCCCACTTCTGTATGGGCTCTGATATTTTTTCTACGTCTGGTTACAACCTCCAACCATTATCTTAATATTTATCCGAAACGTTCACGAAATGCAACCTACTTCTGTATGGGCTTGATAACCCTCGCCTATAGCTCTACTCACGTTTGACCCGAATGCCAGCCACATATCGGTCTCTTGCAAGGATCTATTGTTTGTTCCACCAACAACGCTACCTATCAGTTACGCCCCTTTCATATTATATCGCTTCGTTATTACGTCACAACGATTCAACAAACTTATTGTTGTCCTAACAATGGCCCACTGTATGAACTTAATAAAATTGTGATTGTAATTGCATCGTGCAAGTCTGTTTAACTTTTAATGAAAAATTACCTAAATTAAACCAAAACCACAAAGTATGCTTATTTTGTTAAACAAAATTAAGCGGGACAATCAAAACGTCAAATCAAACATTTGCTGGTTTAGCTATAGCAATACTTAAAATGACTTAAGTCCCAGTCAAATATTTTGCAAAAAAAAAATATAAACCATTAGAATCAAAATATTCCATAACACTTTATTTCAACCTAAGGTATTTTACGCAATGACTTAAGTCCAAGTCAAGTTATTTGTTAAAAATACTTACGTAAGTCATGTAAAAACATTGGCTTAAGTGCTCTTAAGTTAAGTCTTTGACTTAAGTCATTACAATACTGTTAGTTAACTTAAAAACGTGATGCTATAGATTCGCGCAAACCGCAAAATGCCTTTGTATTGTTTAGGTGGCCTAAACTTTCATTTTATATAGTGCGGTGAGTAGAATTTCAACTAGAATTACATTTGAATATTTACCATCAATTTCAGTGAATGGAGGAGTATTCTAACAAGGCAAATATATGTGTGCTAATTTTGATGCGTTTTAGCATAGCATATGCTTTTCAGACTGTGAAAATTACGTTCCAACCGAAAAGTTTGAGTTCAAATTCTTTGTTTTTGCGCTTTACAATTTTATAGCGGCCACCGAAATCAAACTTAATACAAAGTCTGACTTTGTAGATTATATAAATTATTTGTATGATTGGATGTATTTTCGTACTGAATTAATCGTAAATTTACACAAGCAAAGCATATAGACGGCCAAAAACCTAAGCCCAGAACCTAGGCTCCATGGATACGTTCACTAGTTTTATGGGGTCCATGATGGAATAGAAATCGCAGTGTATTTATAAAAAGGGAATACATTTTTCAAAACGAAATGGTTTACTCGAATAATCCTTTGGCGCGTTTTGTCTGCACTTAAACTTTAGTTTTATATTATTTTGACCAAAAACAGCCGGTTTCTAATGTCAACTTGTTTCGTTACGTCAAGTCATAATAAAGCCAGTTTTAAAGATTCCATGACTACTGTGGTCCACGCGAACGAAAAAATGTTTTTAGCCGTCCGCGTTGAAAAAAGTTTAAAAACACTGCTTTAGCCTGTTGTGATACTATGCTGCTTTTACCTAGCCTATATGAAGGTAATGAATGTATTATTGATAAGTTTGCCGTTATTGTTGGCCTTTTCGACTTCAAAGGCCTCGTTTAATTAGTAATAAACACGTGTGTAAAGGTTTTTGCATTCGGGAACTAATATAAATGAGTATATTATAAACATATGCTTTTATTATTAAGCGCCAAATGTCCTACATATACCTTGGTGAGAATACCGCGTTTTGACATTAACTATAACCTTTTTATTAAACATTAAACAGAATTAAGTAGTTGAAAAACCTACGGTTAATAAAGTTAGTTTGAAAATTGGCGTTGTACTAATTTAAAGTGACAATTCTAGCTTTTAACATCAAATTTCAGTAACTATTTTATGAATGAGCAATTGATTAACTTACGTTTGTATTGTGTAAACACATAGGTTAGTATTTGTCTATTCACTGTTCCTCAACCCATCGGTGGCCGTTTAATAGGTTGGGTCGCCGACTTAGGTAGTGTTACATAGTTAGATATATTGGAGTCGATTTGAAGATTTCTTCAAAACTTGAGAATATTGCAGTAGCAATACGGAGACATGACTCATAATAATTAAATTCGCACTGAGTAAGGCTCATTTTTTTATGCTTACAAAGAGTGCGATAATGAGAATTGGGTCGCAGTTGAAAGCTTTCTGTTCTACGCATGATTTAGTTTTGGGATGCGAAAAAAGGTTAAGAAACACTGTAATGTTAAGTGTTAATAAAACTCCTAAACAGCAACTTACCTTAAAATCCACTTGTTTGACTTCGTTAAGCTCTCAGGTGCTTCGTAGAACAAAATCACAAGCACAGCTCCAGCGTTCCACGATTTAATGTTTATTCTGTCACAATCGGCAGCTCCGCGCCACGAACAATCGCTTTCGAACGCCAAACAATGAATTTGGAACTCGCGCGTGTTCTCGAAACATGTCGCGCCCTCCCCTCTATGACGAAACAATGCAAACTGTGCCTTGGGGAGCCATTAAATGTGGAAAGCTTGTAGCAGAGCTGGGTTTAAGCGTTTGACCTTTGTGATGTAGGACATTGATATTTTGACAAAAAGGTTAAATTGTTTCTCGTTAGGAATGTCCGGTACTGACATTTTATTCCGATACTCGATACTTTGGGCAAAAAGTATCGCGATCCGACTTCAAATGTAATTTTTCATTAATACGCTCAAACACGCAAAATACATAAAACTAAAACGAGCCTTATTTTTAGGTTTTTGGCCGAAATACTCACCTCCCGATGTTAACCTGATGTTTTTGACAAATTTAAATTTACATTTCAAATTTAAATCGCTGCACTGGATCGCAAATAGTAGCTGAAATTCCTAGTTTAATCTGGTATCGGATTAACAACGATATCACCCTAGTATCGGACGAGTAGCGATACTTTCACTTCGCGACATAATCGTGTGGCTCCAAGTTACAACCAGGGGTAGACCTACAATTTTTGTTTAAATGTTTTTTATATATGACGTCAAGATTGTTATAACGTGACGTCATAGTTAAGTTATCTTAAGAAGCGTACTGTTCTTTAACAAAATGAATTCGTTTTTTACAATTGATTAGGTAGACTTTGACATTATCAAGCTACATTACAGATCCGTGCATAGTGTACCTAGGCAGTTAGAGTTAGCAAAAATACAGATGTGGGGCGGGCCATGACCTACTGCAAATAGAATCCGGTTAACAACAATTTATTCCTTTTATGCGCAGGTAATGTAGTAAGAATATCGAAGCCATACTGAAATAGGGTTCATTTTTAACGTTTCTAATAAATCTTAATTCATTTATAACATAATTAGTTATTGTGTTGTTTTATTTGATTTATTGTTATTGAATAGTTAACCACTGGTGAAATGCTAGTAAAGCTGTAACTATTACTATTCCATGCGGGGTGCCATGATCTCAAAAAATGTTGGGAACCACTGTTTAAACGTTGTTCCCCACAATTTGCTGACAATGTGCGTAAGCCATCGGTGGTATTAAAAGCCTTAAAACCGCGGAAGTAGTAATGGTTGGAGCCAGGACAACGAGGGAAGTAATTGCTTTATATTTAGAACAAGTGTTTCCGAGTCTTCATTCCATAAGGGACCTTATTGTGGCTTTTAACGCCTTCGCTCGTTTCGTTGATTTGATCGAAGTTAAAAGTTACTTACGCCTGGTTTGCTCTTGACTCCTCTTCGTGGCCAGAACCAACAGGTATATACGGACGCTAGGTGTCGCTAAAGTGTATGCAAGGCAACTCACCAAGATAACGGTGGTTTAAATAAGCGGGGCACAAACTTATCCTGACGTGTAGATTTACCCTAATTAAACACATAAACCAGTTGCAATAAAAATCTTCAAAAGGCAAACGCGCGTAAAGCACAGCCAAATTAAACCAATTGTTTCGTTAACGGTGTCCGGTTAAAAATGAATTTATAAATATTGCTGACGAAAATTAGTAAAACAACTAAAGTTTTGCGCAAACTAAAAAACACAAGAGCACAAAAAAATATTACGTCCCTCATAACAATAAAAATATTACTACATTTATACTAATTACCATACTACGCCGTTTTTTGTCAATTTAGATCCCACCAATGAAATAGTTGTTTTGGAGGGGCAAAATTGGTGTTTTAAGACAGTTTTACGCCTTCAAAGCAGCAAATTTGTTTAATTTTGGCACTTTTGCAAACCAGCCATCTTCAAGATTTTTAGGAACAACTTTAGTTTTTGAAAAAAATACGACCTAAATCTAAGAATAAGCAAAATAGCTCTTCGTGTAATTATTCAGGGATCTGGAAGGCTGCAGTCGTTTGTTTCGGTCCCTGAAAACCCACGAAGATGCGTAAAATATTTTGCTGTGGCACTTAAAAGACGGATTACAACTTAAAAATTGATATTCTTTGACCAAAAGTTTTGTGGATATTATAAAAAACCAGAAAACATTCCAAATATTTTTAAATTGTATCAAGCAAAAGTTAATAATTATCTTATGCAGGGTTGCCATTCGATTTATCTGCACTTGTGGTACCCCTTGAAAATAATGAACTAAAATCACAAGACGCATGCTTTTAGATTAGGAAGACTACTTTGATCTATCCGCAATAAAAAGTATAAACTATGACTAAAACGCGTGCATGGAGTAGAAACTAAACTTCGCTACAGTTAGTGTCAGTTTTGCACGAAACAGGCAATATGACAAACCTTTACTGAAGTCATTTTTTGCAAATGTTAAGACTTGGATTTAAGTTATCTTAAAATGACCTGTTTAGAACACTGCTATACAGTCCGTTTTGCAAACGTGACCTTGCACACAAACACTTCCCACACTACAGCATAAGCATTAGCAGCATGTTGTTTAGGTTGTGCTTGTTTCGGCGTCGGTTCCTGCCAACGAGAATGCTTTATTACTCACGGTACGAGATGCTAACTGCTTCTACCTGGTACCGTAGGTAACAAGGCACCATCGAGAGCAATGTTGCCGCTAACTTGAAACATCAAGGACTGTCAAGCTAAGACAATACGTAGAGCAAGAATTCGATCAACTAGAAATGAATGTGAGTAGATTCGCGGGGGCGGAAATTTGTTTGCCTTTACTCAGTTAAAAATGGCAAAAAATACAATTTGGGAGGGGCAATGGCCACGTGACCCTCCTTTGATCCGCCCCTGAAGTAGAAAAAATGATCTCATTTTAATTTAAAAAAAAATTCGCCTCTGTGCAATCATCATTTCCAAGACATAAAAATCCGTGTTGGAAACATATATTTTGAAAAGCTCTCTGTTAAGGGAAAATTACCAACCCTGTAAAACCAAAACTTTATTATTATTAAATAATTGCTGATTTTTTTACCTTACAACCATACCTATACAGCACCTTAAAAATACTCCACAAAAAGCACAAAAAATACAAGCAAATCTCAAGTTAGAAAACTTTTTTAATTTTTTTTTTTCTAGTTTCTTAATGAAATGCGAACTAAAATTTGCAACCAATGCATATCTCTTCAAGGTAAATAGTTAAAACGAAAAACCCAAAATAGTATCATACTTTTTTAGTGTCTAAGCGCCATGCAACCCTAATAATGAAACTCACATGTAATAACCCTAAACTAACCACAATGTAATCTGCCGACATCCGACCACCTCAAAGTGCAACTATTTTTTCCTTTAAAGTGTTTAGTTATAAAGCGTGTCAGTAATAACTCTGAACGAACCATCAAGTAATCTACCCTTACACATTTAAACGGCAATGCATTACTCAAACTTTTATGATAAATAAAAATGGCAACTCTGCCCAGTGCAAAATCGCCTTAATCGAAGCGCAATTGCATTTAAGTTAACCATAAAGCATTTTTCCACATCTAACCCCGACCTCCTGGCAATGCAAAAGATCTCACTAACCCAGAAACACATGAACAAGCAAAACCACGCCTTCTCTATACGGGATCAAACAAATTTACAAAACCGATCCATTGCGAGTGTGAAAGACAAAAATTTTAATAGAGTAGCTCTTAGGGATAAATCGTTAAAACGACAATTCTAAAAAAGTTCTTCTTATTTTACAACGCCGTGTAAAAATATCGAGACGTACCTGTAATAACTCTAAACAAACCACCATCGACCATGAAGCAGTGTTCCTCACCCTTCTATCGCGGCGACCGGAATACTAAGCTGAATTATAGCAGCCAAGCTTTGGCGACACAATTTTCTTTACTGGACGTTTTGTAAGCCATTAAAGCATAAGATAAACAAGATAAATAAATTCGAATTTAATTATTATGAGCAATGTCTTTGGTTTAAAGAAATCTTCCCTGGCGCGATTTTAACAAATCCTAACCATGTTAAACTACTTCAGTCGGCGGCGCAACCAAAATAAACGGCCACACAATTTTGAGGCAGGACCCAAAAGTTGAGTTACACTTTTCTAAAGTGTTCCATTCACATCCAACCCAAGCCACCGTACAAAGCAAAATACTTTCACCGACCGAGAAACAAGCAAAGCCACTTCTTGCTTCTATATTAGGTTCGAACCCAAACCCAAGACTCTTTATGTCGCCAACACCGGAAAGCCAGCAGCCTTATTCCAACCTGGCTTCCTACGGGCTCTGCATCTTGCGCAATACCCACCACTTGTTGCGCAATACAGGAAGCGATCGCGGACGCTGTGGGCCTGCCACGACGCCGCGCGATGTCTCTATGACGTCACTATACCCATTTGAGCAGTGGAATTGGAAAGTTTGATTTCGCGATGCGAGGAAATCATTCGGCTCCGGTTTAGGAATAAACTGCTTGAATCAAATTAGTCGCGCTTTCCTCAAATGCTTGAGCCTGAACTATTTTAAACACCTGTTTTATGATTTTGCAAGGAAAGTTGTGCTGTTAAACCGTCTTAGTTTTCTTTGGCAAATAATATACCAATATAGATTTACCTACATATAAACATATTTAATGATGTTGAAAATGAATAAAAAGATCTTCGAAACTTTCCAAATGCCGCACTTCTGTATGGGCTTTGATATTCTTACTACGTCAAACACATTTTACAAACTTACAAATCGTACAGATTCCTACTTATTAAGCCAATTTTTGTCATGTTTACGTTTTTAACCAAATATATGTATCAACCCAGTTTTCACTAACATCTAACATTATTTGACTTTTACCTGTGAACATGTGCGTGTTTCAAATGATTACTTCTGGCCAAACCGCAATTGAAAGTTGTCACTTATTTCCGCCAACCTCCATAGAACCCTACGTTTCCATTCAATTCGTGTCACTTAAGGAAACTGACTTCCTACACAAGCTTGAATGCAAATCCCGGCTGTAATGGGGTAAGATTTAACATTAGGCTAAACGACAACGTTCTTTAGACTTTCCTGTCTTAATCAAAGTCAGTGATTTATAAGTTCTTAGGAGAAATATATTACGCTACAAAATAATCTCTTATTGAAAAGTTAAGAGAATTGACGATCTGGCGAAAAAAATTTACAAGCTTGATTCATGTCGAAATTTTGCGACCAAACGCTCACTGGCAAAACATATGTAAATGAAGATCTAGTTTAATCATTAAAGGAGATAGCAAAATGACCTGGTGAAAAATGGACATTTTCTACCTATCCTGTACCAAAAAAATTTCTGTAGCGTTCCGGCTTACTATTGCGACTGTAATATGGCATTTGACGTGTAATTGTGCAAAATTTAATACCAATAAAAAAATATAATTCTGTTGTACAAGAGACCTCCAGGATTTCCTAAATCAATATAGTACCACCCTGCTTTAGTTTTGTATGTTGGAAATACCTTGCGTTGCGCCCAAACTCCCCAGTTGCACTAAATGCATTCTTTCCTTCCGAACCAGTTACAACAGCCCCAAGAAGCCACTTCACTGGAGGAAGCTCTAGGTTTGATATTACAGGCGTTTCCTCCATAAGCCTGGCATCCCGATAAATCTTAATTCCCTTACAAGTGGGTCACATAAAAATTATTCGCAGAACATTGGATTAGTTGAACAAATAAAAATATATTTGTCTTTGTTTTAATTTTTATTGTGCAAATCCAGAATACTATTATCAATATTTGGAAAATAACACATAAGCCCTTGAAAAATAATTTAATAGTTCTGTTTTAATTGCAACGTGACGTTTGAATAAGCCAGGCACCCCACTAGTGTTTTAATTCCTTTGCAAGGGGGTCACATAAAAATTATTTCTAGAAATAGGAATAGTGGCATAAATAAAATATATTGCTCTTTACTTTGTTATTCAGACGAAAAAACCTACTACTTGTCGTATAACTTTTTGCTGATTCTTTAAAGAATAACGCATTAGCCCCTTGAAAAAAAATAGCAGCTTTATTTAAATTGCAACGCAATATTTGCATAATACTTTTAGATTACCGTTAACTAAACAAACATGTATTTGGGTAATATTTCAGATTTGAAGTTATCTCGAATAAATAGTATAATTTTTTTCGCGATTTTCTGTTAAGTGATATCTTGTCATTATATCTTCTAAAAACAACCGTTATTTCTTTGCTCAATTAATTAGGTGCACTACAAATTAAATATAACGTGGAAAGAGTTGTTTTAAAATTCAGAAAAGTCAAAATACTTAAATTAGCTTTAAATACAAATTGTTTTACAAAATATTTTACATCTATCTTCGTGTTTTTTTCAAATTAAAAGTTAACTTTAAAAAAAACTTGCCCACGGATATTTAAAAAGCCTTTCTCATTTTTGGCATAAAAAAGGGTGCTTAGATGAAAAACTTCCGCCAACAGTTTTTTTTTCAAATATTGGTATAATATATATTACTGCTGGATAATATTGATTATATAATACTGCTGGATGAGCAACACTCGGTTGTATATTGCTATAATAGTTTGGTGCGGAATGTTACATCTGTAATGTCAAAACAAATAGAAACAGATCTTTAACTGAGTTTCACAAAGTTCGACCAAACTGCGCACAAACAGGCAACAACAAGAAGTTCACTTTTTTAGTTGAATTTTGGTCGAGATAAGTTTTTACTCATTCATTGGTCGCAGACTTAGAAGTTTAAAACGCCAAACCCGTCGAATTAAATAAATAAAGATATAAACTGTTAACCAGTTTTATTCAGATTCGCTTAAGTTTTTACGATACGATAGTTCCAAACAAACTAAGCAAAAAGTACAGTTTTTTCTGTCAAGCTTAGGACTTTAAAGTTTATGAAACACGGATAAGTTTAGACAGTGAAGCCCCGAACTTGCGTTTACTCATTTAACATTTTCCCGCCATAACACACAGGATATGACGTCATTAATGACTTAACTGAAACCACGTGACACACGTCACACCAGGCGGGTCCTGACTTGCAAGATTTTTTTCTTTGCGTTTATAGTTTTTTGTCAGTTTTGCGAAACTGTTGAGGATGCTTTAACACGTGGCTTTGTTCGTTCTGTACACGCTAAATTACTTGGGAAATTAAAATGGATTATTTTATAAGATATTCACTCTCCTGGTGCAAACTTACTTATATACCTTTCTGCTTGGGGTAAAATTAAAAAATGGTATTACACTACTAATGACAACAAAACCTTTTTGCAGTAAAAATAGTAAAAGGTTTAAAAAAGCTTGACATCGCGGTAAGCTACTTTAACCTTTTCGTATTTGACGGTAGAGTATGTTTTGTCAAACACCAAATAAATAATATAAATGACCTAACTACGATAAGCTGCTTGAAATAATAATATTTTTGACTATTTGCGAATCCTCTCTTGCATGGTACGCCTTTTGTCCCCCCGCTGAAATATATTCTCCAATTATAAACTAGTATAATATAATGGTGCTTTGGAATTTAAAAGAAACACAACTAGGTTGTCATGCGTAAATGCAATAACACGTTTTAAAAATAGTTTAAAAAATCTCAAACCAATATTTATTCCTTGGAACACAATATACGGGCTTGTGTGGCAATTGACCAAAACGGTTAAAATAGGTCAATTTTTTGCAATATTTCTGATTAAAATATTAATTTCTCTCTTTTCAAAATGTATTCACTAACTATTAACTGTTAAGCAACTTAGATTTCGCGTTAATTAGCATACAAGAAAACGTCAAGCCTGTTTCTAAAGTAGTTTTACAGCTGTTTCTGTCGCAACTTATACAACAAGCGACCACGTTTCAGTAGATTGAGTAATCCCACGCTAGCTACAACATTACAACGAAACAGTCCATACTCAGCCCAGCTAGCTCAACTGGGGCTGGGCGTGGACAAAGTGGTTCCAGTACTTTGCGACAGTTGAGCAAATAAAACTCCGCCCGCCGCCATTTCAACAATGACACTTTTACTCGCTAATTCCGCATCTAATCAAGTTATACGCGAACAGTTTGGAGTTTGGCTGAAAGCAAAAGCCCGAATGGCATATCTTCTTAACTTATGTTCGAACTATGAAAGCAATTGGTTGCGTCCTATTGGTCACTTACCGTAAAATACCAATAAAGGTTATATCATTTTAATAACTACCTAATAATACATGAAAAAGCAAATATAGGCCAAGCGAATTCACATCACATTTAGAAAAATATTCGCCACCGACTTTCATTATCATTAGCTGAGAGTAACCAACAGTTAAATTGTTACCCAACAATGCTTACTTTACCAATTCCTTAAAAATCGTACAAACTCAGTAAAAGTTCATAATTTTTTTGTTTTTAACGTAATTTTAGGTAGCTTTTACTTCAAAAACATAGCCGTTATGTTTTAAAGTAGTACTTTTACCTAATTTGCCTTTCGAATAACGAAACCAAAATATTCGAGGAACACGGGTTCTGTGTTATAAGCGCGATATTGTGCTAACACCCATGTTTGCTTTTATCAAAGCTATAAACAATATACAAACTCAAAAGAAGTTTAATTTGTTTCTTATTAAATGCATCTCTCTCAAGGACATGATAGACGTTTTAATACGAAATTACACAAGTATTAGGGACTTTATCGAATTCCTATAAACTTCCACAATAGGAATTACATCACGGATCTGTTCGCAATTCATTTTGAACGAAATAACATGAAAGCCAGCGAAGTCGTGTTAAATTTGATCACTTCAAGTTGCGTTTTTATCATCCAAACAAACTTTTAAACACTACCCTCAACTTTATTTAGTTAAAAACCTGAAAGACGCAATGCGCATTGTTTTTATCCATTTAGGTCTTTATTTTGGTAACTTATTATCAGATCGCCAGATTGAAACACCAGACAACTTTCTTAGTAGTTTCCCTCTAATTCAAACTTGCTTTGATTAACCTCTGCACTATATTACAAACCCCGAAAGCTAAGCACGCGCTTCTAGCAGCTTTTCCTTATGCTGGCTCGGCGAGGCTGCGAAGACAATCACCACTTTCTAGTTATTACTTCCTTGCAAGATATAGTTGCAGCAGGAAGCCGGCATATCGCCTGTAGAGTGACTCAAACCTCAAGCCATACTTACGTGGGATGCATCTCGTCCTATATCTCCTTATGGTCATCGCCTGTCGCGTGGATTGCTGTTTCGCACATCTTTTTACCAATATGTTGTGCCACTTTTTATGTGCAAACGGAAGATATTAATTAGGGATAGAGCTACGTTTGGTCCGAGCATATTGTTGTGTCATAGAAAACAGAATAAAAAAACACACATTGACTGTACGTTAAGTAGAAAATACTTTTTGATCTATTGTACTCTAATCGAAAAAAACATTTTTAATAATAAGCTGAACAGTAGAGCCACTTTAAAGTTCTAGATTTCTGAAATATATATATCAATACCTTGGGGCACCCTTTTGCCTTGGAAACAGGACCACGGTTGGGAACCACTGCTTGGCATAATATCATTCAGAACAGGTACTCTGATAATTTAGTCAAATGCTCGTCATATGAATAGGCTTATATGTGAGTGCCTTTGGTTTAGCATAAACAACTTGGGAAATATAAATGTTTTAACAAGTTGATTCTTGGTCCTCTAGTAACCTAATAAATGGACGAGAAGTAACGAAAAGCGTTCTACTTTACTGAAGGTCTAAAAAGTCACGTCTAAAAGGTTTCTAAGGTTCTTAAACCACTGGATCTTAAGGTTGTGTCTACTTCGGTAAAACCAATAACAGGCCATTAAAAGTGAGGTTGTAATACCGTTGACGATATAATTTTACACGTTTTATAGGGGATTTTATATTTTTTAAGAGTGTTATATAAGGTTTTCCAGCAATGCTGTCAGCTTATAGAGCCACCATGCGGAAGACTTCAAACCGCTTCACATAGCACTGCTGTTTTTGCAAGACGTCATAGATATTTTTACAACTTGTTTTTGTATGTTTACTAGGCTGGCATGTAATTGTCTTCATTGTTTTTTTATAGCCATGTATATTGTTCATGGGTTAGAAATTATATATATTTCTGAAAAAAATCGTTGAAATAGCGAATTTGCACTTTTAGCTGAAAACTGTCGAGGATACGTTAATAAAAAACATAAAAAATACGCTTTGAAAATAAGCCGCGGAATGGATTAAATTGCCGGGTGGCCGACCCCGACCCCGACCCCGACCCCGGGCCCGGCCCACATTTTTAGCAGGTCTGCTATATACCGTTCGTATAGGGTAACATTTTTTAACTTTGTAAAAAAAAAATCGTTGTAATAGCGAATTGTTGTATTTTAGGTGGTAACACCAAATACTCGTCGTACAATTACTTAAGTAGAAATAACATCAAAATTGTGTTAATTGTAATTCTACAAAAAAAACGTATTGAGCTTATGCGACGGAAGTATTATTATGCGACAATGCAACGAAAATCATCTAAAGGATTGCTTCCTTCTTATGACTAAGCAGAACAGGCTTTCTGGGTTGTCCAAGTGTAGAGCAAATAAGTGACAGGTTGAAAGCTGGCGAGACGAAGTTAAGCGAGCCTATGCTTGATTAAATTAGGTTTTGCGCCGTGATTTAATTTACCCTTAAGCTTGACGAGATCACTGACAACTCTGTTGAAATTAACCCAGTCGTGGTATTCAGTAGAGTTTGGAATGTTGTTCTATACTTGGGCTTTATTTCTGCATAACTGACTTGAATGAGTAATAAAAAGATCAATTTATCTACATTATCACCTTAATTTTATTCATATTTAAAAAACTGTTTAACAAGATTTAAACAAACACTATTTTTGTGATCATTTAGAATACTAATCTTGCATTGAAATATTTTGAAAAACTTAGAAATAGTAAATATGTTAAACAGGTCGGGTGCTCTGATAACGAGGTGACAGTTACCATTTCAAGAACGTGCAAAGCAAGTGTGTTTTTACAATGCAAAACCCGAGGTTTTAAATCAGGAATGATGTGGGCTGTTGTTGTTAAGAACCAAGAGGTGGTCATTTGTCAGGTCGACAATGTTCTATGTTTATTCTTTTCTGTACAAAAATATGTTTTTGTTATAAATATGTATGTTTTGTTTCTGTCATTAGACACATTAAATCTGCTATTAGGTCCGACTCAGATATATTTAATTCACATTTGACAATGTTTTTAACTTATTTCTTACGTTTTTTATATCTCCGTCACTGCTTACAAATTCTTCCCGTAGTTTGTGTTTTGTCCTACAGTGAAATATGGTAACAATTTCAATAGAATTTGTTTTTGTATAGTGCCACCTGATACCCTATGATTAACAATATCATTGGAAAGTGAAATTGAAAATTTTCTTAAAACTGGTTTCCCAGAGTTTAAATTAAATTCCTGAACATTTTCACCCAACACCTACAATTGTATCTCCAACACAACCTCGCGAAATCAAGGCTAAGTAATAACGGTGGATACAGCACACACAATGTACGCTGTCAATTACTTTCCTTGTGTGAAGTTCATTGATGTTATTAGTTGCTCTGTACGTGCTCACTGGAGCGTGGCACGCGCGGTTATGCCTGCAGTATTGACGTAAAGATTGAATCAGTGAGGCCGGGAGCATTCTATGAACCACAAGCAACTTGATTTGGGACCGAACCTCGCTTTATTAAGAGCAAGCTGTATAGTTGGTGGATTGCATGTGTTTGTACGAGTTGTTAGTGTTAGTGAGTGCTGACATTCTTGATTAAGTAAAAAGCGGATTTTCGTGTCTATTTATTACAACTTTTGAGAAGCTATGTTTAAAAGCAAACGTGGAACTCCAATAAGTGCTAAAATTTTGTCAAATTATAGAATCTTTAAAAACTCTCTATGTTTGCATAGCTTAGTTTTCTTATGTTGCTTCTGCAACGAAGAAATCGTTATAGTTCTTATACTTTTCTGTAGTTGGAAATTACGGATGTTTTATGTTTGGGAGTTGCATTTGGTCAAATGACTTTGATCTTACAATGATTGAGTGTTCAAAAAATGTTTTATTAGCCAGAGTGTAAAAGCCGTAGCGTTACTTAACTTTTTGTCCCTATACTTCGTTAATATTACGTTTATACTGTAATACGTGTTTTTTGTGGTTGATTTAAACCACCAGGCTTCACATCATTTGCCCTGAACTCCCGTAAGAAGAAAACACAAATTACTAAAAGTCTGAACAAACCACAAGCCAAAATTTATTGGTTTTAACGTGAAACATCTTTCTTTGGCAAGAATCTCGTCAATCTTTCAAAGCTTTTATGTCACGCGCTTCTCTACCGCCCCCAGTGGCCGACCACATCGTCACGCTTGGTTGATCAAAGGTGTCACGTGTTTGGTGTCAGGTTGTTGTTTCAAGCAACGTGTGTTGTCCTTGTAAGGTGCTTACGTTACAACCAAATGTCTGGCTCTTTAAACGTCGCGTTCATGGTGGTTTTGGCTGTTTTTGCGAAGATTCCACTGTAGCGCAAATCTACGGTGCTTTGTTTTTTAACCAGATACATGTATTGTACGATACAGTTTTTATTTAATCGACTAGTATGTTTTATGTTTTGGAAAACGTTGCTTTGACGAATGTGTTTTTCTGCTTATTATTTTTGCTTTGTTACGAAGTTTAAACTTTGCAAAAAGTTAACGTTTTTTAAGAGAACGACTTCTTGTTTTAAAAGACTGGTGATAATTGAGCCACCAAAACAGTAACAAATTGCTTTAGTGCCTTCATTAAAATTTAATACAAATATATTAAGGTGCTCATGCTTTAGCCTAAGTGTTTTCTTCTGTAATCAAGTTAGTCAAATTTGCAATAACGCATCTGTTAATGAATACCTTGGTAGCTTTTACCTAACTTACCAACTCACAAATATAATGTTCCACGAAGAACCGCTTTTTTTCCAATCGTTATTCCGTAAAGCTTTTATTTTGTCATAAAACGCAAAATATTTATGACCGTCGTCCTTGCACGTATTTGATCAAAACTAAACATTTCGAAAAAGTTCCTCCTAAATAATTTTTACATTTTTGTGTTTTAATTTTACAATTGGTTTGATAGATTTCAAAACTTAAACTTGAGTTGTTCGGCGAATTTGTTATAATTTGAGTTAATAACTGTGACTGATTTATGCAGGAATTTGTTGCAGTAGTTAAACGATGATTGACAGGTGCAGTTTGCAGCGGTGAGTTGTTAGGGGTTAAATCTTGGTCGGATCCAATCCCATAAGCGCCCCCTCATCTTGTATCACTTCAAATACTTGTCAGAATTGTGGCGAAGTGCCAAAGACGAGATTAAGATCGCTGAGGTTCCAGACTTCCTGCCCTAAGCAACACAGGCTGGCTGGCGAACTTTCAATCAACGCACAAAGTATTAAAGTTGCTTGAACCCGGCCCACTTTTGCCTAATCTACTTCAAAAACAGCTTAATATTTGCAGGTTATACTCTGGCCGGGTATTTCTTTTATCAGCGATTTTTCGCAGTTAAATAAGTTTCTTTCGTTAGCTTTTGTGGCCTGTGGAACGTTAATGTGCTTTCGGGTTCCATAATTTACCTTCACTTTGATGGAGTTGTTGTGGAGTCTAAGATTTACACCTTTAAGCCCATAGTGAAAGTTAGCTGAAACGGTCCAGAATGACGCACCGCTAAAATATATGTGTTTGTTTTCACCAGCAGTTTCTGCGACAATTTTTGGACTAGATTTGACAATTTTAGTTACGTGTATGACGTCATAAAACGATAATCCCAGGTTTTTTAATATTGCATGCTTTATTGACATATCTTTGTGACGTCATCTATAATTTCATTCGTTAGGTTAAGAATTATTTTTTTTGCTTCGGCAAGACAAACATTCTAATTTAACCCCAGGTTTAAGGTTAATATAACGTTTGCATTACTCCGGTTTACATTTATTTCTATCAAAAGTGTCAGAATTTATTGTGGTCCAAATGTTGCTTCTTCTAGTGTAAACTGATCGAATGTTACAAAACCGTCGAATAAATCGGACAATGTTGTGGTTGTTTTCCAACGAACGGATTTAGTTTAATGCGTTGTACAAACATGATTCAAGGTGTGCATATCGTTTAATGCCGGATAATCTGCGCTTATCCGTGGATAAGTTGTAGTTCACGCAGTTCAAAGTGTGGCTCTTCACACCTGAAAGCTTTAACCGCGAGATATCTTGGGTGTATCATTACATTAAACTTCTTTGAAACAAGAAGCTTTAAAAATATAACTGGAAATTTTCACCTTCACCTAAAGAACGCCCTAAGAATTGCCTAAAGAAAGTGTTAATGTTATGTAAACGCATACACACTGTTGTTACCAGGCATAATATTAATCGAACAGCAGATCCAAACGTTGGAGAATAAATATTAAGATAGATAAAGATGTTTATTGTTCGGGAAAAGGTTCCCAGGAAGCAGCGAAAAACCCTGTGAAAACTTATTCGAGTTTTTTTTAAATGTTTTACGACGATTTTGTGCAGTCATTAAAACATGAATGGATGACAAAACTATTTTTCTTTTGTGCGAATGAATCCTGATTTTAAACAGTCTTCCAAATTAAACCTACTTTTAAATGAATTTTTGTACGTCTAATGTGCAAATGGAGCTATTGTGTCGAAAATTCAACTGCAAAATTACTGCTTATAATGATTCTAGCATACAATTTGTTCGCATTTCAAATGCAGTTGAATTTTCGGCACAATTGAAAGCACATCGTTGAAAGTGTAAATCAGCTTTTCGTGTTTTGATAACTAACGTGAAATGTAATACGACTCCGTGCTGAAACTGATAACATCTTAAGTGTCTCCTCTGGCAAGTTATTTTAGTCGCTCGCTTCTGAGACTAAAAAAACTTTTAATAAAACGCGTGACAAGATTGATATACAAGATAGTTTTTGCAGCAGTTGTTAGAGAGTCTAACTCTTATTATAGACTCCACAATGTAGTTTAAGTGAAATATAATTTTACCACTTCAAAATACTATAGGAAACCAAAAAAATACTTTAAATTCAGTAAAAATGGAAAAATTGATTTTATTTTTTGCCTTATTATGCGACACTGGCATTGAAAAAAGACCGTTTTTATGGTAAGTTTTATGATAACTCCCTTTTTCTGAAAATTTACATTCTTAAGTTATTCCCATTTCATGGGCAAATGCGCGGTGTCAAGTAACCTAAAAAGAGTCCAACAGTACACTTTATTGACCTTGGAGCAACAATTTGACCTTGGCGCCGTCACCGTGACCTTGGCTCGGTAAACTTGACCTTGGCTGTGTATATTTTGGTTTCCTTCTTCCTAGCTAATATTTTGGGACGTCTCTTCACACAATCCACGTGGGAGTAATTTACGTCAATTGACAACACACAATCGCTCGTGAGGATTGATTGTGGCGTAACAATGCACTTTGTACATGTTGTGGTTTAAAATGATTGCAAGAAATGTTGATGGAAATATGGTTTTTGTAGCAGACAACACCTTAATGCTATAGTTGAAAGTTGACTTTATTGTAAACTGGAAAAGGAACAATAAACAACAGCATAGGAGATTTTGCAACTAACAATGTTTTAAAAGTAAAACATTTTTTCTACTCGTTTTTTACCAGGTTAAGTGTTTCAAAAATACGGCGAAGTCTTTTGACAAACGCAAAGGTCTGAATAAAAGTAGAATGAAAAATATATACAGATAGATGGCATGAGAATCTCAACGCCTAAAACGAAAAGTTAGCCATCAAGGTGGTTACTGACTAACTTTTGTTCGAGCGGTTGACTTCTTTAGCCTGTTAAAATTTTAGAACTTTTCTCGTCGGCGTATTCTGCTGGGGCAAAATTCTGTTGTCAAAAAACATAATAAGCTTACATATAGTTGATGTGCAGACAGTCTGCGTGGCAAATTAAGCTTTGAAGGCTGAGGTGAGATAGCAAAAATATCAACGTCCACATAGAAAACTTCCCAAAACGATTACAATGGTTGTGTTGTGATTTATTAGTTTCGCAGCAGAGCTAGATCACAGCATATCAATCGGGATTCTATATTTACGATCGTAGTAATGCGTAACTACCGTAAAATGTTTTAGTTAACCCTAGCAAAGAAACACACACAGGCCATGTATGTATCGACTTATATATTCATCTGCAATTTAAAATCACTTAAATCAAAAAGGGAAACTTAATTACCAGGAATGTTGCATGTTTAGACAGGTTTATTTTTTGCGTGTTATTTCGTCACGTGTGGTCCGTCAAGATTCCAAGTTGGGATAACTTCAACAGAATCTGACAGTTTTGAAGATAAGCGATTTAGCATAACTCCACATTCAAGAGATTACATTTTTTGCGGTTTCGTTTTCTTAGAAGTTATTTAGGAGGGGCTTTATAACACACGATTATCCAACCCTGACGTTCCATAAGTTAAAACGCTACTCCGTTAACACTTTGAAGAATAATTAAAAATGTTGTAATAAGCTACATTTTCTAACGTCTTATATTAACTTATATAAATATGCGTTTAACTTTATTTGATCATTTAATATAAATCTGTTGCTGATTTGTAGTAAAAGCCAAAGGTCATCGAGCACAAAAAGTTTTTTACCTTTCTTTCTTTTAATACGTTGCCCAGCACAGCTTGTAACAAACCCTGTGGCTTTAAGAAGGTATTGTTGTACTGCTAATAACCACATTGGCATTTCAGCTAGATCAGTGCTTCCATTGGCGGGTCGCGAAGCATTTCTAAACAGTTTTCTATTAGATCGCGAAATTATTGCATTATGATTACGTAACATTTACGCAACAATATCACAAATACTATTAGACGTGTTGTGTCGCATTAACTATTTCAGTACGTACGTCAATAGTAAACATGCAGTTTTTATGTAACTTTATTCGTTTATATATCTCAGTCATATCTCATTGTGGGTCGTAGAATAAAACTTGCTGAAAAGGGTACTGATGGCTTTATAAAAATACTACCGATTTCGTGGAACTCATTTTATTAAATTTTGAAAGCGGTGGTCTTGCATTATTGTGCTATGTAGTTGTAACACTTAGCTTTTTCGCGGCGTTTTAATGCAAGATTTCCCGCGACACCAATTATTGTCTTGTAAAGGTTGTTGTTTGTACCAGTGATGGGCAAACTTTTTTGTCGCGGCCCAAAGTACTCTTTTCAGAGCAATTGAAGGCCCACTACGAACAACCAGTATGTGATATATTACATGGCGCCTTGATGGCCAAAACAATGCCATAATATAAAACATACTATAAAACGAAGAATATACGCGCGAAGCACGAAAATTTTTGCGTTTACATATGGTTAAAGTTGGCAAAAAATCACATTTGGAACGTGGGTATAAATTACGCTTGACAATATAAAAATTCAAGGCCACATGTATTTTTAAGACGAAGTACAATGAATGTACGGTACGGTTATCACGCGGCCCACAACTACGTGATAACACCAAACTATTCAAAAGTGACTCGCGGCCCACAGTTCGCCGACCACTGGTCTCTCCTTAGTCACTTAGTGCTTCCCAACCTTTTTCGTTGCGACCCAAATAATAAGCGTAAGTAGCCCATAATAGCAAAGCTTTGGCGACAAAATTATTTTCTCTTAACTTTCTGTAAAATATATGTTAAAACTGATCAACCAAATTGCAATGTTTTCCATTATAATTATTCACAAGTTATTAGGTTTGATTTTCTCTATTTTTGCTTAAAATTTAGTTTTTTTAACTAAGTGTTACACAACCATCGCAGCCTAGCAAATCAGATTATGCAGCGATTGGGTCATTCCTTTACTTGTTGGTAAATTTTATCACGTTTAAACAACAAAATTAACTTTCGAAACGCTATAATCGGTCATTTTGTAATTGTGGCCCTCCAAAAATGACGCAATAAATAAGATGCTAACAAGCCTGGTTCAATGAACCCACAGAGGTAGGCCTACTATGCTTGAAAAAACAACATGAAGGAATCGTCTTTTTACGCAAAGTTCACCCGAGGTTCGCTCCTAGCTCAAAAGTAAAGCACTAGGCTGTCCAAATATGACGTCATAATGACTCGATTGTCCTGTAACTGTGAGCAAACAACGAAGTCGCGTCGAGAGCGCGCGATGCACGATTAAGTGGAACTCAGATGGGATTGTTGTGATTTGCTAAGATCGAGTGCTTATTCAATTTCATCATTTCTTTCATCGATTGCTTTCAAGTTTTAAGTCGCGAATCTTTTCATTGAACTCGCTAAGGAAATGTGAGAGCTATGTGTTAGAATTCTTGGTTTTAAAGTTTTAGGCAATTATATGGGCCGAAAATTTATTTTCGGGGCATATCTTGTTTTTGCCGTTATTCTTTTTTGGTTTGCTTGTTTTTGTTTAAAATTGTTTATGGTTTACTTCAATAGTAGACTGTGTGCTTGGGAAAGTAAAAAAAGAAAAAAAGAAAGGCTCGACTCGAAATACCAGAGTTTAAAGTTACCAGGATTTAAGGCGAAAAGAAACATAAGAAAATTAACAGTAATTTGGCATAAAAGCAAATAGGTCTATACTGTGGTCGGCAAACTGTGGGCCGCAGAGCAATTTTTACTGGGCCGCGAGTTACTATTGAATAACTTAGTGTTATCTTGTAGTTGTGGACCGAGTGATTGCACTTTGTTTTAAAAGTGCGTGTGGCTAATAATTTTTATATTGTCTCGGCGTGGTTCAGACCCACGTACCAAATGTGGTCCTGAGAGCCTGTCGAACCATATTTTTTGCGAACCAAAATTTTTCGCGCTTCGTGCGTTTAGTCGTGGTTTCATTAAATGTTTTACATTATTGCATAGCAATTTTTTTGGTCATCATGGTGCCGTGCAATGTTTCACCTGAAAAAACAATACCTAGAATCCGCCACTGTTTTCGTAGTGGTTCTACGTAGTGGGCCTTCAACAGCTCTGAACAGAGTACTTTGGGCCGCGACAAAAAACGTTTGCCGACCACCTGTCTATATAATTGTCGTATTGAAGTTAGGCATTTTTGTCGAAAAATAGCGATTTTAATTTGATGAAACACTGTGGTATGAATGCATTTTCCCCGTAAATTTGCAGCCCTGCTAACATCTATTGCGGTCCCAATAAAGTTTAGCCGCAAAGTTTCAGCCACAATGCTAGCATCTGGCAAGGGAGTGTTGTGTTTCATGGGTCATGAGGTTAAGTGTTCCACTGTAACATAAGAAGTAAAGTTACCAAGAGCAGACGAAAACACCGAAGCGGGGCGAATTGTCGTTCAGCCGTGAGCTACAAGTTGTCTACAAAGACAGCATTTTCGAGTTTTAAAATAGGACAAATACTATTGTAAGCCAGTGGTGAAGGTAGAATATTTTATTTTGTGAAAAAAGTTCTGAGTCAAAAAAATGAAGTAATTATTGCTAAATAAAGCTGGTGGTGGTGGCATAAAAATATATTTGTAGTGTGACGCATTATGTTGTCAGCTCAGATTGACGCCAATTACGTGTTTGTCTCGTCTAATATAGACGTGGTTTTGTGGTAGGAAGTTATATACTTGTCAACACATCAGCTGAATGCATGTGCTTTCCACTGGGGAACTTCTCATGTGCAAATGATCCCTTGTCGCTCTCAATACGATCTTACTCTACGATCACTTAATACTGTTGATGCTTCAAATCTAGGTGCCAGTTATTTCAGGGTTGGTAAAAGTGGTAACTTCATAATTTGCAGCTAATTAGCATTTAACTTAATTGTGCAAGTTAAGAAGTTTACAATTCGAATGTTTAGTTGTAGCTTTGCGGAAAGCAGTTCCTATCGTTTAAAAGAAAGAATAAATAAATTACTGACAAATATCACGGTCCATGGACCATGTTGGAAACGAATAAAGATTTATTGGAAACGTTTAAGATTCTACCCCTGTGTGGGTTTTGATTCATGCTGACGAACAAATGCAGTAAATCTTACCGCAGATGTTTGGCCAGAAGTTTCTTAAAAGTGCTAGTGTGAGCAAGATGTTTATTTTATATCATTCCATGCAAACATGAAACCGAACGAGTTCTCAAATTTAAGGTCCTTTGCACTAGCAGGGGTTTTTAAACTTTTATTTTACGGTGGACCCCTAAAAAAATTACTTTGCGTGAAAAAAGGTCCGTTTTCAGATTGTGCTGTTTCCGGTCCGAAAAATGTGAAATTGTCATGAGTCTAAACTCATTCAGTGCAAAAACGTTTTAATTTTACTTCTTTTCACTTTAAAACAATTATCAACTTTTCAATAATACACTACGATTTTAATACGACCTTCATGGGCCCTAAAACTATCGATGGGCCCATTTAAGAACCCCTCCACTTGCGGGACCCTGTAACCTTATTACGAACCCGGGGGGACCCTTGATTTGTGTCACTGTGTTTCATTCTCACACGTAACCTTGTTTATTGACATTCCCTGAGCAACTTGTGTCTCACAAATTCCCCGCCGAGCGTTAAATATTGACAAACTCCCCTCTTCAAATATTTACACCTTATTCTCACGCGCATTCACGAACTGGGTAAGCGTGTCAATGTCACGTGACCTAAGTGTCAAGTCGTCAACTTCACTTGGTCAAAACCGCTAAACGTTCAAAACACTTCGAACTTGTCAGTTGATGTGCAGGAGCAGTGCTCGAAATAAGGTTGTTGATGGGATTGTAAATAAAATCGAATATTTTGAGCTTTTTGAGCGTTGCGAATATACTTTGTTGCACAAAGTTGTGAAAAATTTACATGTTGAAGTTTGTTTAGCTTAATCATTAGGTTGTTGGTAGAATTGTAAATAAATTCTGATTTTCAGATTTTTTTTTTAAAAAGAGGCCAATATCCTTTATTGCACAACGTTGTAAAAAATCAACATTTTGTTGTTTTTTTAGGCTTAATATTGTGATAGTTAAATCATCTAATTCGATTGGTACAATCTCAGCTGAGCATTACATCAATTCGAGATATGTTATTACTGTCGAATGGTTCGCAGACTGGAATGTATGGGAATCCCTGGCGTAAATTATTTTTACTATTTCGATACGCACACTCTGTGTCAATTACTTTACTCAGCTTTATGTTCCAAATAAAACAAGACTAATTTCTATCTCAATGTTTAAAATAGGAAGATATCTCCTCGCCCTTACACGTAAATAACGACAATGACTTTAAATGGGAAAAAATTATTTTAGACTTTCCGGTCTTAGTCAAAGTAAATCATTAATAAGTTCAGTCTATTTAAGCGACTGTTGATGCCTTATTTTGTAGCAAAATATATTTCTCTTATAAATAACTGACTTTGATTAAAAGAAGAAAGTCTAAAAAATATTTATTTCCACCTCTGCGTTGTTCTCTCGTTTGTCTTCGTGGTTTGCGCCGATCGCTCCTTCCTGGGAGGAGATGAGAAGAAGTGAGAGGAGTGGGAGCAAGACGGAGTGACGTCAGGGTGGGGAGTGTTGACAAGTTCAAGTTGGAACTGTCGCTAAACAGCGAATGAGACAAAGTGCGTTTGTGAGATCGCGCCAAGTCGCTTTCTTTTGTGAATGGATCGGCTTGAAATAGAATTCGCCACAAGATAAGTTGTTGGAATTATATGGGATAGGTTTCAATTTGAATTGAATTTCTTCAGACTGTAATTTAATAAACTAATATACGCAATGCTTCAATTTGATTCGACTTGTTTCAGTTTGTGAATTAGTTGACTATAAAGTTAAGATAATTAACTTAGAAGTTGGAAAACTTAGAAGATGGCTTAGAGTTGATCATTTTTTGCACTTATATAGACGCATCGCAAGTTAAAGCTGTTTTTTAACTTAAGAGATACAGATTTTAGCTTACTGAGCTTCACGACTGTTTGTTATTAATAAGGTCTGCATTAGCTGCGGAAATTAAAGTGCAAATACAATGTAACTACTCGGCAACTTTGCATAAGTTTTACTATGTTTGGAGTGTCTTAATCTTGGAAGATGATATTAATACCGCAAGCTCTCTATGCGCCTTATCTTTGTATAATCAGGCTTGTATACTCAGTACGTTTCGTGCTAGGCAAAGTGGCACCACACATAAGACTGGCTGGTTGTTCTGCTTTCAACTCCTCAATGTTATAATTACAAGTAATAACACGAAGACGTCCATATACATTTGTTTCTGCAATGCAGTTGTTTATGATACAAGATAAACTATCTTCTAGTAACCGAATAAACTTCTTGTCGTGTTTGTTTTGTTGCATAAACTACATTCCGTATAACAACTAAGTAAACGTTTTCTTTGTCGAAGTTGAAATTCCACTGACGCCCTCCAGCGTTGTAGGAATGTGCGATTGGGCGCGTATATTGAGTCGGTTCGAATATCTTCGGGTTAGAGGTGTGTCTAAGTGAAAAGAGGTGTGTCTAAGTGAAAAGAGGTGTGTCTAAGTGAAAAGAGGTGTGTCTAAGTGAAAGTCGCAACAAATTGTGGCTGGGATTGCGTGTTAGTTTGTTGCTGCTAATATGTAAAATTAAAGGTTTTGGTTTCAAACTCACGTTCAGTTGTGAGTAGTGTAGAGATTGTTACGAGGCTTGGATAAATTGTTTGGCCTATGAACTATTTTTTTCCAGTAATGCCAAAAAAACTTGCTGTGAATTTTAATAGCAGATGTAATGTGATTGTTTGTTGTTGCTATTCTGTATAAATTTAAAAATTCACGGTAAGTAATTAATTTTTATGTAAAGTTGTAAGCTGTGCTTTTACGTCCTAACAACAAATTAGTCGCTTATAAAGGATTTTTTGAAAGCTAGAAAAACTAACGTGTGGTGAGGTTCGACCTCACGACCTCCAGTATTTTGAGGCAGACGCTTTAAAAATTGCTAAGACACCTGCGGATTTCTGTAAACCTTAGTGAAGGCATCCCATATGTACTCATATTAAGTATCCGAAACGCGTCTAAGTACCTTGTACCCATAGTAAATGAATGGCCGAACCATATTTAACTTTTAAGTTCCAAATCACATCTTCAAAGCGTTTACTTGTTTGATCTTTCTACTACAAGCTTGTGCCTAAAATATCAGCATCGATATAAAATATAGCAGTAGTGCTTCGCGATGTCCTTTGTTTGTTGGCAAAACGTCACAATTGTGTGTTTTCCACTTAGGCTACGATTAAATATTGGTTGAGTAGTTGCTACATCTCGTGTGTTGTTAAATACCCGGGTTTGCTTAGGCACATTATGAACGGATCTGTATTGTTGCTTTATAATGAATTGCAAAGCCAAAAAGGTCGAGTAGATCGTCAGCATCTTAATTAATACGTTCCGGTACGAACGTTCCCAGTTAATGTCAGCAAAATATTCTTTTTGGCTTTGGAGTCCATTATTATCATTCCCGGTTTAACATTTATAAATATGTAACGTTGAGTTATGCGTCAGTCATTTACAACTTGGTCGCAAGAAACCGCGCATAAGCCTCTGCTTTGTGTGAAACTTACAATACAAAGATGCGTCTTTCCAAGAATTGTAATATTTGAGTTAGTCATGGTTGGAATTGTCTCTTTGAAAAGCTGCCAATACAATTCTATGTTAGTTTGCTGTAAGAAAATTAGCTTCAGTACATTGGCAGAAGTTTAAAATCTGATTATTGTGTTTACTGATTTTTTCTGTTAGATTTGTTTCGTAGATTATTCAATTTTGTGATTAAATCATGCAAAAACTTCATTGTTCATGAGGAATTTATGAGAAGCGGATAGAAATTAGTAAAATGTTATTAACGTTGCATTTATGTGTGTAATATTCTGTATGAAGTAAACTGTTCGAATATTTCAAGGTTATTTTTAATTTAGAAAAACCTGCTGTGATTGTAATTTGGGTCACGGTCGATTAAACTTAACTTTTCCCCTGTGACCTCGATGTTGACGTCACAATTGATTACCTTGGTCGCCTTTGTGACGCTGTGGTCACGCACCAGCGCGGATGGAGCGACACGCTTGGGTGGAGACGAGCCATCTGAAGTGAGTTTTTTGACGAAAACGTAATTAACAGAACACATATTCGGATGATTTTATTTAAAAAACAGAAATTAAGAAACGCAGAAATATATAACATTTTACTATTTTTTTATATATTTTTAAATTTACGTTTCAAGGTAAAATCGTTACGTTGGGTCTCAAAAAGTGTACCGATACTACCACTTGTATCGGCACTGATCCGATATTATTAGACATCGCAATAGTGTAAGACGAGGGCCGATACTGTCACTTCAAAAGGGGTATCGGCTCCGATCCGATATTATAGAGACAGATCCAAAAGATAAAAACATGCACACAAACTCACAGACACCCATATAGACATAAAAGGTGCAAACACACAGATAGACACACCTCTACAAAGCACATAGCGTAATGTTTCCTAAGTCATCTGCCGCTTAAGCTTGAACGTTGAATAACATTAAACTAACCTTTACAATGTGCTTTGCAAATAAACGTTAAGTGCCTTGCCTTGTACTTGACATATACAAACTACTTAAGGAAGGCGAACGTGTTTTGCTTTTAAACAATTATTAACCTTTTGAATGCCACATACACTCGATATAAATGCTTCTAAGTTAAAGCAATTTATTTAAAAAACAGAGTAAAACAGAAAGTATTTCCCTTTAAAACTTTATGTGCGAAAGAAAAGCAGCCGTATGGTATTTTTTTTAGAAAACTCATTTTTTTGTTCCCTAGGTTGTTGGGAGACAACAAATATTAGATTTAATTTGTTGTATTTTTAATTTTAACACTGAAGTTAGCAGAATTTTGCCAAAACTTTTTAAGAAAGTGAAAAAAAAATGCGGTTGCAACACGTCTTGTAGACTTACCGAAACCCCGTATTTTTCAGGACTTTGGGGATGTTCTGACGTCATACAAACAGATCCAGTCGATTTCCGAGGGGTCAGACTGCAGGTGCCGCTGCATAGTACGACCCCAAGTGGTTGGCCCCTGTCCCGGGCGTCCAGGCCTCGACCGTGTGGAGTTTAGCATCGACACAATATCAGGGGGAAGTGATTGTAGATGCAGGTGTATGACGCCAACTCCACAACATCATTGTCAGGTCGGTAAACGATAATTATGTTCCGATACCTGATGATCGATATTTTGTGATTCAAAAATATATAGATGTACAGTATTTTTCATTCTGATACTCGATATTTCGATATTTTGATATTTCGAGATAAAGAAATGTCCGATAAGTTCTGTTCCGGTACTCTCTATTTTTTTGTGGTTCAAAATATATTTATGCCATATTATCTAAAACCCGGTACACTGAATTTTTGAGAAAAATTCGATATTTTGGTAACTTGAGTTTAGCCGATCATTTCTGTTCTGATACCGTATACTTAATATTTTGTAAATTAAATCGTATAGATCGGTGCTCTTCAACCTTTTTTGGTTTTGTGAACCCTTAAAGTTGTTGTGACGAACTCATGCACATTGTTTACTTAAAAGGTAAACTGAGGTAAAAAGCGATATGAAAAAGATAATTATGCATATCAATATCATCGTGTCAATTAAACCAAGCGGAGCTGCCGAAGTTTTAAACACTGTCGGTGAAAGTTCTACTTGTCCGACACAAATTTTGCCAAGTTTACCATATTGAGCTATTTATGCTTAAGTCACTACAGGCTCAGTTTGACATAATCTAAATAATTAAAAGCTCAAAACATTAACCTGTGTCCGAAATATTTAGTTTCAACACTTGAAACTGAACGTTCACCGACGAGGGGGCAAAATATTCAATTTGTGAATCGATGGACAATGACCCTTTGTCCTGGGGCACCGAAGCGTGTCGCTAAACCACCGCAATGTGAACCCCACATTTTGTGGTTTCGCCCCAGCCCAGACCCCAAATCACCCACGAGCCAAGGGGTTAAGGGTAGGGGTAGGGGATTGGGCGGATTAAACTCAGGATAAACTTTAAACCCTCCAAGCTGCTGTGGCTTGCTTGAAATCTTTGCGATCCTTAAATTGCGAGTGTGCGTGTATGTTTGTGTGTGTGTGTGTGTTGGTATCCTGTGTGTGTAGACCAGGGGTTCTTCAACTTGTTTACCACGGTATATAAAAACAATTTTGGTTCGTTTTGTCCAGGGTCTACACGAATTGTTTAGAGCTGACGTCACAAATTGACATTATAAAGCAAGTAGACTTGAAAACTTGCTGTTTTTGATCCAAAAATGTGGACCTTAATTGGAAAATATACAGCATACAATGTGGTTCTATAGTTTGATTATAAATTGTTAAGCCAAAGAGGTCGCGTAAATCCACATCATCTTAATTAACGAACTTGAATCGCCTTCAGTTAATGTTTCACATTCCTAATAGTTGCTGTCGATCTACTCGGCCATTTTGGCTTTGCAATGTATTATCAAGCTACATTACAGATCTGTGCATAGTCTACCCAGGTAATGTGGCTTTTCTTTAAACGGGTTGTTAAGTGGCTTTCTGAAATGCTCACAGTCCCATGGGAGGAATAATGGCTGTGAGATTGTGATTAAGTGTCTGTTTGTTTTGTAAACTCTCAAGCCTGTTCTCTGTAAAGGTTTGATAAACGCCTTCTTTTCACTTTATTTTTGGTAAAACACCTGCACAGTTTGCCAAACAAACGCTCTTTTCACGACATTTACTGACGGATTTGTCAATATTGAACCAGCATTTAATCATGCGTTCTAATGAAAAGCGTTTTTTAAATCGTTAAAAAAGATTTTTCCACCAGCCTCCTAAAAATCGCTTTTGTATTCAGCGAAGAATTAGCAAGTATGCTTTATGGATAAAAAAGTGGCGATTTCTATTTTTTTGGCAGCCAGTAAAGACGAATCGTACAAAGAATTCTGTTTTAGGGCAAAGAGGACAATGAAGTAAATAATTAATAGATCCGAGCTGATTTGTTTTGCAGCTATGGTTATTCTTATATAGCTTCATGAATTTCAGTCTCTTAAATTACGTTTTTGAACCAGAGACCTGTTGAACTCTGCAGATTAAATCTTGCGATGTATTTTATTTCAAACTTTAATGTCAGTTTTTAAAGGTTGTAGAGCGGCCGTAAATTTCTTAAACTTTGACAATGTTCACTCAAAATATAGTCCACTTCTATAACTGATCAACTATGTTTTTTTTTTTTAGAAGAAATAGTTTTAGTCCTTCAAATTTTACCAAAGGTCTCTAAGTATACTAAATATACTTATGTAGCTTACTAAAAATGATTGTTTTTACATTCTTCTATGAAAAAGTGGCAGTCACTTAAAATTTATTGCCGGTTACTAAAGCCTTTAATAATCTTGTTCAGAGTAAAGATGGTAATCGAGGAAAGAATGATTTCGATCAAGAACCAACCGCTCCAATTAACAACCAAAGGTCACCTTTAAACGTGGTTGACCTTCAAAACCTACTCGACCGTGCAATTACCGGCGTTGACGTCAGAAAAATTCACTCAGGCGTGACCAAGATGGTTCTTGCCATGATTGACCTTGAACAAGCGCTGAAGGTCAACATTGCCGAGCATGGCACCACCATGCGGCAGAATATGAACAAGGTTTGTGACGTAATGATCGCAATTACTCCTTGTTTACCAACAAACAAAGTTGTTTTTATTTAAATCGGCATTGTAATAAGATTAAATCTATTTAACTCGTTTATGTTCGTTTATTTTACAAATTTTATTTTTTGTAGAATAATGGTTAAAGGGTACATTTTGTAAAAAAACATTTTAACTCATTTTCAGCATAATATTATTATAATTTAATATACTTCTAGTGTATGAAACAAATAGATCACAGTGGTTCTGGAGGTGAAATGTGTTTCTCTTAATGCACTAAAATGTTCATCATTTGTGTTTGTCTAATGACATTTATTCAAAACAAAGGCTTGGAGAAGCATAGCTTATCAAGTTTTAAGTAGTTACTAGGCATTTGTCCCTAAATGCTTTAAATGTTTTGTCGCACACAAGATGATAGCCAGACATTACAATGTTGTTCCAGGTTGTAAGTAAAATGGAGAACACATCAAACTACAGCGACTCACTGGACATCATTAACCATCAGATGCACGAACATTCACAAGTTAACACAACAACAAGGTAAATACAATAAAGGTTTATAGTGAGTAACAAAGCGGCACAGCATGCTGGTTACAAATGTAACTTTTTACTATTAATTTTTTAACCAAAGTCCTTTAAATCAAGTATTTTGTTAAAGATAATTGGGTAATGTAAATTTTCTATCTAAACGAAACACTCCAAATTAGTCTCCGTACGAAGGTGGTTTGTGGGTTTAAGAGCAGTTGAAAGTGCTCTGGAAAGATTAAAGTTTCTTACTTAGAACAAGTTAGTAAGAAATATTATTTTATATGATGTCGGACGCTAAAGGTACAACTTTTTTATGACGATTTTTTTTTAATTTTCAGCTTTTAATTTTGAGATTCAGTTAAGATAAAGCGTGTTTTTAAGACACGATAGCAACTTTATCAGTCCCGACACTTTTTTGTTTTATCCCTTGTGTGTTGCTTTTATATCATGTCGTGTGAGTTATTTTTAAAACATGACTTGGTGTTATCTCTTGGGAGTTGCTTGAAATTTAATTCGCGTTTATTTCCGAAAGTTCCTGGCAAGTTATTTTTAAAAAGATGAACAAATGTTGCAATTCACCAAGAAGTTGGTCGTTTTACCTTAGATAAACTTTATGAATAATAGAAGAATAGAATATTAAAAAATAAAATATTGCAAATACAACCCAGGATTAGAATTTAAAATCACCTCAAATCGTAATTAAATCGACTACTGGTTAAGTTCTTAAAACTTCTAACACCGGGAATTAGATTTCCTTTGTTTATTGGAAACTTAGACCTTTTGAAATATATTTTTATTCAGTTTCAACATAGTCCGAAACTTCATGTCTAACAAACTCCAATCGAAGAACTTCCTTAAATTCACTAAACTC